>NC_082685.1:113768927-114375973 GCF_949987515.2 Delphinus delphis
AATCATTCATTAGCTTTCACATGTTGAAGGAACTGGTCTGAAGTCTTTAGTGGTTAATGCTGACATTAACCAGTTAACACTGACCAACTGCATTAACCGAACAGTGTTAACCTATCCAGTATATGACACATTTCTACATTTCTGCTGGACCACATTTTGGAGATTATGTATTTTCATTGTTGGGAAGATGAAAGTAATCTTAACTTGGAAGAGTGTTAATGGAATTAATTTGTGATTTATAGGGACAGACTTCACAAATAATAAAAGGGAAGAGTATGGTCCTGGTGTTCAAGGAAAAGAACATTCTTCTCATTTGGATCCTTCAGCTCCTCCGATGCCCTCAGCAGTTGCAGTGCCGCCATCCCCGCCAGCGGCAGCCCTGGGAGCCACCTGCACTGCTGCCTTTCCCTCTGCTGCTTCCATCACTCCTGCCGGGGCTGCTTCCACTTCCTCTGTCCACCTTCCTGTTTCTGCTCCTCATGGCGCTGCACCGACAGCTACAGCTTCCTCTACACAGGAAGAAATGGTCAGTACAGTTAACTCAGGTGCCTATGTTGGGAAAAAGGTTCCAAACTTGTTTGTATATTGGATATTTTGAACTCAGAACATTTTTTCCCATGGAGAAAAGAGTCTATGTGGTCTTTAGGCCAATCCACAGAAAATATTTAATACACAAAGTAGCTAAAACATGAATTTGTAATGAAAATAATACCTGAAACTTCTATTACAATAGTGCTAATTAAACAAAAATGAAGAAATTATTAATTTTAAAGGAAATTAGTGGGTACTTTCAAGGGCTTAGGAGGCTAATGGCCTTTTTGTATATTCTTATTTAACTACAGCTTCCCTTTTCCTGGATGCAGACATATTAACACTACTCTGTAGTGACTCCATCTTGGTTAGGTTTTAAGTTTTCATTTATAATTGGAATGAAGATAGGAATTGTTTTTCCTAAAGTCACTAGCTGCTAATAGAGGAGTCCATAGAGGGGGAAGAGTACTGAATGAGGATGGTGTATTTGTGGGAGAATTTACCTGAAGTTAAATTAATCAAGCTATTAATATGCATACTGTGGTTCTGACTTCTCGGCCTCCTGTCATTAAACCTGTATTCTTCAGTGTCTCTCAAGTGAAGGGCACAGGGATACAGGCCAAGCTTATCAGACTCACCTCTGCACGGCTTTTTTTTTTAAAAAAAACCCTATGCCCTTAGAGAAATGCAAATCAAAACTACAATGAGATACCATCTCACACTGGTCAGAATGGCCATCATCAAAAAATCTAGAAACAATAAATGCTGGAGAGGGTGTGGAAAAAAGGGAACACTCTTGCACTGCTGGTGGGAATGTGAATTGGTACAGCCACTATGGAGAACAGTATGGAGGTTCCTTAAAAAAACTACAAATAGAACTACCATATGACCCAGCAATCCCACTACTGGGCATATACCCTGAGAAAACCATAATTCAAAAAGAGTCATGTACCAAAATGTTCATTGCAGCTCTATTTACAATAGCCAGGAGATGGAAACAACCTAAGTGTCCATCATCGGATGAATGGATAAAGAAGATGTGGCACATATATACAATGGAATATTACTCATCCATAAAAAGAAACGAAATTGAGCTATTTGTAGTGAGGTGGATGGACCAAGAGTCTGTCATACAGAGTGAAGTAAGTCAGAAAGAGAAAGACAAATACCATGTGCTAACACATATATATGGAATCTAAGAAGAAAAAAAATGTCATGAAGAACCTAGGGGCAAGACGGGAATAAAGACACAGACCTACTAGAGAATGGACTTGAGGATATGGGGAGGGGGAAGGGTAAGCTGCGACAAAGTGAGGGAGTGGCATGGACATATATACACTACCAAACGTAAAATAGATAGCTAGTGGGAAGCAGCCGCATAGCACAGGGAGATCAGCTTGGTGGTTTGTGACCACCTAGAGGGGTGGGATAGGGAGGGTGGGAGGGAGGGAGATGCAAGAGGGAAGAGATATGGGAACATATGTATATGTATAACTGATTCACTTTGTTATAAAGCAGAAACTAACAAAAAAAATAAAATAAAAAATAAAAATTTTCCATATAATAAACATTATGTTTAAAAAACAAAAACCTTATGCCCTTCTTCCCTACTCTGGCTTGGATCTGGCACAAAGGCATGTACAGTTCTATAAAGGTGCTGGGATGATTCAGATTTGCTTGTCTCCCTCTCCTCCCTGACCCTAACCACTTACATGAGAGGAAGGAAGATGGCAGAGTAGGTTTTAGGTCTTAATTAAGATTTACAGGGGCTTCCCTGGAGGTCCAGTGGTTAAGAATCCGCCTTCCAATGCAGGGGACATGGGTTCGATCCCTGGCCAGGGAACTAAGATACCACATGCCATGGGGCAATTAAGCCCGCACGCCACAACTGCGGAGCCCACGCACCTCAACTAGAGAGAAGCCTATGTGCCTCAATGAAGATCCCGTGTGCCGCAACTAAGACCCAACGCAGCCAAAAAAAAAAAAAAAAAAGAGTTACACAGGCCATTAGAAGGTGCTGTAGAGCTAGGCAGCTCTCTGCAGCCAAGGGACGCATGAGTCAGCCAGACAGTTGGTCATCTGAAGTATTCCAGCCTTTTGCTTTTCTTTTTTTTTAAATTTAGTTTTGTCTCGTTGGTTCTTTGTTGCTGTGCGCGGGCTTTCTCTAGTTGTGGTGAGCGGGGGCTACTCTTCGTTGCGGTGTGCGGGCTTCTCATTGCGGTGGCTTCTCTTGTTGCGGAGCATGGGCTCTAGGCGCGTGGGCTTCAGTAGTTGTGGCACGTGGGCTCAGTAGTTGTGGCGCACAGGCTTAGTTGCTCCACGGCATGTGGGATCTTCCCGGACTAGGGCTCGAACCCATGTCCCCTGCATTGGCAGACGGATTCTTAACCACTGCACCACCAGGGAAGTCCCTTGAATTTCTGCCTTTTGGAAGCTACTAACTTTGGGGAAAAATATGTTGAGATCTGCTATTTTGCATTTCTTAAATATGACTTAAGAGAAATTTGAATGTGTGGGAGAGTTTTGATTTAGAAATAAGACACTAAAATTCAACCCTGACATGCGTTCAAGCTGTGTTTATTTTTCATGATTACACATTTCGAAGTGTGATCCTATACTGATGATCTCATTTAAATAAACACAGTGAGTATTTATTTCTGGTTTGTCATTCATGCTGCATATCCAGATAACACATAGAGCTAGATTTTTCAAAATTCCCTTCTTAAAATATGACTGCACCACTTGTACATCTGGGTTTGTATCTGAATCTGAACATGCATAACGAGAACCAAATGAATGAGTGTACTTACCACCCTTTTTATTTTTTGAAACAATTTGGTCACCTGAGATAATTTTGAAGTCTTTGAAACCTGAAAAACACAATATTATATAGACAGCCCTTCTTCCCCCACCCCTCCAGCTACATCTTGCTCCTTCGAAACAGACACCCATTCAATTTCATTCACATAAGTACAGCATTTAGGGTTAGAGAGAAAGGAGAATCACAAGTAAATCAATCTGTAAGTGCCATGCTAGTTTTCTTCCTTTCTTATTTAATTAAAATACTCAGATTTACCTCAAATATGTCTTCTTGTTTTTAAAAAGAACCATATTGACAAAAGCAAAAACAAATACATTACTTGGATTACTTACCTTACATGAAACCATTATTGTTGGGAACAGGAAAAGAGAGATTTGTGATCCAGGCCTGGCTATCTTTCTCTTCATTTGAATCACAGAGGATTCCTATGAACATTCAAAACTTTTTCTAGTCTTCTTCAGTAATTTCCAGTACCTAAAAGGAGGTGTGTGTAGAAAGTAAACTGCAGAGAATCAGGAGACAAATAACTGGAGAAGGGAGGATTACCATTCTAGTGAAAGAATATTTTCATCCGTGAAATTATTTCCTTTCTGCAGACATCATCAGTATGTTAAATATCAGAATTTCATGGTGGAAAATATTTTCAAAAAACATGTGCTCGCTTCGGCAGCACGTTTACTGAAAAAATATATATATTAGGCAGTTATACAAGCAAATGTACTATTGCAGTTCACAAAGTTGAACAACAGATGGCACTTCAGTTTTTCTAACTCCATTTGAAATAATCGAGGGGTTTTAATTGGATTTTTAAGCTATTCAGTAAAGTTTCTCTTCTAACTTTGCTCTTCATCTGAACAGAAAGTGAAAGGCTAGCATTAGTCAGTTGGGCCTGCTCTCCCTGTTTCATACATGAGGAAATTGAGGCTTAGGGAGAGTAACTTGCCAGTGGACACAATTACTAATGCAATTGTAATTCAGACTTTGACAGTCTGGCTTCAGAGCCCTGTACTCAACCAATAATCTGCATTGTTTCCATGTCAGATATTAAGATACAAATATTGGGGCTTTTTAAATATGTCATTTCCCTTTTTCTTATTCCTTTTGATTTTTGCCCCGCTAATGTAATTAGTTGATCATGAAAAAAAAAAAAATGAGTACATGTACTACTATTGACGTAAATGTAATCTTTCTGGTGTATTGTCCAGTGGTAGGCAACAAAAACTGTAAAACCTGACATTACCTTTTGATATGATCATCTCGCTTTTTGCAGTACATTCTACAAATAACTTTCAAAGGAAAAGGAAAATCCAGGAATTCCTTGGTGGTCCAGTAGTTAGGGCTCTGTGCTTTCACTGCTGAGGGCCCGGGTTCCACCCCGGTCAGGGAAGTAAGATCCCACAAGCCGCGTGGTACAGCCAAAAAAAAAAAAAGAAAGAAAAATCCTTTTTTTTTTTTTTTAAATTACAAAAGTTTGCTATATATAATAGGAAAAGAACTGGGACAGTTAAACTGCAGTTTGTTGATATAAAAACCTCTCATTAAAAATGATAGCTTGTCTCATATATAAAATAGATAATAAGAACCTGCTGTATAAAAATAAAATTCAAAAAAAAATGATAGCTGGTCTCTATTCATGAAAAGAAGTATATTAACAATGCCATAAGAAAAAGGGGAGGACACAAAAGCATATGAGTAATGATGATTTATCCATAAGGGTCAGAAGTTCATAAAACAGATTAGCAGTTCAAGAATTAGGGATTGTTTGGGAAGGGAGATGGGTATGACTCTAAAGAAAGGACAGCACGAGGGAGAGCTTTGTGGTGATGGAATAGTTCTGTATCTTGATTGCAGTGATAGTTACAGGAATCTACACATGTGATAAAGTGACATAGATCTATACCCAGGCATCATTCCAACATCAGCTTCCTGGTTTTGACATTGTAATTACATAAGATATAATCATTGCAGGAAACTGGGTGAAGAATACACAGGACCTCTCTATGCTCTCTTTGCAACTTCCTATGAATCTATAATTATTTCAGAATGAAGTTTTAGAAGTTCCTAAAATCCTATAAAATAGTTGGTATACCAAGGTTAAAGGGGTGTTTGGGGTGCTTGGTTTTATGTTTTGCTTTTTGCCTTATTGTTTAAAAATTTTTCCCCATGTTAGAGTTGGTTGCATATACAATTATTTTAAGTGCCTGTGTATTTTCTTTGTAAGTTATAGAAGCAAAAGTACCATAAATTTTGCCATGGATTTTCTACCAACTGAATATTTTTTTGTTTTTTAGTATGGGCCCAGGGTTGTGACATCAGCACAACAGAAAGCTGGAAGAACAATCACAGCCCGGATCACAGGGAAATGTGATTTTGCTTCAAAAAATAGAATCAGTAGCAGTTTAGCTATAATGGGAGTTTCTCCTCCCATGAGCTCCGTCGTTGTGGAAAAACATCATCCGGTCACAGTGGTGAGTCTGCATTTGATAACTTCTTGTCAAAAATTCTTTTTCCTGAGAGTTGATAGACTAATAAACACTTAAATGACATGTTGAGGAGAAGATCAAAGTCCATGATGACCGGTACTTATTCTACCTTTACTATTACAGTCTTTATATACTTATAATTATCACACCTGCTTTAAATCTACCTTTCCTATTTTAGGAAATTAATTTCAGAAACATTGTTTCTTCTCAATAGTATAAAAATTATCAAATACAATTAATCCGGTGTATTGATGGCCAAAAGGGTAAAGTATATAAATGATTTCTCATTAAAAAAAAAAAATGACAAAAACTGTTTACTCATTAAGTGCTGTCCATGTAGCAGATTTTTTACTCTAAGAAACACCTACTTTTATGGTTTTTAAGTTTTCCTCCTTTTTTTTATTTTTTGAAGTCTTATTTTCAAATATAATTGTCAACGTATTTCTAATTTGGAAAAAAATCAGGTTGCAATAAATTCACGTGATATAAAGTACATGGAATTTAAGCCAAAAAAAAACCCCTGAGTTAGTGCCTCAGTTTCGCTACTTACTGCCTTTGTGATCGTATACAAAATTTGAGCCTCCATTTTTTCACGTGTAAAACGGGAGCAATAAGAGTACTTAGCTCCTAGAGTTATTGTCAGGATTCAGGATTAAATAAGATAACATGAAAATTAAATGAGCTGTATAAAGGCACTTTGTAAATTGTAAAGCCATAAGCAAATTTAACTTAATAAAAGTTACTAGAGGGCGTTCCTGGTGGCGCAGTGGTTGAGAGTCCGCTTGCCGATGCAGGGGACACGGGTTCGTGCCCCTGTCCGGGAAGATGCCACATGCTGCGGAGCGGCTGGGCCCGTGAGCCATGGCCGCTGAGCCTGTGCGTCCGGAGCCTGTGCTCCGCAACGGGAGAGGCCCGCGTACTGCAAAAACAACAACAAAAAAGTTACTAGAGAAGGATACATGGGATATCTCTGTGTTATTTCTTACAATCGCATATGAATCAACAATTGTCTCAAAAAGTTTAATTTCTAAAAGTTACAAGAACACATCCCTAAAGAGAAACAACGATTGATTTTAAAGAAGAATGTCCTCTGTATAAATTCTGAATGTTAAGCAACATTCCTGTCTGCTTAATATGTCAAAAAGATAAAAGGAATGATTTTAAATCCTTTTCCTTCTGAACACTAGATTGTTACTAGATGATTAAGTCAAAAGAAGCTGGATTGATTGTTTAAATTTAGCTTCAGGTAAAGTGTGACCACAGTGAAGTGGCAGACTGAGATGGAGGTACCAAGTCCAAACTGAACACATCGAGGGTAGAGGATCATCTTAGCCTTCATAGGTTGGACAGCCTCTGAAGGTCCTTAGATGACTTCTCCCCGTATTTTTGAAAATGTGAGATTAGGTATCAAAGATGAGAAGAAATGAACTCATTTCTATTTTTATCAGCACATATGATGTTTATAAAGGGATAGGGGGAGAGAGACTGTCCGTTCATAAGGTAAGGAAGATATAAAGACAGCACATGTGTTTATTTTTAATTCAGACAACCTGTTTTTTTGTACTGATTGGAATGATATTTTACAGAATAAAAACCAAGGAACTAAAGACTTACAACCCCTGTTTCTGATATTTATCTCTCCGACTGCCCTTCGTTTATTTAGTATGTTCAGTTACTCTTCAGTAATTGGGCACGAATTCAATAGCCATAAACTGCTTCCATTGTTACCTACTTTGGATTGTGTAGCAGGCACAGTGGCAGTCCTCTGTGCTATTTTTATTTTTTATTTTATCCCAGGATCCTAAGAACTAGAACTACTAGAGACAATTACTAATAAACCATTCATCAGATTTCTGACACTTGAGCTCCATCTGCTGGATAATTGCTTGCTCCTAGTGCTACTTCATCCTGTGCCATGTTTTGTAGATCATGGTGCCAGTGGTACCATGAATCTGTTTCTACAGGTTCTCTTGCCCATCATCCCTAAGGAGAAATAGCTCTTTTGTCAGGGTCAGGTTAGGTGGTTAGCAACTAAAATTTCATCTTAGTTGCAAGAATCTCTCCCATTTGTAATGGTTATCCAGTTATTTACGTACGAAGAAACATTTATATAAAACACTCTAAGAAAAGAGGTTATTTCTCCTTTTCTTTAAAGAGAAAATCTTATTAAAGCAGAATCTGACATGAGGATCTTTGTTTAAAGAGATTTCATTCATTTTTTTTAAGCAAAAGCTGTATCGTAGAGCTTTTGAAATACACAGTGAATGTTTTGATATAATATATATAATTTTACTTCAAGTATTTTAAAGATGACTTTTCTAAGTGGAAGACCCTAATAGGAATCTACATGTACTAATGTTTGTTGGGTTAAGTTATAGACAATGAAATGATATTTAGTATGTATAATTTTATGGAATTGTTGAAGCATATTTTTGCCTTTTCAGCAAACCATTCCGCAAGCTACTGCAGCAAAATATCCCCGGACCATTCACCCTGAAAGTAGTACCTCAGCTTCCAGATCTCTCGGAACCAGATCAACTCACACCCAGTCTCTCACAAGCATTCAGTCCATAAAAGTGGTTGACTAAAATGAATATGTTCCTAGTGAGGTTGTTGAATTCTTCTGGCTTTACTAAACATTAGAAATTTTTAGTTTTTAAAATTTCATATTCTTAGAACATCATGGATACATCATATTAATTTCCTCAAAATTACAAGAGACTTTTTCAAGCTGTACCATCCTTTGTAACTATATGTAGGATTATTTTAATGTGATTTTTTATTTAAGCAATTAAGTAAAACTTTTTTAAATTAAAAAAGAAACTAGCCTTAATTTTTTTAATAGGTTCAACCTGTGACCGATTATATCGTCAAAGTATATAAATCCTGTTTTTGCAGTGTTATTTCCAAAAGGCTAAATCATTTGCAATGTTACCAAGTAAACTTTGAGAGAGAACTTTACTAAAAAAATTATTTAAACTAATAGAAACTAAGGTATTTTTATTTGAAAATTAAAAAAAGAAAAGGCCAGAGTAATATCACAAAGTTTTTTTGTGACTTTAATATATTAGTCCTCATTTTTTGGGGGCTCTAACAATTAAAAATAGGGGAGGAAATAGCAATACCTATGAATAGTTTTTAATGTTAAAAGGGAAGAAATATTTTACTAGCACAATAACAGAGTTACAGAAACATCAGAAAGAAATTTCCTATTGGGACTTCCCTGGCGGTCCAGTGGTGGCTCTAGAAGCCACCACAATAAGAAGCCCGCACACCACAACGAAGAGAACAGCCCTTGCTTGCCGCAACTAGAGAAAGCCTGTGCGCAGCAACGAAGACCCAATGCAGCCAAAAATAAATAAATAAAATAAATTTAAATCACAGATCAATAGGTTTTTTTTTAAAAAAAGATTATTGTAAGCATCTTTTAAAGCTTTATCTAAACTCTAGAAATTGTATATTGTCTACAGCACCAAGTAATTAGTGTTAGCCTAATTCAACTTAACTTCTTCCAATGCAGGGGGTGTGGGTTCAATCCCTGGTTGGGAAGCTAAGATCCCACATGCCTCGTGGCCAAAAAACCAAAACAGAAAACAGAAGCAATATTGTAACAAATTCAATAAAGAAAGACCTTAAGAATGGTTCACATCAAAAAAAATCTTTAAAAAAAAAAAGAAATTTCCTGTTAGGATGATCCTATTTCAAATGTTCTTTCTTACCTTTTTGAAACTCTATAGCATTGAACCTTTTTTTGCTCTGAACATCCAAACATTGTCCTGTGATGGTACAGCCCTGGACAATTCAGCAATTCAGGCCTTCCAGGCCTGGCAGACACTTTTTAATGCCTGGCCAATAGGAAGAAACCATCTGGGCAAACAGATTTAGGAGAACAAGACCAGGCTTCTAATGCTTTTATTGCTGGCTGACTGGGTTATCTAGGGCCAGACACTTAAATTAATCTCAGGGTCCTCATCTGTGACATAATGAGATCTACCTACCCTACCTATTTTCCAAAGTACTTACGGCTCACATAAAAGTGAGTGGATTCTGAGGAACTTGTGAACAGCCTCAGTTTCCGTATCTTTAACAGAAGTGGATGGTTTCAGCCTCTTTCAGTCTGAACATGACCTAGCCCTGTGCTCTAACTTTACTATTGGAAATAGTTTTTCTTATTGCCTCATGTTGTAATAGGACATGAGAGAATAAATGTGAGACTGGCAAATATCCCATTTTCTAAAGGACACACCAAGGCTTTTTTGAACTATAAAAGTATCTGGCTGTGTCTTAAAGAGTATTAGATCCTTCTTATGCAGTGCTTCTTTTGGATTGTGGCCAGCTACCACTGGTGGCAAACAGCTCTTCTTGGGTTTCAATAAGCACAAATCAACAGCACTTCATCTCCTGCTGCCCGTACCACGGGCATGCTCCTCCCCAGAGCTTCCCTGTCCACTCAGAGAGTTGAGATACCGGCAGGCTCCACTCATATGCAGTCTGGAATTAACATCCCATTGGGGTAAACAGATCAATTCTTACTTTCTCCCCATATGAATTGTCCTGAGATGCATTAGTCCATTCTTGAGGTCAAATAATCAATTGTTCCTGATACCAAGTGTTGGCCAATTTGGTAAATCACGCTGGTCTTGGCTCTCCCTTCCCCATCTCACTTCCTTTTTCCTTCACTCCTGCTTCCTTGGATCTACACTCCTGAAAAAAGCAGTTGCTCATAAACTTTGGTCTTGGGCTCTGCTTTTTAAGGAACTTACATGACAACAGGGAATGGTTTTCAGTAAGCAGCTTCCCTGGTGGCTCAGTGGTTAAGAGTCCACCTGCCAATGCAAGGGACACGGGTTCAAGCCCTGGTGTGCTGTGGGAAGATCCCACATGCCACGGAGCAACTAAGCCTGTGCGCCACAACTACTGAACCTGCGCTCTAGAGCCCATGAGCCACAACTACTGAGCCCGTGTGCCACAAATACTGAGCCTGGGCTCTAGAAGCCACCACAATGAGAGGCCCGCACACCACAATGAAGAGAACAGCCCCTGCTCGCCGCAACTAGAGAGAGCCCATGCATAGCAACGAAGACCCAATGCAGCCAAAAATAAATAAATAAAATAAATTTAAATCACAGATCAATAGGTTTTTTTTAAAAAAAGAATATTGTAAGCATCTTTTAAAGCTTTATCTAAACTCTAGAAATTGTATATTGTCTATAGCACCAAGTAATCAGTGTTAGCCTAATTCAACTTAAATTCAACAATTAAAACACTTAAACAGTAAGAGTATGTATTCATATTTGTTTATTATTGCATAAAGAGGTTACCCAGATTTTGAAGCAAGGTCAGTGGAAACTGGTCATACTGAAGAACAGGTGGGGACAATGCTTTTCACTAAATACCTTTCTAAAAACTTTTTATAATCATGTGAACATATTACCTGTTTTAAAATTAAGCTTACCATTTACAATCAGCATGAGATGAAGATGCAGAACTATAAATTCATGATATAATAAATGGACTGAAATTGCTCGTGATTTTATTTCTGGGCTTATAGACTTAGAGTCAGAATTTGATAATGGAGAGCCTTAAATTATAATGAACAGGTGCACATAAGCTGATAGAAATTGATACTTGATTTCATATTTCAGAACTTTCTCAGATTACAAAAATAATGTGTGGTTAATATTTAAAAAAATATTGGAAAGTACCAAAAGTACAAAGATAATGAAAATCACCTGTAATTACATCACCAAGAGATTAAAAAACATTGGTGCATACACCTCTGGTCTTTTCTTAAGTGATATATTACACATAGGTGTTATTTAAAGCCAACAGTAACTGAATTTCCAAAGCAAGTTTCTCTTATGAAACAAATAACGGTTAATGATTTAAATACTATGGATATGAGGTTAGGCATTTCATAGACATTCTCCCTTCATCGTCACCTCAATATTATAGAAGAGATAGACCTCTTTCCCCCATCCTATAGAGAAGGAAACTAAAGATCTGAGAACTTGAATGTTAGCATGCCCAAAGCTCACAGCTAATAAACGGCAAAACCATGATTCACAACCATGTCTGTCTATTCTTAAAACCCTGGGTTTTTTCATTTACCATAATGTTCCCACCATCATAATTTTTTAAAACATGATATACAAAATCCTAGGTTATTCTATCACTAGATATGTTATCACATGTTGCATCAAATGACAGAAATGGGAAAAATCATATACAACTTGCCTTAAGCAAAACCCAAAAAATTGACTTTTCAGTGGTTGGAAAGTGTAATACCATTTTTTCATCTGTTAGAGAATCCTGTCACTGCCATCCTCACGGTTGAAAAGAAAATCAATACTACTGCTGGAAGAACTTTACGCCATTTGAAGAACTGAATTTAAGAGGGCTGAATACTGAATGGAAAATCATTTAAATACAATTTCTTTAGGCATTTATGAAACTGCACATTTCTTGGGCCTTGAGTCAGTTTCACTTTTAAATTGACCAATCTTTTCTGGAAAAAATGATAACAAGATTAATAGCTAATATTTATTAAGCACTTGGCTACATGTCAGGCACTATGAATCCCACAACAGCCCTCTGACACAGACACTTTTCTAGTTAAAAACTGAGAATGCCGGCAGAGTGATTTCTGTACAGAACTTGCTCGAAATCATAGCCCCTTATTTGTTGGAGTTCAGCTATAAGCTCACACAGTCTCGCTGCGGAGTACATGCCCTCACCCACTGCAGTGGACTGCCTCTCAGTCTCCCCTGGGAGTTCTTGTGGACACTATTTCATAGAAGTGAATAAGTTCAAAATTGAGGGAACAAACCCAGAGCTAGGAGGATAATGTCATGGAAGGTAGGCATAATCCATGCACACTATTCCTCGTACCAACCACTGCTTGAAACTGAATATTGGATCCGTGATGTGATGTGCATTTATGTTCTCAGTTTCAGGTAAAACTGCACCAGCGAAAATAATGGTGATAAGTTTTCAAAGCATCTTCCCTGACAGTATGGTCTTTGGCAGAGTGATTTTTAGCAGTAATCCCAGCTGGCAAAATAATTGCCTGTCTGCTCTTTTCTCTCAGCGTAGAAGTAATTTTTTCAAACATACTAACTCGCAGAGTTCCCAAGAGGAACAGGCATGTTGAGCAAGACAATTCTTAGTTGTAGAGCACTGTCCTGTAAGATGGTTCAGCACTCCTGCTGCCCTCCTCCCACCCACACCCCTCCCACACATGCACACACACAAAAGTACTCCTGCACTTTTCAAATGCCCAGCAGGGGAATGACACTGAGAACCACCAGGCTAACAACGGGACCAGTGCCGATTAAGTCACCAAAGGAGAAGCTGCATGTTCTGACACCAAGCTGGGACTGCTGTGGCTCCGGGAGGTACTTGTGCCGACCGTCCCCTACCATTTTAAGAGAGCGGGAGTTCCTATCTGTTGAAAACCGTAACTCACCAGCTAGTTCTGTAACTCACGAGCTAGTTCTGAAAACTGCAACTCACCAGCAGGAGTTCCCATCTGTTGAAAACTGTAACTCACCCACGCACACCAGCTCTTCATACAGGTGCTTGACCGGCGTGGCCTGTGTCACCAGGGCCCCGTGGCCGTGTTCACGGAAGCTCTCCTCTCCCGTGGCAAGCACGAAGGGCAGACGCTGACACCTCCTTACTGTGAACTCAGTTCTAACACAAGTTCCATATGACTGTGGTTGCATGTTCATTCCTCCTCTGGCAGCTGTGAGATAAGAAGCCCAGTGGATGAAAGCCCTTCCAGTCGCCTCACTGGTACTTCTAGGGGGACCAGAGTTTGGAGTCTCTCAGCACTTGCCACGCACCTGCTGTGCTTAACACAGATGAAAGCTGAGGATGAGAGAGGGGAGGGACAATCTTAAAGAGACGTGGAGCTTTTCTTCAACGTTCAGGTGGCACTGCTAGAGGCTAGCACTTCTCAAACTTAAGATGCGCAATTCACCTGAGGGTCTTGTTAGAATGAAGATGCTGGTTCAGTCAGTCTGGGGTGAGGATCTGCGGGTGAGTAAGTTCCCAGGTCCTGCTGCTGCTGCCGCCCGTGAACCACACCCTAAGCAGCCAGCACGCACCCACCTGCCAGTCCAGCTTCCAGGAAACTCCTCTGGTAGAAGTCTGCAACCCCCGGCCAGGCCAGGGCTCTTCACTGGGCAGATCTCACTAGATGCCTAACCCCTGAGAGGTGTTCAGGGAAGTGCTGGGATACGGAGATGCGAACCGTGGTCACTCGCGGCTGGAGGTCACAGTTACAAACCCGTGCCAGGTTCCTAGCTCTGCCAGATGCCGAGATGAGGAGGGCCTGAGCTCTGGGGAGGAAATCCGCTGCACAGACTGTTAGAGGGGCAGGCGTTTCAGGGAGAACAAACTATATGCATGAAGAATGTACTCCTAGGGACTTCCCTCGTGGTCCAGTGGTTAAGACTCTGCGCTCCCAGTGCAGGGGGCCTAGGTTCGACCCCTGGTCAGGGAACTAGATCCCACAAGCTGCAACTAAAGAGCCCACACGCCACAACTAAATAGCCTGCACTTGGCCACAGAGATCCCGCATGCAGCAACAAAGACCCGGCGCAGCCGAATAAATAAATAAATTTAAAAAGAAAAAGTGCTCCTAGGTGAATCCAGTTCCTTTCCTAAATCTTGCCGCTGCCAGACTAATTTTTCTTAAACACCGTCATCAACGTGTCATTCCTTTGCTCAAAAGCCCACCAACTCCATTGTGCCAGTAGCATAACCCAGGGTTACGATGTAATTGGATTGTGAATGTTCCTATTATCATGCCAACTAGATTATCAATTCCATTAAACATGCACCATGGCTTACAGAGCTGATGTATGCTTCCCCTGGCACAGCTAAACACACTCTAGGCACTCGGTAATGTGTGAATGAAACACATCAAAACTCCCCTTATCCTGATGGCAAGTACTCTGAAAGCACACTACATTTCCAAATCAATTTTTTAGGTCAAGAGAAATTTCCAGAAGGCAACTCCATTTTCCTAAAGACTTCACAGAACACTATGTGCCTAATTAGCAACAAGGAGAAATCTTAACAATACAAAAGAAATCTTTTTAGAAACTGTAGTCAATATTCAACATTTTCAATGCGTTATCTTCCATTTTTTCATGTGAAAATGTATCCTTAGAATTAGCAATAAAAGTGTCATAATTTACTTGTGTGCCCATGTGCCCATGAGCTGTGGTTCTGCTATCCCCAATCCCCAGCAATCAATAATGCGATCACCCCCTGCACATGGGACTCGTTCACATCTCATGACAGCCATGTAAGGACAGTGCTCTGAATAAAAAGTTTTGCCAAGAAAAGTCTTTGCTTCTTTGTTTTTAAAGCTAATTAGTTGATAATGCAAACAAGCTTTCTGTATTTCCTAGGTTTGGGTCAAATCATAAAAAAGCAAAGCTAAGGACTCCGACCTCACTAATTCTGACATCTGGAGTCTGGCTGAAATGATTCCATGGCTTGGAATCCTCTTACCAAGAGAGCCATGGGTCTCTCTCCCACACATCTCTCATGGGACACCTGGTCTCACCAAGAGACCCCTTGCCCCAGGCCTGGTTTAAGGGATTCCTTCCTGGTGTGGAAGCCCTAAATAGTTAGCCTGTTGTTAGGGAATGAATCCATTCACCCCAGGATGATCTCAAGGAACTCCAGAAATCAGGTGGCTTCCCAGTGACAAGCCAACTGTTAAATCCTTGCTTCCTTCGTGCCCAATTCAGTTGGGAACCTTAATTTCCTTCTAGGCTAAATGCCACCTTTTCAATATGGCTCAATAAAAGTAATCATCCTTTGCAAACTTCAAGCTACTGCAGATTCCCATGAGTACTAGCAGTCTGCAAGGTTCCCAATCACCTCTGTGGTCCTAAGCTAACTATCCCCACTCCTGGGCCCCTGCAGTCTGTTGCTTATCAAGAGCACTGGACACCCACTTGGAAGATGGGCACCAGTAAGGATGGCTCTTCCTAATACCGAATGCCTCCTGCCCACATCTCCTGGGACATGCTGACCTGACCACTGCTCCTCGATGGCTCTGATCCGGGCGTCTGTAAAGTTCCACAAATGGGCTAGCCTCTGCCACTCGTTGGTCTTCAGCTGACGGTAAGCCAGATGCCAGAGGAGACTGAGAATGTGCCTGGTCTCCTGACTGTGATCTTGCTTGAACGGTTGATGGGTCCTTGATGTTCTCACCATGCTCCTAGATTGAAGGTAATTGTATCAGATGAATTCAGACATTTTCTGCTAATTGCCTTATTTCAGAGTACATACGTATATATTTTTTCAGATGTAACCCATAGAGTGGTAACTGAGACTATGTTTTCAATATTAACCATGACTGGATCATTTTTTTGCCATCCAAGATAGAGACAAATGTCTGAAATAGAAAGCTGGAGTCTGGAGTTCCCTGGTGGTGCAGTGGTTAAGAATCCACCTGCCAATGCAGGGGACACGGGTTCGAGCCCTGGTCTGGGAAGATCCCACACGCCGCGGAACAACTAAGCCCGTGGGCCACAACTACTGAGCCTACGCTCTAGAGCCCATGAGCCACAACTATTGAGCCCACGTGCCTAGAGCTTGTGCTCCGCAACAAGAGAAGCCACCACAATGAGAAGCCCATGCACCGCAACAAAGAGTAGCCCCTGCACAGCAATGAAGATCCAATGCAGCCAATAAATAGATTAATTAATTAAAAAAAAAAAAGCTGGAGTCTGTCTGACACAGGAAATGTGAGGGATTTTGCCATGCTGTATCGCATGCCTCTATCCCAGCCTGCTTCCCACCCCAAAAGAAAACAGAGGGGGTATGCTGACTACAGAAATGTCACAAAAACAAATGTATCTTTAAAGGCGTTACTTTCAACCATATCCCTTTTTCTTCTTTGGGGTGTTTGATTTTCTCACATCAAAGTTTCAGTGGGGCCCAGACTGGATATATTCTTGATAAGACCCCACAGCTGATCCCTCCATTCATCCTGCTCTCTGGTGACTGGGAGGAAAGCAAATGAGCATCCTAACCCTGGGGGCCGAGGAGTGGAGGACACAAGGCTCCATTATCATTTTGTATTACAGCCCTGCAGCCAGGCTCATCCTAGTAGCACTGTGCCTGGACTGATTCTTGCTTTCTGATTTGTCAAAGACTCCTTTTGTCCCTTTTTAAGAATCCACCAAAAAACCCCACGAAAAACAAAAAAGAATCCACCAGAGTGCTATAGAATCCAACCAAAACAACTGGAGAAAATCTCAAAGTGAAAGCAGGGGTCATGGTTTCCTATGGCTGCCCCTGTCACACACATGCCAGCAGGGCTCCAGACAAGCCTTCCTCTGGAGAGTGGGAATAAGGGACACGCAGGACACAGAGCCCACCAAGAGGTTTGGGACTTCCTATCTATTCTCCTTTCCTCTTTTACATATAGTGAATTTTATCTTTATCTTTCATTTAAATAAAAGTGAGTCAGTGAAAGATACTCTGAACAGCCATACAGGAGTCAATGCTGGGGCAGGAAGTGGACTAAAGGGATATGGGGACCTGGTTTTTGAACCCTATGAGAAGAACGTGGTGAGGCTGGTGCCCCAACCACCAGCATGGACCAGCCTGCACCCACACAGCATCAGTGACCTCCTCTGGAAGGCCTACAGACTCCTGGGAAACTTGGCCAAGGAGAACAGCAAGACTGTTCTCTGATATCTGGACTTTGTGAACAGAAGTTGGAATAGGAATGGGAGGAGTTAATTTCCCATAATTTTTTCAGGGTCTTTTTTTTTTTTAACACTTTTTTTTTTAATTAATTAATTTATTTTTTGGCTGCGTTGGGTCTTCGTTGCTGTGCATGAGCTTACTCTAGTTGCGACGAGCGGGGGCTACTCTTTGTTGCGGAGCACAGGCTGCAGGCACACGGGCTTCAGTAGTTGTGGCACGCGGGCTCAGTAGTTGTGGCTCACGGGCTCTAGAGCACAGGCTCAGTAGTTGTGGCCCATGGGCTTAGCTGCTCCACGACATGTGGGATCTTCCCGGGCCAGGACTCAAACCCGTGTCCCCTGCACTGGCAGGCAGATTCTTAACCACTGCACCACCAGGGAAGTCCCTTTCAGGGTCTTCTTCACCCCAGTCTTGCTCTACTCCCACAGTGCCTGGCTCCCAGGAAATCCTAAAAGAGGTAAGGCTGAGGGTGGGAGATACAGAAACTTAGGAGCTGTGGGCACTGCTCTTTTTCCTTTTCTCCTCGTTCCATCTCCTGAAAATGTTAAATCCAAGAAGATCAAAACCCCAAGCACCACCAATTAAAGGGAAGACTACAAAATGCCTCTGCTTTCAACTCCGCATTACAGCATTTTTATTTCTTTGAGAAACATGCCTGCTTTGTGCGTTCCAGGATTGGGCTGGGCAGTCCTTCAGGCTTCCACAGAAAGGGCCAGGGATTTGGAAAGCCCAGGTCTTTTTCAACAGTCAGTGGAAGCATTAATAACTTGTCTGCAAAGCACTGAACTATTTGCAGGAATAACATAAGCCAGAACTGGAGGAAACTGAAATAGCATAAGCCACGATTTTAGGAAGGCCCCATCTACCTCTGAACCATTGAATTTGTTTTTTTAATATAAATTTACTTATTTTATTATTTATTTATTTATTTATTTATTTTGGCTGGGAGCTGTGGGCACTGCCCTTTTTCCTTTTCTCCTCGTTTTCCTTTTCTCCTCGTTTCCTTTTCTCCTCGTTTATTTTATTTGGGTCTTTCGGTGCTGTGCACCGGCTTTCTCTAGTTACGTCGAGCAGGGGCTACTCTTTGTTGCGGTGCATGGGCTTCTCATTGCGGTCGGAGGCTTCTCTTGTTGCGGAGCATGGGCTCTAGGCACGTGGGCTTCAGTAGTTGTGGCTCGCTGGCTCTAGAGCACAGGCTCAGTAGTTGTGGTGCACGGGCTTAGTTGCTCCGCAGCATGTGGGATCTTCCCGGACCAGGGCTGGAACCCGTGTCCCCTGCATTGGCAGGCGGATTCTTTACCACTGCGCTACCAAGGAAGCAAGCCCTGAACCATTGAATTTAATGATAGATGATTAGGTGGTTAGGTAAATGGGTAAATGGATATGAGAGAGGAAATTCCAATCATCTTTTTAATCTTTTCATTAGGAACCATTTTATATTAGGCCAAGATATAAACTTGTTTAATAACAAAGGGAATTTTAAATAATAAATAACAATAAATATATTTGGTTAAAAAAATTTTTTAAGGCTCTATGTGAAAAAAACAAGTCTTCTTCCCACTCCAGACCTCAGGGTCCCAGTTGTCACCAGGGTTAACAAGCCTTAGCATTTCTGGGGGTCTACTTCAGCTATATGTATGCATTATTTATGATTTTCAAAGTTCATCCAACTCTCACACCTTAAGACTTGTTAGGAAAGAGGGCTTATTCATCTGGTGGAAAAAATAATTTATTCTCATCTAGGAAAAAGAATCTAAAAATGCTAAGAGGAATTAAAAATAGAACCAATGAATATTCCTATTTTTAAAGAAAATGTGGAAACAAAGACGGAACTTGGGAAAGTCATCCTCAATAAAATACAGTGATGATCTAAGAAAACGAGAATGAGGCTAGGACAAAGAGGAAGAGGAAAAAGGAGACTAGAAATCAGAGGAGGAAGCAGAGCGATTAAACAGAATTCTAATTGTCAAATGTTATTTTGTTTTGTTTTGTCCTACAGGCAAATAAGAAAAGTCGGGGGAGGATAGTGTGGCCTTTAAACTGATCCCCATATACCAGGACTACTGAGCCAATTAGACAGTACTGCGGGGGCTTCCCTGGTGGCGCAGTGGTTAAGAGTCCGCCTGCCGATGCAGGGGACACGGGTTCGTGCCCCGGTCCAGGAAGATCCCACATGCCGCGGAGCGGCTGGGCCCGTGAGCCATGGCCGCTGAGCCCGCGCGTCCGGAGCCTGTGCTCCGCAACGGGAGAGGCCACAACGGTGAGAGGCCCGCGTACCGCAAAAAAACAAACAATAAAAACCAAAATAAACAGTACTGCATTGCGAGCAAGGAGGCAAATCAATGCCCCTTAAGGATTTAAGGGACATTTCTCAGGATTGGCAAATTAGACATCAGTCTGGGCTTAAGGCTCCTCAGGGTAGACATGTGAGGGACTAGGACCTAAATTCTGGCTCCAGCCTGTTGGACACTCTGGCTCCAGCCAGAGTGGACATTCAGTCTAGGATGGCAGCAGAGGGTGGTGTCTGGTGATGAAATTCCTGCCCAAGGACACAGACTTGAATCTTGGAGGGGAGGGCATTCTACTGAGAAGCTGCGAGAGTGGCAGCTATCAGAGGCAGTACTGATGAAAGAAGATGGAAGGAATGTCTTGGAAACAAGCTTTTGTTTTCTGAAGATGAATAAGGTTTTCGTGACCATCGGAGAATACTTGAGTGCTGAGTAGCCGGCACAGCGGTATGTGGAAAACTGCAAAACCCTAAATATGAACTTCCTTACCACTCAGTAGAATGCGAGTCTGGGAGCTTCCAGAAGGGACCATAGCCAGAGACTCCGTGACAGCAGGCACAGCCAGCAGCCAACCACCCGGAGCACGCACGCCAGGCTCCTTAGAGCCAACGCGGACTGGCCTGCTTGGCCCAATGGAGCTCTACACACTTCAGTTCCAACCACTGGTGCTGACAAAGGATGGAGAGGAAGAGAGGCAGCTGTTCACGCCGCAAACTGGACAGCACAGGACAGGAGGGACAGCTATAACACACTAACCAGGGCCCTCCCCACTAGAGCGGAAAAAGAATTACACAGACCCCAACCTGCCCTGTAAGAAGAGGGGGCTGCAGAAGAGGCCCTCACCGAGCTGAATTCGGCTTTCCTTCCTCTCTCCAGGCGTAGCACCTCTCGGCTTCAATGAGTCTGCCCACGAGGCGGCTGCAGTTGCTCCTGGCGGCCACGGCCAGGGCAGTTTTCCCTTGCTAAAAAGTCAAAAATCAAAGAGTCAGGCAATGCGGCCATATGGTTAGGAACTCTCGCTTTGGAGCAAGGGGGCCTGGATTCAAATCCTGATCCTACTGCTTCCTTGCAGGGCAAATTTGGGCCAGTCCTCAGCTTCCCTAGGTCTCAATAACTACCCCTCTGAGTAGTGGTGAGGGGCAAGTGCGATAACTCGTATAGGGTCCTTAGGACTGTGTGTGGCACAGTCTAGGGCTGTGTGTGGTAATCGTCTAAGAGATGTTAGATATTGATAGTGTCAGGTGCTGTGTCAATGGGGCAGGGGGAAGGATTTGGGCTTAGGGACCCAACATCAACAGGTAACGTTCTACACTTGCCCTATCAATGAGAACCCAAGCATTTCTCCAAGACCGGCAGTGGTCTCCCTGGCTCACTGCACTGTGAAGTCCTCAGCAAATAACGTAATCGTACGTTTTTCTCCTCCAGAGTCTGACTCCGCCTGTGGCAGAGGCTTTAGTCAGTGTCCCATGCCCCACTCACCACAAATAACGTTTTTCTTCTAAAAGAGACCTCCTGATTTTAGCTGGGCACTTGGCCACCCCGAACATTTCCTAGTCTCCCTTACCCTTGGGTATGTGAACTAAGTTCTGGCCAATAGTATGTAAATGGAAGCAGCACATGCAACTTCTGGGAAGTTTCTTTAAAAGAGATTTCAAAGTTTCCTCCTCCCCCAGTGGAATGCTGGCATGACGGTAGGAGCCTGAACAGCCACTTTAGATCAGGAAGCGAAAGCCATGCGTTGAGGAGGGCGGAGTAATAAAACAGAAAAGGGATGGATCTCATGCAGAATACAATCAATAATAGTAACACTACATAATACAGAATTCAGCTCACGGGCCTCCTATCCATAATTTTTTCCTATTATATCATACCACCTCTAACCAAAGACGAGGGGTTGGGGTTGGAATCTTAACCAAATGGAATGAGCAATAAAGGCTGTTCTAGACATAATTTGGAGCATGAATGGCCTGGCGCCCATATGGTACCTTATACAAGTTACAAATGACGTACCTTGGTCAAGATGGATATAGTTCAAAGCTACAGCATACAGCTTTGCAAGCAGTGTCCCCTAGATTTTGTGCAGAACACAAGCTATACGTCTACACTTTTTTCCCAAGCAAAAGATGGTGGTCCCTCATTTGTTTTCCAAATGACCCATGAAAAATCTGCTCAGGGATCCTGAAGATAATTTAAATGAATGGTCAGAAGTAACCTCGGAAGAAGTTCCAACCTCAGAAACCCATGTTTCTATGCTTAGAGATCCAGAAACTTATCCTGATAATTCTCTCACAAGGCTGAGTATTTGTGAAATGCAACTGCCACCAAGTCAAATGATTTGTCTGCTGTCCCGGAACTGAGACCCAGGTGAGCCTGAAAATTAGAGCTGAAAGTAATCAGCGTCCAATCAAAAGAGACAGTAATGAAATTAGGAAGAACTGCATTTTGCAGGCATTTAGCAAGCCTCTAATTGTATGCTATCCAAATTCTGGCTTGTAAAGCCATCTGAATCACCATAATTAGCCTATTTTGGGAAGGCAGCATTCTGGGAGCCAGAGGTTTCAAGCTCATAGGAAAACCTTCGCAGGGAGTATAGCTGGAGTAGAAATCCAAATACTTGTGCTGTTGAGGGCGGGTGGCCCTCGGAGAGCTTTGTGACGCCACAGGCTGAGAGGACAGGGAAAGTCAACTTTGTACCAAAACTTGGCTCCTTTTTTCCATCCAGAGCAGACCTTAATTCAGTCCTAGAAACAGTCAATTATCTTTGGTAAAAGTTGTGGGAACAGGCAGAAAAGATAGTTTTTATTCATTAATTACATATGTCCTGGGTGCCAGAGAGGCACCAGACGCGATGAGAAAGGAGGGAGGAGGAGAAAGGAAATCTGGGAAATCAGACTGTGAGGCCCAGGAAACTGTGTCTTTTGTTCTGAAAACAGAATCAAGCTGTAGCACAGACGTGTTCACTGGAATATCCAGTCCACTTGCAGTGGGGGCCCAACGTAAGTTCCCTGCCCAATGCTTTAGATTCTCTACTCACCAGACTGCCCTGGAGGTGTTAAGTGTTATTGACAAAGTAGAATAAAAGAAAGCACAGGAAGCTATTAACATTTAGCTACAAATGCTAAATGTTAATACTAAGGCCAAATGTTAACAGAAGTTAATGAGCCACTACTGGTGGAATTCCACCTAACTGATGGAAATATGGGTGATGGTGTTTTCCTCCCCTATGCTTTTCTATGTTTTCCAAATTGTATTACTTTCATGATCAGAAAAAGAAAACTGATGGAGACAAGTAAAATAACATATCACTAATTCAGATCCCACAAACATGCAATGTGTGATTCTGAAATAGACTAGGGAGGACACAGGCTTGCCCTGGGAATGAGGGATGCACTGAGCTGATGACTAGTGAGGGCAAAGACCAGGAAGGAAAAACTGCAACTTCTGGAAGTGCTGGGCAGCCAAGCAGCCAGTAGCCTTAGCTTTGAAGCTCAGCTCTGCTTCTTACAATGGCCGATGTCATCAAATCTTCTCTTACAAACTGGGATAATTTCGTCTGCCTCACAAAGGAGATGGGAGAATTGAGCTAAAATGTGAGTGAGTACTTAGCCAGGGGGGATAATTCTCTTCTTCTCTTATAAACTGGGATAATTTCGTCTGCCTCACAAAGGAGATGGGAGGATTAAGCTAAAATGTGAATGAGTACCTAGCCAGGGGGGCCACACAGTGTCTTCTTCTACACCTTTCAGTAAAGCTGGAACCCCAACCCTGCCATGGCTGAGCCTGCGGAACTGCGTCATGTGAAAGAAACAAAGCTGTCTGTCTTTAAAAACACACCTACACAATGGCTTAAGGGTGCAAGCAACCCAAATGTCTATCCATGGATGATCAGATAAACAAAATGTGGCATATACATACAAGGGAATAGTATTCAGCCTTAAAAAGGAAGAAAATTCTAACACATGCTGCAACTTGGTTGAGCCTTGAGGACACAGTCCCAAAAGGGAAAATACTGTACCATTCCACCTAGATGACATACCCAGAGTAGTCAAATTCATAGAGACAGGAAGTGGAATGGGGCTGAGGGAGGAGGAAATGAATGTTGCTGTTCATAGTTTCAGTTTTGCAAGATGAATGAGTTCTGGAGATTGGTTGTATAACAAAGTGAATATTCTTAACACTACAGAAATGGACATTTAAAAATGGTTACGGGAATTCCCTAGCAGTCCAGTGGTTAGGACTCCGAGCTTTCACTGCCAAGGGTGCGGGTTCAATCCCTGGTTGGGGAACTAAGATCCTGCAAGCCACGTAGCACAGCCAAAAAAATTTTTAAAAAGTAGGAAATGAATAAATTAAAGAAAAAAAAATGGTCAAGATGGTACATTTTATATTGTGTGTATTTTACAACAATTAAAGATTTTTAAATAAATTTAAAAAACAAGTTTAGACACATATAAATTTATTTATTGCAGTTCTATTTATAATAGCAAAAGCTTAAGGACAACTTATATGCCCATCAGTTGAGAACTAAACAAATTATGATATATCCACACCACAGTCTATTATGTAGCTGTATAAAATAGAAGAAACTTTCCATGTACTTACACGGAATGATCTTTGCTTTATACTGATAAGGGAAAAAAGCTAAATGTAGGACAATATGTATAGGTATCCACAGTTGTGTATGAAGGATGGAGGAGTGGAATAAGAGTATACCATATTTATGTTTGCTGTTATATGCATAAAGAAATTCTGGCAAGAACAGAAGAAACTTACAATAATGGGTATGTATGGCAAGGATAGTATGAGAGCCAGACAAATAGGGACGCGGTAGATGGGAAATTTTTACTGTAAAACCTTTACTAAGTTTTAAATTCTTGAACCATGTAAATCTATCATCTTTTCAAAAAATAAATAATTTGAATTTTTTTAATGTATATTTTACTGTTGAGAGTAAAAATTCTTACCAACTTATCTCAATTAAAATTGGGATGTTACTATCAAGATACAAGGTCTCTCCAATTTGTGTCCATCTCACAAAGGATATGGTAATACTACCCCTCAAGGCTTACAGCCGGCAGGGAGGACTCAGCAAGCAGCTCAGCTAAACAGAGTGAAGCCCATGAACTCACTTTGTCAACAACCTTAGGTCACTGCCCGCCTTCCGCAGGGTTTCCACCAGTTCCACACTTCCAAGATCAGCAGCTACATGCAAAGGAGCTTGTGACCTCTGACATGAGAAAGTTCAAAAATGTAATCCAAGCATGTTAAGGAGAGAAAAAACTTGCATAGTAAAAAGATAAAGAGAAAGCAAAGGTGTCCTACACAGGCGTAAGGGAAAATAGATAAGGTCACATATTTTTAAACAGGTACAGGAGACATTCATTGCAGTGTTATTTATAACAATGAAAAATTGAAAGGAAGTTACATGTTTAGTAAGGAAACTCATGAGATAAATTACGGTATATCCACATATTGGAATAGTAGGCAACCATCACAAATGATTTTTTAAAATGATTTCAATATGGGATACCTAGAATAGTCAAGTTCATAGAGACAAAGTGAAATGGCGGTTTCCAGGAGAAGGGGGAGGAGGGAATGAGGAGTTATTGCTCAATGAGTATGGAGTTTCAGTCTGGGAAGATAAAGTTCTGGAGATGGATGGTGTGAGAGTTATGTACATTGTCAGTGTACTTAATGCCACTGAATTGTACACTTATATGGTTACAATGGTAAATTTTATGTTATGTTTATTTTGCCACAATAAAAAATAATTTCAGAGATTTTTAAAAATGAAAAATGCTTATGATATAACATTAAAAACCTTAGCAAAATAACACTATCTAGCTGAGCTCAATTTATAGAAAAAAATAGAGGGAAAGAAGGAAATGCATTGGTGATGTTAAGAATAATAATGTCTAGACGGAGGGATTAGAGCTTATTTTTATTGGCTTCTCAATGCTTTTCTCTATTTTGTAAGTTTCCTACATTATAGTGTATAAAGGAGTGCAAGACTTCTAATTTCTTTCTGGAATAACCACTTTCCCATGAAGAGGATAAGAATGCTTCAGAGAAATATATGAAATCACAAGAAAATCACCCATCTTAACCTCCCACTGAAAGGAATGCTGATGTGAAGACAATTCTAAAATTTTAGCACAGAAAGGAACATTGGTTATAATCTAGCCCAACTCCTAAACCAGAGAGAGGAAGCAACTTCCCAAGGGTCACACAGCTGGGCAGTAGCATCTAGCCCAGGACTCTTGCTACTAGAGCATATGGCCAACCTGCTTGGGATGTTAACATAATTAATATCAACAAGCATTTACTGAAGACCCACTTTTAGGTGGCAATGTGCCCCTCTGGGGGCTCGTTATCCATGACATCAAACTTACACTGACAGACCTATCAAAAGTCTACACCAACCTGGAACAGAGACACAAGTGTCATACATCAAATACCCATAAAATCTCCCTGTGGCAAAACTGCTAGAAGTCTAGAAGGCAGGAAATGCACCAAAATGTTAACAGAGTTCTCTTTCTTTGGGGGGATTATAAACAAATTGTAAGTTTTTAGCTTATGTATGTTTTCTTACTTTTATACGTTGTGTGTATTCCTGGTCTAACAAAAACCATAAATGATAAAGTCTACTTCTATAATTGGGTGGCAGCCTAGCAAGCCTCCTTCACCGGAGTGGATCTAGACAATTCTGGTGAAGCCAGAATCACTTGGGTGCTCTGTCCATGTGTAGAGCAAAGACTCTGCGCATGAGGAAAGATGTGGGGCATTAACATAGTTGAATACATATGTATGTTCAATAATAAGAGAGGGGCTTCCCTGGTGGCACAGTGGTTGGGAGTCTGCCTGCCAATGCAGGGGACACGGTTTCGAGCCCTGGTCTGGGAGGATCCCACATGCCGCGGAGCGGCTGGCCCCGTGAGCCACAGTTACTGAGCCTGCGCGTCTGGAGCCTGTGCTCTGCAACAAGAAAGGCCGCGATGGTGAGAGGCCCGCGCACCGCGTTGAGGAGTGGCCCCCGCTTGCCGCAACTGGAGAAAGCCCTCGCACAGAAACGAAGAGCCAACACAGCCATAAATAAATAAATAAAATAAAATTTTTAAAAAAGGCAAAATTCCTTTAAAATAAAAATAATAAGAGAGATTTTCTTCCCCCAAACTTTTGGGATAGTAAAAGACCAGGGAGGAGGACGGTCTCTGGGGAAGGAAGGGACAGAAGGGGAGTTAAGTCCCAATTCAGCTCAGGGCACCAGGGACCTCACAGGCTGGAGTTGGAGCAGACTGCAGAGATCTGAGTCAGTGCTCTGGTTTCACAGGTGAGGAAACCGAGGATGACACAGTGGGTTAGGACACGCATGCCCACCGCACGTGGCTGCTCCCTCACCTGGGAAGGGGCAGCCAGGAAGGAGGGAGGCGTCCAGACGCTCATCTGTCCTCAGGACTCTGGCAAGGGCCCTCTCCCAAGAGTTTTCCTTCCCACTCCTGACCTCTGGAAGAGGGTAGCCCTTCCCAGAGCAGGTCCTGGCTCAGACAGCACCCACCCCCATCCTTTTAATTCTTCCACCTCAGCATTTCCATTTCCTGCCAGTGATGGATGCCTTTTATGCGGCATTTGATTCTGCTCCAGTGGTCTGAATTCATGGTGATTTTTAAAAAAATTCCACGAGGTCTCTTTTGCCTTTGGGCAAAAAGAAGATACATTTACTGTCTATAATATAGAAACAAAGCTTCTTTTCTTGTGGAGAAGAGCTCCCTGCCAATTACAACATTTCACACTGGGGGAGTAGCTTTTGATTTAAATTGCCACCGGCAATTTACCTCTGGGCTACTGTTTATCTGTCAGAAGTACTGGGCCTGTTAAAGGTGAACAGTTTAATAACGCATTGGCTGAATCCCAGTTGTGCGTTTGAAAAAGACAAAATATGTGTGTGCAAGTGGGAGTGGGGGTTTACAGAGGCAAAAGGATAAAAATATGAATGTGCATATTCTTCCCAGGAATCTTTAGAGCACCTTGAACTTGATCAAAACTACCCCTAAACACATGCTGAGTTGAAACAAGAAAATAGACTCTCTAGGTTCTGATCTGCCTGGCTTACCTGATTTAAGATGTCAATATCATGCTGTGCACTTAATAAGCTGTTTACCACTGTGATATTGTTGTTGATAACAGCTAAATGAAGAGGGGACTCCTTAGGCTGCAGAAAGAAATGACATTTCAAATTCAAAAGATTCTGGCTTCATCAATCAGATCAAAAAGCGACTCATTTCATCAGACATTTCCTGATAATCTCCTGAATACTGGTGCTGCCCAACATGGTTGCAGGCCCTTAGTAAGTCTTCAGCAGTCACTTCCACGCCAAGGCTGTACAGAAATCACGCTCACCAGCAACCCACTTTCCCACTTCATTCATTCTAGAACTTGACACTGAGCACCTATTATGGGCCAGGCTCTTTTCAGGATGTTAGGGGTTCAGTGGTGAACATGGCCCATCCTCAGGAATCTTTCATCTAGTAGGGAAAGCAGATATTGATTTTTTTTTTTAAGTCACAAAATAAATGTACAGTTACACATTGTGATAAGTGCCTTGAAGGAAAAGTGCACAGCGGTAAGAGAGCACATGTGGGTGTGGGCCAAGGGCCAAACTTTCTGGAAGTCAGAAAAGGCTTCCCTGAAGAATTGACATTTGAGCTCAAATATGAAGCTAAGAAAATATTAAATAGCTTAACTGCAGGACTTCCCAGAGGCTTCAAAGAGCTAAAGTGCAGTGGGAACAGCCACAAGGAAGCAACAGCATTCCCCTTCAGCATTCTCCGAGTTGCTTTGATCTTGGGTTCTTCTGCCTAGAGCATGTTGTGGGACTAATGCCCCACTCACCCAGGGGCACCGTCAGTGCTCAGCCCTCCCACCTATGTAGAGCCCAGCCATCGCGTATTCACCAGGCCCTTGCAGCCTGCTCCCCTTTCCTCCTCCTTTGTGGCTAAGCCGCCTGTCTTCCAGCCATGCGCTCAGCCATCTCTACTACGGGCTTCTTACCAGCCCTGTCAGGCTCAGTGCCCACCTCCAGGGTCACACACACAACCTCCTGCTGCCTTTGCTCCCACCCAGCTGCCACTGGCCCAGGAGGCTCGAGAGAAAACACATCTCTGGGGGTAGAAAAGGCAGATGCAAGGAGGAAAAAGGCGAGGAGAACACAGGTAAGGTGTGAGAGAGTGAGGTGAGGGGCATTTAGTGGGGAGGAGACGGGCAGGGGTACAGGTGTGAGAGAGCAGGGGCAGAAGATGCAGTGAGACTGTGTGGACAACAGTAGTTGAGCTGAGAGGCAAAATGCGTGGAAAGAGGGAACACAGATGCTGCGAGGTGGGTGGTGAGGACAGGGTGCAGTGCTGCTCAAGCGGAGCAGATGATATTAATCAGCATCATTTATGCACATACAACACACTCTCCTAATGGTGCCTACTACTCACTCACTTCCCCTACAGTTTATACTCTGAAACACCGGGCTAACAGCTTTTCATTCACAACCACCCTAGCAGTTAGGGCTTCTCTTCCCCACTCTACATATGAGGCACAGAGGTGAAATCACTTCCGCGAGGCATCGGAGCTAGGAAGGAGCAGAGACAGGATTTGAACCCAGATCTTCCTGACTCCAGCAGCAGCACCAGGCTCCTTCCCAGGAAACAGGGGTAGACAGATGGAAGAGAGATGTAGTGAGTTAGCAAGGGATTCACCAGCACACAGAGGAGAAGGAAAGCAGGGGCAGGTGGAATGCTACGTCTGCGTATGTCAGACCGTCCAAGGGTGAGCAAGGGAAGTGGGAGACAGATGGGGCAGAGGGGCAGCAGGAGGGGAAAGCTTTCTGTGCAGACCTCTTCTGCTCAGGGAGGACCTTCTTTCTAGGGCCGCTAAGGATGAAAAAAGAGAACGTACCCCTCGTCCCAGGGACGTAAGCAGTGCCCTTCCTGCTGGGACCATTGGCCTTGCTGGGGCCCAATTCCTCCTGAGAAACAGGAAGCATCCTTGGATGGACCAGGCAAGGTCAGAACCAGTTCCCCTAATGCCATTCTCCAAAAACTACCAGTCGTGGGTTAAATCACGTCCCTCCTCTCCAGTTAATACAATAAATAGTAATGGCTAAGCAATATTAGAGAAAAGAATATTCTCACAGGAGAAATGAAAGTAGAGTGAAAAACAGGGGAATGTTTCCCCATCTAATTCCAGCGCAGAGGGCCTTTGTTAATTCTACCAAAGCCAATTCGAACTTCAGAAAACCTAAATCAATACAAATGACTGACTTTCAAAAGAAAAACAAGATCGGTCAGTGAAGGGGGAAAAATAATCATTCTCCTTCCTATTAACAGCAGTTTCATTATTTTCCCAGACTGATAAATTTAATACAAGACTGGCATCTCTAGATACATAAAAAAAATTAACTGCAGCAAATGTAAATATTTAAAACACAAAGATTTCATTTTGTTCAGGAACTTCAATGACTTTCTAAAATTCATCCCTTGGATTATATTTCTTAAGATTAAGACTCCGTCTCCAGAAGAAGCCAGTCGGCCCTCCCAGAAAGAATTCCTCCTTTGTGATCACTCGTCTCCCCGCTCCAGCCCTTCATGCATCTGCAAGGAGCATCTCCCAGCACAGCCAGCCTCACAGAGCTGGGATCAAAGCCCATGTTATCATAATAGACTGACTCACTTCCACCTTCTGGTGCAGATCAACGTTCTCACTGAAAAGAAGGCTGACAAAGGATGCGTGGCTGTTCCGGGTTGCTATCTGCAAAGCACTGATATCGAGCTGCAGGAGACAGGTGGAGAGAGAAGGCACGGAGGGATTCCCATTAGAATCTAGCATGGTTTCTGGTGTTCATTCCATGGTAATCAATTAATACAATAAAATAGTATGCCTAGTTAAAAAAGAAAATTCAACGTGTTTCTGATCATTTGGGGGTGGGGGGGCTTTTGGTTGCTTCTAGGTATCTCCCATTTAAAAGAGACAAGAATCCTAGACAACACATGCCTCAGGCAAATATGAGCTAAAATCCTTCCCTTCTCCAGGAAGTACGAAGTGGACTAGGGCCAAGCCTTCTCTCGATACAACCTGCAAACCCCCTCCTTGAGCCAAAAGGGCTGAACTTGGTATTGGCCCCAGAAGTGCATACACCCTCTCCCGCCCTGACCATTTACTAGCAACTCTCCCCTTTACAGGTACCACCTCAGAACTCAGCATGATTGCTGCCTATGTGCAGGTTCCCTCACAGCCCTTTCACTCAACTTCTTTAGCGTCTCTCCTTCACTTAGTGCCCACGCTAGAGGGCAAACTACTTAGGTCAGGGCCTCCTCCAAAAGGCCTTGCAATAAGACAAGGTCAGTGGATAGTTATTGACTGATTACAGTTGGTCCCCCAAATTCACGGGTTCTGCAACTGCAAATTCAACCAACTATGCATCAAAAATATTCAAAAAAAAAAAAACATTCCAGAAAGTTCCAAAAAGCAAAACTTGAATTCGCTCATGTGCTGGCAACTATTTACATAACATTTACATTCTATTTACAATTATTTACATAGAATATACATTGTATTAGGTATTATAAGTAACCTAGAGATATGTAAAGTACATGGGAGGGGACTTCCCTGGTAGCTCAGTGGTTAAGAATCTGCCTGCCAGTGCAGGGTCACGGGTTCGAGCCCTAGTCCGGGAAGATCCCACATGCCGCGGAGCAACTAAGCTCGTGCACCACAACTACTGAGCCTGAGCTCTAGAGCCTGAAAGCTACAACTACTGAGCCCGTGAGCCACAACTACTGAAGCCCGCACACCTAGAGCCCATGCTCCACAAGAGAAACCACCACAATGAGAGGCCTGCGAACCACAACAAAGAGTAGCCCCCGCTCGCCGCAACTAGAGATAGCCCGCGCCCAGCAATGAAGCCAAAAATAATAAGTAAAAAAATTTTTAAAATAAAGTACATGGGAGGCTGTGCACAGCTTACATGCCAATACTATGCATTTTACTTAAGGGACTTGAGCATCCTCGGATTTTGGTATCCCAGGGAGGGGGTGTCCTGTAATTGCAGGATTGCTGCAAAGTATTTTCAGGTCCTCAGAGTAAGGAGGCTGTATGTAGGTTAGTACGTTTTCCTAAAATGGCTGCATAAGTATGTCCCATCCAATCTGCTCTTCTGCAATGTGACCCTGCCATTCCCCACCAAGGAGTGGGGTTTATTTCTTCACCCCCTTGAATCTGGGTAGACCCTGTCACTGCTTTGGCCAACAGAATATGGCAGAGGTGACAGTGTGCTCGTTCCAGGTGTGACCCTTAACTGGCCTGGCAGCTGCTGCTCCCTACATCATGGAAGCCAGCTGCCATGCTAGGAGAAGGCAATGCAGATGCTGCACGTTGGTGCTCTTGTCAAGAGGCCCAGCTGACAGCCAACCTCAACTGTCAGGCATGTGAGTGAGCCACTGTGGACATCCTCCTCAGGTAAGTCTGCAAACGACTGAAGCCCTGGCCGAAACTGACTGCAACCACATACCCGACCCAATGTAAGAATCTCCCAGCTGAGCTCAGTCAACCCTCAGAGCCAGGAAAGATAACAGTGCATTGTTCTAAGCCACTGTGCTCTGGGTTGGTTTGTTATGAAGTAATAGATAAGTGGTATAAATACTCACAGGAATGATACACGCTCTGACCAACTGGAGTCTAGCTTGAGCTGATACTAAATGCCTATATGACCTTGAATAAATGGCCTCTCAAGGATGGGCCTCTATGTCTTCCTCTGTAAAAATGACATAACCACCTATATTATTAGTTTTCTATTGCTGCTAATAACAAATTACCACAAACTTAGTGCCTTAAACAATACAAATGTATTATCTTACAGCTCTGGAGGTCAGAAGTCTGAAATGAGTCTCACTGGGTGAAAATAAAGGCCTTTCTGGAGGCTTTCAGGAGAAGCCATTTCTTTACCTTTTTCAGTTTGTAGAAACCACCCACATTCCTTGGCTTGCAGCCCCCTTCCTCCACCTTCAAAGTCAGCAGTGGTGTGCTGAGTCCTTCTCACGTTGCATCCCTCTGACCTCCCTGCCGGCCTCCTCCTTCCTTTTTAAAGGACCCTGGTGATTACATTAGGCTCACCTGGATAATCTCATTGTAAGGTCAGATGATGAGCAACCTTAATTCCCCTTTGTCATGTAACCTCACATACTCACAGGTTCCAAGGGTCATAATGTGGACATCTTTGGGGGCCGTTATTCTGCCTACCACACCACCCTACCTCTTTCTCTCAAACCAAAGCAACACTTGGAAAATAAATGAGCTAGTAAATGTGTACAATAATCACAAGTATCATCTTATTCATTCCACAAAAATTTACTGAGCACTTATTACGTGTCAGCCCCCATGTTAGACCGCGGGGGCTATGACTAAACCGACAAGATCTCTGACGTTACGTTCAGTAGGGGTGGACAATCAGTTGATTGGTAGATCAGTAGATTTAGAACCCATTTAGTAGATTCTAGACATTAGTAGAAGAATAACATCAGCTAGTGACAATAAGAATGCTACAATGAGAAGTAAAACAGCATGAATGGATGGTTTCTTTCCAGTGAGTGATCAAGAAAAGCTTCTTGGATAGGGTGACGTTTAGACTGAGACCAGAATGGTAGGAAGTGTCCCCCCAATGGAAAGATCTGATGCAGAAACAGGCTTGTGAAGAGCCCAAAGCCAGTAACCCTATGGTGGGAAGAGCTATAGGAGTCTGTGGCATTTTATCCATGAGGCACAACAGGCACAGTGTGTAGGGCCAACAGACTTTTTAAGAGCTAAAGAAATATTTGAAATCTTAAAAAAAAAAGGTTGGGATTCCCTGCTGGCGCAGTGGGTAAGAACCCACCTGCCAATGCAGGGGACACGGGTTCGAGCCCTGGTCTGGGAAGATCCCACATGCCAGGGAGCAACTAAGCCCATGTGCCACTACTACTGAGCCTGCTGCTCTCAAGATTCCGTGAGCCACAACTACTGAGCCCGTGCACCACAACTAATGAAGCCCACGCGCCTAGAGCCTGTGCTCCGCAACAAGAGAAGCCACCGCAGTGAGAAGCCCGTGCACCACAATGAAGAGCAGCCCCGGCTCGCGGCAACTAGAGAAAGCCCGCGCGCAGCAACGAAGACCCAACGCGGCCAAAAATAAATAAATAAAATAAAATAATTTTTTTTTAAAAGTCATGCCATTCTTTATTAAAAAAAAAAAGTTGGTCCCAAGATACCAAAAGAAAAGCACAAAACTGAAGTGAATATTTAATTGACATGTTCATACTTCGTTGATTGCTAAATGTAATCTTCATAAGGTATTCATTACACTGTAAACAATTTGTAGGTTAAATTTTTTCACCTCCCTCGAATTCTCAGGTCTGCACAGAGTTCTAAGATATCAGCGTCAATCATAAATTAAGGTAGTTTATCGTATCCAAAAAAGCCTTTAAAAACTAATTTACAGCAAAAGAAAAGAGATATTTAATGTGGAATGCGGGGGCATTTAAAGTTATTTGATAAGATGTGAGGATAAGGCCTCCAGAAATATGGAATTCTTAGGGTCTACAGAAAGTCTTCACTTGACCCAGGGTAGCTAGGCAGCCTCTCCACCCAGCCCCAACGGAGGCGGTCTCCATAGGCAGCTAAATCCACGATCTCTCCCCACTACCCTCCTCAGAAATGACTCCACCTTTACCCCCTCCCCTTAGCTGGGTGGGTGCAAAGCAAGCTCCTGGAGAACAAGACTAACTAATGTCAGCGGGTGAAGCATTTCCAAGATCAAACACAGTAATCGCCTACAGATGTGAAAGCAAAATGAGCCTCACACAACCCTGGTGTGTATCCTTGCTTCTGGCTTCCTGCTTCCTGCTGCTTGTTTCCCCCGGGGCCTTTACTGGACTGGGCGGAGACAGGTGTGGACAGCAGCGGGGTGGGGGGTGGTGGGGGGCTGAGGCTATTGATCCAGGAAGTGTGCTAATGAACTCCAGGGAAAACCCAAGATAATGTAAAAGATGTAAAACTGACTTAGGACAATTTCCAGGCTGTCTGGATGAGGCCAAGGCCATGAGGATATGGACAACGTGGAGCCTACAGTCCTGGCAGGGTGGGGAGAATGCGAGCATGTGAAAGCCATTACAAAGCAAAACCTTCAGAGTGCCAAATAATTAAGTACAGAAGGGAGGGAGGCACAGAGCAGCGAGGCGAGCCAAAAGGAGTGATCCCAGGAGGATCTTGCTAATAAGGGAGGCCTTTCCAGGGAGGCTGCAGACTGGGGGCAGAGGGGCACCTGGGCATGACAGAAAAACAGCACCGCTCTCCATATTCTGAATGTTTCCTGGGCCCCGTGAATTCTTAACTCTGGGCTCATTTATCGCATAAAAAACCTTGCAACGTCAGTGGGAATCACCTCACCCTACATATCCCACTCTCTCTTGCAATCTTGTCTATGTATATATAATTTTATATAGTGAGGGACGTCCCTGGCAGTCCAGCGGTTAGGACTCGGCGCTTTCACTGCCATGGGCCTCGGTTCCATCCCTGGTCAGGGAGCTAAGATCCCACAAGCTGCTCAGTGCGGCCAAAAAAAATTTTAAATAAAAAAAATTTAAAAATAAATGAAGATCAGTGTCAAAGGATCTCAGCACCAAAGTATTTTGTATTTTGTACCTAGAAGAAGGCATCATCCTGTCTTCTTCAGGCTCCAGAATGACCACTTGGCTTTTTACACAATTTTCTTTTTCAGCATCTACTGTGTATAAGCCAGGTACTACTTGTTTCTAGGAAGAAAACAAAGTAGAATAAAAGTGTCTGAGAAGCAACAACTATTGCTACTTTTGCCCTATTTTCAATTATTCTCCAAATAAATTATTCCCCAAATAAATAGGAAGAATGGTATTGTTTTTGAGGAAATATTAATAGGGGAATGTCAGAGTTAAGACATTAATTCTTACCCCAAAGTAAGCAAATTATTAATACAATCGGCCCTCCAAATCCCCCTGCCCCCCACAGTTGGATGGATAACCACGGATAAGGACTGTATTATACCATTTTACATAAGGAACTGGAGCATCCATAGATTTTGGTACCCCTAGGCAGGTCTTAGAACCAGTCCCCCACGGATACGAGGGACAATTGTATTAATTCTACAAAAGCCCAGTGAATGGGTCAGTGCAGGACCAGATTACCCAAAGAACATTCTGAGTGCCCCTCCCTGTGTGAGTAAGTAGACATGGAGCACATACTTCACTTGGAATGTTGATATCACTTCCTGATGCCAGTAGCACTTTGCTGCATTCTTCATGACCTCCTTCAACAGCTAAGAAGAATGATGTTTCGCCATTCTAACAAACGGAAAAAAGGTTAAAATGAATTGCCTCTTGGCATGGAATGAAATTACTTGAGAAACAGCATGCTTTCTCTATCTCTTGTGCATTACTCTTAATAGACAGCATTTATTGAGCATCTATGTGCCAACTTATACTGCCAAGACTATATGCTTTGGTACAGTTTAACGGCACAACGACTCTGAGGTCAGGGTTATTATCCCCACTTTACACATAAGGAAACTAAGCCTCAGTTGAAAAGTGGCAAAGCTAGGATGCAAGTCTAGCTCTTTGGCTCCAAAGGCTGCATTCTTAACTACTCTGTTATGCTGCCTCCTTTCTCACCTTCCCTCCATCATTCATACTCTCTATCTTTATTAATCTAACAAACAATTATTAGACACCTGCTGTTTGTCAGACAGTAGTAGGCACTGGGATTGGGAAGACAACTAGAATCCAGACCTTGTCTACGAGAAGGTAACAGCTTGTTAAGAAAGATAATCATGGAAATGAGGAACTAAAATGCAGTATGAAATACAAAAATAGAAGCACATTTGTACCAAGTACAGTTTTAACCTTTAAAACTGATTTAAAATATTGCATGTCATTTAAAAAAAATGTAATACCCTACCTTAGTAATTAAGGTTCCTGAAACTCATTATGATAAACACTAGTAGGACAAAGTGAGTTTAGTTTAGGCCACAACATAGAAAAGAAGGAACTGGTCTCACACAATAGCTACTTGGATACTTCCCCCTCCTCAAGCAGATTCTTTCCTAAAAATATTGGGAAGAAATGCAGAATTCCTTCCCCATGTCCTAACCATTCTCCACCTTGGACATTATTCTGCCTAACAGCTAGGATAAGTTCAGACAATTTTACTGGTAGCTAATTAGGTACAAACAATCATGTTAACAGGGACAAAAGAGCATGGAACCAATGTTCCTATCCCACCAAGATGGAAAAACTATATCCCAGCAGCTTCCCCTGAGAGCCTGGGACAGCCATCTGTTAGAGAGGAATTTCTTTTCATAATCTGCCTTCTCCTTTTCCAGGAAAAGAGATGCCAAAAGGCAAACCCCAGTGGAAAAATATTTGCAAAAACTGTGAAGGAAAGAATTCATGTCTTTAATATATCAAGAGCCTAATAAACATTTATATCTTTGACCCAGCTATCCTACCTCTAAGAATATACCCAAAGGAAATAATGAGGAATACAGACTAAACTTTGTATACAAAGAGGTTCATGACAGCATTACTTCAATAGTGAAGAAAAACTGAACAAAACCTAAATGTCAGGGGCTTCCCTGGTGGCACAGTGGTTGAGAGTCTGCCTGCCAATGCAGGGGACACGGGTTCGAGCCCTGGTCTGGGAAGATCCCACATGCCGCGGAGCAACTGGGCCCGTGAGCCACAACTACTGAGCCTGCGCGTCTGGAGCCTGTGCTCCGCAACAAGAGAGGCCGAGGTAGTGAGAGGCCCACGCACCGCGATGAAGAGTGGCCCCCGCTTGCTGCAACTAGGGAAAGCCCTCGCACAGAAACGAAGACCCAACACAACCAAAAATAAATAAATAAATAAATAAATAAATTTATTAAAAAAAAAAAAAGATAAAAAAACACCTAAATGTCCAAGAGCTAAAGAACAGTTAAATGAATTTTGGGCAGGCACTAAAAATATACATGCATAGGAACACAAAGAAAACTGGAAGGAAAATACATCAGATATTTACAAGATAATCCTTTCAGTGTAGAGGAAAATATGAAAATTGCTATTTATGTTTATTTTTATCTCAATCTTTAAAATTTATATTTCTGGCATATGTTTTATAATATATTAATTTAATTATAAATGTACATGTGATTAGGTGCATGCTCAAACTTTCTTTACTGGTTATGAGTTTGCTACCCAGTATGTTTGGAGACCACTGCTCTAGAGCCTAGTCCCATGAGCCTAGTCCAACTGGTCCAGCAACAGCCTATGTCAGGAAACAGAGGCAGCCCAAGACTGTATGTACATTATGGGCTTCATCCAAAAGGCTAATATTATCACTAGATACTTCACTTTGTGCAAATAAAACCCATCACAATCTACAATTACAGTTTGTTGGACTTTATGACTTTTCCTCAATGTGCCCCAACGCGAAAATAACTAAAAGGTAGACGAAATCCAAGTGCACACATTCCAGTGGTAAAGTATTAAAGCAAAACAGGGTAAGCACAACTAAGACTTTAAATTAAATCCTATAACTATAGGACTGGATCTCTATATTGACTTGTGAAGGCCAATCATGGCTAAGATTTATCCTAGGTGAATCATGTTCTTTTTGAGTTTCTCACATTCATAACTCTTATTCAAGAAGACCAAATTCCTAGGATCTTCTTTAAGTTAAACTAGTTCAACCTGATCATCACTACGTCAGATGGTCACACACATAAAAATAAACAAATCAAGGCTTTACTTTTGTCCATGATCCTCAGCTGAAAGCCTGGCTTACATTCTCCTAGGAACTGGAAGAGAGAAAAAGGAGGATAATAACAATATGTACCACTGATACCGATGATAACCAAGATCCCACTTACTGCACCCAGATAACACCGCTGATGACACCGGATACCACTTGTTGCACACTTACCATGTGCCAGGCACCATTCCTTGAACTAAGTGTGTGACGCAGCCTTTCATTTGAAACCTCACTAAGGCCTTATGAGGCTATTTGATAGATGAGGAAGCTAAGGCTGAGAGGGGCCAAGTAACGTGCCCAAAATCATCTAGCTGGGGTGATGGAGCCAGGATCAGACCCAGGCAGTCAGAGCCCTGCTTTTAATCCCAGTCCAGGGATGCATGTGACCAGGCTGATTATGCTTCTCTGGTCCAAGGGGAATACTGACTTTTCCCAGGCATCACACACGTCCACTTTCACAGCCTTCAGTTTTCATTTTATTGCCCACAGTTGCTATTTTTACGACCATACACCACCAACTCTAAGTCACATCCTGTTTCTCATGTTAACATATCTGCGATCAGGATGCACCTCACAATCTCAGTCAACCGGGCAGCAGACATGATATAGCTGTCATGGCTTGTGATTTGCATTAAATCAGAATGGGTGTCAGTGGCTTAGAAGAAAATCTCAGAATCTATAGCAGGGCACCTTTTGAAGAAACACTGCATCACAAACGTCTTTGAAGGCACAAAAGACAATATTTGGTCTGGAAAAGCAAGGACATCAAGACTCTGAGTGAGAAAGTGATTTAGAAGAATTCGACTCAATGTATGAAGTATAGGAATACTTAACCAAGCTCCCTTGCTTATTTCGTCCTTTGTATGTATATGATTTTTAAAAATCTAAGATAAAAGTCTAAAAACTCAATAATATAAAATATTCTAAATGACAAGAGAGTTTTTTGTGTCACAGTTTAATTGGCAGCATTATTTTTTCTTAGTGTTACATGAAATAATGACGTGCCTTACAATCAATGGTGTCTTAAAGTAAATGATTATATTACTTAAAGTAGCTCTCAGGAGAGCTGCCAAGTTAGAATTCGTCAGAATATTAAACTATGAAGTCCAAGAGGACTCCACTCACGTGAGTCTCCAAACAGCCAGCCTCAAAGGCATTGAGCCAGAGGTTAAAAAGTGACCACCCAGAGCAGATGACTCACAAGGGGTTTACAAGAACCCCAGGCCCGGTTTCTAACTCCCTGCTGCCCTCCACCTGAATATACCCCCTCCCCACTCCGGCGCCTCAGAGTGAACCCTCCGAAACCTTACTACTCACCATGAATCACCCCCTCCTCCCCTGTACCCCACAGCTCAGGGATGGGCACCCCACCCTCCTGGAAGTCCAAGCCAGACAGCTAGGAGCCAGAAAGTCAGCCCTCTCCGTACCCCCTGGTCACAAATCCTGTGGCCTCTGTCTCCTCCTACCACCTCGTCCTGCTTGCTGCCAGTGAGAGCCTCGGTGAGAGGCTTTCTGTAGCTCTTGCTTCAGCCACTTCTGCAGTCACCTGACTGGGACTCCCCACCTCCTGCCTCTCCAGGCACCAATACCCCCTTCAAACCACGGTGACAGTTACCCACCTACACCCAGGATGGATCCCATCCCTTGTTTGCTGCTTAAAACCTTCCAAGGTCTCTGCTGCCAATAGGTCAGAATCACCCCTCCTCCTGGTGAGCACAGCCTTTCATGGTCTCTCTGCCTTGGCCCACTTGGCATCCACCTTTCCCAGCCCACCCATCCTCAATTTCTGCCACCCTGAACTTGTCATTCCCAGGACACACCATGCTCTTTCATGCCTTGGTTCCTTTACAAACGGGCTCTTCCCTCTGTCTGAAATACTCTACCCTTGTGCCCTCCTCCAATCTCCTCGTACCACTGTCCATCCAAATGCTCAGACCCACATAACATACCACCTCCTCTGTGAAGCCTGTGATATTTCTGAAACAGATTTTCCTTTGTGCTCCCACAGCACACCGTATATATATCTATTACCGCATTTAGCCCGATATATTATTTTTTGTATGCTCTTCTTGCCCTGTAGGCTTCTAGAATAAGAAAACATACTCTACCTAGCATAGAGCACATATTAAATTTTTTTTTTTTTTTTTTTTGGTGAATAAGTGAATGGTTTAACAAATGAACCTCCATGAGTTACTTTAGCCTGTTAAAGCTGTGGATAGAGTAGTGGCCATGTTTTCCACATTTTTAAGTGAAATTAATACTTTCAAAGTGTTAAATGAAAATAAATAGCTGTTTGAACGAGAAGGGAAAAAATCCATCCATGTTCCTTGCTCTACCTTTGCTGCTAATTTGCTAGCAAAAGTGGGACAATAAAAGTAATTCTATATAACCTTGAGAAGGCAAACTGGTGAAAGATTTCTGGGAGGTAGTTTTAAAATGTGCAGAACCCTTTGACCCACAATTCCACATCTAGGAATTTCTCCTAAGGAAAGTATCAAAGATATGCACACAGACATGGATGCCCTCCCAGTGTTTCCCTCTCTGGCCAGGTGGGGCTGAGCCTCCCGCAGACCTCAGTGGAAGAAAAGAGCAACTGGAGTTGACAGTAGAAAATTCCATGTAGTCCACTGATTTCACAGACATTTATGGAGCAAAACTGGCAATCTGGACGGTCCACTGAAAAAGTGGGTTGATTTCACCTGGGTATTCGATGATTCTCTCTGACTGTAGTAACAACTGAACAACTCTACTGCTCACCAAAATGCCATCACCAAATCTACACCTCAACTGTCACTCCCCTTTCTCTGGTACTCAGCAAAGAAATAAAAGTCCATTTCACCTTGTCCTTTTCTGAAGTATGCAGATTAAGGAAGATAAGTTTTTCTATCATTTCAATGTGGCCCCGCTCTGCTGCCAAAAGAAATGGTTTTCTTCCTTTCTGAAAGTCAATCATAAACTTCAGTGTTCATTATACACTTACTGAGCCGGCAAGGCAACCAACAAAGTGGGCAGCAGCTTGAGGGGAGGGGATGGCGAGGAGGCCAACGTGGTGATTCTGGTCACAGCATTCTGGGGCCTTCCTAGGGGAGGGTGAAAACAATCCCTCTCACTTCAAACCAGATCCATTTCTGAGTTGTTGCCCCGAACTGTGGGAACTCCGCATCAGCACAGAATCATTTTTATGGGGGTAGAGAAGTACTGTTTGGAAACGGTCTTCCCAAGCACCTGGGGAGATGCCACCCCACAATCAGACAATGAGATTCCCTTTCAAATGTAACAATTTTACCAACTTTCTGCATTTATTGAATAGTTCTTTCACTCGACTATTTATTGAGAAGCTGATTTTGTGCCAGACCCCATCTGAGTCACCTGCGTATTGCTCAGTAAGCCTTGCCTTACTGATAAAAATGTTTGAAGCAGAAATTGTCCAGGGTTTAATATTTACGTGACTCATTCAGACATGACGTGTGTCAACTGCTTCTCTTTAGGCTCTCCTTGCTTGCTCATACATTTACCTCTAACGTTCACCAAGAATCAATGGGAAAACTCTTGAGAATAGGTCAATATGAAATGGGATGGAGAAATTAGGAATTATCCAGAGAATATAGCTTAAGAGGGATGTTTAGGTGTGATTTGTTGGGGAGGAAGGTTCAAGTGCAGAATCTTCTGGTTATGGCAATTTCTCCAACTTTTCACATTGCAAAGGGAGACTGCATTTTCAACAGCCAAAATGTCATCGAGAACAATGAAATACCCATAAAAAACTCAATTTTCTAACCTGAGATATTTAAAAGCAGGAAAAGAAGGTGGGGTGGCAAAATAGCACAAGTATTTTCTTCAACTAAAGAAAACATTCACAGATTGGCTTGATATGTTATTAACTAAAAGCTTAGCAAGATGTTTGAAATGTGAAAAGCAAGATACAAGACTCTATCAGAAGGTTCCTGAATCTAGACTGTTATCCGATCTCCTGCTAATGCAAGATAATAAAAAGATAATGGAGTCTGTCATACAGAGTGAGGTGAGTCAGAAAGAGAAAGACAAATACCGTATGCTAACACATATATATGGAATTTAAGAAAAAAAATGTCATGAAGAACCTAGGGGTAAGACAGGAATAAAGACACAGACCTACTAGAGAATGGACTTGAGGATACGGGGTGGGGGGGGAGGGTAAGCTGTGACAAAGCGTGAGAGAGGCGTGGACATATATACACTACCAAACGTAAGGTAGCTAGCTAGTGGGAAGCAGCCGCATAGCACAGGGAGATCAGCTCGGGTGCTTTGTGACCACCTAGAGGGGTGGGATAGGGATGGTGGGAGGGAGGGAGACGCAAGAGGGAATAGTTATGGGGACATATGTATATGTATAACTGATTCACTTTGTTATAAAGCAGAAACTGACACACCATTGTAAAGCAATTATACTCCAATAAAGATGTAAAAAAAAAAAAAAGATAATGGTCACTGTTAACTTGAGATAGCAGCTCATGATTCTCGACAACTTAAAGAGAAAGGAAGGAAAAGTGCTAAAATAATCAATGGCCAAAAAAAAAAAGTGTATATAGATCAGCCCTCCAGGGCTCTGCACTCATGCATGTAGGGAGGCCGGAGAAACAAACTGGCACCAAAAATTCACCTCATTTACATTCTTGAGCCAGATATGTGGTCAATTAGACCTACATCCCCAGCCCTTCAGAGTTTGAAATCCTGACTCATCATCGATGGTTCTCATCGAATCACTAAGGAAGGGCAAAGGGAAGAGACAGAAACTGCTTGGGGCCTCCGTTTGCTGCTTGTGAGATTAGACCCCTAAATGAAGATCAAGATCTAGTCTTGAGCCATGAACAGCTCTTGGGAAATGACAGAGACAAAATTACTGTGTCTGGCTTATACAAATATCTGCTAATACTGACAACAGATAAAGGTCCATATAAACAAATCACAAAAAGGAGGATGGGAAACACTGATGATATACTAGATGAAAACATTTAGTCACACATCCTTAGAAATCAGTCACTTGTTTACTGAACAATTATTAAGCACCTATGTATATGTCAGATACTGTGCTAAGCAAGAGTGGTCAAGATAAAAACTACAGCACCCCGATGTTAAGAAGCTCAGAGTCTGTTAGGGAAGACGAACACACATACGAGTGATCATAATGAAAAGCAGGACCTGAGCTGGCGATCTGTGGGAGTACAGAACTCAGTGTGAGTGTGTGTTTGTGGCTGGGGAGCAGGTGACAAGAAATGGGGGGAGACAGCCTTTAAAGGTTGCTAATGCCCTGGAACGGCAGGAAAGAGCACTGGTGACCTGTTTCCTGTCCCCATCTTTTCCACTGGAGAACAGCCCCTGTGCCCCACCTTTGTGGAGCTGTTCATTATAGCTCCTGCCTCTTCCACCATCTACCCCTTGGTCAGAGTGTTTGGTTCAGGATGGTCATGTGCCAAGCCACAGGCCAATCAGAGTCACCTGTGAGCTTTCATATATAAAACTTGAGGCTGCTAGTAGCCATCTTTCCCACCATGTGGAGAGTAAACCTATCAATAATGCCAACAGAGACAGCCAAGAGTTGGGAGGAAAAAAAAGAGCTGGACCCAGCCATGCCTGAAGCCAGCCAGATACACCCTCAAACTCTTTAGTTAGGCGTTAATAAACTACCTTTAATGTTTATTCTAGATTAAACTGGATTTTTGTCACTCATAACAAAAAGAACTCTAACTAATACATATTTAGCCGTCTGGGGACACACACTACCGGAAGCATCAGGAGTCTGTTCAACTTTTAAATGGCCTTACTCTTTTATCCTTGGTTGCTACAAAGTCTTGCATTTCCGCATGCCTATACAGAGTGACAAAGGACCCACCCACAAAGAAAGCCTAGTCTGGTAAGAAATGGGAGGTTATCAAAAACAAAACATTTTTCCTCACCAAGAAAACAGCTATTACTTCAAACTTTGTATGCCCTTTAAAAAATGTTATCATCAAGAAAAAAAGTGAAAGCCAAATTACACAAAATAAGAACATTTAAAGTAGTCTCTATCTTATAAACATATCAAAAGGTAGCATGAAGAAAGATGAGGTGACAGTAAAATGAGATACAAATCTTTTCTCCCATCTCTAGTATAAGTTATTAGGCAAAATAACAAGAATTTCAAAAATGTGGGTTTTTAAAAAATATATAGTTTCTTATGTCTTATTTCATTTTTTAACCACCCAACCCTTTTAAATTACACTCAGGTGGGCCTCTACCAGTGCAGCCTCGGAGAACTGAGACTGCCCTCACTTGGAAGGCAGGGAGATTTTCCAGCCTGGAGGACTATGGAGCCTGGTGTCAGGGCCTCAAGCTTCAAGCCCCACACAAACCACAACAGCTTCCCAGCTCAGGAAGGGATCCTGAATCCCTTTCTTCATTAGCAAAAATAAGGAGGGTCCAGAATTCCTGTTCCTTTTTCCTTTATTAACTTAATGTGCATTTAACCTAATACGTCTTAATTCAATGCATTTAAATTGTTTGCACGTGAATAAGCCTGAGGAGTTGCAATTATTCATTAGAAATTATTTTTCATTTTTAAGTTTACTGCCAGGGTTATTTGACAAGGTACCAAGTTCGGTAAATGTTTCACAAACAGCCATTAAATGTGCACCTTAAGTCCAACCTGGCCATCCCTTCCCACAGGGATCCCAGAGAGCGTGCCCTGGAGAGCCTCTGAGGAGAGGAGGCCGGCGGAATCCAGCATGAAGCCCCCCGGTGCCTCCTGGGCATGTCTACACACCCAAGACATTTCCCTTCACCCTGCGATCAGGAATCCACAGCAGAACCCTAGTTGAAGGGGAAAACCAGCAGGGCCTTGAATAACTAGAGATTTGAGAGAGGACGAGAACATTGCCATGAGTAAAAAGTGCTGAAAGAGCAGTGTGTTGCATATGAAGGCATGGAACTGGTGTGAAGGGGAGCTGCTGGGTCAGTTCTCCCCAGATGGGAGTCAATAGGTTGGATGAAATCTAAGGCTGTTAGATGTGGGCCTCAGGTCCACATAGGAAACTGTCTTCTCAAATCCCTTCATGACTATTATCCCCAGTCCTCCAAAAAAAGGATGCTTCTTTGCATTTGGACCTCTAGAGACTTCATATATAGATTCCTTTAAACCAGTGGAAGTTCCCCGATATATGCAGCTGAAACCAACCTAACGTCGTACCACCAAACTTTATAAACATTCAACAGATACATGAGAGGCCTCTGAGGCCATTCCCTTCTGTGTCCCTTCCTCTCCAAACATTTTAGTCTGAATATTTATTTTTGATCACTAGGTGGGAGTTCACATGTAGATTCTAAATATCTAGACTGCTTCACCTATGACTTCTCCTGGCTGCTCTAATCTCTCTCCCCTGGAGAGGCCACATGATTTCTAGAGCTACGGAGTTGGGAGAAACTTCAGTATACTCCAGTGTCCTCCATCTCTCCCATCTCACCCAATCTCTTCCAGGCCTAGTTAAATCCATTTTGTTAATAAAGACCTCCTCCCTATAAGGCTTTCCTTGTTAGCTTTTGGATTTCCCTGTAGGCTAATGAGAAGGATTACTAACACTGGGTAGGTATAAAGGCTCTCCATCACTTTCTGTGGATAAGAAACTAGGGAAGAAGGCCCGCTGTGAAGGTGGAGCGGTCTTTTCTATACAGTGCATTTCATGAGCTCCACAGTATCTTTAAGCAAATACAGATGGAAAACCCAACACTGAATTAATTGACCCTGAGCTCCTGATCCCAGTTCCTACTGGCTTTTGCCAGTATCCTTGACCTCACTCACAGATCTCAGAAAAAGGACAGACTTTGTGTTTTTATTGGATTAATCCAGGTTTCTTTAGGATTAAAATTGGACTCAGAGATTCTTCTCTCCCTAGATGACCCAGTGAACTCATTATTTGCTCATTCCTCATATGTCTCTCCACCCATCTTAATTTTAGGTCCTCTTAGCTTCACATCTACCTGGCTCTGCACAGTCCGCTACCAGGACTCTTCAGCCTTTTCCCCAACAAACAGTCAGAGTTGGAGGAAGAGGAGTGGAACAGGACAAGTCCAGAGCCTGCCGAAGAGATAATGGCCAGCAGAAGCTCCAGAAGTGGGGAAGGTTCCCCACAAACTGCTTTGGTCTTTGAGCCCCTTCAGCTTGCCTGATCCTCCCCACACACAGCCGTCTCCCGTGAAAGCATCCAGAGCCCAATGAAACGGAAGACAGTCCTGTTCTCACACAAAACAGGTCCTAAGGGACTTCCCTGGTGGCGCAGTGGTTAGGAGTCCGCCTGCCGATGCAGGGGACACGGGTTCGTGCCCCGGTCCGGGAGGATCCCACGTGCCACGGAGCAGCTGGGCCCGTGAGCCATGGCCGCTGAGCCTGCGCGTCCGGAGCCTGTGCTCCGCAACCGGAGAGGCCACAACAGTGAGAGGCCCGCGTACCGCAAAAACAGGTCCTGATAAACAAAAAGGTCCTACTGTATAGCACAGGGAACTATATTCAATATCCTGAGATAAAAGAATATAAAAAAGAATACATATATTATATGAATGTAATATATATAACTGAACCACTTGGTTGTACAGCAGAAATCAACACATTGTAAATCAACTATACGTCAATAAAAAAATTAAGTTAAAATAAAAAGAATGTATATATATATATATATATATATATATATATAAAACTGAATCACTTTGCTTTACAGCAGAAAGCAAACACAACATTGTAAATCAACTGTACTTCAGTTAAAAATACCTTTTATTAAAACAAACAAACAAACAAAAAATCAGGTCCTGAACATATAATCTGCTGAACTGAATTGAATGGAATTCACTCATAGGCCACACTCCTAGTTAGCCTGGATCAAGCTGGAATGTCTGACTTCCTCATCCTGACATTAAATGCTGTTTGATTATGGTTATCAGTTTGAGGAAATTAGATAGCATTTTACCCTATAATAATTGTTATAATAACTAACATTTAGTGAGCACTTACCAAGTACCAGGTTCTCCGCTAAGTGCTCTATAGTCATTAACTCATTTAAGCATTCCAACAGTGGCTACTCTGATATATTACTCCATAGGAATGGCTTAGGGGTGGCGTCTGATTGGAAAGGGGTGGTAGAATGGCTTGCCATTTTGCTCACTGGCATAGGTATTTGTATATAAGATTGAGGAAGCATCAAAATCATTTCTATCAAAGAATGGAGGTATTGCTGACAAAAAATGACATGGAGGTCAAGACATCCACCCCCAACCCCATCATGCCTTGGTGCTACCATGAAGTAGGTTTTATTATTCCCATTGCACAGAGGGAGATACTGAGGATTTCAGCAGTTGGAGAACTTGCTAAAGCCACATAGTTAATATATGCCCAGGCCTCAGCCCAAGTCTGTCTGCCTCCAATCTGTAAAGGTATAGTTGCTCAGTCATATTCAGAAGAAGTAAACTAAATTTATAGACTTCATTTGAAGGAATGGCTTTTGTTGTTATTATTTTTAAGATTGAGGTCAGAAAAAAATGTGAAGGTTTTTTAAAAGAGGTGAAACAAAGCGAATATTACTGATTAACTTCTAGAGAGAGTTTAATGGAGAGTAAAGTTCTAGAGGCACAGTGAAAAGGAGGTTCCATTCAAACTCCAAATGCCAATCCCACAGAAGATATTATCCTATGAAAAAAGCCTAGAAGGAGATATTCCAGGGAAAAGACAGTCCCTAGCACATGGGCAATGCCCACTGTCCTCTGAGAAGGGAGATGGTGCAGCATGGTGACTAGAGTCAACCAAACCGGAATTCAAACCCTGGCTCTGTCACTTCTCAGTTTGGAGCCCTCAGACCAGGTACCTAGCCTCTCTGGGCCTCGACTTCCTCAAATATCAGTAAAAATAAGACTTCCTTTGAAAATAAGTAAAATATTTTTTCTTTATAGGATTACTGTGGGGATTAACAGTATAATTCGTTCATCCAGCAATGATTTGTTAAGCATCCCTACGTGCCAGGCCCTAGACCTCTCGCTGAAATAATGTGTGGACACAGCATTCCTCTGGGCCAAGCACACTAACGAACACTCCATAAGTGGTAGCTGTTACTATATCACTTCTTATGAAAGGAAAAAAATATAGATGGATATGGTAAAATTGCACTATATTCCACGGCTCATTACAGCACAGCCTTGGGTCAAATACATTCCCAAAAGGCCAGGCATAATCGACTAAAATGCAGGCACCCAAACAGGGTGGATACTGTCCACCCCTGGCCAGGATGAGGGAGTAGAGGCAGCTTCCTCAATACCTCCTGCCCTCCCCACATGCAGGTGCTAGGGCCACCACCGGCACCAACAATTTCCATCTGCTCTGTGCTCTGCCAGACAGAGACAGGATCCAGCTACAGGGTCAGGTCTGTCCGTGCTGGCTGCTTTGGCAGTTTCTGCAAGGGCAGGAAGAAAGCAGAATTTAGTGGGGGTGTATTTGAGACCTGTCCACCCAACAGCAAACACACCTCATCAGGCTGGTCCAAGTCCGTCAGGTGCAGATCTTGAATGAGGTACTTCACAATGCCCATGTTGCTCTGAGCCCCAAAGTGGAGGGCATTCATTCCATCCTAAAGAGAGCCAGGGTAGGGGAGACAATTACACTGCAATCTTCTCCTCCTGCACTGTGAGGAGAGGGCTTCTGTCCAGGTGTGATCCACATACCTACCTGATTCTTGGGTCTCTGGTCTGCTCCAGCTCTAACCAGCATGAGCATGATCTCAAGGCTTCCAGACCAGGATGCAAGGTGAATTACTGTCAAGCCATGCTTCCTCCAGAAAAGAGAAGAAAGGAATCTGTCACTTGGGTGAGCCACCACACTGTCTCAGCCAACAAAAGCTAGGTTAATACCTAACTGTTGAAAATTAAGAAATGACAGTTTAATATACAGCAAAGGTGATGTTTCAATTTTATGGGGACAATGAATATATTTAATAAGTGGTATAGGCACAAGTAGTTCTTCATCTGGGAAAAGATAAAATTAAATCCTGTATCATATCATACATACAAAAAAGCACACAATAAATATATTAGAAGAAAATCTAGACTATAATGTATAGTGTTTTAATTCAAAAGTTATAAAAGGAACAAGATGATAAACAAAGACAATAAACAAATGATAGATTTTTTTAAATGTACCTTAATAAAGATAAAGATAAATGTAAAATGCCCATCAATATTGGAACACTGAACAAATCAGGGAACAGTCATACCACATGATGTAGGCTTAAAAATAATTAATTAGGGCTGTAACAATTGACATGGAGAGACTTCCATTAGGTAGTTGTTAAATGTGGAAAATAAGATGCAGAGAAAATATAATACGATCCCATTTTTTATAAAACTAGCTATGACCAAAAACTCATATATGTATGTATCTATATCTATTATAAGTGGGTAAGTGGATAGATAGATAACAATGTGGATATGGGGACTTCTCTGGTAGCGCAGCGGTTGGGAATCCGCCTGCCAATGCAGGGGACACAGGTTCAGGCCCTGGTCTGGGAAGATCCCACATGCTGTGGAGCACCTAGGCCCGTGTGCCACAACTACTGAGCCTGCGATCTGGAGCCCGCGAGCCACAACTACTGAAGCCCGTGAGCCACAACTACTGAAGCCTGCACGCCTGGAGCCCGTGTTCCGCAACAGGAGAAGCCACTGCAATGAGAAGCCCATGCACTGCAACAAGGGGTGGCCCCTGCTCATTGCAACTGGAGAAAGCCCACTCGCAGCAACAAAGAGCCAACACAGCCATAAATAAATAAATAAATAAATAAATAAATAAATAAATAAATAAATTCATTAATTTAAAAAAAAACCCAAAGTGGATATGATCATATGAGCATGAGGAAAAGTACAGAAATAAACACACAGATCCTACATCGTTAAATGTAGTTACTGGAGAAGAGGAAACTATACAAAAAAGAAACAAAAGACTGAAGTTATAAAAAGAATTCTATTTATGCATAAATTATTTAAAATAGACTCTCTCAGTAAAATCACACATGCATAAAAGAGGCTGAAGGAGAGATTTTGCTCAAGACCTAGTGACCTGCAGTGATGCTGGGGGTACTTAGACCTGTACACCAAATGAACAGGAAGAGAAATGTGAAAGGAAACAGCCAGCAGTTAACACTTGTCTCAGGGAGGAGGGACTGGAGGGCTGTATCCTGAGGAAAATTAAGACCTGCGCCCTAGGTCCCAAGTTAAAGAAGTATATAGAGCAGACATTATGAGCATGATCCGTAGACTCAAACGAAACTGACCTCAAACTCTGGCTCTACCACTTTCAAATGCTATAATCTTGGTCAACTTAGTTAACTCTTAGCCTCAGGATCCTTAATTGTAAGTTCATGTGTCTGCTTTTCTGTTTCCTTTTATCCTTGTCAAAAAATCATCCATTAACTACGAATAAGGTCTGAGGATCTAATGTATCACATGGTGATTACAGTTAATAACACTTTTATATAATTGAAATTTGCTAAGAGAGTAGAAATTAAATGTTCTCATCAAAAAAAGAAATGAGGTGATGAGTGTGTTAATTAACTAGATGGGAGGAATCCTTTCACAATGTATACACACACTGAATCATCACCAGGTACACTTTAAATGTATCACAGTTTTATTTGAACCATACCTCAATAAAGCTGAAAAAAAATTTAAATAAATCTCTTTTAAAATGAAAACAAACAACAACAACAGCAAAACCCACAGGGTTTATAGGGGAAATGCGGCAGGGGCTCAACACTAAAAAACTCTGTCATTGACACCTTTTTAAAAAGATAGGACCCTGCTATGGACTGAATGTCTGTGTCCCTTGATAATTCATATGTTGAAGCCTAATCCCCAATGTGATGGTATTTGAAAGTCATGCCTTTGGGAGATAATTAGGTCAGGAAGGTGGAACCCTCATGAACGGGATTAGTGCTCTTATAAACAGACACAGAGAGCTTGCTTCCTCTTGCCGCTCTCCACTGAGAGTGGATAAAACCAGAAGCAGCTTTCACAAGATGCTGGCAGTGATGTCGTCTTAATCTTGGACTCTCCAGTTTCCAGATCTGTGAGAAAGAAACATTTGTTGTGGAAGCCACCCAGCCTATGGTATATTTGTTACAGCAGCCCAAGCTAAGACAGACCCTAATAAAAACAATAGTACAATTGTACATGTTAAATGGTTAGGTATTTAATCACCATAAATATGGTACTGGACCTCCAAAAAAAAAAATCATCCATAACCTCTGTATAGATGCCTTCCAAAAAGTAAGGCTTCTCAGCACATCTTATGTGCATCTCATAATCAACTGTATCTGTAATCCTGGAGACCAATTTGCTAAATGTATAGCATATAAATAAATAAACAAGGAATGAGGGTCTGTGGGGGACTTCCATTCTAAAGTGTATAAGCCTTTTGGCAGTTACTTTGGCTGTCCCCAGAAATTGCATTAATGTTTTCTCTTATTGTCAGTAAAGTCTGGGTATGGAGAAGTAAAGAAGCAAGTCCCAGATTATGGAGATGTAACTCTAAATCTGTGGTTCTTCACTGGGGGCAATTTTGCCCCCAGGGGTCATTTGGAGATTTCTGGAGACACTTTTGGTTGTTGTGACCTAGGGGAGATATTAGCATTTAGTGGGTAGAGACCAGAGATGCTGCAAACATCCTATAACCCCCCCAACCTCCACCACAACAAAAAAATCACCTGACCAACAGGACAACAGTGCCACTGTGGAGAAACCCTTCTCTAAATGTACATACCCTATAATATTTACCTTTCAGCTGTCACACTACACAGTGAGGCAGTCTATTAGAGTCTAGAGTGAAGAAAACGCTTACCAATTTCTGCACTTTTTCCCAAGGAACAATGATGTACAATAACTAGTTGAGGTTTTTCAAGAAATTTTACCCCTTAATTTGGCCTTCCCTATAAATCAATGTTTCACACCCAGTAACCATAAATCTAGTTTCACATATGGTCAGAAAAGAGGCCAGAAATATTTGGGATAGATGATAAATCATATTTTGATAGCTCTATTTTTCCCTAAGAGGTCATTCCTAATTTTAAAGCAGCCAACACTTAAGGATTTCAAACACCCATCATAAAATCCAAAAGCAAGGAATTCAAGAGGCAAACAACTTCAGTCTCTGAAACCACAAATTCCAAATGGAGCCATCATTCCTCAGAGGCAAAGAATCACTCCTCACAGATGTAAAGTAAGTCTTCTGATAAGAAACTGACATGCCTGAGAAGTTTATGAGCATGAGTCACAGATTACATTCTAGTCAGTACCTGATGCTCTATAAAGTGTAAAATGCCCACAGACACCGACAACCTGTTCTCATTACCAGTCTGATGACAGGCAAGAAGGTCAGTAACTTCCCCGGGGAACACTTGCACTCAGAGTAAGCAGCTCTGAGGGTAGATGCTTGCATTAGCCTCTGGGCACCACCTGCACTCCACCTGGGATCCTTTCTTCACATCTGGAGTAAGAGCCTCCATTTACCTCGTCTGCCTCTTCCCCAGATTTGTGGATGCTGCCCACCTTGAACCTGGAGTCCTCAGCCTCTGGGCTATGCATTTGATCCTCAGCACGCAACTTACCTGTTACAGTCTCAGTCCTTGCTCCCCAACAGAGTGTAGGTTCCTCAAAGCAGGGACTGTATCTATGCCAGTGCTTCCTGAAACAATCACCTGGGGATCTTGTTAAATTGCAGATTCTGATTCATGAGGTCTGGGGTGGGGCCCAAGATTCTGCATTTCTAACAAGCTCCCTGGTGATACCAGTGCTTCTGGTCCCAGGACCTACTCTGAGTAGCAAGGACTTATATCTAGTTGAATCCCCAGTAGTTGGCATTGATACTCACCCACAACAGACACTGAATAAATATTGATGGTGAAGGGGTGCCACTGTTGGCTCTTTGCAAATAGGTGTTAGAACTCAAAAGACAGAACTGCTAAGTCAAACTGAGGGCTCATCACTCAGATAAAGAAGCTGCCAGGTCTGGCCAAACATGGCATTGCTTGAATTATAAAAAGCATTTTATTAGTTATGCTCTAATGCCACTGTGAATAATTGATTTAGTTACAGAAATACTTAATGAATCTTTCAAGGCAGAGTACAGAGGTACATCAGGAACGATGCTATTTCCCACCTGACAGCATTTCAGTGCCCCAAGGCAAAGTTACAAGAGGCTGATGCTAGCCAGAGTCATGCTTCAAATACAGGGTAATACAAATATATGTTTGGAAAAACCTCAGAGAGAACGAAGTGGTAAAACCTCTCTCCAACATTTTGGGTACAACTGACTTACACTCTGACATAAACGAGTAGTGTGTTTAATACATTAGACACATGGCAATCCTCAGACATGCTGTTTAAAAGAAAAGATGCTATTGAACCTGGGCAATGGATACACCAGTGTTTACTGTACAATTCTCTCCACTTTCATAGTATGTCAAAGGTTTAGGGTTATGATCCTGTTTAAGATGGTATAAGTACACTCCACTCTGTCTCTCCCAACAAATGCTACTAAAATCTCTGGACAGACGTTTGGAACAGCTATTTGAGGACTCTGAGGAGTAAATGACAGCAGGTAGATTGAGGAAGAAAACCAGAACTCAAAATACAAACAATCAGGGTTTCCTGATCTTTTTGTTTTCTCTTCCATACCTTCCAGCTGGGACTCAAAGCAGTACAAATCACTGGCCCGGACAGAAACAGCTCCAAGAGGAGCTTCCCATTCTGGTCTAAGAAGTGGAAGGGGGCCCCTACAGGGCAGAGAAGGTGGGGGAAATCCTAATTTTGTTTTGTTTTCTCTTCTGGTTCCGCCCCAGGCAAGCCTCACTCCCAAAGTTGCAACCCCACAGTAGAAGGGGTAGGAGCAGTGACTGGGCAAGCAGTGACAGAGGGAATCCTTCTCTCTGACCTGAGGAACTGTGGTCAGAAGAGGAGGATGCGGGTGGGGGAGGGGGGAAAAGGGGTTTTTTTTCCTCTCTTAGTCCCAGAGGCAGCCGTAATTGTGGGAAGTACACAGCAGAGCTGGGATACTACACCCTTGGCTTTCTAGTCAGAAGACCAGGAAAAGGTGGAGAAGGGCCCTGTAGGTGGAGAATGTAGGGGAGATGATCTTGGAGAGGTGGGAGTTCAAGAAAGCAACCCCATAAAGTTGTGTATGTACTACTGGCCTCCCCCCGGACCTGTACATGTTCCTGACCCTAAACAGTGTGACAAAAGCTTGGGGAACTGAACTATCGGGTAGACCACTGCCCAGGTCTCAGACTGGCTCATGGATAGCGCACAGGTCCAAACAGCACTGCAAAAGTGTTAAAAACTGGTGACATTGGTGTCAAATGGTGTTGAAGAAATCGGTCATCCATATACCAGATTCCTTATAACTTTATACTTAAATTAACTCAAAACGGATGATAAATCTAAATGTAAAACACAAGGCTATAAAAGTTTTAGAAGAAAAATATGAGAAATCTTCATAACCTTAAGTTAGGCAAATCATTCTTAGATATAATACCAATAGCTAGATTCATTTTTTAAATACAAGTGAATTGAATTTCATCAAAATTAAAAACTTCTGCTTTATGAAAAACACTAAAAAGATAAGCTGCAGAGGGTGAAAAAATATTTGCAAATCACATATCTAACAAAGGACTTGGATCCAGAATATATAATGAACTCTCAAAACTCAACAATTAAAACAGGGACTTCCCTGGTGGTCTAGTGGTTAAGAATCTGCCTTCCAATGCAGGGGACACGGGTTCGATCCTTGGTGGGGGAACTAAGATCCCACATGCCATGGGGCAACTAAGCCTGCGCGCTGCAACTACTGAGCCTGCGTGCCACAACGAGGGAGTCTGCGTGCTGCAACTACAGAGCCCACATGCTATGGAACCCGTGCGCCACAACTAGAGAGACCTCACACTCTGGATCCCACGTGCCACAGCTAGAGAGAAGCCCGCACGCTGCAACAAAGAGCCCGCGCGCCGCAACTGAGACCCGCCACAGCCAAAAATAAATAACTAAATAAATATTTTTTAAAAAATAGTACCAAGCACACAGGGTTGTTGCAAAGATCAAATAAAATTAATGTAAAAAAACCAACATAATCAATTTTTTTAATGTTCAAAAGATTTGAACAGACATATCACCAAAGAAGATATACAAATGGTAAATAACACAAGAAAATATGATTTAATAACAATTAGCTATTAAAGAAATGCAAATGAAACCACAATGAGATGCCAATACAAACCTATTAGAATGGCTAAAATTAAGGGAGAAAAATAACAATACCAAGTGCTGATGAGGATGTGGAACAAATGGAAACCTAGTACATTGCTGGTGGGAATGAAAATGGTGCAGCCCCTCTAAGAAAGTCTAGTGGCTTCTTGCATATAGCTCACTATATGCCCCAGTAATCTCACTTCTCTAGGTATTTACATTAGAGAAATGAAAACTTATGCTTACACAAATACCTGTACACGAATGTTTACAGCAGCTTTACTTGTTATAGTCAAAAACTGGAAGCAACTCTAATGTCCTTCAACTGGTGAATGGATATAATAAACTGTGGTATATCTATACACTGGAATACTATTTAGCAATAAAAAGGGAGGAATTATTGATACATGCAACACATGAACCTCAGAGAAATTTTGCTGAGTGAAAAAAGCCAGTGTCAAAAGGTTACATACTATATGGTATCATTTATATGGCACTCTCAAAAAGGCAAAATTATAGAGGTGGAGAAAAGATCAGTGGTTGCCAGGGTAGGGGAGGGTTTGACTACAAAGAGGTTTTGACTACAAAGAGGCAGCATACAGGATTTTTCTGGATGATGCAACTGTTCTGTATTTTGATTGTGATAGTGGTTACATGAATTTATACATGTGTTAAAATTCATAAAGCTGTATGCCAAGAAGAAAGTTAATGAACAGTATGTTAATTTAAAAATTAAAGTAAAATAAAAAGTTATTGTATCTGGGTTTCAATGTTAAAATAAAACTAGCCTCTTGGCAATCATGTCTATTACCAAAACATCTTTTGCAGGCTAAATAACATTAAAAAATAATCAAATGATAATTTTCAGACCTAAACAACATGTTCCTTAAGTATTATAACTGTAATACAACCTATTACACTCATTAAGTTGGAGTGCTTGCAGTGCCAATTTTTTAAAGTTTTTTTAAAAAATTTATTTATTTATTTATATTTATCTTTGGCTGTGTTGGGTCTTCGTTGCTGTGCGCGGGCTTTCTCTAGTTGAGGTGAGTGGGGGCTACTCTTCATTGCGGTGCGCAGCCTTCTCGTTACCGTGGCTTCTCTTGTTGCGGAGCACAGGCTCTAGGTGCACAGGCTTCAGTACTTGTGGCACGTGGGCTCAGCAGTTGTGGCTTGCGGGCTCTAGCTCTAGAGCTCAGGCTCAGTAGTTGTGGCGCATGGCTTAGTTGCTCCACGGCATGTGGGATCTTCCCGGCCCAGGGCTCGAACCTGTGTCCCTTGCATTGGCAGGCAGATTCTTAACCACTAAGCCACCAGGGAAGCCCTGCAGTGCCAATTTTTTAAAAGGGGTTTTTCTTCATTCTGATTCTGTTGTTTATCAATTCACTTGCCTACCAATACTAGAGCAATAATTAGACAGAGAGGGATGTGTCCCTCTGGTGAAACAAAGAGAAACTCTCATCATTATGAAGTCTAGGCCATGTCTATGAGTGCCGACAAAACCAATAAGATAACCAATAAGATGACCAATTGGTCAACCATTTATTCATCTTCCAATGATTTACCAAGCACATACTAAACCTAACCCTGTGAGACATGAAGGTAAAGCAATGCTGAGTCTTACCCTCCAAAGAGTCAGTCCAGGGAAAAAATAGAATAGCTCTTTAAGAATTTTTTGAATAGTTTAACTTTAAAAAACATGGCCCATTGGATTAACTAAGAATCAAGAACTATCATCCATTGGATTAACTAAAAGCCAAGGTTATCACCTACTTTTGCAACTGGAGATGATAAACATGATGTTGGGTCTCTCCAGCCTAACTGGTTTCCTTGTTCCATGGTAAAGTATTAAACGAAGTTGGGAAAAGCACGTGGAAAATCTTTAGGGTGGATTTTGATGTCTAGGCAGATAAATCATCAAGGTGATACGTGGCTAAGGCCATGGTCTCTGGAATCAGATAAGCCAGGTTCAAATCCTGCCTCCACTCCTTCTTAGATGTAATTTTGGGGGCAAGATACTTAACCTCTCTTTGTCTCAGGCCCCTCATCTGTAAATTGGACATTATAGCAATACTTTTCTCACAAGGCTGGGGGCACTAAATTATCAAAGTCCTGAGACTGGTGCCTGGTACACAGTATGTGTTTAATACGCCTTATTTATTTATCAGAGTTCACAGGGAAAATTCCAGATTTAATGTCCCTGAGTCCAGTTAGCTTCTGTCTTCTATGCCCCCAGTTACACTCTAGGCAACCATTTTATTCTTACAAATGGATGCTACTGGCCATAAGGTCAATATGGGAAAATAAGTAAAAGCGTAAATCCTATAGGTAGTGGGTAAACAATTGGTGACTATCAAATACAAAAAGCACATAATATGCGTATTCTCTAAATAGATCTTTCCAAAATGAACACTGCCAATGGAAATATTTTGTGTGTAGGTGCAGAAAAGATAACCCAAGCGGCCAGATTTTCCCCTTACGTTGGTTATGCTCCGATCCATTCTCCCCAACGAAGACGAGGTTACCTCACCAGCAACACCCCCCTGGCCTTGTGATTCAGCAAGAAATCCACCGCAGACAAATGACCTGTCCCCACTGCAAAAGGCAGGGCTGTGCGGTTCATCTGAGGAAACACAATTAGTGTTTTCAGTCATCTGATTGTTATTTAGCCTTCTTAAGATTCCTGGTTCTTTTTTTTTTTTTTTTGCGGTACGCGGGCCTCTCACTGTTGTGGCCTCTCCCATTGCGGAGCACAGGCTCCGGGCACTCAGGCTCAGCGGCCACGGCTCACGGGCCCAGCCTCTCTGCGGCATGTGGGATCTTCCCGGACCGGGGCACGAACCCGTGTCCCCTGCATTGGCAGGCGGACTCTCAACCACTGCGCCACCAGGGAAGCCCAAGATTCCTGGTTCTTGAACGGCCATAATTTTCTATCAGGTGCTTGTGTTTTGATTATTTATCTACTATTTGCCTAGCCTTTGAAAGTAGTGAGAACTGTATCCAGCATAATCTTGCATTTCTCTACTGTTAGATAATAGAGAATTTAGCAATCAACTGGAGGATATGCCTCAAGCTGAAATCCACTGCGTAACCTATGACTGATTGTATGGATTTCAACTAGAGAGTAAAAGCTGTATTTCTCCGGTATGCAATCATTAATAATGGTAGGACATGTTGATAATACATAACAAAAAATCTTCCTAGAAGTTCAATCCATATATGGTTCTTTCCTCTGTAATTTTTAGACTGTAAATTTTACTGAAGCAAACAAATCAAGAAAGAGACGGAAGGAAGGAAGGAAGGAAGGAAGAGAGAGAGGGAGAGGGAGGTAAGAGGGGAAGGGAGGGGAGGGGAGGGGAGGGAAGGAGGAAGGAGGGAGGAAGAAAAGACACACAGAGAGAAAGAAAGCTATAAATATCTTTTGCTTCAAAGAAAAGCCAACTTGGTGCTCCCAGGATGTCTAGAGACAGTCTGACATGCTTCAGACAATGGATGTTTTGCTTGTAACTAAAACACATGTCATAGTTCCCACATTCTAGATACTGATCTTGCTTCCAAAGAATTTACTATCCTTTGTTTCTCATAAATAATTTATTGCAAAAATTGAGAACTGTTTAATCTGATTTCCTTGGTAGCTAAATTGGTGATAAACTAAATTTGAGTTACCCTTGCTATTTTCTGCAGTCTAGAGCTATGTCCTAGTATGTCAAATTTGGGCTTATAAACTCCCCTTTAACTTTATTCGTGAATAAGGATGCAAATCAAAATACCATCCAAGATAATTCAATAAAACCACTTCCATGTTTTTTCATTTCTGTCATCACAGATTTTAAGGAACTCTACAAGTAACCATGTCAACAATTTTCTGTAAACAGGACTAAAAGAGATGTCATTAGAAAGCATAATATAATTCATCAGGAGTTTACAATAACTTGCTACACTGACTGTAAGTTTAAGTGTACTATCTCTCTAAGTACTTTAATATAAAAATATGGTTTAAAATATCAGAAAGTTATATGGAAAAAATTTTCAAATGGTTATAAAAGTACACTGGAGAATCTATTTCCTGCTGCTTGGAAAAATGATTATTGCTTTACTTATTCAACAATTAATCTAGATATTACCTTAAAAGATCCTTGCTTATTTCTTTAATTTTTGCTCCCTTCCTTTCTTGATTCCCTTCCTTTTTTTTTTTGTTCCTAAAATTGTTATGCTGTAAAAATTTGCTATTTTTCTACTCTTTCTAGGATGTCTGTGGACAATGAATATGGTATACACAGGTAACACATCAGACATACACATGTACACATACACAATATACACAGACACATAAACTCCCACATACACATAAACACAGATCCCCTCACACACACACATGCACAACTGTTAAACACCCTTCCACTGCACATGATGCATGACCTCAGTTTCTATGACCTCATTGCCTGGGATAGATCCAGGTTTTGTGGAACATCAAGTTTACACTCTTTGGGAGCCCTCTTTAAAGCCAGAGTCAGAAAGCTTAACAGATTACAGTTAAAATTTCTTACTTTTTCAGATTTTACAAAATCATATAACAATGGAACACACTGCTAGAGTCCTCCCAGTGCCTTGGAAGGAGTCTGTGCAAGCAGGTGTCTTAAAGTTTATGCTTCATTTGCATTACATCCACCTCTGCCATCCCCACAAATTGTCCTAAACAATTGACACAGCCCCCAGTCTGTTCACTTTGATAAACCCTGCCTGGTGGCACTGTCAGGAAATCCCCACAGAAGCAAGCAGTAGGAAATCCATGTCTGTCAGTGGGACCTCTCCCCTAAACCCAGGCACTTGAAGAACAAGTGAGAGCCAGGTTTCAGAAGAGGCCTCACTGCCCAACATGCAGATGAACTATATTTCAGAAGCAATAAAATGCAAACCCATACTCTCCATTGGATTTTAAATTTGGAAGGCCCCAACCATAAAGGACATCACTGGCGAGAAAACAATGATGAACCGTGTAGCAAAAGATGTTCTGCCTTTCCAGAATATTTGAGGCCAAAGTGATCCACAGGCTATGATCCAGGACCAAGTCCAAGCCCATAACCTTGACAGTTGGCTTCACTGTCCACCCACAGACTTAGTACAGCTGCACATAAAGACCCTGGACGCTTCCCCTTGGAATAGATCAGTTAAAACACCCAGAGCCTCTTCCACTGCTTGATTCCACCTTTAGCTTAAACATTATGGAATTGCCAGCAACGGAGCTCTCCCTCATCTCATTTAGCAGAATCACTTTTATTTTTATTTCAGTTGGACTGTGTAAACCCACACGACTGTCACTTGTCACATCTGTGATTTCTACTCACATTGTTCACAGCATTCATGTTAACCTTCTTTTCAAACAGCTTCTCCATAAGCTCCAAATTATTGCTTTTAGCAGCATTCTGGAAGCTTCTCTCATTTGGCAGCACTAAAAGCAAGCAAGCAAGCAAGCATGACAGGGAATTTAAGAGGGCTGAAGAGAAAGCAAACCTCGGAACTAAAAACTTGAAACAGCAACCTTGAGCCTTTCGCATTCTGCTATTCTGGACGTGGGAACTTTGCTTCAGTATTTCATAAAGCTGTATTATCAAGATTCCACGTTCTCCTCATGCTGCAAGTGTTTTCACAGCCTTAAAAATCTTCCTGGTCCCAAGCAAAACATTATTCCAAAGGACCACCCTGAAGTCAGCAATGCAGTATCTAGCTCTAGGAGGTCAGAGGGTGGCCATTGACTTCTCAGGGGGTGTTGTTTATAAGACGTTTGTACAAGATTACTCAGGGAGGAGCCCAAATACTCCATGCAAGCTTATAGAGATAAAACTGTTGTCTGCAGAACCCTTTGCAGATGCCAGACCTGCAGAAACAGAACCTTAAAATGCAGCACATCATATAAATATACATGAACGAAGGCTAAAAGGGATGAACCTGTTTTATTCTCATTTATATGAAAGGAGATAAAAGTGGATTCACACTTTTAACTATAAACATTAACATTACTATACACTATGAACATTATATGTCACACACAAATACATATTTAGATGGCAGGTTTTATTAAATAGCCTAGAGGAGATTCCAGGATTTACTGAGTTGTTTGTTTGTTTGTTTGTTGTTGGTTTGTTATTGTTCTTTTGTAACGTAAAGGAGCTGGAAAGCTCTCAGAGGACAATCACAACATTGGGGAATAAACTCAGAGTTGGGATGATGTGAAATCAGCAATTGACCATCTCCAAAAAGAAAGGACCTAAGAGAGGTTTTATAGATTTTTTTTTTTTTTTGGCTGCATTGGGTCTTTGTTGCTGCGTGCAGGCTTTTCTCTAGTTATGGCGAGAGGGGGCTATTCTTCGTTGCAGTGTGTGGGCTTCTCATTGCGTTGTCTTCTCTTGTTGCAGAGCACGGGTTCTAGGCATGCAGGCTTCAGTAGTTGTGGCTTGCTGGCTCAGTAGTTGTGGCTTGCTGGTTCTACAGTGTAGGCTCAGTAGCTGTGGTGCACGGGCTTAGTTGCTCCGCAGCATGTGGGATCTTCCCGGACCAGGGCTCGAACCCGTGTACCCTGCATTGGCAGGCGGATTCTTAACCACTGTGCCACCACGGAAGTCCCTATAGATGTGTTGTTGAGTAGTTTCCCTAGCATCTGCCAAGGACTTTTCAGCATGCTTCCAAGTCCAGTCAAAGACCAGGGAGTATCTTCCTGGGAGACATACACGTTCATTCTATCGCTTGGCTCTTCCCATTGGGTTGGCCAAAAAGTTCATTTGGGTTTTTCCATGCCATCGTATGGAAAAATCCAGACGAACTTTTTGGCCAGCCCAATACTGCTACTCTTGCTATCACTCTAAGTAACTTCAACATCCAGGCAGATGATTAATCCAACACCTTGGTCTCTCAGTTCCCTAGCCCCCTCACCTCCAATAATCTTTTCCTCCACCTGACCTCAGCCACCTAATTTCAGAGTCATACTCTTGACATGACTATCATCACTACATCATAATGAGACAGGAAGGGGGCAGGGCACAATCTCTAAAAGAATAACATAGCCTGAGGACAAGACATAAACTGATTAGAACCAAATAGGTCCAAGATGGCAGATGAGTTGACTTCCACTAGACCTTGAGCCTCAGTAATATGCTCAGCTCATCGTAACACATCAGCACCACTAAATGAGACACCAACAGGTGCCTTGACAGTTCCAAGGCCGACCATAAAGGTCAAAAAGTGGGTGGTGGCCCAATTCCTGGAAATCCCCACCCCTTCCCCAAAATAGCTGGAATACTCCTCCCACTCATTAGCCTATGAAATTACCCATCCCTATAAAAACGGACAAGCCCATACCCTGGTGCCTCTTGCCTTCCAAGATGCCCCACACTCTGTCTGTGGAGTGTGCATCTCCCTGAATAAACCTTCTTTCACTTTACTATGGCTCACTCTTGAATTCTTTCCTGCGCAAAGCCAAGAACCCACACTTGGCAGCTGTCCCAGGGACTCGGACGTGACCTGGGATGTGAACATCCTCCCGCGCCCTACTCTCCTTCCTGCAACAGTAACTACACTACCTCTGACATCTTCAAGAATCCCATTCTCTGACCATGGACTCATCCATTCAGCTCACCTGCTCTAGTTTTCCCAGTCCAGAAATTTTGCGACCTCATCAAGTCCTCCATTCCACTCTTCTCACCGTCTTTTTATATTATCCATCCCTTAGGCCCTTCCTTCCCTCCTCACCCAGTTTAGATCCTATGGTTCATCTTTGAACCACTTCCGTGCAAACACATTTACCTCCCTCACCACTCGCTTCCTTCATCCGACTAGTTGGCAGAATCCAAATTCTGAGATTAAACCCAACCGCTATCTGCTCCATTTCTATACCTGGACAGCTAAAAGTCAACCAATCTACCCACCTTCATTTATACCCACACTCTCTGTTTTTATTACTGTTACAATCAATGAAGCATCCCTGTGCCTTCCCAAGGCCAACCTCTCCACTTGGGATCTAGATCCCATCCCTTCTCATCTTTTCAATTATTTCATCTATCTCCTGGAAATTATCCTCTTTCTCCTCTGCATCATTTAATGTCTCTCCAGTGGACTGTTCCCTTCAACATATACAGAGGTGCTATAATACCTCTCGTGTAAAAAAAAAAAAAATCCCTTAACTTCACATTCCTCTCCAACTGCCATTCCACTTCTCAATTTCCCATTACCCTCAAACTTCTTAGAAGTGTTCTATTATGATGTTCTATAATGATGTCTCCATGTACTCAGCTCACCATCTCATCTCAACCTATGCTAATCAGACATCATGCCTATTGCTCCACCAAAACTGCTCTTATCAGGGTCACTCCATCTTGCTAAAATCCAGTCATCACTTCTCTGTCATGTGCACTGAACTCCCGGCAGATCTGACACAGAGGACCACATTCTCCTTCAAACACGTTTTCCTCCAGGCTTTTGTTAGACCACTTGTTGCTTTCCAGTCTCTTTCACTGGTTCTTCCTCCTCTGCTCGATCTCCAAATGTTGGAGCACCCTAGGGTTTTTATAAAACTAACAACCTGATGGAACAGACATTATTACCCCCATCTTACAGATGAGGAAATTGAGGCTTAGAAAAGTTAAACCACTTGCTCATGCCTTAAAGATAATAAATGATAGAATTGTCCTAGGCAGCCTGAATTCAAAGCCCAAGCTTCCAGTCACTGCATGTGTCCAGGGTGTCAGTATGGGAGTGTACTGAAGTAGAGGGCCAAACTGCCCACTGGCCACATGCTTTAGCCAACACATTCCGCTGGTTAGGCCGGACTCCTCTCAGCTCCTTCTCCTGGTTCGTACACAGCCTGGCCACAGCTCCTTGCCCCAGTGTATTAATCCAATGGGAGGGGGGTTCTATTTCCAGGTCCTTATCCCTCTTTGGTATATCGCTGAAATAGCAAGTCAAGACCTTACTGTGCCCGGAAATATGACACATGGATTCTAGTCTGTCCCTGAAGTTGAGTATCTTGCCCCTTGTCTACCATATCGATAAGGAAAATTAAGGGACTTCCCTGGTGGTCCAGTGGTTAAGAAACCGCCTTCCAATGCAGGGGTTGCGGGTTCAATCCCTGGTAAGATCCCACATGCTGTGCCGCAACTACCGAGCCCACGTACTCTGGAGCTTGCGTGCCATAACTAGAGAGATGCCCACGTGCCACAACTAGAGAGAAGCCTATACGCCACAACTAAGACCCAACGCAGCCATAAATAAATAAATATTTTTAAAATTTTAATTTTAAGAAAGTTTCTAAGACAATTAAAAGGCACCATAGGGCTTCCCTGGTGGCGCAGTGGTTGAGAGTCCGCCTGCCGATGCAGGGGACACGGGTTCGTGCCCTGGTCCGGGAAGATCCCACGTGCCGTGGAGCAGCTGGGCCCGTGAGCCATGGCCGCTGAGCCTGCGCGTCCGGAGCCTGTGCTCCACAACGGGAGAGGCCACAACAGTGAGAGGCCCGCGTACAGCAAAAACAAACAAACAAACAAAAAAAAACACCATAAAAAACTCCTGGTCCAAGCCAATTACATCAGAATATCTATGGGCTTAAAATGTTCACTGACTGGCCCACGGCTTACTAATTGTGTAACCCTGTAACAATTCTGAATTTTAATATCCCAACCTGTAAAACAGATTATAAAACCTTCCTTCAGTGGTGTGAAGGAGCCAGCTTGTACAGGCTAATAAGAACCAACTGTGTGTAACTCTTCTCAACTCTGTGTTCAGTGACATCACATTGTAGCTTGAAATCAGTCACAGTGGAAGCATTACACAAAGGAAATTGGAAAACACTACAAATCAGAACTTTTTCTCCCAGAGAGTTGGTAGTTAGACCCTTACCAACACACCACCGTCTACCTTCTGGGTAATAAGTGACAGAGTCGAGAAAATGGCCCAGACAAAATCATAAACATATCAATTTACTAAATAATATTTAGAAGAGTACTTTAATATATATGCGTTAAAAATGTAATGGATAAAATCAAGTAAAGGTTAAATGTTCAGTCAAAAACAACAGGTTAGGGCTTCCCTGGTGGCGCAGTCGTTGAATATCTGCCTGCGGTGCAAGGGACATGGGTTCGAGCCCTGGTATGGGAGGATCCCATATGCTGCGGAGCAACTGGGCCCGTGAGCCATGGCCACTGAGCCTGCACATCTGGAGCTTGTGCTCCGCAACAAGAGAGGCCGTGACAGTGAGAGGCCCATGCGCCGCGATGAAGAGTGGCCCCCACTCGTCACGACTAGAGAAAGCCCTTGCACAGAAACGAAGACCCAACACAGCCAAAATTAATTAAATAAATTTAAAAAAAAAAGATGTAGCAGGGTACTGGTAGCGGTAAAGATCTACATTAGTGTAGGAGACATACTTTAAAAAAAAAAAAAAAACAGGTTACACAGAGCTGTATCATTCACTTAAACTTTTAGGGGTACAACACTCCATGCCTTCAGTAGCAGAGCAAGTTTGAGGAAAGAGGGTCAGAACAGGAGGGGGCCATGCTGAGCTAGAAAAACAAGTCCAGACTTCCTCTTTCATGTCATTCAGGTGGTACCTCAAATGGTACCACCTCTGAAAAACCACGCCTGACCACCCAATCCTCTTTCCCCTGTCATTCTCTACCCCTATGCCCTACTCCTTTCTTTCTTCATATCATTTGATATTATTTGACATTTAATACATATATACTTGTTCACTGTCTGCTTCCTTCACCTGAATACACATCCATGGGGAAGCTGAAGTAATCCCAGTGCCTAGTGCTAGTAGATGTTCAATAAATATTTGTTCAATGGTTGGATGGAAGGGTTGGGTAACCACAATCACTTCCAGAAGAATACTGCCAGGAGGGAATATAGGCTCAGTACTATGAGAACTTCCAATTTTTGGAAAAAAAAAAAAAAATCTGGACCATGGATCAAAGAGGAAATCTCAAGAGAAATTAGAAAATATTTTGAACTGAATGAAAATAAAAATAAAATATATCAAAACGTGTGGGATGCAGCTAAAGCTTATAGAATTAAATTATCAGAAAAGAAGAAAGGCTTCAAGTCAATAATCTAAGCTCCTACCTTGAGAAAGTAAAAAATGAAGAGCAAAATAAACCTAAATCAAGCAGACAGAAGAAAAACAACAAAGGTAAAAGCAGTAATCAATGAAACTGAAAACAGAAAAACAATAGAGAAAAATCAATAAAAACAAAAGCTGGCTCTTTGAAGACGTCAATAAAATCAATAAACCTCTAGCAAGACTAAGAAAAAAGAGGGAAGACACATATTACCAATGTAAGGAATGAAAGAGAGCAGAGCACTACAGTCTCCACAGACATTAAAAGATGAAAAAGAGAATACTATGAACAACTCCATGCACATAAATTCAACAACTTAGATGAAATGAAACAACTCCTCAAAAACCACAAACTACCAATATTTGCTCAAGATTACACAGATAACTGGAATAATCCCATCACTATTAAAGAAATGGGCTTTGTAGTTTTAAAAATTCCAAAAAAGAAATCCCCATACCGAGATAGTTTCACTGGTGAATTCTACCAAATATTTAAAGGATAACATCAAGTCTATACCATCTCTTCCAGAAAACAGAAGAGGAGGAATCACTTCCCAACACATCTTATGAGATCAGCATTTCCTTGATTCTAAAACCAAAGACATTACAAGAACAGAAAACTATAAACAAATATCCCTCAACAACATAGATTCAAAACTCCTCAAACATTATCAAGTCAAATCCAGTCATATATAAAAAGTATAATACACCATAACCATGTGGGGTTTATCCTGACAATGCAAAACTGGTTCCATATTTGAAAATCAATCAATGTAATCTACTATATTAGTGGTCTAAAAAAGAAAAACTACATGATCATTTAAATTGATTTAGAAGAAGCATTTAAAAAAATTCAACATCGGGCTTCCTGCATGGCACACTGGTTAAGAACCTGCCTGCCAACGCAGGGGACATGGGTTTGAGCCCTGGTCCGGGAAGATCCCACATGCTGCGGAGCAACTAAGCGGGTGCGCCACAGCTGCTGAGCCTGCGCTCTAGAGCCCGTGACCCACAACTACTGAAGCCCGCGCGCCTAGAGCCCGCAACAAGAGAAGCCACCGCAATGAGAAGCCCGCATTCACCGCAACGAAGAGTAGCCCCCGCTCTCCGCAACTAGAGAAAGCCCGTGTGCAGCAACAAAGACCCAACGCAGCCAGAAATAAATAAATTTATAAGGGCTTCCCTGGTGGGGCAGTGGTTGAGAGTCCGCCTGCCAATGCAGGGTACACGGGTTCGTGCCCCGGTCTGGGAAGATCCCACATGCCGCGGAGCGGCTGGGCCCGTGAGCCATGGCCGCTGAGCCTGCGCGTCCGGAGCCTGTGCTCTGCAACGGGCGAGGCCACAACAGTGAGAGGCCCGCGTACCGCAAAAAAACAAAACAAACAAAAAAACCCTCTTTCCTTATTTGTAAAAGGGCTTAATCGTTTCTTGAAAAATTCTTTTCCTTAATTTGAAAGGGTAACACTTTCCTTCCACCCACAGCGCAGGGTTAACCGGAAAAAAACGTCCTGAGAAATGTGAGCCAAAACTTCGGTGGGGGTGGATCCCAAAGCTGAAAACTAGCCCTCCGAGGGCACAGGGATGAGGATGCGCTCGGGTCACTTCCCGCCGCGGCCTGAGCGCTGCACCCACACTGCTCAACCAGCTCCCCGCGCCCGCGCGGCGCCGGCAGCGCCGGCGTCTCCAGGCCTTGTTCCCAGACTCACGGAACTCGTGCTCGGCCGTCGCCTCCTCGCGCCGCGGACGCTCTTGCTTCGGGATCCGCGCCAGGCCTCTCCAAGACCGGGCCGTCGCGCCCCTCAGGTCCTCCCAAAATCCCTTGGCGGCCGTAGCCTCGCCAAGCAGCAGCCCCCTTGCCGCTTCCCTGCGCCCAGGGGCGCGCCGACCCGGCTCCATGTCCGACCCGAGGCCCTCAGGTCCCCGGGGCCGCTCACCCCCGGGACCGCTCACCCCCGGGGCCGCTCTCGGCTGCGGGCGCTTCTAATGGCGGCTCGCCCCGGGTCTCCAGCCCTGGCCGGGCGGAGCTGCCTTCAGGTGTGGCGTGATTTGGATGGGTTCACGCGAGGCAAAACGTTCTGAGAAAACTACCGGCGCACACTTAGGCCGTTCTTCGTACAGTTGGGAGAAGTGTCGAGGTTTGCTTGATAACCAACACTATCGGAACTTAAGTATTGAATCATTTTTAAATGGGCTTCCAGAATTTTCTTTAGAATAAAGTAAGACTCAAACAACTTCCAAGAAAAACCATGAGAAGTTTTGTTTTGAATTTTATTGAACTTATAGAATAATTAGGGGAGAAGAGTTATCTTTTTTTTTTTTTTTTTTTTTTTTTTGCGGTACGCGGGCCTCTCACTGCTGTGGCCTCTCCCGTTTCGGATCACAGGCTCCGGACGCGCAGGCTCAGCGGCCATGGCTCACGGGCCCAGCCACTCCGTGGCATGTGGGATCTTCCGAGCCCGCGGCACGAACCCATGTCCCCTGCATCGGCAGGTGGACTCGCAACCACCGCGCCACCAGGGAAGCCCAAGAGTTATCTTTAAGATAGTTATTCTTCCTATTCATAAATAGGATTATTCTTTTAATTTACTCAGACTGCTTGTCTTTCAATAATATTTTGTAGTTCCTAAGTACTTGCACTTATTTTTATTTTTTTTGCGGTATGCGGGCCTCTCACTCTTGTGGCCTCTCCCGTTGCGGAGCACAGACTCCGGACACGCAGGCTCAGCGGACATAGCTCACGGGCCCAGCCGCTTCGCGGCATGTGGGATCTTCCCGGAGCGGGGCACGAACCCACGTCCCCTGCATCGGCAGGCGGACTCTCAACCACTGCACCACCAGGGAAGCCCCTTGCACCTATTTTGATAGATACCCGCCCCGCCCCCCACAACCCGCTGCCCCTTTAGGTCCCTTATAGATTGTTGTCATGAAAGAGATTTTTATATTTTCTAATTGGTTATTACTGTTGTACAGGAATGCTACTGATTTTGTACATTGATTTTGTAGCCATAACCTTATTGAACTTTTTAATTAAATGTAGATTTTTTTTTTTTGGCTGCACTGCACAGCATGTGGGATCTTCCCTGACCAGGGATTGAACCTGTGCTCCCTGCAGTGGGAGCACGACTCTTAACCACTGAACCACCAGGGAAGTCCTAAATGTAGATTTTAAAAAATGTAGACAAACACATCATCTGATAATAAAGTTATATAGTTATTTTTTAATAGGTGAGGCACAATTTACTAACAGAACCTGATTTTGTTTGGGTGTAGCAACGTAGCCAGCTAAAAACTACATTTCCAGGTTCCCTTTAATATGGGGAAGCCACATGACACTGTTTGGTCAATGAGATGGAAGTGGAAATTGTTATGTGGGGCTTCCAAGAAAGCTCTTTAAAATGGGGCAGACTTGCCCTTTTGTCCTTTTTACCTCCTCATCTTCCTACCTGGGACTCATGTGTAAGGCTGGATATAGAAAAGTCCATCCATCTTGCGGCCAGAAGTTGGCCATGTAAGGCCAAGAAAATCAGACTGTGAACCCATCTTTGAACTATCGAGCCAAAGTTAACCAATGAAATTTGTGTTTTGTGGGAACACTAGAACTGATTTTTTTTTTTTAAGACACTGATTGGGTCTCTGTAATTCACAGCTTAAGTAAAATTCTGAAGTGATACAGAAAGCAGTGATACAGAAAGCAGTGCTGAAAATAACAAAATCTAATATACAGAATTGGCTTAGTGTTTGAGGGAGGGGCTTTGAGGAGTGGTGATATATATCACAGGTTGGGAAGCTGGTGACTTGTTTGGAGATGATAAAATATTTGGTCAAATTGTCAACTTTGGCAATTTGACTTTGGAGAGCAGACCAAATGCTGACTGAGGCTGTAGCATCAGGGGAAACATTAGGAGAAAAACTCAAAATGTTGTCATGGGATGACTCTTTCTTGCTGTGTTTATCAGCAAAGTCCTAGCAGAGAGAAATGTACTTTTTCTCTGTTGAAGCTAGTAGCCTGCAGAGATGAAGGAGAACATCACCTTACTAAGGAAAGCGGTTCCTGCCATTTTTTTTGTGTTACTTTTTATCGTGATATAGGTCACATATGAACAAGAATCTATAAAATACATACATACAGTTTAAATAATATTTTAAAAATAAACATCCATGCAGTCACCACCCAAGACAACAGAAGACTGTCAGCATCCCAACAGCTCCCTGTGCCATTTCTCAATCACATTCCCTTTCCTCCCCACAGAGGAAGTCATTATTCTAACTTTGGGGACAATAATATACTTGCTTCTCTTAATAATTTGATCTCATATGAATACATCCTTAAAGCAATATACACTGTTTTGAACTATATAAATGGAATCATGCCGATGGCATCCTTCTATGATTTGCTTCTTTTGCTCCACATTATGTTTGTGATATTCATCCACCTTCTGATTAGCTATTTCCTTCATTTTCACCACTGTGTAGAATTCTACTGTTTGAATCTACATGAATATACAATGGTAGAATCTAACCATTCTACCAGTGCTGAATATTTGGTTTATTTCCATTTTTTGGCTATTACAGTGCTGCTATGTGCATTCTTGCACATGCTTTCTAAAAAACATGTTCAATAGTTTTCCCAAGACATTTTATCAGTTACAGCTCTGGCAGGAAAAAAATTGTATTTTGAGATGACTTTTAAGAAAGGGACCATTTACAAAGGTGTGGGCAGGGTGTGGGGAAACCACGAAAGATAGGGCAGCACCTCAGGGCTAGTAAGGGCAAGGCTCTGTTGCCACCCCTAGGATGAGGGGGTGAGGGCAAGGAAAGGATTATCAGAACCTGGAGAGAGAGCAGAAAATGACATATGAAGACGTTGTGACCTTTCGTCAAGGGACTTAGCCAGCTTGACATGATTCTTCAAAAAGTTATATGAGGGAATAAATAAACAACTTCATCTTCTTTCCTCCCTGAAACCTACTGCAGTGGCTGCCCGCTGCCATGATGCCTCACTGAACTTAAAGCAGGGTGGAGGGCACAGAGTAAAATCAGGAGGGCAAATGGAAGATAACCAGCAAAGGCGTATATTTAGGAGTGCAGTTGCTGGGGTGTTGAGTGTGCACATCTTCAGAGTTACTGAAGAAGGACAAACCGTTTTCCAAAGAGATTGTTTTCAAATAAGAGTTCATATTGCTCCATATCATCACCAAAACTTAATATCATTGGATCCTTTCATTTTGTGAATCTGGGAAAGGTATTACAATAACTCTTTGTGTTTTTGTTTTTTTTTTCATTTCCCTATTACTAAAATGGCTGAGGATGTTTTCATGTTTCTTGGCCATTTGGATTTCTTTCTATGTAAAGTGCCATCCAAAGACTTGTCCAAATTTCTACTGGCTGTCTGTCTTTTCCTTAATGATTCATAGGAATCATTTATATATTCTGGATTATATATATACTGGATACTAGTATTTTGCCAATTATATGTGTTGCAAATATGTTCTCCCAGGTGGTTCCCTATATTCTGACTCTCTAAATAGGTAAGATTATAGGTGCTTATTCTTTGTGGTTTTGTTGTATTTTCTTTTAATGCCCCCAAACAAAATTATAATAAAAAGAAAATGAGTTGGATTATTAGACAAAACAGAAAAGGATGTGGAGAAAATTCTGGGCAAAGAAAATAAGAGTGAAAGCAACAGAGGTGGGAAAAGAGTGGAAAAGTAAGGAAACCATTTCTACTGGCTAAAGATTAAACATTGAAAATTTCATTTTAAATTTTTATTAAATATTACTAAATGATAACATTCAATTAAATGAATCATCTAAGTGAAAATAATTTAGTATTCACTCTAATGTTGAAAACACAATAAAAATGAAGTTGAAACAAAATAGAAAAGAACAAATATGGTTCTATCTATTTTTCAATACATTAAATCAGTGCTTCATTGAACTTAATTTTGTAGAGAATTAATGTAAGTAAATCACACAATCAAGAAGCGTAGCTCTACAACTAGGTATTAAGCATAGTGTATAATAATATTAGGCATGAAATTGGTATGTTAAAAAACATTAAGCCTAATTTTAATCCATCTAGTAATTTAAAGTCAAATTACCACTTTGGCCAAAGGTTGTGCGAGATCCTAATTTACGCTACTCCTAAAACATTGTCTTTATACATTTAGGTAACGAGCTATAAAATATGAAAAGAAACAAAAATATGAGAACAAAAGATTCAGTTCCTTAAAGCAGTAATAGAAAATGGGTTCCATCTTCACGTTTCAATTAAATAATTTTTTTTTGATAAAAACTCCTCTATTGATAGCACAAAAATATTTGGAACAACTACTTAAGCTAACAACTGTTAAGCTGTCTTCTTTCGCGAATATTAATGAAAACATGATAGAAATATAACTAAGATAAATGAGGTGTTTTAACACACATTAATCTTTTGAATTGCACATTCTTCTCCAGAAGGTCATAATAAAAATGAAGTGAGTGTACAATTTATCCTTTTTTACAGATTTGTGTAAAGTACAAATATAACTGCCAAGAAATGAAATATTGCTATTTAAAAGTCTTAGATAAGAAAATAATTACCTTGAATCTTAGACTAAATATTTTTTTAAAGTGAACCAAGTGCTTATTCATTAAAGAAATTTTAAATTTAAAAAAATCAAATGAATAATCATATTTTAAACAAAAATTCTTTTAACACAGCAAATAATACTGTGACATTATTTTCCTGAAGGTAACAAAACCACTCATGCTAGTTCTGCTAAGCTAATACTCTTCATAGAACTTAAGATAAGTATTAATTATGAATGTTCATGAGGTATCTGAGGATACTAGGAGCTAAAATATAATTATACAAAGTTGTAGAAGATACTAAGATCAAACATAGCAGTCCAGTGCCAACAAAGTGGTTAAGTGCTGAAAAATTCTTATGCTAAAGTAGGTTTATCTGAACTTCTGAGAGCCCTTATAAATGTAAGTTTTTATATTCACTATAAAACATAATAAAGAAGGAAATCACTTCCTGATCCCATTCCTAACTTCTCATTTTAAAGTTGTCTCTAACAGAACTGATTTCCAATTGAAGTATAGTGGAAGTGGAATTCTCATTGTTATCAAAAAAATATACAGAAGTAAATTAGTATATATTCCAAATTCATATAAAGGAAATGTCATTTGGGGAGGGCTTATTGCACTTGCCTTTCACTCAATGAATCTGTAAGCCTGGAATGAGGAAGAATACATTCACTGATTATAAAATAACAAGTTTCAATCAAAAATTAATGATAAAATGTTCAAAGTTCATTTAAAAAATATATCAAGGGTGTGTCTGGGACTGTTTGGTTTTGTTTTCTTTGATGCCGAGTACTTTGTCATCAGTCCTGGCCTGGAATAAAAAAGAACATGCAATTAAAATGCATGAAGAACTACAAAACAAAAAAATATAAAATAATAAAATGCATGAAGAGATTTAAAAAATTGTTTATGCAAATAATTGATTTTAAAACTTTTACTTAATGATTTCTAAAAGCAAATTTTAACATTTCTTAAAAATCAGACCTCAAAATATAACAATTTTATAGCCAGCTTTATTAAAACTCAAATTAGCCATACCTGTTTGCTTTTGTTCCAATCTTCTGTACTTTGCCTGAGTTATCTTTAGAGGGAAGAAATTCCACAATGAATAACATGAAATAATTAAAAAGCTTTCGAAAAATTTAAAGAGTTAAGGTTGACTGATTAAAGATAATAAAAACCTCCTTAGTACTACATTGTTCGAATTTATATATACCAGAAACTAATGTATAGCATAATTTCTTTGTAATTTACTTGTTTCATTAGTATTACAGCTGATTTTGAAGTTGGGTTAGAGTCGGAACTACCAAAAAACAAGTTGAAGAGGCTTTGTGGCTATATAATTATAGTTAAGTTACCACTGTGCCTTGGCAAGTGTTCTCTGAAGGAATTTCTGTTTTGATTAGATCACTCAGCTCCCTAAACCACTGAGTTCATTCTGTGCTAAATCAAGCCCAAACCAGAGGTTTCCCAAAATTTTAAATCTAATGTCTTCAGCTAATTCTAACCCACCGTTAAGGTAACATTTTCCTAAATGGCAGCGTACATGAACTATGTAAACTGTAAACTGTAAACTCACCAGTACTTGTGGTGCTTTCTTTGGGTTGGTTAACTGGATTAACCTTATCTCTTCTCAGTTCCTGGATAATGCCTTTATTTAAGCAAACATCTACATGCACATTGAATAGGGTAAGATCTGAAGTCTTTTGTTCTAGGTTACAAACAGGACAAACGAGGACTTGGTCACTGATCACTTCATATAAATAAGGTTGTAGGGGCTCGTTCCTTCCTAATGACGCAACATCTTCATTTTCCAGTGAAACAGCGCAACAATTCTGAGGACAGTGTTCCATATTAAACGATTTGCTTGGAAGACTAGAACATTCCTCTTCACTGTGCTTATTACTTAGCGCATCTACACCTTCTGTATTAGATTGATTACCAGTAGTCTCTGCCAACTCTACAGAATCTACTGATGTGATCTCTGCATTCTTCTGATGAGTTTCACAATCCTGCTTCTCACAGACAGAAACAAAATCATGGACATTTTCTTTCTCGTTCACTTCTGTAGAGGAAGCATGTGAACGTGAGGACATTTTAGAGTTTCCACTGATGGAAGGTCCATCAAGACACGCATCTACATGTTTATTAAAGGCTTCCAGACTGATGCTTCCTTGCTCCCTGAAGCAAACAGGACAAGTAAATATATGGCAGTTATCTGAATTCTCCAATGTTTCTAAATTCTCACTCATCCTCTTCTTTAAAACTTGGAAGAATTGTGAGGTCTGTAAACTTTGTTTATCTACAGTTTCACATTTAAATGTGTCCTGGTAGCTCCAATTCCTTTCAGATCGTTTTTTATCAAAGAAACTCTTCTTATGGGACATTTCTAGAGGTTTTAGAAACTGATCTTTGTCAGTTTTCTCTGGTGTACACCTGGTGGCTGACAGGGCTTGGTTTCCAGGCTGTAAGAAGCCAATAATGCTCCTTTGTTGGCATTTCTTCTCCTCTTCATTGGGAAAACCAGATAGTCGCACCCCTAAATTAAACCAACCGTAATTAATCCATTTCAAATTCAATAGAGACATTTTGCATAATACTATTATAACACATATGAAAAAGGCTATTTAGCCAGAAATAAGCAACACTGTCTTCTCTGAATTAAAGGATGCTTTTTCAAAGGTGGTATTATGAGTAGAAATTAACTTTCTTCATAAAGCTGGGTATAGTAAATAGTAAGTATCTACTGGAGTTAGCATGATTATATAGGTCTTTCAGTTAATACCTGACACATGATACCACTAAATATCGAGTAACTAATTGGAGTCAATTGCATAGATTCTTTAGCTCCCTTTTTTGCAATAGGCGCTATTTTTTAGAGCAATTTTAGGTTCTCAGCAAAGTTGAGTAGCAAGTACAGAGAGATCCCATATACTACCTGCCCCACACATGCACTCCTCCTCCACTATCAACATCCTACACCAGAGTGGTACATTTGTTACAATCAATGAATCTATACTGACATGACATTATTACTCAAAGTTCATAGTTACATTAGGGTTCACTCTTGATGTACATTCTATGGGTTTTGACAAATGTACAATGACATGTATCCACCATTATAGCATCATACAGAATAGTTTCACTGCCCTAAAAATCCTCTGTGCTCTGCCTATTCCTCCCTCCCCCCACCCCTGACAACCACTGATCTTTTTAGTATCTCCATAGTTTTGCCTTTTCCAGAATGTCATATGTTGGAATCATACAGGATGTAGCTTTTTCAGATTGGCTTCTTTCAGTTAATAATATATAAGTTTCCTCCATGTCTTTTCATGGCTTGACAGCTCATTTCTTTTCTTCTCCCCCGCCCTCTACTCCAATAGCTCATTTCTTTTATGTGCTGAATAATATTCTGTTGTCTAGATGTACCACAATTTCCATTCACCTACTACTGGAGGACATCTTGGCTGCTTCCAAGTTTTGGCAATTATAAATAAAGCTGCTATTAACATCCACTCTTTAGCTCTTTTAGTTAACATACTTTATTCAAATTGACTTCAGTGTGTGCTATTTTTCATATGTGAAAGTATGGCTAATGACCCATCCTTAGCAGTAAAACTGGCATTTGGAGTGCTTATCCATAAACATTCTCTCACTCGTTCACTTTGGAAACATGGTTTGTTTATCTTTTTTTACCACGTGATGGCTAGAAATGTGGTTTTATAGTGCCACAATCCCTTATCTGTAATTCTGAAATCCAAAAAGCTCTGAAAATTGTAAGCAACAGATGGTAATTGATGACAAGATTGGTGTCAGACCATTTAGAGTCTTTACAACTCAGTGTGAATATTTTTTTGTTTTCCTACAGAAATAATAATGTGTTTGATCATGAAGTGCTGCTTCAGATCCCAAAGGAGTATTATATAATATACTCAACATGCAGTGAATTTGCTTTCTAAAATCTGAAAAGTTTAAAATTTTGAAAGATACCTAACCCCAAGGATTTCAGTAAGTAGTAAGGAAAAGAACGACTTTAACTGGTTCTTACTGGAATTAAACTAATGATCATGGCTTCACATGCATCAGGTCCTAAGAATCAAGAAAAATGGCAGTAGCATAAGTACAACTTCCTAAACATGTTTAAGAAGTAAAATAGAGGTGAGAATATTTCCCAAGTTGATTCTATGGAAAAGTCTAGCAGATTTAAGGAAAAACAAGTAAAGAAAAGTCATACCCATAAGTCTTAATCTCAAGGGATGTGGAAAATCAAAATCAATTTCTGTTCTTAGCAATTCTTTAGCAATAGCAAATATTTCTTCTGCAGTAGAAACAACAGATGAAACTGTAGATGCACGAGTTTTTACTTCAAAATTCACATTCTTTAGTTTAATGGTAACAGTTCTACCCTGTAACAAACAGAATACATTATTATATATGGCTCTTTAACTTCCATAAAAAAGTTATTTTACAGGATAGAAAAATTCAGAAAGGTCTCTTGTGTACACAGAGTACGGAAGTATAATCAATTATTTACAAAAAAACATGGTAATGTGGAGCTTTTGCAGGAGGAGGAGGAGTTGTTGCCCTACCCACTGTGCCTAAACAAAACAGTAATGAAAGACAGCAAAAACACAATTTTGGCTTATGTTATAAAATAATGACTCAATCTATAATGGTCTAGGGGCTGATCATAGAGTTTTTGTATCCACACTCCCTTCCCTATGTTTGTCAACTGCATCATATAATAGTTTCTATATAAGAGAAATTTCTAGGAAGGAAGAACTCCAATGACACACTAGTTGACAGGTCTTATACCGACAAAACACTAAACTTACAATTTTAATTCTTTGGGGTTGAGATCATTCAATGTTAAAGATCAACATTCATTAAATAAAGACCCTAAAACAGTGCCTGATGTATATTAAATGGCAATAAATATTAACTATTACAATTACAAAATAAAAAACCATAATGAAAATTGTCATAAAGAATAACTGAAATTCATAAGTAATCTAAAAATCCCATTTTAGTCAGTAATTATTACTTCCCTCCCCAACTGACTTTTTATAAAAGACTTTTATATAAAGGGCAAAGTTAACTGATTACTTTTCTTTTTACTGAATCCTTTTTTGAGGTTAATTCAGTACCTAAAAAGATAGGGAAAAAAAATCTTTCTGAAGGGACTTCATTGAAAAGATCTTCTGGACAGCTCACACTTATTGTGTGCCTACTATATGCCAGATATTATGTTAAATTTATGTGTTAGAACTCCTTTACAGTTATTGCTTAATGGATACAGTTTCACTTTGGGATAATGAAAAAGTTCTGGAGATCAAAAGTGTTGATGGTTGTACAATCTGAATGTACTTAATGCCACTAAAATGTATACTTAGAAAGTTAAAACAGTAAATTTTGTTTTGTATATTTTGCTACCTCCTGGAGGTTGTGAGAGTAGGTTAGGCTTATTGACTCACTTCCAAAGAATAGACTATGGAGAGGGAAAAGTAGTAATTTCACAGTGGAGAAGCCTAGCAAACACTACTTTAACCAAGTGAGGATGGTTATTCTCACCTGTGATATCATGTGGCTATCATATACCTTGATGGGATGTGATGAGAAGGATACTTCATTTCTGTGGTATTCTTTCTAAAAACCTATAACCCTGGTCTAATCATAAGAAAATCATCAGACAAACCCAGATTGGAAGACATTCTGCAGTATACCTGGCTAGTATCCCTCAAGACTGTCAAGGTCATGAAAAACAAGGAAATACGGAGAAACTGTCACAGACTGGAGGAAACTGGGAAGATATGAAAACTAAATGCAATGTGGTTCCCTGGACTGAACCCTGGAACAAAGAGAAGAAGGACATGAATGGAAAAAAACAGGTAAAACAAAAATACTGTCTGGATTTAGCTAACAGAAATGTGTTAGTGTCAGTTTCTTAGTTTTGCAAATGTACTATGATAATATAAGATGTTAATAATGAGGGAAACTGGGTATACTGGAAATCTTGATAATATCCTTGTACCTATTCTATAAATCTGAAATGATTCTAAAATTAAAAGTTTATTTAAAAAATTAAAAAAAAGAACTCTCTATATATTTAAGGTATAAAAGAGAAGGATTATAAGAAAATATTCATCAGATATCCCTTTCTTTGTAATAACTTTTTACTGCTTTTGTATTATACTTTGCAATAACCCTACCTCTGTTTTGAGAATGTTGGAAAAATACTAAACATGGATTGTTGTGAGTGAAGATTATACAATACAAAGTTCAAAGCCTTCCAGGTTTTGTTCTCAATGTGTTAAGCAACCTGGATTAAGGCCTTGAAACAAAATGCCTATTCCAGAAGGTCACTGTCTACCTGACAATGACATTAAAGGATAATTGGAAAGGCATTTATAACAAGCACAGTTCTAGGGAAATCCTTCCCTATCCCTTATTCTTTACTGCCAATATAACTCTGATTTTGAACTTATTCAAATGTACTCCCAAGGTAATATAAACTTCTCTGGAATTATACTGGAGTCACTCCAACCTCATAAGTTGCTTCTCATAAAATGACCTCATCATAGGCCTCAGATAAGGGTCAGAATTCAATTTGTCTCTATTGAAGACAAGAATTCTCTTTTCTGACACATCCCAATTTGTATTTAAATGCAAAATCTAACTCTTGGTTTAAGGTAGCTTTTTATTATTAAAAATTTAAGGTAGCTTTTTATTATTAAAAATTTAGAAAACTAAGAACACCGCATAAAAATGAAGTACCTTAAGTCCTTCTTTCTGCAGGTCTTGAGCAAGTTCACTGCAAAGTTCTTGGCACAAGCTGTACTGTTCTTCTGCTTTACTTATCTCACTGAATGTCCTAGAAAGGCAAGAATGATTTTGGTGCAGAAAGTAAACTACAATTCAGTATACTTTAGAAATGATATAGTACATGTAAATGGCCTAGCATTAAGTTATATTTTCTACAGTACAAAGTTTTCAGATGAACTAAGATATGATTAAGTAAAAACATCCAAGATCTTCTTAAATAATGGGAGATTGTTTATAGCTAAACTGATTAGCAAAGGTGCTTTTGCTCTCTACAATATGTTTTAAAAGATGATTAAAGTCACCAACATATAAGGATAATGCCCTCAAAACTTACAAAACATTAGGATACATATGAATACAGACTCTGCTACAGAGGATTATCTTAAGAAAGTACAAATGAGAACAACATTCCAATTACTGCATGTGTATTTTCTGTAAGCGAATTATCTTCAAGTAGATTTAAGGGGTTGGTTCGTGGCACCTACATAAAGTCATCTAATAGGCAACCGGAAATGGAGGGCTGGTAAGATTAAATGTAGAACTTGTGACTTCATCTGCACAAGGGTATTGAAAGGTCATATTAACATAAAGACACTAAAGAGAGAGTGGGGTAACCAGTAAAAAAGCCCGAGCAAACCCTGAATAGTCATTCAGTGAAAAGTCCCGCTTCTAACTATTCCCAGCTACCCAGTTCTCTTCCCTAGTGGCAACCAATATTGCCAGCTTCCTATTCATTATTTATTCCTCTAGAATACTGTATGTATATAAAAGCAAACAAGCAAACATTTCCCCTATATAAACAGTAGAATATTAGATACATTATTTACCACTTTGCTTTTCTCATTCATCCTGGTGAGAGTTCCCTATAAATAATTTCATTTATATATGGCAGCATAAATTCTAATTTAAAGATGTAAGATCATTTAACCAATCCTCTATTTGTAGAAACTTATTTCCAATCTTTTGCTATCACAAAAAAAAATGCAGTGCATAACCATGTATACATGTAAAATGACATGTGATTACACCAGTGGAATGTATGCCTAGAAAAAGAACTGTGGGATCAAAGTACATGTGTATCTGTGATCTTGATAGATACTGCCAAATTGCTTGCCCCCTGTGGTAGGCAAAATAATGGTCCTCGAAGATGTTCAAATCCTTATCTCTCAGAATCTAGTACTTTACATGGTGAAATGAACTTTACAGATGTGGTTAAATTAAGATGAGGTGATTATCCTGAATTATCCAGGTAGGTCCACTGTAATCTCAAGGGTCCTTGTAAGAAGAAGGCAGGAGGGTAAGAGTCAAAGAAAGACAAAATGTGAGAGTTGAAGATAGAGAATGGGGCCGTGAGCCAAAGAATGCAAGAAGCCTCTAGAAGCTTTTAGAAAGGAAATGGATTCTCCTCTGGGGCCTCTAGAAGGAATGCAACCCTGATGACACCTTAATTTTAGGACTGCTGACCTTCAGAATTGTAAGAGAATAAATTTGTGGTAATTAGTTATACCACCAATAAGAAACTAGTACACCCTCCTTTAGAGTTTAATAGCTTTTTCACTCCCATAGTCTTGCCAATAGAGTGTGCATCTTTGCCAACTTAATTAGTGAAAAATGCTATCGCAGAGAATTTTCAATCTGAATTTCTTAAATTATACGGAGACTGAGATTATTTTCACATGTTTATAAAGCCATTTGTACCATCTTTTCTGTTAACTAATTAGATCTTTGGTCACTTTTTTCTATTGGTTTGATGGCCCTTTCTTAAGAAATATTAATATTAGTTAATATTAATATTCTTGTACAGCAAGCAATGTTCTCAATAACAAAAGACAAAATAGAAGAAAAAATCATTAAATAGGACGATACTATCTCACTTTTGGATGCTTTTTTCCCCTCTTTTCCTTTGATTGCTTTTATGTAAATCACAGCCTAAAACAACAATTTTTATCAGTCATTTACTGATAAAGTGTGTTGTCTTGTAAAAGTCATTCATCTTTTCTAGGGAACCCCCTTGCACTGTTGGTGGGAATGTAAATGGAAACAGCCACTATGGAGAACCGTATGGAGGTTCCTTAAAAAACTAAAAATAGAATTACCATATGACCCAGCAATCCCACTACTGGGCATATACCCAGAGAAAACCATAATTCAAAAAGACAAATGCAACCCAATGTTCATTGCAGCACTATTTACAATAGCCAGGTCATGGAAGCAACCTAAATGTCCATCCACAAATGAATGGATAAAGAAGATGTGGTACATATATACAATGGAATATTACTCAGCCATAAAAAGGAATGAAATTGGGTCATTTGTAGAGATGTGGATGGACCTAGAGACTGTCACACAGAGTGAAGTAAGTCAGAAAGAGAAAAACAAATATTGTATATAAACACAAATATGTGGAATCTAGAAAAATGGTACAGATGAACTGGTTTGCAAGGCAGAAATAGAGAAAAAATATGGACACCAAGGGGGAAAAGGGGGGGTGGTGGAGGTGGTGGGATGAACTGGGAGATTGGGATTGACATGTATACACTAATATGTATCAAATAGATAACTAATAAGAACCTGCTGTATAAAACATAAATAAAATTTTAAAAAAAGTCATTCAGCTTTTCCGATCATGAATAACATATGTGCAAAATGAACACAACCTTATACTAGGTCCGCGGTTCTTAAATGTCTTAGTGGAACTTTGGTTCTTTGAGGAGATAAGTGAGGGACTTTTCAAACAATGACATATTTCCCAAAACAATAAGGTTCCATCAAGATTTCATTTGACTTCAAACAAGATTGTAAACCACTGAACTGGATCACCTCTAAGCTCTTGTTCATCAGTATCTTACTATTTGATGTCTATGGTTATTCACCAATATTTGAAGAACTTCAGGAAGAATTTCCATCATCATTTCTTAAATTTCCCAAATAACTACTCAGTATAATTTTTCTTATAAATAAGCCTATAAATTAAGATTTAGAATCCTAAAATGCTTGGTTTTCACTGAATAGGAACAAAACCAACATTTAAAAAAATAACTGCAGTTAAATTTTTTCCCATTGAGAGCACAGCAAGCAAAGACAATAAAGCATTGCACTGGAATATTTACTGTAGTAGTATCAACTGATGAAAATTGTTACTTGGTTTGCAAATAGATTTTTAAATTTCAGTGAAAATTTACTAAAAATTAAAAATTAGTTTAAAATAATACAAATTATGAATAATTAGTAACAAAACATTACCTCTCAACACTCATGCTTTTCCTCTCTCCATCCCTTGAAATTAAAAAAAAAAAGCTTTTATTTGCTTTCTCAAAGAAGACTGAATTTCTTTTAGTCAACCAAGATGATTTTACATCAGTTACCCTTTAGAGATCTCAATGTTTTAGATTAAAAGTTATACATCATGCAACACAGTGAGTTTTTTAATCTAAAAATAAAACTATCACCAAAGAATGTAGAAAGATATGCTAATATAATTACATGTGTGATGGATCAAGTCTATATCTATCAAAGACAACAAATTTGAAAACAGGATGATATTATAAATTGTTTCTATTAAAAGTCTGAATATAAAAAATCACAACTTACAAAAACCAACAGAAGGTAGTAGCATAATGGCTTGCAGTTATAAGATATAATTAAATTTTAAATAATTTAATATCCATTATCTAGTTTTTGGCCTAGTACATTAATAATAGCCTATTTATTATTCACTTATACCACTCTATAGAAGCTCAGTTAAAATTTGCCATACAGCAATAGGATGATGGTTGGGAATCTGAACCACCTAGTTTGGTTGGATTCTAGCTGCTCTGGTAGGAGCAGTTAAAACCAAAAAGCTGAAATGACATGTAGATTATTCATTTTCCTAGTATTTCACAAACCAATTATGAATCAAGCACTGTTCTAGGCCTTGGAGATAACAGTAATGAACAAAACAGACCAAGTGCCTGCCTTTAAGAAACTTATATTTTAGGGACTTCCCTGGTGGCACAGTGGTTAAGACTCCGCGCTCCCAATGCAGGGGGCCTGGGTTCGATCGCTGGTCAGGGAACTAGATCCCACATGCGTGCCACAACTAAGAGTTTGCATGTCACAACTAAGGAGCCTGCAAGCCACAACAAAGGAGCCCGCCTGCCACAACTAAGACTCAGTGCAACCAAATAAGTAAATTAAATAAATGTCCAAAAAAATAGTTATAAAGAAACTTATATCTTAGTGGAGGGAGACAAATAAACATAGCAGTAAATATGGAACAGGTTAGAAGGGGAGAAGTACTACAGATTAAAAAATAAAGCAAATTAAGGAAACAGAGAATGTTGATAGAAGGGAAGGTAAGTTTGCTATTTTATATGGTTAAAAATTACCTATGAATTTCACTTAAAAGCATTACCTGCATCTCTACCACAGGTTAATATGTGCTATATTATATTAAAAACTGTATTGTTTTCAAGCACTATGGAAATAAAAAGAGGATAATTTTTGGATTAAAGAAGAAAGTTTTATTTCTCATCACCTTCATGTACTGGATTATTTATAGTACTGTGATGTCTTTCTCTTATCTTTCATTATATGCACTCAAGATCAAAGTCAGCTACCTGGACTTGAAAGAATGAGGAGCATGGAGAGATGAGAAAAATAATAGCACATGCCTTGCAATCTCTGTAAGATATAGCAGGTCTAATTGGTTAATCAAACTTATTTTACATGCCTCCTCAGTAATCTTCTTGTTTTCCTTTAGTTTAACTATATGAATATAAAAGAGTTATTTTGAGGGCAGGCTAACAAGATGATAACGAAATCGTAAAAATAGTGCCCAGTGTTAATTTTCATTCTTGTTTTTAGTGCCTTCTTTTCACCCACCCTAAACAGTGTACCCTTCTAGCTCTGGGATCCTTCTTTTTAAGACCTGGATGAAAGAGTGGCAGGGAGGAAACACAGGCCCTCTCCTCTAGCCGTTTCCTCTTCTCTTAGATCTTTGCATGGCTGGCCCCTTCAGGTCTCTGTCTCTGGAGAACCGCTGCCAACCCCATCTCTTACCCCCCAAGTCAACATCTATGTGCCCCCACTCTGCCTTACTTTCTCCATTTGTTTATTTGGTTACTTTTTATTTCCCACACTACTCTGCAAACTCCATGAAGGCAGGACTTTGTCTTGTTTACTGCTATTATCCCCAGTGCCTAGAACAGTGCCTAACGCAAAGTACTCAGTACTGAATGAATGAATCATTTACAAATCTGGAAAAGAGAAGAAATACAGGTAGTTCATGAAGGCTTTCAAGGAATCGTTAAGTCTACTTGCTTTAAAGGGTGAGTTCTGCAGTATGAGCCATCTTTCTCACCCCCACAATCTGATCACCAATATTCTTACGTTCTGAACAAAGAACAAGGCAGGTACAGAAAAGAAAGCACCCATCATTCCTCTTATCCCTCTATCCAAATGTTGTAGCCAACAACCTAGGAGTGATTTTTTATTCCTCTTTTCCTTTTCTCTCACAACCAATCTTTTGACTCTAATTCAAAAATTATATTCTGAATTGAGTTAGCCTAAAAGAAATTTAAAACATGTTATCCTTGTAGTCTCTATCTCAATGGTGAAAACTGTTATTTCAGCAAATGCTAAAAAAAAGCAGAATAATTATAAATACAGATACCTTGCCAGCTGTGTTGAACCTAGACCCAGGGAAATATGAAGGAAATAATGCCAAGATGTTTCAGAGAAAAGGAGAGAAAGTAATGCCCTCTGTTGGTATAGTTCTGTACAAGTAATAATTCCAAGGGCCTTCAACATTTTCTCTGTAACTTTTCCTATTCCAGAAACCTAGAAAAGAATCAACTTATCATTAATACATTTTGAAATTAAGATAAGAAGTGATATTATAATCTCATCATATATTTTATAACTAATAAAAGGTATAAATAATGTGCCTAGTTTCAAAAGTCACACAAGAGAACGGCTTTACTTACTTTTTGGCTATGTTTCCTAAACTAGTGTTCCATGAAAATTAAAAATTTTAAATTCCATGGAATTTTTAAAAAGCATTTAAAAAAGAGTTCTGCGGTCATATAAACTTGGGGAATGGTAGGATAAACAACTTTTTATTCCCTTTTAATTTTTTAAAACTGAAGTATAGTTGACGTACATTATATTAGTTTCAGGTGTACAACACAGTGATTCAACATTTATATACGTTATGAATCAATTACCACAATAAGTCTAGTAATCATCTGTCACCATACAAAGTTATTAAAATATTACTGACTATAGTCTCTATACTGTACATTACATCCCATGACTTTTTTTTTATGACTCCAAGTTTGTACCTCTTAATCTTCTTTACCTATTTTGCCCAACTCCCCACCCCTTCCCCTCTGGAAACCACCAGTTTGTTCTCTGTAACAATCAGTCTGTTTCTAGGATAAACAAACTTTAAATGAACTTTTTTACTGTAAGAATTATGAATCTTCAATAAATTAATATCTCTTGTGACCCACCAAGGGTGGTACATTCCAAAGTTCTTTGACCCCAGAACGTTTTTTAACAGAACACCCATTCATACCTTAAAAATACATTGGAAAACACTGCTTTATAGCTATATTTTATATATACTAAGCTATTCAGTAGTCATTATACATTATATATTTTGATATAGACTTTCTTCTGAGCGTTGAAAATGTTTATTTAGATTCACTAATACACATTATGCTGAGTCAGGAAAGCAGGCCCTAGAACGTCAAATAGTATATAGTACAATTATTATTTTTTAAAAAGCATATATATACAGAATAATCTAGAAGCTGTAAAAAATAATAAAATATACCCTTTCTATAATCCCTGAGGAATCATTTTACCATTTTAAAGATGGTAAAGTATTTGGGTTTTTTTTTTCTGGTCAAAAACAATTAAAATTCTAAATCTTTTCAACAAACTTTTCAACAGACAAGCTTCCTAAACCTCACTTTTAGGATTTCATAGAAAGATTTCTTCAAGTCCTAATTAAATCATCCATTATCATTCTTGCTTGTTAGCTATCATTTTAAAAAGTTTCTGAAAGAATGATTACTATCATCCTAAATAGTATTTCTTCAGAACACCGAGTATATATATATAGATGACAAATTTTGCATAAAATTTCACCTTTCTAATGGGTAAGTCCTTGATGAAGTCCATCACAGCTTGTCTATTAGGGAGAATTTGGTATTGTCCATTTGGTTTATTCTTATCACTGCATACTTTCGCTAACATTGTATTTGGTGCAATGCCTTAAAAGAAGAACACTCTGATGACTCAAAGAACATGATATGCATGATTTTAAAATATGGGATAACAACACAGAAAAAATATTAAATGCAAAAATCTGAAATGTGGAATGCTACTTTAAAAATAACATTTGATTACTATCTATCTTCCCAGGGCTTGCTATGGTTTTAGGAAAAGGAATTGTATTAGTTATTGTGGCAGCAGAAATGAGGAATATTTAAATCTCCATGGTATTTTAAAGTCTAAGAGTAATTTCTGAGTTTAAGTGATATTATTAGTTTACTTACTATATTTAGTAGGAATACAGGGCTGTCTTACAGAAAAGATGGAGAATATAATTTAGGATGGATGTTTACTCTTTGAAAAGGTCTCCTGTATAGATTATCCACATAAAGAAAAAAAAAAAATCAAAGATTCTGTTTCCAGTATATTTAAAACAATGATAATGAAATGCGTGTATCCTTTTTATGCTACTCACAAAGCAAATTACCCCTTTTCAGAGAAGTGTTTTATAATTTCTAGGTGTCTTAATGATTAAGATAACTTGAAATAGGTATATTCAACTATGATCATCAAATAGTTCAATTTTTATACACATTTTTCTAAAATTTATTACTTATTCTCATGCTTTGGCATAGGAAGAAAAGACTAACCCAATCATAATATAGCTTTCTCAAGATAATCTAGGGTTCTCATGAATATCAGTTTCTATGCTAAGACACAGTGATACCCTCATGAGTTATTGGCATATGTAAAGCTCTTTTTCCCTTCACCAGATGATCCTAGATTGCTATGTTGCTAGTTGGTGTTTTTTCCTGTCTCATCCATATTTTGTGTGGACATCTGTGGTCTCTCTTGCACTGTAAGTCTTCAAAGGGAAAACAAAGTATTATGTCCAAAACCAATTAAAATATATTTTGTGTTTCAAAAAAGATAGCTACATGAGCTTTATGATAAGTTTTTGCTTTGGACACATGGGTTTTTGTGCTTAATTCCAATTTACCTATAGGTTCACAGTATTCTGAATAGGTATATTGTCAGAAGTTAATAAAAAAACAGCTAAGTAAAATGTTATTCTACACTTTATAGTGAGAAACTACTAATTTTACACTATGTTAGCTAGTCTGAAAATTATAACTATTGGAACCATCAATATCCTTTTAAGTACCTGCACTGGCTGTCAGTGTAGTTTTTTGCTCGATTCTGAAACGAATTTCCTTTACCACTTCCTCAGCTGATGTTCCAAAAACAATTGAGTTTTGGAGTATTTGAAGATTATTCAGTTCTTCAAAGTTCACTTGGAAAGGATTTCCTGGGGACTGCAAATCAGGAGGACTATCTTCAAAAAGTAGAGGAGAGATGGATCGTTCCTGTTCATGCAGTTTATTAACTTCCTTTCCTGGTTTATCTAAATTATAAACAGCAACAGTAATTCATCTTCATTTTAAAAAGTACATACTTCATAAATTAGGTTTCCCTACAGTCTTTCTAAAGACAAAACAAATCTAGTTTAGTTTGCTTTCTAAGAACCAAGGTCAGAAATGTTAGCATTTATATTTTTAACTGTTTACCAAAGAAAACACTGATTCTAAGTTTTTCTTAAAAGAAATATTATCCATTTCCATTGTATACATTTTAAAACGAAATATCTTATGTAAATCTCACTAATTTTTGTACTGAAATTAATTGAAACCCAGAATTGGAATTAGATTCACAGTACTTTTTTCTCAAAAAGATGAAAGGTTTTTTTCCTTTACTCATCTCTAGAGGAAAAAAAGAACCTTCTTAAATTAGAATTTAGGAATAAGGAAAAAGGTGTTAAGCAACATAGAGCAATTATGCCTGAAAGATAAATTTTGCTTTTGGAGGGGGAAAAAAGCCTAAAAAATTTTTTCATTCATGGAAGAACTTTTCAAATGTTAAATAATCTGAATTTTCTTCTTTCAAATGCTGATTTTAATTTTGACTTGTTTGTTTATAAAGTATCACTTTTACTAAGAGCACATCTGATATCAATAGAAATTATTTCTTTAAATATATAAATTCTTAAGGTCTAATCAGATTAACCATGGTCCAAGTTTAAGAGTGAGAAGCCTTCGTTATTATCAAAAGGCAGTAAACTAATATTAATATTAAAAAGTAAAGTAAAAAAACTAATCTGGTTATTATCTCATTTTAGTTGCATTTTTCATAAATGAACTGTGAAATACACTTAAATCTATACAGATACTAAAAATGTCCTTATGAACAAATCTATTGAAGACTTTACTTTCCAGGCTTAATGGAGGAGAAATCAGTTGAAGTGTAAAATTGATAAAAACTAAGATTAACAACAGAGCTTTTTCATCCATTTCATAATTTTATTACATATAAATGTTTTCCAAATTAAGGTAAATACAGATGCAAAAATTAAATTTCTAGTTTCAAGACACATATACTTAAAAAATGAAGATGGCCTTTTCAAGAGATTTTATAAAGATAATATAAATAAAATGACAGACACCTAATTAGTTTCAAATTTTTAAGTATGTAATATGAATTAAGTTACAGACAGGTATTTTCCAAATCTGAATTCCCAGGCCATATACAAAACAAGCCTTATTTTCAAACTTACACTAGCCGTTATTTATGTACTTTAGTTCCTTTCATTTTCCATTATCTGGTTTTAAAATGCAGAGCAATTCAGGGGGATTAAGACTAAGGCACAGCTGAAATGGTATTTACCTGGACCCTCTTTTTCCCAACTAGATGTGTGAAAGTGAAGGTAAAGAGCTACGGAAAACCTGCAGGCCACGTAAGGCACGTTCACAACCTCCTTCTGCAGCTCCTTATGCCATGTTTTGTACCTCATGCTTCTATCACACTGCCCTCAGGTGAGTCACTGATAGCAGGACACTACAGCAGAAAGCAAAGCATGCTGTTTTCAGGTTCATTGTTTAGAGCCGCTGCTGAATGGTGTAGTTATCGTTTCAATCTCTCTACTTCTCTGCGAGGCCTGGCTATGCAACCAACTGCTGAAGTGGTTTCTTATTTGCTTTCTGAAAGAAATATCTTTATAAGCCTCATAACTGAGGTGATCAGCATATTAAAGTAAGGTTTCTTATAATTTGAAACAGTAGGATTAAGATCCCATCTGGACGGCAAGTGCTAAAAAGTATACAGTACAGTATTTTAGTTTTTTACATTGCCTGGCACCATCTAGATTTATGAGAGAATAAACATAAAATAATAATAATTATTATTTTATTTCTTTACAGACTGTGCCTTTTAGAAAAGGGGCAAACAGCAGAAAAATCCCTTGGACTTTAGAGGAAGGTATATCAACCACCTGCCATGACTCCAACTCACTGTTGACAGCTTCTCTGGGCATAATGTGAAATCAGACATGCCTGAAAGTCCAGCCGACAGGGACTTATATATGAAAAAAAAAAAGTGAAACTATTTAAATTGCTTAAGAATATGAAATACATGAAGAGGAAAGTACATAAATATGTTGAAAGCAACGATATTAAAAATTCACATCCTCATAATAAGTGTGGACATATAGTAAATGAAAAGAACATTAGTAGAGAATGAAAACATTTACCTTAGTCCCAATATAATTTTTTTATAACATATTGTGAAAGTAGTTATTATATATAGGACACCCTCAGGGGATGCTTTGACATAACTATTTAATGGCTCCCCTCCTTTCTCCTGTGAAAAGTAAGGAACTAACAAAGTAAGATTTTAAGCAAAGTGACATTAGACTTTGTGTGTCACTTCCTCAAACAATAAAGTTATACTAAGGGCAAAAAACCTTTTGCTCCAAGCCCCTGTGTCCAGAAATTATGTTTGTTTATTGTTTAACGTTTCTCTTAAAGAGAGAGACCTACTCCATTAGAGCTCTAAGTAAGGTAATAAAATCATGATTCAATGTCCATACTAAATTTGCTCCAAAGATGTGAGCCCCAAACAATGGTAAAGTTAGAATTTTATGGCATTGAGGATCTACCATTTTTGCTTCAGGGAAAGTTACAAAGAGCTTCCCCACCGCAGCCTGTCCCCTCTGAAGCAGTTAATGAGTTGTACACATGAAACATGGCTATGGGTTTTGAGCAAACCCTCTATTTCTACCTTTTCATCCAGGTGAACTTTGCTCAGGGGTCCAGGGCAGTGCTGGCATTTGAAGTAATCACACCTCTGACAGAGGACTGAAAGCAGTACATGTATTATCTGCATGATTTTTGGCATTGTTTTGGGTAGGTAATAAGGGGCTCATTTGAAAAAAACCTTGGGGTCATAAACTTGTTTCATTATATATAAAAAGAATCAAAATAAGATCTAAGGCCAAGAAGGGAGTTGGGGAGTCATTAATTTCGGCAAGGTTAAGAGCAGCAATCACTGTATAAACAGATTATAGAAAATTTGGGAAATAAAGAAAAAAAAACCCACCCAATATTTTGATATGTTCAAGGCTAATTAAAAAAGAATCTATTTTCTATTAACAGCTACATAAAAAGGCCACTATAAACAAAGAACCTCCTCAGATTCAAGGCAATCCAACCCCTGGTTAGTTATATCTTACGGAAAAAACTGCTATGAAATTACTTTGTTTAGGGACTCTGCACACTCTTAAAGTCTAGAGATTTAACAATCTCATTTGATTTAAAAGTGGCATTCCACACATTTATCTCAGAAAACCCACTTGGTTGTGCCGTGCAGCTTGTGGGATCTTAGTTCCCCAACCAGGGATCAAATCCGTGCCCCCTGCAGTGGAAAGCATGGAGTCCTAACCACTGGACCACCAGGGAATTCCCTGATTTTTAATTTTTAATACTTTTTCATAATAAAGCTATATTTAGTCCTGCACCTATACATCCTAATGAGTTAACTGGTTAATTCAAAGGATTTTTTGTTTGTTTTTAGTCTGAGCATTCTAATAAATTGCTTACCATTTTCTAGAGAGTTCCCTGTTTTGATGAAATACTTCCTTTTGTCCTCAGGCCAATTTTGTCTTTCCTCTAAATGCTTTGTTATATTCACGTAGGCTTCATCAAGACTCATGGCCATAAAATTGGGATCATAATCAGCAAGTATTTCCTTAACCTTCGAAAGGAACAAGATGGTTTAATTTTGCTGCCAAAGTAAAACGTGCCACATACAGCTGATAAGAAACATTAATATTCTTACTTTGCAACTATAGTAAGGATTCTATAATCAATAGCTCATGGATTTAGAGAATAAATAATTTACTGCTAGGGCAAGTTTGTCCAAATTCTCTTTTGTATTAAAGTAGATCACAAAGGCAGAAGACCATGAAATAGCTTCATTTGATTCAATCTCTATTTAGCCACCTATATCTATATATAATAAGTGATTCAAATAAACAACAACATCATTCTGATAGGCCCAGAAAAAACGGTTAAGCAACATAATTTTAGGTGGCAAGTCAAAAGCAGAAGTGGGAACAACAGGATCCTGCTCTCCTTTACCTTTTACTATTGTTTTTGTTCTTCTTTTTCTTAGGTAAGAAGTGGATTTATTTATTTAGTTAGTTATTTTTAAATTTTATTTACTTATTTATTTATTTTTGGACTGCGTTGGGTCTTCGTTGCTGGGCGCGGGCTTTCTCCAGTCGTGGTGAGCGGGGGCTACTCTTCGTTGTGGTGTGCAGACTTCTCATTGCGGTGGCTTCTCTTGTTGCAGAGCACGGGCTCTAGGCTTGCAGGCTTCAGTAGCTGTGGTGCATGGGCTCAGTAGTTGTGGCTCATGGGCTTAGTTGCTCCGCAGCATGTGGGATCTTCCCAGACCAGGGATTGAACCCATGTCCCCTGCACTGGCAGGCAGATTCTTAACCACTGCACGACTAGGGAAGTCCCCAAGTCAACTTGTTTAGAGAGAGACACACTCCACAGCCAGAGCGTGGGCCATTTCAGAAGGTGAGAGCGGCCTTGGGAGAAACACACTCCACAGACAGAGCGTGGGTCATTTCAGAAGGTGAGAAAGGCCCGTTTTTGTTCATTTTAAAAAGGAATACTCTTACATGAAGGTATTATGTTGCTTTAGAGAGTAGTTCTACTCCAATTAATTATAATATGTCCATAAAACTCCACTCAGTACACACAGTAATGCATGTATCCATTCAGAAAACAAAAATCAGGATTTAGAATGGAAAAGATGACAAAATCTGTAGTGTAAGTCTGTGTCTATATTAAATGATGGGGAAAAGTCTGGAGTTGCATCTTGGGATAAAAGAAATATGTAAAGAGATCAGAATCTCTGCATGATTCCAGAAATGCCTTTTATATAAGATAGTTTTATTATATGAAAGTTTTTTTTTAACCACTTAAGTATTAGCTGAAGTTAGAGGAACTGGTTGCCAAAATAATATGTATATTAGAAAAACATACTTGCTGAATTATGTTATGTTTCACCTAGTGTTTAAAAGCTGTCTGCCTTATCATGAGAAAATTTTTTTTGATGCTTTATAAAAAGAAAGCATTTTAGCTTAATATAATTATGAACAGCTGAGTCAAAGGTAATTTTAGAAAATGGTGGCATAAAACTTGGCCAAGCTTTACTCAGAGAGTACCTTAATTAGCTTTGTTCTTGTAGAAGAAACCAATTCTACAATGTGCTCAAATGGAATCTTTCTAGTGAAAATGAAACTCTGGAACGTCTGTAGTTGGCAGCCAACTAAGATTATTCTGAATGAGAAGTACTCTCTGGAGACAATGAACACTCACTAACTTCCTTTACACAGGATACTGCTTTAAGAACAAAAATAGACAGACTCCAGTAAAAATCAAGCACTTAGGCTTGGAGAGCAGTTAAAGCTATTCCATTCTTTTTGCATAAAACGAAAATGGCTTTTTCTTACACGTTTAAACCAAGCCATAAATATTAATGCATTTATAATCAGTGACTTTGCACTGTAGTTCATTTACAGATAAGAATCCATTTGTCATCTGCAAATAAACTAGTTAGATCCTGATTGAATTTGAAGAAAGATTTCTCCATCTTATGTAAATAACTAAAGAGAACTAAAAGCAATTTAGTTCTCATTGTTGTACTGTCAGAAGTTTTACTGAGTTAAAGTAGAAGTTAAAAAAATTCTTACAAAGTCTTTGGAGGATTTTCAAACTTATTAAAAGCTTATAATATTTATGGTTGGCATTTTATCTCTACTTAAGAATACAGTAAAACAGATAAGCAGTAACCTGTGTGAACCTGCTTCCCCTTCCCCACCACCTCTGCAGATGTAGGCACAAAAGCACTTGCTTCCACAGGCTGTTTTTCAAAGAATTTTTTAAAACTTTAAAAAAACTGGAAGTGGAGTATCATTTTGATTTGGGGGAGGTTTCACTGCTAGGGGAAATGAGGTGGAATACAAATAAGAAGAGTGAATCTAAAGACAATTTACGAGACTAAATGGTAGTAAGTGGGAGGCCAGAGTTTTTAAGTGTTTCAATTCAGACAGTAGGCTTTAACACACTGCATTTTGCCACAGTAGTCTAAAAATGTTTGAGGTCGTATACTAAAATTTCAATTTATGACTGAAGTTTTAGCAGTGCCATGATAGTCCAGTTGTTACCACAATTAGAGAAAAGGGCAGTTTTTCATATATGACAGTTTAGGCAATTTTAGTGAATCATCAAATCTTTATTTTTCAGAGAACCTTTTCAAAGCAATAGATTATTCCCCTTTTTCTTTGATTACACCCTCTGGATATTAAATGCTCATAAGCACCTTCCCTAGATTATGGGGCAAGGAGAGCAGCTAATCAAAATAAGTTAATTTTGTTACTGTTTAAAAACATTGATAAAAAATTTATTCAGAAAAGAGCTTGGAATTAATGACTTGGAATTAATTCTGTAGATTATAAATATAAGGTGATTCTAGAAGAAAATGTACATTGCACATTAACAGAAAAATAGCTAAAGTTAATTTAGGTTATAATTAAGGCAATTCAGAGTTTTCTGGGGAGATCAGAGTTTTCTATGCAGACAGAAAAACACATGGAAAAGCAAAGAACTGGGAAATAGAAGAGTGTATTCTGGACACACATGCAGCTCAGTATTTGACATATAAGCTGAGGAAGTGGTAGAAGGGAGACTTAAAGGGATAAGCTAAGGCTAAATTCTGATGTGCTACAGCATTTGGACTTGACTCTGTAGATGACAGGAAATCAGCAGAAGGCTATAAGTAGGGGTGAGACATCAGACTTACCTCTCTACTCACAGCTCGGTATTTGTCAAAGTTTGGGGGCACTATAATAAGTTGTGGGCAGAGTCTTTTTGCAATGAATCCTGGCATGGCTGCACGAACACCAAATCTCCTTGCGTGGTAATTCGAAGTGGTCTGAAAGAAAATGGACCACATGGGGAAAAATATTCAAACCTAAATGGACATATTGATCCATGCTTTCAAAAGAAACATTACTGATGTGCATTTTCAATTCAAGGACATTTCTTTTATAGGCCACTGTCTCAAATCAAGCTTTGATTTTATCCTGTTATGGTATAACACCATGACCCTCTCCCACTGCTGTACCATATTTATAACGTGACGTGAGGTAATAAGCAAGACCGTGCTAATAAAAAGGTTCTCTTACATTTCCAGTAACTAAACTTCATTGGATTTAATGCATACCTGTAATATAGTATATATAAAAGTTTAGATGATAGTGGGTGATGTTACATTAAAGTAATAACATAGTAGTAGTCAAGTAATAGTTATAAAGCAATATAGTACAAATAGTATAGAAGTTACAAAAAGTAATAGTATGCAAAGTAATGGTATAGTATAATAGTATGGATTTGGAATTTTGTAAATTTTTGATCTAGAAAAAAAACAAAACAAAGTTCTAATATATGGTCAGTTAAATCAAGTCTCAAACATGAAGTGATTAAAGCATAAAAGAACTTTAAAAATTAAGCTTTATTTCTTAATGTTTGAATATCTTTTTTGGTGAAAACATTTTGACTACGAGATGGTACTAAACAATTATGAGAGTGTTGCAGCAAAAATAGAAATGAGACTTTTGTTTTCTGATAAACAAGGAAAATAAGGAATCAATGAATAGGCTGGGGAAACAGGACTGAAAGAGTTAAGCAATCTTGGTTATTCTTTAGCTGTTACTACTAACAAACACTTGTAGCTAGACTTGTCCTTCACAAAGCTGATTACTCTCTGACTCCATACAAATGACCCTTTGCACCTGGCACTTCTTCTCCCTCTACACTCCCTTGTAGCACTCTTCATTTCAGAAAGAAGGTCACGGGCCGATAATCACTGTCACCAGACCCAGTCGCTGAGCCTCCTGATGCCAGCTTTGGCCATGAATTTGCAGAAGAAAAGAAATGCAAGACCTTCATTACTTTGAGCCGTATCACCTACCCTAGACCACAAGCCCCAGGCTATACAAACTTCCCCTATTACCCAGGGAAGGGGCACAGCTCTTGAGGTGCTACCCTGCTGTTACCCCCTTTGCCTGGCAAAAGGAATAAAGCTACTCTTTTCTACTTCCTCCAAACCCTGTCTCCGTATTTTTTCTTCGGCATTGGTGGACAGGGAGCCAAAATTTTGTCATCGAGAGTAAAAAGAACATTACTTATTAAATCCTGTTGATGAAGATACCTGACAGCAATCCAGATTAATGTGGCAGGCCATAGTACCATTTAAAAAAAACTAATCACAAATGGAATCTTTGGAATCTCAACTGAAAATTCAAAGAAAGCAAACAAAATCTACCAAATGAAAGCATTATTTCAGAATGATAATATAAATTTGCCATTAATGGTTTTCAAATGGTGTTTAAGAAATCTTGATAGTATTCAAAACTATGCTAATCCTTGGTCAATATTCTGGACTAGAAAGTGCAGACAGCACTTGAAGGACAAACCAATGCTTTAAATATAAATAAATTGAATGGAACTGCTATAAAAGCTAGATCTACAGTAGAGTACAAACACAACTTTAGATGTCACTTCCTTTAACTTTTAGGTTTGTGGGGGATTATGAATCACAGCCACAACCTTTTACAGTTCCTCCTGTCAAAAGGTGGGTTCTGGTTCCTCATACCAAGAGACTTGGTTGTGACTTGTTTTGACCAAAAGAATGTGAGGGAGTGACATTATGCGAGTCCTGAAACCTAGGCATTAAAAAGTCTGCAGCTTCTGGAGAGATTGGTTCAAGATGGTGGAGTAGAAGGACGTGCGCTCACTCCTTATTGCAAGAGCACCGGAATCACAACTAACTGCTGAACAACCATCAACAGGAAGACACTGGAACTCACCAAAAAAGGTACCCCACATCCAAAGACAAAGGAGAAGCTGCAATGAGACAGTAGGAGGGGCGCAATTACAATAAAATCAAATCCCATAACCGCTGGGTGGGTGACTCACAAACTGGAGAACAATTATACCACAGAAGTCCACCCACTGGAGCGAAGCTTCTGAGCCCCACATCAGGCTTCCCAACTGCGGGGGCGGCCAGCAACGGAAGGAGGAATTCGAAGGATATCGGGATTTGACTGCAGGACTTCTACGGGACCAGGGGAAACAGAGACTCTACTCTTGGAGGGTACACACGAAGTAGTGTGCGCATCAGGACGCAGGGGGAAAGAGCAGTGACCCCATAGGAGACTGAACCAGACCTACCTGCTAGTGTTGGAGGGTCTCCTGCAGAGGCAGGGGGTGGCTGTGGCTCACTGTGGGGACAAGGGCACTGGCAGAAGAAGTTCTGGGAAGTACTCCTTGGCGTGAGCCCTCCCAGAGTCCGCCATTAGCCCCACCAAAGAGCCTGTAGGCTCCAGTCCTGGGTCGCCTCAGGCCAAACAAATTACAGAATCATGAGCATAAATGGGTGTCCAGTAAGTACTGAAGGGGTTCATATACATAATTTCACATAAATATATGGTTATATTCTTAATAAAATTAAATATATTTTTTTCAAATATTAGTTGATGATTTGTAGGAGAGGAGAGTATCCTTTCCTACAAACACTGCTTTGGAACCAGGATTATTAGTTGCCTGCATACTTGTGGGAGCAGAGATAATGAATAGATTACAGTTTTATAATAAAATAACTCGGGAATCAGGTTAATAGTTATCTAAGGCATTGAAAGGAGTAGAACAGGAAAGAACCTTCCTTATTTCTTTTGTATTTTTTTAATACCAAAACCCATATACTCCAGTTGCTGTTTCTAATTCCCAACACATCTTTAGCTACACACAGCTATCCTGGTCACCTTTACCTTCTACGGTGAGGGTGGCAATAGGAAAAGCAACATAGTCACAGAAGTGCAAAGGTTTCAAGTCATGGAAAAAACCACTTAATTACAGTACTTACATTAATGAAACATGTTACTCCAAAACTGGTGCTGGCAAACTTTTTCTGTAAAGGTTCAAATACTTTAGGCTTTGCAGATCATATGGCCTCTGTTGCAATTACTAAACTCTGCTCTTTTAATGAAACAATAATAAATGAATGGGTGTGACAGTATTCCAATAAAATTTTTTAAATTTTTATTGGAGTATAGTTGATTTATAATGTTGTGTTCAATAAAATTTTATTTACAAAGTAAGGCAGCAGGCTGGATTTGGCCTGTAGGCCATTGTTTGCAAAACTCTGCTTTAGAATAACATTTCCTCTTCTTTCTTTTTCAGTTCTCTTTAACTAGAACAGTTACTTAAGAAAAATATAATTTGCAGCAGAAAGATACAATGCCACTCTACCATTTACCAGGTTTATAAATTTGGGGACATTATTAAACCCCTCTCTGAGTTTGTTTTCTTATCTGTCAAATGGAAATAAAAATTTGTACCTCAACTGATGTTGAAAGGATTCAGTAATTGAACACATATAAATACTCTGATAGAACTGGTGGAACTCAATAGTCTTTCCTCTTCGTGAACCAGTAAGGATTACTTGAATATGAATATGTCATGAACTTCCTATTTGTCTTTGATCTTTATCTACTTACCAACATACTCACTGATCCTACAGCAATGGGTTTATCCTTCAGTTCTGGATTGTCCCTCATTTCTACAGCTGCATAGAAAGCATCCATGTCAATATGTACTATGGTATTGTTCAGATCCCGGCTGTGTTCCAATTCCATTGCAAATCTGTCAACCTTAATTTTTAAAAAGTTAACATACTTTAGACAACACAGTATTGAAATACCACTAATCATAACACTAATCTTTTTTTTTTTTTTTTGGCCAAGTGACTTGTGGGATCTTAGTTCCCCAACCAGGGATCGAACCTGGCCCCATGGCAGTGAAAGAACCAAGTGCTAACCACTGGACCACCAGGGAATTCCCAACACTAATCTTACTTTTAGTAGGTGTCAATTTGTCTCTGTCTGTCCATCCATCCATCTGGCTACCCACTCACCCACCCATCCCCACACCTATCTATGTATATTCGATTATTGTTTATTAAGGCTTTTATTTTCATGAACATAGGCAGTCTGTTCTCAAATATCATTCCCTACTAACTCTTTCATTTTTCAATACCTACAAGTACATAACAGGTACTTAATAAATATTTACTGAATGAATAAAGCATTCCAACTGTTTATATATCAAATGATTCTACTGCTTTATAAATTTGGAAAACAACTTACTGTAACTAAAAGCTTCAGTTTAGGTAAAATAAACAACAACTCCCACCTGACCCATAATATTAACATCTTAAAATATTAACAAAGGAAATGTACAATAAAAGATTATACTTCTTTGGCATATGATGTTTATGCTGAATACTACTGTACAATCGATCGTCCTAAGGCATACTGTAAACATTTCCTCTGTAGAATTGCTTTTATAAGGCTAAAATTTGATAACTGTTAGTCTATTCAAATCAAAATTGAAAATTTAATCTGTAATTTATCCTTTCATGAAATTTCAACATATATAAATATATCAAATATAACAGTGAAGAATCTTTAAGGAATTTTTTTTTACATAAAATTTTACAGAAATTTTTTTTTTGTAAAATTTTTACAGAAAATTTTACAAAAATTTTACAGAAATTTTTTTTACAGGGATTTTCTTTACAGAAAAAGAGCTGGATTGATAAGAAAGAAGAAAGAGAAATGAAAGAAATAACCAAGGTAGGGCAGTAAGAAAAGGGTTTATGTAGCAGACATACCCATTCCCAAGTGTTCCTTTTTTGTGGCCTCTACTATACAGGCTGAAAAAGCTAAATACACAGTTTTCTAGCTTCCCCTGCAGCTGGGGGTGGCTGTGTGACCATTTTGATTTAGTAACATATAAGGAAGTCAGTAAGAGCATTAAGTAAAATCATGAAGAGAAGAGAAAAGAAAGCTATTGAATGAAACAGAATACATAGAGAGCATGGAAGAGTGTCTTGGCACATGGTACAAGTTCAATAAATGCAATCTATTACTAAAAGGATCACTGGAGAACTGCATAACAAAGCAGTAAAAAATTAAGGGAAAAGCAGCCAGAAAGAAATAAGCAAGTGGTGTGAGCTCTGGAATGAAAGCAATTTCCATCATGTGGAGATCCCTAGAGTAGGTTTCCTAAAAGGTGGAGAGTTTCAGGGGCATAATTTAGCTTTTTCCCCTCGTTGGACTTCAACCTTGTTTTCATTCTGCAGAATTTTTTTTTTCAAGGTCTTCCTTCTTAACATTATAGTGACGCCTGGCCTACTAGCTACAAGTTAAAACCGCAACTCCTCTTTTTTTTTAAAAAAATATTTATTTACTTATTTATTTATTTATTTATTTATTTATTTATGGCTGCATTGGGTCTTTGTTGCTGCATGCGGACTTTCTCTCGTTGTGGTGAGCAGTGGCTACTCTTCATCACGGTGTGTGGGCTTCTCATTGTGGTGGCTTCTCTTGTGGAGTATGGGCTCTAGGTGCACAGGTTTCAGTAGTTGTGGCACATGGGCTTCAGTAGTTGTGGCATACAGGCTTAGTTGCTCTGTGGCATGTGGGATCTTCCCGGACCAGGGCTCGAACCCGTGTCTCCTGCATTGGCAGGTGGATTCTTAACCACTGCACCACCAGGGAAACCCCGCAACTCCTCTTTTAGAAACAATCACCCTGATTCATATTTGTCTCCAGTAGCCATAGTGAGACTTTCTAGAGGATCCATTCCTGTTTAGGCTGCAACTCACTGAATAACCTGGGGTACTCTGTGCCTTCTTCAGGCTGTTCCTCTGTGCAGAATGCCCTTCCTAGTTCTGTCACCAACCCTTCAAGGATCAGCTCAGATGTGTCTCTGTAACTTAATTGGATCTCTGTCCTCTATGCCACAGAATTCAATGTTTCCTTACTTGTTTTCCTGCTCTTACTATTGCACTTACTGTAATATTAGACTCTAAATTGTGAGTTCCATCAGGAGAAAGACCTTATCTGCTTTAAAAAGTTTTCCTCAAAGGGAGATAAAGGGTACAAACTTCCAGTTACAAAATAAATGAGTCACAAGGATGAAGTGTAAAGCATGGGGAATAATACTGTAATAACTTTGTAAGATGACAGATGGTAACTATAGACTTATCCTGGTGATCATTTTGTAACATATAGAAATATTTAAACACTATATTGTGCACCTGAAACTAACATAGTGTCATAGGTCAATTGACCTACTTCAGTTAAAAAAAAAAGATGAGTAAGATTTGGGGTCTAAGGTACAGTATGATAACTATAGCTAACAATACTGTACTGATATGTGAAAGTTACTAGAATGTAAATTTTAAAGGTTCTCACAATGAAAATAAATAATGGTAACTATGTAAACAAGCAAACAAACAAATTCTTTCCTCATAAAAGAGAAAGGGGGCTTCCCTGGTGGCACAGTGGTTGAGAGTCCGCCTGCCGATGCAGGGGACACGGGTTCGTGCCCCGGTCCGGGAAGATCCCACATGCCGCGGAGTGGCTGGGCCCGTGAGCCATGGCCGCTGAGCCTGCGCGTCCGGAGCCTGTGCTCCGCAACGGGAGAGGCCACAACAGTGAGAGGCCCGCGTACCACAAAAAAAAAAAAAAAAAAAAAAAAAAGAGAAAGGGAGGAGAGACTTGTACACCCATTTATACATATCAGTATAAATTTTATTCTTTTATATATATATTTATTCCATATATATAATATATATATTTCTGATTAAAAAAGAGAAAGTAGTATTTGTAGAAAAAGTTTGGAGAAGGCTATCTCATGCAGTGAGATACTACACCTAATAAATGGAACGTTTTAACATTACTCCAATTTATCATCCAGATTTAGAATAACTATTTCTTCCAGTACTTCAATTTCAAACTAGAGAATAGCATCCTGACATAAAAAAAGATGTAAACAGGGCTTCCCTCGTGGCGCAGTGGTTGAGAGTCCGCCTGCCGATGCAGGGGATGCGGGTTTGTGCCCCGGTCCGGGAGGATCCCACGTGCCGCGGCGCGGCTGGGCCCGTGAGCCATGGCCGCTGAGTCTGCACGTCCGGAGCCTGTGCTCCGCAACGGGAGACGCCACAACAGTGAGAGGCCCGCATACCGCAAAAAAAAAAAAAAAAAAAAAAAAAAAAGATGTAAACAATTCATGGAGACTAATAAAAACAAGGTTAGATTAAAAACGACTCTATATCAATCCAGAAAATGTGCCTTAGATTTGAGTCAACTGAGAATAAGGGAGCAGCATCTGAAATACCTTAACCCAGAAACGCTGAAAAGGAAAAAGATAATAAATAGAAAACAAACCAAATGGGAAAAAATTCTCCTTAGACTCATACATTAATGCTATGACAGTTTCCTCAGCAATCTATTGTCCTTTCTGTGCTTAAAACAAGTGTACAGGTGCCAAAAGGAAACCTCGCCACTGAATGACTCACGTTCCACTTTGCTTTACTATCTCTCATTAGTCACCCTTATCTGAACTCTTTTCTTCTACAGCTACCAAATGCACACCATCACTGCTTTTTTCCAGTTTCTTCTACTGAAATTTTCATTCATGTTTTCCTTTCTTCCATTTTTCCTTCCAAATGACTTCCAAGTTCTGATCTGAGTCTCTAATATGTACCTAGTCCCTCTTGCTATAGTTCAGAGCCAGTGTGTATCACAGTGGGTTTTTCTTTGGGTCTCAAGCCTGCCACTTACTAGTTACATGATAGTGGGTAAGTTAATCCCTCTCATCCTTTCTTTATTTGTAAAGAGGGACTAAACCAATTTCAAAAGGTTGAAAGAATTAAGAGATACCCATATGACTCACTTATCTAGGGATATGGTAAGGGCTTAGTGATATTAACTATAATTTTTAAAGTAGAAATGACATTTACTGAGTATATTATATGTAATATGAAAAATGCTTCTTATGTTAACTCACCTAATGGTCAAATTAATTGAGAGAATAATTATTATTCCCATTTTATAGATGAAACTAAAGCTCAGTAAGATAATTAAATTTGCCCTAAATCATAGAGCTGGTAAATGTTAGAATTAGACCTGGAAAACAGGTTACTCTAAAGCCTGTGCTCTTTCCATTATTTTATGATACTTCCCTATAAATGAATTCCTAAAGTGTTTAACACTGAAATAAGCGCAAATCAAGCTCTAGTAGTATTATTTTATATCATATTATGTCTTATTTATGTTTTAAAAATCCCCCTTTTGGATTACATTTAGGAGACTACTTCAGAAATATTGTTTTTCATTTTCTTGACTTAATATTACCCTAAAAATTGTTAAGTAAATCTGGGTTCTCCAAATCCAGTGTTAAAGTGGTCAAAATGCACTGATTTGCTGTGTAATTGCCATTTAATAAAACATGGATGTTTGTCTATTCAATTCAAGAGCCCATGTTACAATAAGATGTTTTGACAGCTACAAAAATGATTGTGCTTTTAAGAAGTTTAATGAGGATGGGATGGGGTGGGGAATACTTAGGGAGGTTCTCAAGAAACATCAAGGGAGTTTATGCCTACAGAGCTTTCTTATCTTATCACACACAATAAAATCTACTACTTGGAAATTTCATGACTCTAAAATAGAAACACATTTCCCATGAAAACCTCTCTGTTCTTTCAGACCTTCTAGACTCCTTAGGATTTCCTCAATACCCTCCCACTCATACAACTTCTTTTAAAGGAAGCTCAAAAACTGAAACAATTTTACAATCAACATAAAACACATTTCCTGCCATTTCCCTTGCAAAAGATGCCTCAGAGCCTCCCATGGAATATCAACTAAAACCATAGCAAAACCTGAAGTACCGCTACACAATGTACGGTGTTTTCTGTTTCCTCAGATTATTAGCATATTTAAGGAAATGAGCTTTAAAAGTAGTATAAACAGCAAGAAGTTGTTATATTGTACCACTCCTATGTATTACATTTTTAAAACTTTATTAAAGATATTTGTAGACTATAAATCAATAAAAATTACCAAAAAGGGAAAGTAAACTGCCTAAGGATTAATATCAACTTAAAAACAGTGTTACTGCGGGCAGAATAGAATTTTTTTAACTTGATGAAATAATGCTTAAACTTATGTGAAAGAAACAATGCATAAGAAAAAAATTTTTTTTCTGAAGAGTAGTGAGGGGGAATATTAAACTATATTATTATGATTCAATAAATAAAACTGCATGGTACTGATATGGGGAAAGATTCAATTGATTAAAAGAGAGTCCAGGGACTTCCCTGGTGGCGCAGTGGTTAAGAATCTGCCTGCCAATGCAGGGGACACGGGTTTGAGCACTGGTCCAGGAAGATGTCATGTGCCATGGAGCAACTAAGCCCATGTGCCACAACTACTGAGCCTGCCCTCTAGAGCCCACGAGCCACAACTACTGAGCCCATGTGCCACAGCTACTGAAGCCCACGCACCACAACAAAGAGTAGCCCCCACTCGCCATAGCTAGAGAAAGCCTGCGTGCAGCAACGAAGACCAGACACAGCCAAAAATAAATAAATAAATTTATTAAAAAAAAGAGGGCTTCCCTGGCGGCACAGTGGTTGAGAGTCTGCCTGCCGATGCAGCGGACACGGGTTTGTGCCCCGATCCAGGAAGATCCCACATGCTGCAGAGCGGCTAGGCCCGCGAGCCTGCGCATCCGGAGCATAGGCTCCGCAACGGGAGAGGCCACAACAGTGAGAGGCCCGCATAGCACAAAAAAAAAAAAAAAAAAAAAAAAAAAAAAAGAGAGAGAGGGAGAGAGACAGAGAGTCCAGAAACAAATCCAAGCACAATGAAAATTTAGAATATGGAAGTTCCTCATTTCAATTCAGTGGAGAAAGGACTTATGATTAAATAAATGATGTTGGGACAAGCGGATCACCATTTAGGAAAAATAATACCATTTAAGGAAAATATAATACTATTTAAGAAAAATATACTTCATACCTTACATCAAAACAAATTCCAAATGGACTAAAGATTTGAATATAAAAAAACTATAAAAACACTAAAAGAACATACAGGCTTGGTTGTGAGGAATAACTTTCTATGCACAATACTAAAGCCAAGAAAAAAATTTTTAACACTGCTGGATTTGATTACATAAACATTTAAAAATGTATAGGGAAAAATCCCTGCAAAATTAAAAGACAAACAACATATTAGAAAAATCTTTACAAGCGGCAGAGAAAAAAAATTTTTCACGTATAAGATCTATAAACGAGGAGAAAACAAACTCCTCTAGAAATGTGGGCAAAGAGTATTGCTTTAGACTGCTAGTTGAACCCTGAAATCTACTCTCTCTTCCTTCCATAGTAATAGATTTTTAGCTGACACATGGCCACCCAGCTAGAGAATATATTTTACAGCTTCTCTTGCACTTAGGTGTGGCCGTGAAACTTCAACGTGACCTAAAGCAATGTGCGCAAATTCTTTTTCACTTGTTTAATAGTAAATTACTTTCCTTCGATGATATTTTCCTGGTTCTTTCTTCCTTCCCAGAGGCTGGAATATGGATTGAAGGTAATCCATTTCTGTGAATCCAGGTAAGGATAACACTAAGGGATGATAGAACAAGACAATGTAGAACCTGGGTCTCTAAATTACTATGGTGATCAGAACCACCAGACCAGCTGGGACTACATACCTGTTATGTGGGAAAGAAATAAACTTATTTGAACCATTATATTTTTGAGTCTCTTGTGCTAGCTACTTAGCCTATATCCTAACAAACAGAATAAAGGAGGATATTCCCACAAGAAGGAAATATTGATGGCTAATTCATTTGTGAAAAGACATTCCTTCTCTGTCATAGTCAAAGGAAGGCAAATTAAAGCAACCATGAAATAATATTTAGACACCGTATCAGCAAAAACTAAAAGACTGATAAAATTGATAAAATCTAGTTTTAAACAAGTATGTGAGGAAACCAGCACTTTTATGTTGAAAATGTAAAATGGTACCATCTTTGGTGAAAATAACAGAATGGGAGAGTACAAAGATACATGAATACAAATGATCATCCCAATGTTGTATATAAAGCAAAAAACTGGAACCAAGGTGGGATGAGGTAAATAAATTATGCACCTCCATACAGTGGACTGCTATGAAGCATTAAAACTGATGATTTGACTGATAAATCATCTTTAGTCATGATAGCAGACCACTTAACACAGAAGATAAAAAACTAGCTTGGGGCTTCCCTGGTGGCACAGTGGTTAAGAATCCGCCTGCCAATGAAGGGGACATGGGTTTGAGCCCTGGTCCAGAAAGATACCACATGCCACGGAGCAACTAAGCCCATGCGCCACAACTACTGAGCCTGTGCTCTAGAGCCCTTGAGCCACAACTACTGAAGCCCGTGCCCCTGGAGCCTGTGCTCCGCAACAAGAGAGGCCACTGCAATGAGAAGCCTGCGCACCGCAGCGAGGAGTGGCCCCCGCTCGCCGCAACTAGAGGGGGCCAGCGCACAGCAATGAAGACCCAACGCAGCCAAAAATGAATAAATTAAATTTAAAAAAACCCCCAAAACTAGTCTGTGCTCTAGGAAAGCATATATCAAAAAAGAAAATGACACACTGTAGTTTGATAAAGAAAACAAAATTTATAATCTTTGAACTCTATCATGAAAAGAATTTTGCAGCATAGTAGATTAATATAATAATTTTATTGTTACGTTATAGGTTAAAGTGCTTTGTAAAACTGAATCAGATTTTGATAGAGGGTAAAACTTTTTTTTTTTAAATTAATTTATTTTTGGCTGTGTTGGGTCTTCGTTGCTGTGTGCGGGCTTTCTCTAGTTGCAGCGAGTGGGGGCTACTCTTCGCTGCGGTGTGTGGGCTTCCCATTGCAGTGGCTTCTGTTGTTGCAGAGTACAGGCTCTAGTTGCGCGGCCTTCAGTAGTTGTGACACATGGGCTCAGTAGTTATGGCTCGCGGGCTCTAGAGCTCAGGCTCAGTAGTTGTGGCGCATGGGGTTTGTTGCTCTGCGGCATGTGGGATCTTCCTGGACCAGGGCTCGAACCCGTGTCCCCTGCATTAGCAGGCGGATTCTTAACCACTGCGCCACCAGGGAAGTCCCAGAGGGTAAAACTGTCTTTAAAAGTAAACTTTAATGTTACTGCTTTGAGTTCTCAGTCTACCACATGATGCTTTGCAGCTTGGTTCTTCTCAAACTCTTCTACTGAAATAACTTTTAATACCACAGAAACTGAGTATTTACTCCCCAAAGATGCTGAAGAAGCCAAAGGCCCCACATTTTTAGAAGTCTTGTGTTTTATCTTAAAAGTTCACATACATTTGGCACTCTACCATTTACATGACTTCGTTTTACTGTAACACAATTACGTTTTAAAGTACTTTCAAATTTAATTGGTTAACATGTTCCCCTAAATCTTTTTTGCAAAATTAGTTTTGCAGAAAACATGCCACATTTATCTTGTGCGCTTTTCTAGCTGCAATGTACATACATAATAAAAAGAACAAAAGCTTTGGATTAAATCCTAGCTTTGCCAACTACCTGTCATACGAAGCTGGGCAAGTCACAACCTAACTAAGGCTCCATTTACTCTTCTGTATAATGCAGGTGACAATGTCTAGGTGTGGGTCTTTATGTAAAAGGGTAGAGCAGTATTTAACAAAGTTGTATGCACATTTGTTAAATTTTATGCTTTACAATGTAATGAACATTTACATTTCACCTTGTTTTCAGTTATGACTTGACCATGATGCATTTTAACTATCAATTATTATTCTACCAGCTTCCACTTTATTTAGCAATTGAATTAATACCTGTAATTGTGCTTTCCTTAGCTGCTGGCTGGTAATTTGAGCTTTTTGTTGCATCATATTTTCAATTCGTTGGTTGACTTGCTTTTCTTTCTTGAGCTCATTTCCATAAAATCTGGACCCCTACATAGGAAAACAAAATATAAGAAGAATGTTTGAAGGAAGCATCACTGCGAAACTGATGGCTAAGAGCACAGACTCTAGAAACAGAATGACTGAATTCAAAACTTACCTCCATTACTTACTAGCTGGGTTACCCTAAAATTAATCTTATTATGTTTTAGGTTTCCTTATCTGTAAAATGAATTTATAGTTATCTAAATCATAGGAATCTTGTGAGGCAGGATGTAGCACAGTACAAACTCTAGAGATGAGTACAGATCTGCACTCAGAAAATAACAAAATAACAATGTGTCCTAGGTGGGATCCTCCGGGCATATCCAAGGCCTTAGTCAGCTGAGTCATCAGTTATCTCCTTCACTTTCACTAAAAAATTATTGTAAAAAATTAACTAACAGAAACCTCAATTAAATAGAGTCAGAGGTCAGAAGGGGGAGCTCTCATGCCCTTTGATGATAGTAGAAAGCAAGACAAAGAAGACTCCTCTTCTTTTCTGGCAAGAACTCAGCCAATAAAAAGTCATGGACTCTGTTTACTATACCCTTGCCAACTTCCTTTTCCCTTATTGGAAAGAGTTTTCCTCTCCAGTTTTGCTGGGGACTTGCATTTGGCTTGCCATGGTTGCAGACCTTGAACTGCAATTTTCCGCTGATCTTGAATAAACATATTTTTTTAGTGGAGAAATAACTGGCAGTCTAGTTGTTTTAGGTAAACAGTACTTTAACAAATTTAATGTTAGCCATTAAATAAAATGTAGAAAATAACTTCTAGAAAATCATCCGTCATTCCATCACTGAACATACTATCTATTTATAAGGCTGATGGACATTTAATTATTTTCACTTTTTGGCTATTACGAAAAGCGCTGCAATGAACAATTGTGTACACATTTTGTGTGGACACATGTTTTCATCTTCCTTGGATATGTACCTAGGAGTGGAATCTCGGCGTTATATGGTAACTCCATGCTAAACCTTCTGAGGAACTACCAGACTGTTTTCCAAAGTGGCAGAACCATTTTACAAACCTACCAGCAACGTATGAAGGTACCAATTTCTCTATATCCTTGCAACATCTGTTACTGTCTATCTTATTTTTTAAATTAATTAATTAATTAATTAATTAACTTATTTATGGCTGCGTTGGGTCTTCGTGTGCGGGCTTTCTCTAGTCGCGGCGAGCAGGAGCTACTCTTTGTTGCGGTGTGCAGGCTTCTCATCGCGGTGGCTTCTCTTGTTGCGGAGTGTGGGCTTCAGTAGTTGTGGCGCACGGGCTTAGTTGCTCCATGGCATGTGGGATCTTCCCAGACCAGGGATGGAACCTGTGTCCCCTATATTTAGGCAGACTCTTAACCACTGTGCCACCAGGAAAGTCCTGTCTTATTTATTACAGCCATTCTAGGCTATAATACTATGAATGGCATCTCATTGTGGTTTTAATTTGCCTTTTTCTAATGACTAATGTTGAATATCTTCTCATGTGCTTATGAGCCATTCTTGTATCTTCCTTAGTGAAATGTCTATTTATATCTTTTGCACATTTTTTGATTGGGTTGTCTTCTTATTTTGCAAATATTTTACCCTAGTATGTTGCTTATCTTTGTATTTTTTAATGGTATCTTCTGAAGTACAAACATTTTGAAATTTGATGAGGCCCTATTTGTCAACTTTTTCTTTTACTGACTGTGCTTTCAGTGTTGTATCCAAGAAATGTTTGCCTAAACAAAGATCTCAAAGATTTTCTCCTATCTTCTAAAAGGTTTATTGCTTTAGTTCTTACATTTAAGTCAATTTTGAGTTAATTTTCAGTGTATGGTGTGAGTTAAGGGTCTAATAAGTTCATCTTTTTTGCATGTGGATATCCAGTTGTCCCAGTATCATGTGCTGAACAGACTATCCTTTTGCCTTGGTACAAATATCAATAAACTATAAACATTTCTAGACTCTCAGTTCTGCTCCATTGTTCTATATGTCTAGCCTCATGGCAGTAACACATTGTCTTGATAACTGTAGCTTTATAGTAAGTTTTGAAATAGGAAAGTCAGACCCCCATGCTTGTTCCTTTTTACAATTGTTTTGACTATTTTAGATGTTTCTCATTTCCATATAAATTTTAAAATCTGTTTGTCAATTTCTGCAGAAAAAAAAAAGCCACTGGAATTTTGATGAGGGAAGTACACTGAATCTACAGATCAATTTGGGGAGAACTACCTTCTTAACCGTATAGAATCTTCTCATCCTTGAATAGGCATATGTCTCCATTTTTTAGGTCATTATCTTCCCTCACCAAGTTTTTGTAATTTTCAGGGTACAATTGTTGCACTCCTGAAATTCCTTAAGACTTTCTATGTATTAGATCACGTCATCTGTGAACAGATAGTTTTAGTTCTTTGTTTCCAATCTTGATGCTTTTTATTTCTTTTAGTTGCCTGACAGCACTGGCTAAAATGTTCAGAACTAGGTTGAAAAGAACAGGTGAGATTGGACATCCTTGCCTTGTTCTTGATTTTCGGGCAAAAGTGTTTATAGTCTTTCACCATAAAGTATAATGACAACTATAGGGTTATTTTTTTTGGATTTTTTTTGTTTTTTAATTTTTATTGGGGTGTATATGTTTTTATAGATGTCCTTTTTAGGTTGCAGAAGTTCCCTTCTATTTCAAATTTATTAAGAGTTTTTAGCATGAATGGGTATAGGATTTTGGCAGGTATGATTTTTCTGCATCTATTGACATGACCATGTGTTTTTTGTCCTTAATTCTATTAACATGGTATAGTACATTAATTGATTTTTGGAGGCTAAACCAACCTTGCATTCTTAGGATAAATCCCATTTGGTCATGCTACATAATCTTAATATTTTGTTGGATCCAGTTTGCTAATATTTTGTTGAGGACTTCTACATTTATAAAGATCTATTATCTTCTGCTTGTCTGACTTTAGTATTAAGGGGATACAGGCCTCATAGAAAGAGCTGGGAAGTGTTCCATCCTTCTTTATTTTTTGGAAGAACTTGTGGAGTATTGGTATTATTTCTCTTTTAAATGTCAAATAAAATTCACCAGTGAATACCCAGGAAAAAACCATAATTCAAAAAGACACATGCACCCCAATGTTCATTGCAGCACTATTTACAATAGCCAGGTCATGGAAGCCACCTAAATGCCCACTGACAGATGAATGGATAAAGAAGATGTGGTACATATATACAATGGAATATTACTCAGCCATAAAAAGGAACAAAATTGGGTCATTTGTTGAGACGTGGATGATCTAGAGACTGTCATACAGAGTGAGGTAAGTCAGAAAGGGAAAAACATATATTGTATATTAATGCATGTATGTGGAACCTAGAAAAATGGTACAGATGAACTGGTATGCAGGGCAGAAATTGAGACACAGATGTAGAGAACAAACGTATAGACAACAAGCGGGGAAAGCGGCAGGGTGGTGGTGGTGGTGTGATGAACTGGGTGATTGGGATTGACAGGTATACACTGATGTGTACAAAATGGATGACTAATAAGAACCTGCTGTATAAAAAAAAAAAAAAAATCACCAGTGAAGACATCTTGACCTGATCTCTTTTTTTCCTTTCGGAGGGGGAAGATTTTTAATTACTAATTTAATTTCTTTCCTTTTTATAGGTCTATTTAGATTTTCTGTATCTTCTTAAGTCAGTTTTGGAAAATTGTGAATGTCTAGAAATTTATCCAATTTATTGGGATTTGTTTTAAAATACTCTAATTTCCACCTCCAAAATTCAGTAGGGAGAAGTAAGTGAGAAAGATGAAACAATATTTGTAAAAATGTTGATAATTATTGATGCTGGGTGATGATTACCTGGGATTCACTATACTATTCTAATTTTGGGTATGTTTAAAATTTTCTGATTAAAGTTTTTAAAAAGTAAATTGCTATGGAGTGGCAAGAATTAGAAAATTTCAATTTAAGAAAGATATTTCAGATAAACTCACCCCTCCTCCCTACTAGAGGAATATATATTATATAAAGCATACAAATATATTAATATATAAAATACATAAGTATCTATTCTATGATTGCTACATATTAATATCATACAAAATTTATATGGAAGAGCAAAGATTCAAGAATGCCTAAGATACTCTTGTAAAAGAACAAAGGCCAAAAAAAGAGAACTTGTTCCAACAGATATCAAGACTTTAAAGTATTGTATTTAAGATCATGTTGTACAGTGCAAGAACAGACAAATAATCTATTAGAACAGTAGAAAGCACTGCAGATCAGTAGGAAAGGATGGACTATTTAGTAAATGGTACTGAGACATGAGGAAGAAAGAGGGAATATCTGATAGGGTCATCTAAGATAACTTAAATATTCTATTTCTTAACTTGAAAACTAGGATCATAGGTTTTACTCTTTGTCTTTTAAAAAATTGTTATGATGAAAATTTCAAAGGAGTCTGAAACAGAAAAATATAGAGGTTGCTATAATAAATATATAAAACTATCACTGAGATTTAACAACTGTTAACATTTTGCTTAATTTCCTTCAATGATTTTTTTAAGTGAACTGTTTTAAAGTAAGTTATAGATATAATGACATTTAGCTATTCTATAGAGTATTTTAGCATGCATCTTTAAAAATAAGGCCATTTTCCATAGTAATATGTAATCATAATAACATTTCATAACTAACAAAATTAACAATAATTCCTTAATATTATCTAGTATCCTCCCTATATTCAAATTCCTCTAAATGTTCCAAATGTATTTGTTCCAACCAGGATCCAATCCATATGTTATATGGATTCCTTATTTCATCTCTTATGTTATTTCATCTCTTATGTTATTTCATCTCTTATGAATCCATATGTTATATGGATTCCTTATTTCATCTCTTAATTATCTTTTATTGATACTTTTAAAATTGTATCTACATTTTATATGCTTAAAAAATTATTTTTCCCTCAACTCTTTATTTTAGAATTTCCAAATATTTAAGAGTTGAAAGAAAGAATAGTACAAGGAACACCTATATGTCCTCACCTAGACTGACCAATTGTTGATATCCTGCTACATTCGGTTTCTCTCCCAAATCTTATGTGTGCTTGTGTGCGCACACACACACATACACACACACTCACTCTCTCTTTCTCTCTCCACCCTCTTTTTTTGGCTAAACCATTTGAGAGTAAGTTGGTGCAGTTATCAGCATGCATTTGCTAAGAATAAGGATATTCTCTTAAATTTTACACCTTTCTGCATGGATATTTCATAATACATAAATGAAACCCCCCAAATGGTAGAAAAAACCCATTAAAGAACACTTTTATGATCTTGGAGAAAGTCATATGTAGTTAACTAATTCAAGTACGTAAAAAGAAGCAAACGAAAAACTACTGCACAGGACTAAACTACCATGAGCAAAGTCAAAAGGTAAACAATAATCCAATGGAAAATTGTGCAAAGGGTTAGAAGAGACAGTGTGTAAAAAATACACATATAAGTGGCTTTTAAACATATGAAAAAGATGTACAATCTCACTTTTCATAAGAGAAATATAAATTAATGTGACCCTATGTTACCATAGACTGGCAAATCCAGAAGTATAGTAACACACTACGTTGGTATGGTTGCAGCATGGTAAAACATACTCTCACATATCGGCAGTGGAAATGTAAATTGATACAACTACTATGGAGGGCAATTGCACAATTAATTAAAAACTGCACATGCATATATCCTTTCATGCTATATGTATTTGGTGGAATAATTCCACTTCTGGGAATCTCTCCTATAGTTATATTTGCACATATGTAAAGTTATGAAATACAAGCTTATTCACTATAGTATTGTTTGTAAAAATGGAAGACTAGAAATGACATTATATTCCATCCATAAAGATTCTGACTAGTTCAATAAAGTATAGTACATCCACATACGCAGGCATAAAAAAGAATGAAGATCTCTAGTTTCTTATACAGAAAGACTTCAAAGATATATTAACTGAAATAAAAACAAAAAACCCACAATTGTACTATTCTCCTATTGGGGTGAAAAAAAATGGGTGAAAAAAGAAGATATATGTTATTTTGCTTTAACATGCATACTATGTGCATGTGAAGTAGAAAACTGGATGGCAAAAGCAACAGAAGAGAAGGGAAATTATTCTATATGCGTTGTAGCTTAATAATTTTATATATTAAAATATTTAAAATTATAATTAAAAGGATATTTAAAATACTAATTTTCTTTTAAACAGAAAGTTAAAAAGTTACTAAATTAAAGATATTGAAAGAAAAAAGAAACATACCTTTGTGGCTTCCATTATAATTTTGTTAATTTTCTCTTTATCTAATCCTTCCATTCCGGCTTTATTATCATTAAGTCCCACCCTTAGCAGAAGATCATCTTTGTAATTGTCATTCTTCTCCTTTGTGCTGTCATTCTTCTCCTCTGTGCTATCCATGGTGTAAACTTAAAGTAAAAAAAAAAAGTTAAAGTTAAAATGGCTTTTTTGGGAGAGGGGTGGACATTTAAAAGTTAAAATGATATAGAAATCAGCAAAATAAAAATGACAGTTAAGATTTTTTGGCTACGGAGAAATAATTATTACTCAGATTTTAAAATTATTATCCCAAGATTACCATACTCTTGGAGGGAAGAAAGGAATCAACATTTCCTGCCAACCTATGCTAGCCACTATGCTTGGTGCTTTACACTTGAATTTTACACAGCAGCCCTGAAAGGTAGATATTATTGTTATTATTTTTATTTTTTATTTTTTATTTTTTGCAGTACGCGGGCCTCTCACTGTTGTGGCCTCTCCCGTTGCGGAGCACAGGCTCCGGAAGCGCAGGCCCAGCGGCCATGGCTCACGGGCCCAGCTGCTCTTCAGCATGTGAGATCTTGCCGGACCGGGGCACAAACCCGGGTCCCCTGCATCAGCAGGCGGACTCTCAGCCACTGCGCCACCAGGGAAGCCCAAAGCTAGATATTATTATTCCCAATATAAAGAGAAAAGAAACCTAAGTTTTAGAACATGCCTAGCGACACAAATTTGATAATAAGTGACAACATCTGTGTCCGACAGTTCATGTTTTTCCCATATTAATACACTGTATAAGAAATAAATACAAAATAACAGTTTCCATGCCTAACATTAAGATCAAAAACATTTATTACTTACTGTTTGCAGAGTTCTATTCTTAAATCAGTGAAAAAATATAGGAAGAAATATCTATCTACTTCCAGGAAATCATTACATTTTACAATGTTATGTCACTTCTAAGGTTAATTTCAAATAATAATTCTTTAGTGTCTTTATATAATTCTTTATAATTTACCTTCACATACATTCACTTTTAAAAACAATTATTACAACCATGCAAAGTAGACTTGCTCATTCTCATGTTAGGGAGAAAGAAATTTGAATTTCAGGAAGGTTAAATGAATTGCCCACCACAATGGGTAATTATGATAATAATTGATAATAAGCAATTATGATAATTATCTGATAATATGCAAAAGAACTAGGATTTCAATCCAAGTCTTCTTACTCCAAGTCTAAAGCAGCTACCATGACATCACAGCTACCTCCAATTTGGGCTTCACTTATACTACAAATAAATGGCCAGGTGAATATCTGCCATGAATCTACAACAAATTATGGCAGTGATTTCTCATTTGCATGATTTACAGAGGGTTCACTTATTCTACTCTGCCTTGAGGACCTTCCCTCCCCACCGCTCCCCTCCTCTTCCCTTCCCTTCTTTTCTTTTCTTTCTATTTAACATCCATCACCATATATAGTTGGTTTTTTTTTTGTGTGATGAGAACTTTTAAGATCTACACTCTTAGCAACTTTCAAGTATACAATACAGTATTAACTATAGTCACCAAGCTGTACATCTCCATGACTTATTTTATAATTGAAAGTTTATACCTTTTGATTCCCTTTACCTATTTCCCCCATCCCCCTACCCCTCACCCCTCCCATCCACACCCCATCCCTGCCACTGGCAACCACCAATCTGTTCTGTGAGTTGTTTTTTGTTTTTGTTTTTAGATTCCACATATAAGTGAGGTCATACGGTATCTGAATTTCTCTGACTTATTTCACTTAGCATAATGACCTCAAGAGGACCTTTTCTTGATAGCTGCTTCCATTTTTGACACCAGCAAAGAATAAAATAAATTATGGAAGGAAATTTGAATACTGTGATTATTAGTGACAGTTCCATTAGAACAAAAAAAGTGTATAACACAGTAGTTCTCAAACTTTGTGACACATTAGAGGGATGTCTGGAGGGACCTTAAAACTCCAGATGGCCAGGTTGTATCCCATACCAAATAAATCAGAAATTCTGGGAGTAGGAGCCAGATACCAGTATTTTTAAGAGATGCCCAGATAATTCCAGTGTGTCCTAAAGTATTGGAACCACTAGTGATGTTGTTTCTAGGTACCTAAGGGAATATAGGTTGATTTTCTGTTCTTATCATTTGAATTTTTTTCTCTTCAGCTTTCACATTCAGCCTAATATTATCCTGTATTTTGCCTTATGCTTTAGTAATCCAATAAGTTATCATTTTCTAGTAAAACAGGTGAATGTAATTCATTCATAATTTCCCCAAACCAACACTACTGAAGAGGGAAGAGGCTAAATACAGACATCCTACATTTAAGCTGCCTTGTCCTTTAAATGTTAAAATGTATGAAAGGAAAAGAAACAATTATTGAATGCCTACTACTTCACATATAGTATATTACTTAGCCCCAAAACTCTGAGAATTGGTTTTGGTCCTTAATTGGCGAGAAGAACTGGGCTACCAGCAATACTGGCGCCAGGTAAAGTTGTGAGATAGGTAAAGTTATCTTTGCTGCCTTTTTTTTTTTTTTTGGCCGCACTGAGTGGCTTGTGGGGATATTAGTTCCCCGACCAGGGATCAAACCTGGGCCCTTGGCAGTGAGAGCCCGGATCCCTAACCACTGAACCGCCAGGAAATTCCCACCTTGCTGCCTTGTTGATGCCCCATCACCAGGTAACATATATCCAGTTTCATGGGCACAGACTTACTATCATCTACATGCTAATGACTTGCAAGTTTACAGCTCTAGTCCAAATGCCTGCCTGACATCTCAAATTTAGCAAGTCTGAAATTGACCTTCTCATCTGCCTCCATCCCCCAAACCAGCTCTAATTTCAGCCTTCCTCATCTCAGTTGAGGGCAACTCTAATCCCCTCCAATTGCTCATGCAAAACACCTTGTAGTGATTCTTGACTCTCCTCTTTATCACACCCCACATCCAAACTGTCAGGAAATCCTGTGGGCTCTACTTTCAAAATGCACCCTGAATGTAACCTCCTCTCACTATTTTCACTGCTTTCACACTAGTCTGAACCACCATTATTTCTTGCCTGGATTATTGCAATAGCAATAATCTTAAATAGTCTCCGTTCCTACCCTTGCCCTCCTATAGTCAATTATCAACACAGTAGCCCAACTGATTCTTCTAAATCATGAGTTAGGTCATATCACTCCTCTAATAAATACTGTACAATGGCACCTCATCTCACTCCAGTATAAAACCCCAAATCTTTACAGAATCTGTATCCCTATTACCTGTTACCTGTCTACCCTCATACCTAATACTCTCCCCCTTGCTCACTGCTTTCCAACTTTGCTGTTCCTCAAATCAGCGAGGCACACTCTGACCTGGAGGCCTTTTGCACTGGCTGTTCCTTCCTCCTCGAGGGTTCTTTGGCCAGATATCCTCTTGTCTAAACCCCCTTATCTCCTTCAAGTCTTGGCTTAAATGTCACCTTCTTAATAAGGGCATATCCTGACGTCCCTATTTAAAATTGTAGCCTGATTATCCCTCCTACAACACCCTCTTTCCAATGCCCCACTGCTTTTCATAGTTTACTTACTTATTATGTTTATTGTCTACCTCTCCTGTGAAAATGTAAGTTCCATGAGGGCAGGGAACTTTTTCCCCCACTGATATATACCAAATGCCTCAAACAGTGCTTGGCACAGAGTAGGTGGTCAATAAACATTTGTTAAATCATCAAACTCAGTTTATATCATTTTCTCATTCTTTTATTCACATAGCAAGTTCACATAATCACATTAAAAGATTGGGAGAAAAACTGCTTTTCTGAAGTTAATTTAAAAATACTTTGTTTTCTCTTATTTCAATATTACATATGTAAGGACAAGTATATGAGCTTAACCACTTTTGAATTTATGAGCCTTATTTTCCTATGAAATTTCATGGTTAAATTGGTTTATTAAAGCTTTCAGGACTTCTATTATAATATAAGAATATTTTGAATTTACATATTAGAATGCTTGCTAGGCTCCATTAATATTAAAAAATTCTAGCTGGTATTTCTACTTTGAGAAATTAAGTTACTTTGTTAAATTTAATTTGTTTGATTAATATTTTTCAATTATATCTAAATCTAAGAAAAATCAATGGACAAAGGTAATAAACAACACACTAAGTTTTAGTATACTTGGATCTCTATGAGTTCCTTTTGGTACTATCATTTGTGTTACTATGGTGAGTCTGCTTTTGTTGTTATTGGTTAGTATTTCTGTTACTTTCAAATTTCTAAAATTTCTCATTAGCACTGGTTATCTGTATTCTTCCCATTAGCTCTGAGTTTCTTTATCTAGAAGTCCACAAATTGAAAGGGGGAGCTTCTAGCAGAGATGATCACATAATATAACAAAGTATGATAAATTCCATATTTTTCTGGGAAGTGAGATTTAGTACTACTTCAAATGGCTTTGTACGGACAGCATATAATGGAAGTGCCTAGTATGATGTCTGGTACATGATAAACTCACAATCAATACTTATTATTTATTATTATTATTAAAGCTAAGTCAAATTTCCAGAGCTGTGAAAATCACTAGTCCTACTTTTCTTACTTCGCTCTTTAAGATAAAGAGACTCTAAAAGGGAACAGGGTACACTGTGAGCATCCTTGAGAAAAAGCTAATGTTCACAGATCATATAGATGAATTTTGTTTTGCTTCCAAAGAAGTATTTATCCTACGATTACTGTGCACTCACATATAGTCACATATATAGTCCCAAGGTCTATGAATGGATATAACTGTGACTTACAAACAAAAAATTTTTTTGAGAAAGAGAATAGTCAAACATTTTTATAGTTCAATATTACAGAATACAGTCTGTTAACTTCAATTCAGAAGCTGCACAAACAGTAATGCACAGCTCAAAGGAAAGAACTCTGGGTTCCTGTGGTTTAGCATATTGGTTTAAAAGCACATTTTCTCTGAAAATATTCAAATTCTTCCAGTCTGATTCTACCACAGACTATTCTGGTTACCAGTTTAAAAATGTAAGGGCAACCTCTGTTTTGGTGATAGTAAGAAAGGAAAATTAGAATTTTTCAGAAGGAATTCTAAGAAAGAAGTTTTCTGTGGTAGGGTTCCTCCTCCGTATAAAAACCACACAAAACTATGTAAACAGTATCAAAAGTGCTTAGCATATTGACCAAAGTCACCTGGAATTAATCTACCGGGAAACAGGTAAAATATACTAAGGGTAACAGAGAGAGAGAAGGAGAGGATCAAGCAGGAGGGGAAGGAAGAGGGGAAAGAGGAGGAGGGAAAACTAAACTATAGTAGGGTCCTAGACAGAGCTTGCTTCCTATTTCTAACATACTGTAAATAACCAAACTCAATAACCAGCCCCCCCAGAAAACCTTTATATGTCTTAAGAACAAATATTATTTTTAAATCCCTCAAATGTTCAAATATTTAATGTCTGAACAGATTAAGCACCCAGTACAAAACTTCAGACTGTGATTAAATGTTCTTTTTACAATCTACACTTAAATACAGTGAATGTATCAAATTAAGAATATTACTCTAATTTTAATGTAGTAATTTCCAAATTAATGCCTGACCTAAAGTTTTCTTTCTCATTTCTTATAAAAAAGTTTTTTAAATTTTCAAAAAAATTAAAAAATCACAACCCCAAGACTTTAACAGATTAATTTGTTAACATGTTCCTCTCCAATTATTTTACACACACATATATGAACATATATACTCAAACTGCATGCCTACAATTTTTTAAAGAAATTAACATTTAAAAAATAAATTTATTTATTTAATTTATTTTTAGCTGTGTTGGGTCTTCATTGCTGTGCACAGGCTTTCTCTAGTTGCAGTGAGCGGCGGCTACTCTTCGTTGCGTCACACGGGCTTCTCATTGCGGTAGCTTCTCTTGCTGTGGAGCATGGGCTATAGATGCACAGACTTCAGTAGCCGTGGCACACGGGCTCAGTAGTTGTGGCTCGCAGGCTCTAGAGCCCAGGCTCAGTAGTTGTGGCACACGGGCTTAGTTGCTCCGCGGCACATGGGATCTTCCTGGACCAGGGCTTGAACCTGTATCCCCTGCGTTGGCAGGCGGATTCTTAGCCACTGTGCCACCAGGGAAGTCTCTACAATTTCTATATGATGGGAGTTAAAGCACAGAGGCACCTCTGTATTTTTAGCTTTAGTTTTTTATATCTTTGCAAAATAAGATGTACAAAAATTTCAAAATTATTTGAGATAGGATTATCTGCAATATTTAAAAATTTATATGTATCACTGAGAGAAATAACAGAAATTATGTAACCCCACAGATCTTAAACCAAGGGGATGTATGCTAAAAGAAAACTTAAGTTGGGAGTTCCCTGGCGGTCCAGTGGTTAGGACTTGGCGCTTTCACTGCTGTCCCCTGGGTTCAATCCCTGGTTCAGGAACTAAGATCCCATAAGCCACATGGCTTGGCCAAAAAAACCCTCAACCTTTCACCAAGGATTTAAGGTCTATTCTTTAAGAGAGAACCATGCATATATTCTCTTCAATTGTCTTTTTCCTTCCTGAGTTGCCTATTAATTTAATTTATTTCAAAGATGAATGAGACAGAAGGCAGTCAAAAACCCTACACTCTACATAATCCTACAGATGTATAACATTCGCACTTAGAGAATAATAAATTGAAATTATCTGCTTCTTAGTACAGAATGAAATATATCCTGATACAAAACACATTAACTAACATCAGTTCAGGGACTTCCTTGGCAGTCCAGTGGTTAAGGCTCCACACTTCCAATGCAGGGGGCACAGGTTTGATCCCTGGTTGGAGAACTAAGAGCCCACATGCTGCGTGGTGTGGCCAAAAAAAAAAAAAAAAAAAAAAATCAGTTCAAAGGTAAATTCCCAAAGCTCAGTTTATACATTCCTATTCTGATGATGAGTTGCATATTTTGTAAAAAGTCTTCCAGGTTCTTTAACAAGGAAAACTTTGTTTATACTCACACAAAGGAGGTAGGCCAAGAGGTTCTTTCGTTGGGTGTTAGATCAAGTCAGCAAAAATATTTACTTTTGTAGACGTGATACCAAACAGATTAATTGTTTTAGTTGAGGTATATAGTAAAGCACACAAACCTTAAGGGATAGTTGAATACATATGGTCTTAGAAAAGGAGGAAAAGATTCTCTTGTGGTACCATTTTGGGTACTGTAGTAACTTTTAAAATTCTACAATCTCAAATGTTACCATTTTAATATAGAATTGCATAAGAAGCCAGGATAATAAGGGAAGGTTACACCACTAGTAGGAAATTTCAACTATTATATTATCACTATACTATCTCCTATATTATTAGAAGGAAAATATTTAATAAGGTCAGAAAGAGTTGTACAGGATATTTTATTTTCCTGTCCTGGGAAAATGATCATTTCAATTACCTCCTCTGCCAAATGGCTCCAATTTTTTCTGAGCCCTAATCTTGATTCACTGCTGATTTCTTAAACTTCTCATAGCTCTAACAGTCTACGGCAGGAGTTTAAAATATTTTTAGCAACGTAACCCTTTCACATGAAATCTCAAACTTTTCCTTAAATCTTTGTTCTACAAATGCTGTACAGCTCTCTTATAATTTCTTCATATATATTCTATCACTAAAGTAAAAGAATAGGTAGCCTAAAGAAAAGGAAAAGTTAATAATAACCTTCATTTCTTTGGTTCTCCTGATTCCTTAGAAATACCTGTGTGAACACTGATATATACTGAAATTGTTACCAACTCCAAGACTGAACTAACAGTTTTCAGCTGACTATTGTTTACTATTGATGAATTTTAAAAGATGGTTTCCATAAGAAGTCAGGCTCTAAAAATCATTATTATTATGTTTTCTTCCTGGTCTTATACATGCCTGAAAACCAGAAACAAAAAATTAAATTAAACATCCAGAAAATCTGCCAATCATAGGAAAAAAAATTAGTAAGAAGTTGTGATTTTGTAGTAGTTAACCCAAAATGATTTAAAATATATCCACATGCCTCCCCCCCACCCTAATAAATAAAAAACTCCATAAATATCTGACTTTTGTTCAGATTATACTCTGTTAAAAGAACTTTGGTTTTAAAAATTAACAACCTATTTGTAAATTATTACTAACATAGTTATGAAAATACATTTAAATAGACATGACATAGAAGAGCACCTGATAACAAAGGATCTGGAATTTATATTAAATTAGCAAAAATAATTATTCTTGATGAGATGATCTCTTTCAGGGTTATATGCTATAAGTGGGGGGGTAATAATGATTTGGTTTTAGTGATACTAAATTTGTTTTGAAGCATCAACTAACATTAAAGGAAGGTTTGTGAAAGGAGCATAAATTAAAAAACCCTTGCAAAACACTGAGCTAGAATAATTTATTAAACTATAGAATTTGGTTCTTTAGTTTCTCATGAATTTTAACGGTGCTTAGTGATTTTTCTCCTGGGCCTTGTTAATTGCAATTCCTACAACTTCCCTTCAATCATCAACCAACTAAACTTATTCCATTAATCCATATATACTGAACACTCACTATGTGACAGGTAATTTTAAAGCTTTACTTGCTCTTTAATAATAATGTAACTGTTAAAAACATATCAATAGTTTTATTACTTATTTTTGTCTATATTTTGAAAGTCTAGCATTATTGTCTACATTCTTAGACATACATTTCTGTATGCTAGAAAATAATGAATCTATGAAAGATGTCGTATATATCTCATTTTTACAGCACCTTAATCAGGATCATCATATAGCAAGTTCTTTAATAAATACTTTAAATGAAGATGAAGATAACTGTATATTAATAAACTATATCACCATAACAGCATGCATATTCCATAATAATATTTTTCACCTTACTTGACTGAGAAGAGGACCTGAAATTACAGTAAAAGTGAAACAATGAAAGGGGTGGGGAGAAAAACAGAAAGCAAACACATTTACAAAATAACTATCATGAGGATTCTACCAGTACTTAAGAATACCACAATGCTCTATATAGTATGGCTTTAACATATTAACAAAATAATTTTTCAATGTAATTTCTCAATGTAATGAAAAGACATTAAAAGTTAGAGACTCAAAAGCTTGGGGAGAAAAACAGAAAGAAAATGTATACATGCAGAGAGTGCACACTAATATCCCTGTTCATCTATTACATATGTACACTATGTACTTTTTAGACTAAAGTATTTTTTACTGTTATAGTGAAACCTATTAAATGACAACTACCCCTAACAAGTTTTTAACCCACAAAACCAAATAGATATAAATAAAAGATAATGAAATACAATTTCAATTTTATTCAACAGTAAGAAAGAATAATTCTGCTTAGAACGTGCCTGACTTGGCTTTCCTCTGAACAACAGGAAACAGGACAAAAGGATAGCCTACATGCTCTTCGAAATTCTGTTTCTGAAATCAGTCTTAATGCTGAATGTTAGAACTGTCCATGAGATGTGACTTATTCCTAAGTAGCTGTATGCAGTGTATTAAGGTATCAATGAGAACCTCCCCCTCCCCCCTCAAATAAAGTTGTCCTTGGAGAGTTAAATGGTAAAAATCAACACACAAGGGAGTCTAAGATATATATGCAAACTCACCTTAAGGATCAGAGTAACAGGCAAGTCCTAGCAGTATGAACATAATATAATAATAATAATTGATGTCAATAAAACAAAGTCTTCCAATCCAAATGGAGTGTGGGTAGTTAGAAACAGAACAAAGAAAAAGAAAGTAAGCAAGGTAAATATTGGCAATGCCTAGTTAAATATCCATCATCACCACAGGGATAACCTAACTTAGTGCTACTAATCATTTAGAATCATAATTGAGGAAAAAAATATGAGACTGGGATATAGTAAAAGGACATTAAGCCTATATTTGAAACCAAGATATGAGGAGCAGTCACAGGGCTGGGGAAAATGGTGAGAATTTTCGGGGCTCTTGAGCTAGTGAGGTGGGAAAAAGGATCGAAGTAAGAATTAAGAATGGGCATAACATAATTTTCACTATTCCTATAAGTCAATTACAACAGGATGGAAAGCATGTTATGAAGCTTCTATTACAGCTTTTACTTCTTCTAGCTTCTCACTATTTCTCACCTACTCCCTCCTCTGCTTTTCCCATCACTACTGCCAATGACTGCTACAGTAGAGGAAGAACAGAAAAGGAAGAAAAATAGTAACAGACAATAGTAATGCACAACACATATAAACAACAGTAATGCAGGGGAAGGGGAAGAATGAGGAAAAAAAAATAGTACCAGCATATATAGGAAGGAGAGAAATTCTGCAGCTGTCTGGCTGTGGGGACCATTCATACATAAAGAATGCACATAAACTGGTCAGATTAACTACAAGGCTCCTTTTACTCAACTAGATTTTATGATCGGCTTTTGGTATTTTTCTCAGCAACCGGAAAATTTGTTCAACTATTTTAAAAACTTGACAGATCCTTTAATTAAGTTAATTCATAGACTGGTACACTTGGGTTACTTACACTGGATATGAATATACCTGTAAACATCTAAGTCTAAGAGAAAATCACTAATTTGGGAGATAGGCAGGCCAGATGTTGACTATTGACAGGTAAAATGCAATCATTTTTTTGCACCAACTCAAAAGTTTAAGATACATAGGGGAGCAATGCCCTCAATATTCCTACATTCACTTTACAGGTTTGTATACGACCTCCTTATTTGAATACACTCACAAAGATATCACAAAAGAATTCTGTATAATGTCATAAAAGATGAATACATGCAAGTTTCTTGTAGCCCCTAATATTTCTGAAACTGGTGCTTACATTATCAGAAATGGACATAGATGCATTCACATTTTACATAAATGAATATCCACTTTGATATACTTATGTAAATATCATTTTACAAATGCATATAACACCACAACAATTGGGATATACATAGTAATAAAAAGACTGGTTATACTAATGCCATTTATTAACTTAGCATTTATTTAATACACAACCAAAGCCATACGGTGATTAAGGATGAAGCCCTAGGATTCACCCAGGGACTGTCTGCTTGCTCACTCTGAACTCAGGGAGAATCACCATAGTGGCAGAAACTACACGATTCTTTAATAGGCCTGACAGGAACACTAAGCCTAACAGGCTAATATGATTGATTAATAGTCAAAACAGGAAAAGGAAAAAAAAAGCATTCAAAAGGGCAAGTAGTACAGGCTAAACTGGAAAAAGGCTTGCAGAGGAGCTCTTAAATCTTTTAAACTTCTGAACTTCATTTAGGGGACATGCTGAATGTCACACACAGAGTTATAAGCCGTAAAAAGATCTACCAATTTATAATATTTCTAATGTGACAAGACTCATTAAACAGTTTACATGATAACTTGGTGGAAAGAGATCAGCAAACGAGGACAATCCTTTTTTCTTTAAAATTCCAAATAACCATTGTCTTCACTAAAAAGACCTGGAGCAGGTGGCCTACAGAGATCCAGTAGAAGTAGGATTAGATAACACGATTAGAGAACAGGATTTATCACTGTCAGGTAGTAGGAGTAAAAGTTACCTGCTTTTAACTTACAAAATACTATAGTTACATGTATACCTTTCTTATCTTGTTTTCTGTTCTAATCTCCTTGAATGCAGACCCCCACAACCCTCGCTCTTTTTTTTATCTGTCACTATTTTAAAACTACCCACGGGGCTTCCCTGGTGGCGCAGTGGTTAAGAATCCACCTGCCAATGCAGGGGACACGCGTTAGAGCCCTGGTCCGGGAAGATCCCACATGCCGCGGAGCAACTAAGCCCGTGCGCCACAGCTACTGAGCCTGCGCTCTAGATCCCGCGAGCCACAACCACTGAAGCCCACGCACCTAGAGCGCATGCTCCGCAACAAGAGAAGCCACCGCAATGAGAAGCCTGTGCACCGCAACGAAGAGTAGCCCCTGCTCGACGCAACTAGAGAAAGCCCACGTGCAGCAACAAAGACCCAACGCAGCCAAAAATAAATAAATTTATAACAACAACAAAAACTACCCACAGTAGTCAGCATAATATCCTGCATATTAGATGCTTGTTGAATTAAATTATTAACTGAAAGATAAGGTAAAATACATTAATTATATTGACTGCCTTCTATGTGCTGAGCACTACTCTGGGGACTAAAATTAGAAAAAAAGTGGATAAAAATTTTAAACTCATGTTTTAGTGGAACAAAATAATATATGCAGTCTAATACTGCACATATTAACCATTTATCATGTGCTAGTCTGTGCTTATGCCTTTGAAAAGAATTAATATCTGTGTGGTGCTTGACAATGAGATTTTCACATATGTTACATAATTCTTTCTCCTCAGAATGCCCCTTTTCTTACCACTACAGTTAGAATATAATGCAAATTATATATACTAGATATGCCTATTGTTTCCAGTTGGCCTCCCACTCCCAACAAACCACAGAAGAAGTAGACTTACATTCCACACTTTTGGGAAGAGCTGAGTAGAGCACTGGCTGGCCAACTACCTATTTCTTTTAAGAATCTGAACTGAGAGACATTGAGAGAGCTCTGAAACTGACAGGTAGTTAAAACAAGTTGGACAACATGCAAGATGAAGAGACAAATAAACTGAGATTGAGAACACAAGAACATAGAGATGAAAGATATCATGAAGTCCCAGAGATGAATAGAAAAACACCAAATCCTCATTTTCCAAGTATTGAAATACGTGTACGAGGCCCAGCTGAGGATTCAGAGATCTCTACAATAACATCTCTTATTTGAGCTACCCCAAACATATTTCTGATTCCTTTAGTCAAAGAGCCTTGATAAGATCAATAATAGTATAATATCCAACTGGTCAACCAAAATAAACACCGATAAAAGTATTCCAATGTGGTTCATTCTGAAATTGTAACCTCCTACCATTATCTCCTTCCAATAGCTTGCTCAAATGCTATCCTACCACCATCCTTTGTCTTCAAGTATTGGGGCAGGGTGGGGTGGTGGGAGGGCGGGGAGGAAGGACTCAGACACACTACTGGGCAGCGTAAACTAATGCAAACTTTTTCGAGGACAATTTGATAGTCTCCCACTGTAAAATATTCTCTGTTTGAGCAGCCCACTATTGGGAATTTACCCCCCAAAAAGAGCTAGACAAGTGCACAAAAATAAAGTTAAACTAGTGTTTCTTTATAGCGTTTTTGTAATAGCAAAACATGAAAAATGTTGATTGCCCATCAAAAAAGGAATTCTATGCAGTCATTAAAACAAACGCTACGGGGCTTCCCTGGTGGCGCAGTGGTTGAGAGTCCGCCTGCCGATGCAGGGGACACGGGTTCGTGCCCCGGTCCGGGAAGATCCCACATGCCGCGGAGCGGCTGGGCCCGTGAGCCATGGCCACTGAGCCTGCGCGTCTGGAGCCTGTGCTCCGCGACGGGAGAGGCCACAACAGTGAGAGGCCCGCGTACCGCAACAACAACAACAACAAAAAAAAGGCTACGAAATAGATGTTCACAATATACTGTTAAATTAAAAATGCAATTTGTACAATGGTAGAGTGTCCCCCCCATCACACACACAGACCTTCCTTGACTTATGATGGGGTTATGTCCCAATAAACCCATCATAAGCTGAAAATACCTTTAGGTAGGAAAAGTATTTAATACATCTACTGAACATCATAGCTTAGCCTAGCCCACCTTAAATGTACTCAGAACACTTACAATAGCCTATAGTTGGGCAAAATTATCCAATACAAACCCTATTTTATAATAAAATGTTAAATAGCTCATGCAATTTACTGAGTACTGTACTGAAAGCGAAAAGCAGAACATGTAATTTACTGAGTACTGTACTGAAAGCGAAAAGTATATGGGTACAGAATGGTTGTTAAGCCCTCATGATCATGTGGCTTGCTTCCACTGCCCAGCATCACAAGAGAGTATCATGTCACATGTTGCTAGCCTGAGAAAAGATCAAATTTCAAAATTCAAAGTATGGTTTCTATTGAATGTGTGTTGCTTTTGCACTATCATAAAGTCGAAAAATACTAAATTGAATCATTTTAAGTAGGGGACTGTCTCTATATGTTTATATTCTAAAAATTACAAATAGTGCTCTTAGGGGGGAAAAAAGAAGGGGGAATGCTTAAAAAACCAAGTACAGTCCTCCCTCAGTATCCACAAGGGATTGGTTACAGGACCCCCTGCGGATACCAAAATCCATGAATACTCAGGACCTCTATGTAAAATAGTGCAGTATTTGCCTATAACTTATGCATAGCCTCCTGTATACTTTAAATCATCTCTAGGCTACTTATAACACCTAATACAATGTAAATGCTGTGTAAATAGTTGCTGGTGGGCAGGAAATTCGACTTTTGCTTTTTGGAGCTTTCTAGAATTTTTTTTTTTTTCTGGATATTTTTGACCTAAGGTTGGTTGAATCCGAGTATGCAGAACCCATAGATAGGGAAGGCCGACTGTACCATATTTCACTGCTTCAAGAACACACATTTTTTTCATTTAAAAAATCGGGATGCTTCATATAATCCTTGTCAGTGAGACAGCAGTTGTGACATAACTGTCATTACGTATGTATCAAAATGTGAAGGATAGGGGTCAGCAGCTTGGGGAAAATAACTCTGAAGACAATGATGGGGCCTTTTAAAGAAATCCTGTAATCATCAATTCTCTTGATGGTAAAGAGGAAAATGTATGGAAAAACAGGGACATTAACAACTCTAAGTTGAAAATTAATTTAGAACACTGTGTGTAAAGAGATTAATCTTTAATTTATATCATTTATAATTACCATTTCTTCTCACAAGTGATACATATACACATGCACAAACATACTCACATGATATATTTTTTTCATACAAAATGGTACAAAGAGAAAAATTCAAGTGGTCCATAATTTCACCACCCAGATTATTATTCAAGAGATTAAAATAGGGCAAAAAAATCAGTTGTTTTATTCATATGCTGTATTTTGTTCACTTGTACTTTTGTTTTTAGACTGTTGCTACTCATAGATCATTACCTCTATTTCATAGATTAGTATCTCTAAGTTTTCAAAATCAAGTTTCTTATGTAAATCCCCAGTTTTTAACTAGTTATGTTTCAGCTGGGAACAGTATTATAAAGATTACAAAGAACAGTTAAATTCCCAGGTTAGCTAAAAAGGCCTATTTAACTCCAAATGCATCTTTACCATAATAAATACTGTGAGAATACAGAACCTATAAGCTCTGTTATGGACTAAATTGTGTTCCCCTCAAATTCATATTTTGAGGACCTAACTCCCAATGGGACTGTATATGGAGACAGGGCCTATAAGGAGATATTTAAGGTTAAGTGAGGCCATAATGGTAGGGCCCTAATCCAATAGGGCTGGTGTTCTTATTAGAAGAGGAAGAGGGACCACAGCCACCCAGACTGTGGTATTTTGTTATGGCAGGCTAAGATACTAACGAAGGCTTTTTATAGCATCATTTAAAAACATTAGACAATGTCTTCAATTTCAACTTGGGACATCCTCTCCTACTACAGTTCTAGCATCAAGAAGAAATATTCCCGGGAATTCCCCGGTGGTCAAGTGGTTAGGACTCCATGCTTTCACAGCTAAGGACCCAGATTCCATCTCTGGTCAGGGAACTAGGATCCAACAATCCGTGCATCGCAGCCGGGGTGGGAGTCGGGGGGAGGCGCGACTGGTATTCCCTTCCATGCCTCTACCTGTTGATCAGTAAAATTGCAAGATTCTCACTTCCAGCACCTCTGGGTTTTTGGCTTCTGTGTCATTGCAGTGAGAGAGTGAGGTAGGGATGAAGGCTTTGGGATTGGTGTTTTGTGGAGAGAAAAGGTGGGAGAATGAGGTGAAGTGGAAGATGGGGAGAAAGAAGAGGAACTGAAGAACTCTAGTGGGATGAGAATGAACGCTGCAATCAGGATAGTTGGGCTCAAACCGCAACTATGCTCTTTACTGCTGTATGACCTTTGGAAAGTTACTTAACTTCTCTGGGTTCAGTTTCTTCATGTGAAATATTAGAAATAGAAATAATAGAAATAGGATAGCAATAATAAATTCTTCATTGGGGTTAAATAAGACAGCATAGACGTAAGCAGTGGGTAAATGAAATGCGCAAAATCATTAGCCGAATTAAGAGCATAGTTGCTCTGATATACTCATCTACAGGATATGTTATTTATTTACACAATTCTTCCCACTTTTAGAGGTATTCTGAAGCAAAGAAAAGAATATGATCTTTAAAATCAGATCTGTGTTCAAATCCTAAGTCCAACACTTAGTACCTATTTGGCACTGGATAAGTTACTTAGCAGCACTGAGCTTCAGATTCATTATCCTTAGAATGAGCCCAACAATGCTCACCTTATGTGGTTTATAGGGAATAAGTTAGATCAGATATGTAAAGTGCCTGACGGAGGCTAAGAGTTAATACTGTAAGGATGTCATTTTCTTCATAAAATAAGTGCATTCTTAATCCAAATTCCAACAGAGTGTTTCATGTAATTTGACAAGGTGTTCTAAAATTCATCTGGAAGAGAAGATATACAAAAATATCCATATGAAAAAGAACATCAGGAGAGTTTTGGTATTATATACGAAAATAGTATAAAGTTAAATAATTAAAACAGTATGGTATTAGCACAGGTATAGACAAGTAGATCAATGAAAAAGAATGGAGTCCAGAAACAGACCTAGATATATGTAGATTTTGTGTATCATATAAATATAAGCATAAGAATAGGCTATTAAATAAAATGTTGGGCCAAGTGGCTGTCCTTAAAAAACAATTCCTACCTTATTCCATACGCAAAAATAAATCCCAGGTGGATTCAAGTTTTAAGAGTTAAAAAAAAAACTACTAAAAGAGAAAATATGGAATATTTACAGGAAGGTTGGGGAAGGTTCTAAGTTAGCGAGAAAACTGAGAAGCTGTCACTCTCACCATAAAGAGAAAGCTCATGTATTTTACTACTGTATTGCAATTTCTTCCCATTAGCAAAAATGAAGTGAATCCCAACCTCTAATGTGGTATTCTGAACAATATACAAAAATCCTTCTGTACTTAAAAACATTTTTAAATAGTCTTGTAAGTATAGAGAAACAATGTGGCAATAGCTTTTATTTATTTATTTAGGCCATGCCATGGGGCATGCAGGATCTTAGTTCCCCCCCACCCCAGGGATCGAAACCATGCCCCCTTCAGTGGAAGCGTGGAGTCTTAACCGCTGGACTGCCAGGGAAGTCCCACAAAAACATTTTTTAAAAGACAATTTCGCTCATATTAATTTTAAATACAATGAAACAACTTCCTACTGATTAAGTGGGTACTGTAGTCATATTAGTGTTGGTGGTTACAGCCACACAACTTACAAATGCATAAGGGATTTCCCTGGTGGTCCAGTGGTTAAGAATCCACCTTCCAATGCAGGGGACGTGGGTTCGATCCCTGGTCCGGGAACTAAGATCCCACATGCCACAGGGCAACTAACCCCTTGTGCCGCAACTATTGAGCCCGTGCGCCACAATGAAGAGCCTGTGTTGCGCAACTAAGACCCGATGCAGCCAAAAAATTAAATAAATAAAAAAATATTTTTTTAAAAAAAGAAATGCATAAAATACAATAGAAAGTTCCATTTAAAAATAAATATAGGGACTTCCCTGGTGGCTCAGCGGTTAAGAATCTGCCTGCCAGTGCAGTGGACACGGGTTCGATCCCTGGTCCGGGAAGATCCCACATGCCGCGGAGCAACTAACCCTGTGCCCCACAACTACTGAAGCCCGCGCGCTCGAGGGCCCGTGTGCCGCAATTACTGAGCTTGCGTGCTGCAACTACTGAAGCCTGCATGCCTAGAGCCCATGTTCCGCAACAAGGGAAGCCACCACAATAAGCCCGCGCACCATAACGAAGAGTAGCCCCCGCTCACTGCAACTAGAGAAAGCCTGCTCACAGAAACGAAGACCCAACGCAGCCAAAACAATTTTTAAAATAAAACAAAAATAAATATATACTATGCTTCCATGATTCTAAATTGCATTATGAAGTGGAGTTCTCAACAATTCACAATCATTTCCTTGAGATTAATGACATTTTAAAACCTAGAGCTCAAAAGAATCAGAAAAAGGACGTCAACTATATTAGGTAATCGGAAGGCAAAGCAAAATTTAATTGCTACAATATTTGATATTCTAAAGGTATAATTTACTAATTCAATAAAGAGGAAAAATATGCTAAGTGGGTTTTTTTTTGAATGACAAAATTTGGATTATGTTTTAATTAACATGTTGACAAAGTATTTTCAAAAGCTTTATCTCAAGGTTTTATTCATCTGAATGGCTTTCAACTATGCATTGTCACTTGATTTCATAATGGAAAAATGATTTGTAACTGATTTACAACAGATCCAGCATTTTCAAGTGTAAATCTAGGAAAATGAAAGATTCATAGGTACTTCTCAGAGACACTTTCCATCATTCCTTTTTTTTCCTGAAGATCCCAGTTAAGTTGACCTCTTTGGCTACCAGAGCTATTTCCGGCCACTGTGCCTTTACCCCTAGACTCAAAATTTCACTTCTATTCTCCTGTCACCTGCAGTAAGCAGGTATTCTTTCTAAGGTTTAATAAGTAATTTTAGTGTTGGCAATTATTAGGAAATTGACGAGATGGAGAAGTAGCAAACAGGATGAAAGAACTGAAGCTACAAAGTTATAGCTCTCCCCATAAAAGTTATCCTTGTAATGTATGCAAAGAGACTAAACAATATTTGTTAGATCTTCTATTCGTCTTTCCACTAATTCAATTCTAGTCTTAAAGCAAAGCCAGCCTCCTATTGCCTAATCCCTTATTACTTAATAAGATCAGTGCACTTTGGTTTTTGTTATACATGACAGTTTCTATTCCAACTCCTCCTATGTTTCAGAGGAAGGCAGGTCAGTAGAGATTGTTGTTAACTTGGGTGTCAGGAAAACACTCATTTACAACTAAGAGAAAACTCCAGGCTCTCATCTCACATTCTTATTTTACTTTAACAACTCTTCAAATTCATTTATTCTCTGACATCTTTAAAATTACTTTCCACATAAAAACTCTGTAAATCTAACAACGAAAAGCTCTTGCTCTGGTGAGAAGGGACTAAATGCTTCCTTCTAAACAGGGAAACGTCGTGTGAAGTCTAACTTCTAAAGAGCGAGATGGAAGACTTCGAAATTCGCAGAGGTGGTTTGACGGAAAGAAACGCCCTTGTTATTAGAGAGGTCGCAAACCCCTGGCCCCCGGTTGAAGCGGAAGCGCCCGGTACACTTCTGTCCGGGCAAGCGGCAAGATGCTCCCGGGCTTTCGGGAAGCCGCCATGGAGGGCAAGCCCGGGCATCCTCAGCAGAGTTATCTCACGTCCGGGCCCACAAGCCCGGCATAAGTTCGTCATAAACACATTAGGCTGAGATAGAAGCGCGGCCGAGGGGACGGGTCACGCAACTGTCAAACGAAGCCCACCCACCCCTTGCTCGTCCCCAAGGCGGCAAAACTTACCAACGCGACTCTCCCTCCAGTTGCCTCAGGACCGCGACTACAACTCCCAGGAGGCTGCGCGGCGTACGGAGCAGCGTCCTTCCCAGAATGCAGCACAGTGGCGTCTCCATCCCTCCTTCTCCTTTCTCCGCTCCTCCTACTTTTCTACCCGGCGTCACCCGGGAGGGCAGGAGGTAGGTTGCGGGAGGGTACTCCGAGCCTCGGCGTGTGGCGTCAGACGTTGGGAGGAGGACGGGGCGGGGAGCTGGGGGAGAATGGGAGGACGAAGGGGAGGGGAGAGGGGAGGGGAGGGTAAATAGTGGGCCAGGCAGGAAGATGGCGGCGGTAGCGGAGGTGTGAGTGGACTTGGGTCTCTGCAGCTAGATTTTCTTTTCCCCTCTTCCTCCTCTTTTCGTTTACCCCGAGGTTGGCATCGAGGGGGCTGAGTTCGGGTGGCAGCGCCGGGCAGAGCGCAGGGGTCACGGCGACGGCGACGACGGCGGCGGCGGCGGCTGACGGCTGGAAGGGCAGGCTTCCTTCGCCACTCGTCCTCCTTCCCCGGTCCGCTCGGTGTCAGGCGCGGCGGCGGCGCGGCGGGCGCACTTCGTCCCTCCTCCAGCTCCCTCCTGCTCCCGAGCGGGCACTCCTTCCTTCGCCATCCTCCGACGCTTCACCCCGGGGACTGGGCGCCTCCGCCGGCGCAGCTCAGGGAGCGGGGGCCGGTCTCCTGCTCGGCTGTCGCGCCTCCATGTCGGATAACCAGAGCTGGAACTCGTCGGGCTCGGAGGAGGATCCGGAGACGGAGTCCGGGCCGCCTGTGGAGCGCTGCGGGGTCCTCAGCAAGGTGAGCAACCCGCGGGGCCGAAGACCCCTTGCCCAGACTCACCTGCGGCGAGGCGAGCCGCTGAGGGCATGGGGTGGGGCTGGGCGCGAGGCACAGACTCTGCCGGGGCGGGGGCTGCGGAATGTGCCGGGGTGTGGGCCCGAGTACTGCGGCACGAGTGCCCGGGCCAGGGTTGGGTGGGGGTGGGGGCAGAAGGGGACTGTCTTCCTCGCCTGCTCTGGGGCTCGGCGGCCTGGGACCGGGAAAGTCCTGTCCCAACCCCGGATCCTGTTTGGGAGCGGGATGCGCACCGTGACTTGGGACCCCGAGCGACAGCTGTCCGGGTATAGCAATTTGGGTTGGGCAACAGCGGTACCCGAAGGACTGGGCATGGGAACCGTGCACCTCAGACCTCTCAAACGAGATTAGTCCGGGAGATGCCAAGTAGAATAGGGTTGAGGGGTTTCTGCAGACCCTGCTTTTGAGACAGAAGCCGTAGCAACTCGGCTTGGTGCTGAAATCTGAGGTGATAAACTATGCCAGGCTAGATGTAGTGAAAGATCTCAATGAGAGGAGGAGTTTTGTACTTTTCCCCTTACTCTTTACCCCAGTTCAGAGAAGAGCTATTGAATAGTCAGGTGATAGGTACAAGAAATATTCACAGTAACTTGAAACTTGTCAGAATGGAGACAGACCTTTAGTCCAGGAAGAAGAGCATTATTTAATAGTAAAATATTCTTACAGTCAGTGGGCCAGAGTAAGGAAAAGACATCTTAATTTTACTAAATTTTTTAAAACCACTTTTCCAAAATTTTTGCAAAGCAGATAGTCATTTGTAGAGTTTGAAAGCTAATTAATTGAAATGGATGAAGCCCTTTTTAAGAGAGAAGGTGGGTGATCTTTTTTTTGGTAGTACATAGTTTGGGGTTTGTTGGGGTTTTTTTTATTTTTCTTTTTTTTTTTTTTAACGTTTTTGCTATGAGAAGATCCACATTGTCTTTTTTACTTCCTTCTCTCTTCCTGTTAAACTTTTAGAAATGGCTGGAGCTAGCAGTTAACTTGGAGAGGGGGAGCAAGGTCCAGTCTCTCATCAGGCTGGTCATAAGACCCTAGATCATGTGCAGCCACTGGCTATTAAGAAATCACCCTGCTTCCAGTATACATACTTTGGCTAAGCATTGGGATGTTGTTTGTGGAATTGTTTCATACTAGCTTTTACATTGTCTTTAGAAGGCTGAGAAAGGACCTAAGAAAGGCATAAGTATGTCAGAACTAAGGCTTGCGAGTGTTAACTTTAATTTGCATACAGAAAAATTATGGTGTGTGTTGATACTGTGATCATTATTGGAATTTCAGTGAAAAGTTTTCAGTAAAGTGAAGCTCCCTAGGGTTTCTTTGGATTAAATGTATTGTGTAATTTAAGAATCTATATTGAACATGTTGTGCAATAGGTATACATTTCTCTTTGGAACTGTTATGAAATGGGCTCTTTGCTTCTCAGTGATTCAGGTAATTTCACCCCTTTTTTCTCATTAAATGAGAAGCAGACTTCCAAATTAGTATTGTGGAGTGTTAGGTATTTTACAAAACAAGCCGTACTTTTGAACTATTGATCATCACTTTGGGGGGGACAGGAGGATCGTAGTGATTGGTGGAGTCACCAATGCTCTGAGTATGTACTATATATGAGTATCTGAGTATCACTTGCGCAGAGCAGTGTAGTAAGTGTATACTTTATGACAAAAAAATGGAAGACTATCTTCTTGATATCTAAGTGTATAGAAATGTAGTATTTGACCACTTCTTTGGTTCATAAATAACTTCATTGTTGCTGCATACATAGAATCAACTTAGTTTGGGAGTTCTTGTTAACAGCTATGAAGGAAATTTCCCTGAAATTTAACAATTTATGGTTACATATGTTTTCTTGGAAGCTTTTTAATCAATAATATTTTTTATTGAATGAATGCTTTTAAATTTAAAGTACATATATATTTTCAGCCTTTGTATTCACCTGGTAATTTTAAACAAAATTAGAACTCAGCCTCTGTTCTTTTCCTTCTGCTTAGTAATGTAGTTAAGTCCAAATACTAATTTGTTTTGTCCCCCCACTCCTCCCCCCACCAAATGGAGTGAGTTTGGAATGGTGGTGGTGGAGTAAACTTGTACACCAGCCCAAAGGTTTTTTTTTTTATATAGATATATTTTCTACAGACTTCCTTCTTAGGCACATAAGTTCCAAAAATACTGAATAGACAATAATTCTAGGTGGTTATAACAAATATCAAGATAGATTGTGGATGGGGAAAGATTCATGCCTTAGTAGGACTTGAGAGCAACTAAGCCTTGGTCAGTCTCATCCAATTCCTTCTGAATTCTCTCCATCCTTTTTATCTTATCTTTTACCTTAACGTCTTTTCCACATACCTAACTGTTGGCTGAAATTCTGTCCATGTGTAGAGTCCATCTCAACTATTCTTTTCATAAAGACTTTTCTTATTTCACCAACCATCCCAGAGCTCCTTCCCTTAAATTCCTATAGCATTTTATTAGTAACTTGCTTCTGACTCTTATTCTAAATGTATTTTTTTTCCTCTTGAATTTATGCTTGCTGGACTATTGGAGGCAGGAATGTTTGCTTCTCCTGCAGTGTCTGCATATTGCCTTGTCTCTGTTAAATGGGGAAGAGCCAGGGAATGTTACGAGGGTAGAGAAAAGGCAAAAATCTGCCTTCTAGCTGTGAATAGGAGTTAACATTTTCTGCGTAAATCCTGAAGCTTATGTAATTATTGGGTCCTCTGTAAGAAAAAAATATGAAAATATGGACACATGATTTCTAGGGCCCCTTCTGTCACCTTGGAAGGTGTCTGTTCTTGTGAGCTTCCCTGAAGGTTTCTAAGCTTCATTAGCTATGCATAGCTCTGCCTCCAACTGTGCTTGGCAGTGTTCTAAGTCTATTCTTGCTTAATGTTAAACAACTTTTAAGAGGTAGAGTTTGAGAAACAAACAAACAAACAAACAGGTAAGTAACTTGGCCACAATCACAGTTAGTAGCTTTCTGACAGGCAGTAATTGGAAGCGAGGTAGGATTAAGGTATGCCAGTCTAAACGATTTGTATTATAGGCAGTTGGGAGTTGTTCATGTAAGTTTTGGAGCTGGAGGCTCAATGAGGTTAATATGTAAGATAAGTAAGCAAAATATGCCTAATAAATAAGATTATGTAAGTTATGAAATAAAAAGCAGAAGATATCAGAGGTAAGGTTATTAAGCCTTCTCAGGAATCCAGGAACCTGATAATTTGATTGGATTACTTGAAGATAAAGGAGTCAGATTTAAGGGTTTACTAGGAAGGAAAGATGAATAGGAGTTGATAATGGGCTATAAAGATTAAGAAGGAACAGTCAGGTATTGAGTATCTCCTAGGAATATAGTAGGTGTATTCATGATTTTATTTACCCATTCAAATGACTGAGGAAAGAAACTGAAGTTCAGAAAAGTTAAATAATTTGTCAGAACTTTTCACACAGCTAGTAAAAGTAGTTGAGTCTCTCTGATGTTGTATCCACTGCTCTGTCCATACAGTACAGGAACGCTGAGCCAGGTTTGAGTCTGAATGGCTGTGGCAGTAGCAGTATAGCCAAGGAAATAGGAACAGAGGGGGATGTGCATCCTATGGGTGGAGGTAAATTTAGTTTTGTATGTAACCATCATTATTTCAAGTCGCTGTCTTAAGTGGTAGTAAATCGCAGGGAGTTAAAATGAGGAAATAGTGATTAGAGAGCCCTCAGGGAAGAATGAGTTAACTTGGCAGCATGGATCAGCTCTCAGGGAGGGGCTGTAATGATGGAGTTTAGAAGATATAAGAGCTGAACCATCTCAAACCTGTGGAATTAGGAAATAGTAAAGAAAAGATTCCTCTGAGCCAATGCAGTATATTTTTAACAATCCATTTAGAGTTAGTTTTTGGCAGATAGTTTTTGAGTTAGCAGATAGTTTTTGGAATTGTCTGTGCTTAAAACCCCGGAGCATAAAAATACGCAATATCAACAATTCCCATAGAGGTTACATTTCTGCCTTTGCAAGTTTATTGATCGTGATCTTCACTGTGCAGTAGCGAAACTTTAGCAACACAGAAACCATTTGTAGGTACTGGAAACAGATAATCCAAGTATGTTTTTGAAAACCAGTTTTATGTTTGTATTTTACTCTTGAGTTTGAAAAATAGATCTTCAGAGAAACTTAGAAAATGAATTAACTATTCTATAATATTGAGTTCTGTGGAAGTAAAAATAAAGTTGATGTAGACTTTCTAAAGAGTAATAATCTATTTTTACTTTAATGTAGTCGTAAACATCATACATTTTCATGTAGGAATAACTTACAACAAAAATAGAGTTTGGGCCATGATTGACTTCTACTTCTGTTGATTTAGAAGGCTTCATGCAGTACTTGGTGTAGGAGAACGACAGACTGTATAGCCAAACTTTTCTATTGAATATGTCAATTATGACAGGGACCAAAACAATTTAAGAGTTTTGAAGGTGGTGAGGAGGGGAGGATGAAAGCACACAAAGAGTAAAGCAGAATTTTTAACTGAAATGTGCTTCAGTTTTATTCCTCAAATATTAGAAGAAAATGTTATATTTTATTATATTTTATTTATAATTTTGTAGAAATTACTGAAAATTATATACAATCTGGAAAATTTTAACTTTTCACTTTTTTTTTTTTTTTTGCTGTTTATAATTAAGTTAGGACTTCTCACATTTTGGTTTTAAACTTAGATTGACTGCTGTTTCAGAAAGTTTGGATTTCTAAAAATGTAATTTTTTGTCTTCTTCTCCTCCAGTGGACAAACTACATTCATGGGTGGCAGGACCGTTGGGTAGTTTTGAAAAATAATACTCTGAGTTACTACAAATCTGAAGATGAGACAGAGTATGGCTGTAGAGGATCCATCTGTCTTAGCAAGGCTGTCATCACGGTAAGCTCCTATTCTCCTTCATTCAACAAATACTTATTGAGCATAAGTTATACACCACGAACCTATTCTAGGGGCTTGGGATATGTCTATGAACAAAACAGATTAAGATCCTTGCACTTGTGGAGCGTGCAGTCTAATATTTTTTTCCATAAAATTATTTTGGAGTGTATTACTACATACTGTTATTTTATATAGACATGTAGTATTTATCTAGTTGGTTACAGCAAGCCATTAAACAAGGGCTTCAGAAAAAAAGATGTTAGATGGCTTCATATCTGATAGATGGGGACAGTTATTTAGTGAGTTATTGAAAAAGTTAAAGCAGGAAAATAAAAAGATACATATCTTAACATTTTAAATTTTTACCTTAAAATATATAAATCTAAATTCACTTGCCAACTTTTTGATGTAGAGCTAACAGTATGTCTTTGAATATGGAGTTGAGAGAAGTTGTTCTTATGTAAAGTATTATATCCATAATGCCTGCTTTGCAATTTCCAGTTTTCATTCTCTAAAGTGGAATAAAAACTTAAAGATACTTTTGAAAAACCCTAAATATAGGTTCCTCTTTTTGACTTTTAATGTTTTTCCGTAATATTTTACAGATGTTTCCCCTTTATTTAATTTAATGCCTTTTAAAAGAATGACTGACCTTTGTTGAGTCATTCTACTTAGCTTGCATTCAATGTAGTTTACATAGAAACAGCTCTCTTTGCTCTTGTATTCCATAGATTTACATGATGTTTAAGTTATGTAAGAACTACAGCAAGTAAACTGGCATAAACAGGTTTAGGAACAACCAACTGACTTGTTAAACATGTAACTCAACTAGTGGGCCAGAAGTACCTGAATATACTAAAAATAGCATACTAGTTGAGAGTGGTCAGCATGTTGAGGCATATTTAATAAAGGGCAAAAAAAAAAGGTATTGTCTAAGGCACGTCAGCTAAATGGAGGTCAGTTAAGGAAGCTATTGTAGTTAAAATCTAAAAATGGATGTGTTAAAACAATCATAGATTTTACTGATACATTCAAAGAGAATTCATGTTACGTTAGAGTTTATATTGTTTATAAAGATAAATGATGTACTTTGGATATGTGTTGATATCTAAATGTGACTTACATATGTTTATGTTACACATTTAAGTAAAACCATGTAGTAGTTTTCCATCACTTTTCATACATTCTGCCCCTCTTATATATTCAGAGTTTGAAAATAAAAGCTTAGTTGGATATTGAGTTGGAAAAACTTATAGAGGGGTTGTTTGGAAATGTTCAGAATGAAACTACTACTCTCCATTCTTATGGACAATTTTAAAGAAGTAGTTTGAACATAAAGGCTCACTATTTATTTGGACTGGTATGTGGTACGTTATAATGTACTTTTGAAATTGTATCTATTGATAGTTAATATTTTGGGGTTTTATTTCTCTTGAGATAGATCACTATTCATGCTAGAGGAAAGAATCATGGAGAGTAATGTACTTTACAATTTTGAAATGTCTTCCCTTGGTTCTTCCCCTTCTTCCTTCTTTTGCATATTGTTGGATGCTTGTTAGTTACAGTGCTTGTTTGACTCTTTGAAAATAGTTTATATCTTTATTGTTTCCTAACTAGTAGTATTCCTAGAGTACCATGCTAGTTTAAATTTAGTTATCCTGTCTTGAATTATGGACTGTGGTAATAGTGCATGGCTTATTTGGGGAAAAGAAAAACTTTTAATAAATATTTACATTGCATCTGCTCAGGAAAAAACAATGTGTTAGTTCTTCGTAGATTTTTTGTTGTTGTTATTTTGGTATTTTTGTTATCTATATTTGCTTATAGAACTTTTCATTGTGGTTCATAATCAAAGAAATGAGTAGGAAAGCAAGACAATTTGAAAACATTGAAGGGACCTAGTGGAAGTACTCACTGGGCTAAGTGGTAGTAGAGAAGATAAAAAAAAAAAAATGAATGAAGCAGCAGAATCTGAATGGTAGTTAGTCTTCGCTATAGTTAACCAGGTGGTATGGAGAAACACAAGTATTTATATTCCTGAACTTCTTCAACTCTGTTCCTATTCTGTCGGTTCATAAATTCACTGTTACATATTTCAAGGAAATTACAAAATATAACTGAATTCAGTGAACTTCTCAGAATGAAGTTTACAAATAGAGTATGTATTTGAGTTAAATTTTTAAAATGTAATACTAACCTCTGTTAAATAGGTATCTTTTGCTTTTCTTAAATATGTGCTATTATATGTATCAATTCATCTCTGAAGGCAAAGAATAAATATGGTTGAATTTGTGCATGTGACATCCTTATGAAATTGATAGTATTCATATATGAGGAAATCTGGACTTGAAGAGTTGTGACTTTACTGTGACCATTCATTAACATATTTATTATTTGTTGGTGAACCTAATGTTTGAGCCCACCTTTTCTGATAGAACCTAATTCATTGATAAATTCACTATTATTTTAGTTTAACAAGTCATTCCTTATTCAAATCATGTTCTTTAGTAATGTGATAATAAGTTGAGTGAAATACTTTTAAGGAACAAAATATTTTCTGGGAGAATTTGTTACCTGGAAATAATTCTTAACGTGAAGGGATTGGGAATAAGTTAATGAGAGGAAAAATAGTACTCTGTCACTTTTTGGGAAGTCACCTATTTGTATGTTTAATAAATGTTTGTAGAAAGTTGAATTTCTCAGTTATTATCGTTTAATAGTTATTTGCTTAAGACCCAGTCCCTGCTACAAAACTTGCCATGTAGTAGATGTTCAATATATGTTAGTTGATCAATCAAAAGCAATGTTTATGGAGTATTTAAACTGTTATTTATTTTTTAAGTTGTGTTTTGTTTTTTGTTTTTTTGTGTGTGTGCTACGCGGGCCTCTTACTGTAGTGGCCTCTCCCGTTGCGGAGCACAGGCCCCGGACGCGCAGGCTCAGCGGCCATGGCTTCCGGGCCCAGCTGCTCCGCGGCATGTGGGATCTTCCCAGACCGGGGCACGAACCCGTGTCCCCTGCATTGGCAGGTGGACTCTCAACCACTGCGCCACCAGGGAAGCCCCTTAAGTTCTGTTTTTAAATAAAGTACGCGTGGTAAAAAAATATAATCCATGGCATGAAGAGGTTTAAAAAGTAAATGCTTCTCTTTACTCTTAGTCCTGCACTCAAGACATAACAAAAGTCAAATTTTTGGTCTGTCCTTCCAGATACTATGTATGCCTATATAAGCATTTATTTGTTTATATCCTTCATTTTCATTTACACAGATAGCATCATACTAAATCTATCGTTCTGCACCTTGTTTTCTTTTAATATGTCTTGGACATTTACTACATTTTGTTGAATATTGTGGATGTACTATGTCTTATTTATTTGCCCCTTCCCTGTTCTTTGAAATTTAGATCATGTTTAAATTTGTTTTACTACAAACACTCTTGAAACAAGCATATGTAGTATTTAAAATTTTTTTTTATAGTTACTGTCAAATGCCCTTTTAGAAGTACCACTTTTCATTCCTACAGCTAGTACATGAGTGTCCCTATTTCCCCATACCCTCAAATATATATATATTTAATTTAGTTGCACTGGGTCTTAGTTGCAGCAGGCGGGCTCCTTAGTTGTGGCTCCAGGGCTTCTTAGTTGCTGCATGCGAACTCTTAGTTGCAGCATGCATATGGGATCTAGTTCCCTGACCAGGGATCAAACCCAGGCCCACTGCATTGGGAGTGTGGAATCTTCCCACCCGGGAAGTCCCTCCATACTCTCAAGTATTGAGGAAGTCAGGTTTTGGCAAATGTTAAAATATTTGGCAAAGTGCTAGATAAAAATGGTGTCTCATTATTTTAAGTTGCACTTTTTTATTCAAGAGGGTAACTTCATATGTTTATAATTCATTTTTTCCTCTTCTCATAGCTTGTTCATCTCTTTCTTAGTTATTGATTTGTAGCTCTTTATATCATATTTGGCAATTTGTCATATTTATTGCAAATGTTTCCCCCCAGGTTGTCATTGTCTATTTTTTCTTTCCTTATTTTATATTCTTTTTAAGCCTTAACAGAAATTAAAAATTGTTATGTGCTCTTATTGTCCTTTTCCTTTATGGCTTCTGTATTTAGTTATGTTTAACTAAAACGTAACTCAAAGACTGTAACTCTATATAAATGTAGTTACATTTTCATCTACAATTTTACATTTGAATTTGATTCCTGTGGGAGTTATTTTAGTATAAGAAATGATGTGGGGGCTTCCCTGGTGGCGCAGTGGTTGAGAGTCCGCCTGTTGATGCAGGGACACCGGTTCGTGCCCCGGTCCGGGAAGATCCCATGTGCCGCGGAGCGGCTAGGCCCGTGAGCCATGGCCACTGAGCCTGCGTGTCCGGAGCCTGTGCTCCGCAACACAAGAGGCCACAACAGTGAGAGGCCCGCATACCGCAAAAAAAAAAAAAAAAAGAAGTGATGTGGGAATTAAGCTTTTTAATTTTTTCCCAAATGGCTAACCATGTAGTTTAATACCATTAATTGAAAAATTCACCTTCTCCTCACTGGTTTGAAATGTTACCTTTATTGTATATTACATTACCATGTGTATTTGAGGTTGTTTCTGGACTCTCTTCTCTTCAGTTGGTTTGTCTATTCCTTTTTGTACCATACATAAAATTATATTGCTAATACTTCATTAATCAGTTCTTTAAACTGCTAATGATCCTTTTGTGAAAATAAAAGAAGTGGTTTGTTTGTAGCTACTGAGATTAGAAGACATTTCAGGAATTAGGTAGGTAGAGATTTTTGGTAAAATGGAAATAGTAATGTCTTTAGAATTGGTTTGCCTAAGCTCTATCTATAGTCCCAAGTCTTACCTTAGATATCTGACTTTGTATACCTACTATCTTATAAAACTTCTTTAATTACCAAATGAATGGGATTCATATTATTCTTATTATAGGTTGGATATAGTAAAATTTATTCATCAATTTAGTGTTTCAATATTCTCAGATGGAAAACTGAAAGGTAATGAAAATGTTTACTGCTACATTGAAAAAAATTTTAAGCCAAGTAGCTCTTAAGTAGGTAGGGGTTAGAAGGGAGGAAATTTAAAGATCCTGGCACAATTAAAGAAGCCAACAGAGATGTAAAAGAAAGGGAAGGGGGTTCCCCTGGTGGCGCAATGGATGAGTCTGCCTGCCAATGCAGGGGACATGGGTTTGATCCCTGGTCTGGAAAGATCCCACATGCCGCGGAGCAACTAAGCCCTGTGCACCACAACTACTGAGCCTGTGCTCTAGAGCCCACGAGCCACAACTACTGAAGCCCGTGTGCCTAGAGCCCTTGCTCCGCAACAAGAGAAGCCCGCGCTGAAACGAAGAGTAGCCCCCTGCTCGCTGCAACTAGAGAAAGCCCACGTGCAGCAACGGAGACCCAACGCAGCCAAAAATAAATAAATAAAATTTAAATTAAAATTAAAAAAAAAAGAAAGGGAAGGAAATGTTCAAAATTGAAAAGGATCATTAAACAAAAAATTTTTTAAGTGCCAAATAAAGAGTAGTCACATCTAAACAGTTTTGTTTTTATTTGCAGTATGCGGGCCTCTCACTGTAGTGGCCTCTCCCATTGCGGAGCACAGGCTCCGGATGTGCAGGCTCAGCGGCCATGGCTCACGGGCCTAGCCGCTCCGCGGCACGTGGGATCTTCCCGGACCGGGACATGAACCCGTGTCCCCTGCATCGGCAGGCGGACTCTCAACCACAGCGCCACCAGGGAAGCCCTAAACAGTTTTTGAGTAAACTATTTGTCAGTAAAACTGGAAGAAAAAAATTTTTTTAATTTTTAAAGTTTTCAAATGTGGGATTTTAAAGTAAAAAATTGTGATTTAAATTGATGTTCAGCAAATTGGATCTCACCAAAGATGAGTAGGGCCATAACTAATCATCATACGGGGAACTCCAGATTAGTAAGGAGTCCAAGAAGTTCGCTTTTATCAAATGTGCAATTTTGCTCTATTGAACTGTGTTAGTAAGAACCAAAGGAAAGAGGAAGGTATATCGACCAGTAAAAGCATTAGATAGATACTAGTTGATAATTCTCTTCATTTGAGGAGCATTTGCCAGTGAATTTCTAAAGAAATTAGAACCTTATACTACTAAGATTTATGCCTTTAGGAACTAATATTATCTGTTCAGCAGTTCATTTGGAAATAATTATCTTCCATCTTTAGGTAACTGGAATGTAACTCGAATAATGTAACTCAAATAATTAGATATAGTGGGAAATATTTAAAATATTGGTGAGAGGTTTTGGAAGAGGAAAAATATAAAGAAAGATACCAGTTGAAATGTAGAGCCAAGAATGTTGAAATAACTTATCCAAAATTATGTAATTACAAAATATGTTAGTTTGTTAGGGTTGCCATAACAAAGAACCGCAAACTGGCTGTCTTTTTTTTAATTGAAGTATAGTTGACTTACAGTGTTTCAGGTGTATGGCAAAGTGATTCAGATATATGTGTGTATATATATAATATATATATGTATATACATATAATATATCTATATACGGATTCTTTTCCATTGTAGGTTATTATAAGATACTGAATCTAGTTCCCTGGTTTATACAGCAGGTGCTTGTTGTTTATTTTATATACAGTAGTTTGTATCTGCTAATCCCAAACTCCTAATTTATCCCTCCCCCACCCCCTTTCCCGTTTGGTAACCATAAGTTTACTTTCTTTTATTTCTGTTCCGTAAATAAGCTCATTTGTATCATTTTTTACGATTCCACATATAAGTGGTATCATATATTTGTCTTTCTCTGTCTGATTTACTTCACTTAATAATCTCTAGGTCCATCCATGTTGCTGCAAATGGCAGTATTTCATTCTTTTTTATTATGGCTGAGTAATATTCATATTTTATACACACACACACACACACTCACCCCACATCTTCATTATCCATTCATCTGTCAGTGGATATTTAGGTTGCTTCCATGTCTTGGCTGTTGTAGATAGCGCTGCAGTGAACATTGAGGTGCATGTATCTTTTCAAATTATCATTTTCTCTGGATATATGCCCAGGAGTGGGCTTGCTGGATCATGTGGCAACTCTATTTTTAATTTTTTAAGGAACCTGCATCCATCCTGTTTTCCATGGTGCCTACAGCAATTTACATTCCCACCAACAGTGTAGGAGGGTTCCCTTTTCTCCATACCCTCTCCAGCATTTGTTATTTGTGGACTTAATGATGGCCATTTTGACTGGTATGAGGTGATATCTCATTGTAGTTTTGATTTGCATTTCTCTAATAATTAACGATGTTGACCATCATTTCATATGCCTCTTGGCCATGTGTATGTCTTCTTTGGAAAAATGTCTATTTAGGTCTTCTGCCCATTTTTAATTGGTTTGTTTGTTTTTTGGATATTGAGCTGTGTAAGTTGTTTGCATATTTTGGAAATCAAGCCCTTCTTGGTCACATCATTTGCAAATATTTTCTCCTGTTCCGTAGGTTGTCTTTTTGTTTTGTTTATGATTTCCTTTGCTGTGTAAATGCTTTTAAGTTTAATTAGGGCCCATTTGTTTATTTTAGCTTTTGTTTCCATTACTCTAGGAGACAGATCCAAAAAGATATTGCTGTGATTTATGTCAAAGAGTGTTCTGCCTATGTTTTCCTCTAGGAGTTTTATAGTATCTGGTCTTACATTTAGGTCTTTAATCCATTTTGAGTTTATTTTTGTCTATGGTGTAGAAAATGTTCTAATTTCATTGTTTTTACATGTAGCTGTCCAGTTTTCCCTGCACCACTTATTGAAGAGACTGTCTTTTCTCCATTGTATATCCGTGCCTCCTTTGTCGTAGGTTAATTGACCATAAGTGCACGGGTTTATTTCTGGACTTTCTGTCCTGTTCCATTGATCTATATGTCTGTTTTTGTGCCAGTACCATGCTGTTTTGATGACTGTGGCTTTGTAGTATAGTCTGAAGTTAGGGAGTGTCGTTCCTCCAGCTCCGTTCTTCTTTTTCAAGATTGTTTTGGCTATTCAGGGTCTTTCGTGTTTCCATACAAATTTTAAGTTTTTTGTTCTAGTTCTGTGAAAAATGCCATTGGTAATTTGATAGGGGTTGCATCGAATCTGTAGATTGCCTTGGGTAGTATGGTCATTTTAACAATATTGATTCTTCCAATCCAAGAACATGGTATATCTTTCCATCTGTTTGTGTCATCTTCAGTTTCTTCATCAGTATCTTATAGTTTTTCAGAGTACAGGTCTTTTGCCTCCTTAGGTAAGTTTATTCCTAGGTATTTTATTCTTTTTGACATGATGGTAAATGGGATTATTTCCTTAATTTCTCTTTCTGATAGTTCGTTGTTAGTGTGTAGAAATGCAACAGATTTCTCTGTTAATTTTGTATCCCCCAACTTTACTGAATTAAATAACAGAAATTTATTGTCTCACAGTTCTGAAGGCTGGAAGTCCGGATAAAGATGTTGTCAGGGTTGGTTCCTTCTGTTGCTTTTGATGGTGTGCTGACAATCTTTGGCATTCCTTGGCTTATATATGCGTCATCCCTATCTCTTCATTCATGTTTACATGGCATCCTCCCTGTGCACGTAGCTGTGTACAGATTTCCCCTTTTTATAAGAACACCAAGTTAGATTAGGGGCCTCTTCCACTCCAGTGTGACCTCATCCTAACTAATTACATCTCCAGTTACCCTATTTTCAAATAAATTCACATTCTGACATACTTCAGATTAGGGCTTCAACATACAGATTTGGGGGTATGCAATGTAACCCATAACCCATGAAAGTATCAGCGTTAAGACTAGAACTCAAGTCTCCCAATTCCCACCTGGTGTTATTTTATTTTATTTTATTTTTTGTGGTACGCGGGCCTCTCACTGCTGTGGCCTCTCCCATTGCGGAGCACAGGCTCCAGACGCGCAGGCCCAGCCGCTCCACGGCATGTGGGATCCTCCCAGAACGGGGCACGAACCCGTGTCCCCTGCATTGGCAGGCGGACTCCCAACCACTGCGCCACCTGGGAAGCCCACCTGGTGTTATTTTATTGTATGTCAATGAGCATAGGAAAAATGCATATACAATGCATTTTATGTTGTGTAAGACTTGCAGGAACATGACTGTTAAATATTTATAAAGCAACTCTTTAAAATTTGTTTTGAACAAAGCATCCTATTAAGATAAAAAGGGTTTTTTTTTCCTTTTAATCTTAAGAAGCTCTGTTTGAGATATATGCTTCTTACTTACATGTAAATTTTATCAATTTTTTTTCTAAATAAAAAAAGTGAAAAGAAATTTGTAATTTATTATTACTGTCTTCTGTTAAATCTCTAATAAATATAGTTTGTATTTTAGCATTCAAGTTTCCTTAAAGCAAGGAATACACAAAATTTTCTACATTTGCCTGCTTGAAATAGTTAGCAAGAAGCTTGTTTTCTTAGTTTCTCTGAAGGTCTTTTAAGCTTCACATATACCAGTTTTTACTTAGTATTTTTTTAATTAAAGTACAGTTGATTTACAATATTATGTTACTTGCAGGTGTACAGCATAGTGATTCAGTAGTTTTACAGTTTATACTCCATTAAAAGTTATTATAAGATAATGGCTATGATTCCTGTACTATACATATTTAGTATTTTTTATTTAGCATTTTATCTTAATTTCCAAAGTGCTTAAAATATCGTTCATGGGCTCTGAAGTTAAACCTGGATTTAGATCTTGGCTCTGCTTCTTATGGCTAAAGGTACCTTTGAACAGATAACTAAAGTGGTTAAAGATGGGTGCATAAGATCTAAGGGTGGAATGATTATGTGCATTAAACAAAATAACAAAAGCACTTGTACTTTTGTTCTTGGCAACATAAGAGGCACTCAGATTTCTTTAAGTTTATTTTGTGATATGTTTGTATTAGAAATAGAGCCTACAGTTTTAAAGAAGAAAGGAGAAGGTGGCAAAGCTTTTTATTAAAGGGAGAAAAAGATGCAAGTGACTTACTAAAGCCGGAATAGGTGACATGTCATATTTGAACAGGTTCTCATGCATTTCCTGTAAGCAATTTCCTTCAGTGGAACCAAGTGGTTCTGTTTCACAACTTAAAAGAAATTATATGTATGTGTGTATAAAATATATAATATATAAATGGTTAACTGTTTATATGCTTTCTGCATGTTCCTGACAGATTGTTTTTTTCCTTTGTTCTACTATTTATTGTGTGTGGGTTTTTTTTAAAGGCATATTGTACCTTTTAAAAAACCAGATTTATTTAGGCATAATTTACACTCAGTAAAATTCACCTTTTTTAAGTGTACAGTTATAGTTTTCACAAATGTATATAGTCATGTGATCACTACCACCATCAGATTATTGACAGTTTTCATCACCCCAGAAAGTTCTCGCTTGCCCCTTTGTAATCGGTTACCTCCCCATCCCCAATCTCTGGCAACCACTGTTTTGATAGTTTTATCTTTTCCAGAATGTTATATAAATGGAATCATACAGTATGCAGCTCTTTGTGTCTGGCTTTTCATTTAGTATAATGCTTTTGAGAGTCATCTGTGTTACATGTATCCCTAACTTACTCCTTTTTATTACCGAGTACTGTTCCACCATATATATGTACCAAAGTTTGTTTATTCATTCACCACCTGATAGATTTATGTTTCCAGTTTTGGGCTACCATAAGTAAGTCTGCTAAACATTCAAGTACAGGTCTTTGTGTAAATGTTCTATTTCTCTTGGGCAGATACCTAGGAATGGGATTGCTGGGTCCTATGGTAGGTGCATGTTTAACTTCATAAGAAACTGCCAGGGACTTCCCTGGTGGTCCAGTGGTTAAGACTTCGCCTTCCAATGCAGGGGGTGTGGGTTTGATCCCTGGTCGGGAAACTAGGTGCCACATGCCTTGAGGCCAAAAACCAAAACATAAAACAGAAGCAATATTGTAACAAATTCAATAAAGACTTTAAAAATTGTCCACATCAAAAAAAAAAGAAATCTTTTTTCTTAATTGGGGTATAATTGTTTTACAATGTTGTGTTAGTTTCTACTGTACAGTGAAGTAGAGTTCCCTGTGCTATGCAGCAGGTTCTTTTTTTTTTTTTAATAACAACTATTTATTTATTTAATTTTTGGCTGCGTTGGGTCTTGGTTCCTGCGTGTGGGTTTTCTCCAGTTGCAGTGAGCGGGGGCTACTTGTCATTGCAGTGTGTGGGCTTCAGTAGTTGTGGCACGTGGGCTCAGTAGTTGTAGCTTGTGGACTCCAGAGCGCAGGCTCAGTAGTTGTGGCACACGGGCTTAGTTGCTCCGTGGCATGTGGGATCTTCCCGGACCAGGGCTCGAACCTGCCTCTCCTGCATTGACAAATGGATTCTTAACCACTGCACCATGAGGGAAGTCCCTGTGCAGCAGGTTCTTCTTAGTTATCTTTTTTATACATATTAGTGTATACATGTCAATCCCAATCTCCCAATTTATCGTACCCCCCGCCCCCCGCTTTCCCACCTTGGTGTCCATACATTTGTTCTCTACATCTGTGTCTCTATTTCCTTTTTTTTAAAAAAAAAAAAAAAAGAAAGAAACTGCTAAACTGTTTTCCGAAGTGGCAGTACCATTTTATATTTCTACCAACAGTGTATAAGAATTCCAGTTGCTCAACATTTTTGTCAGTACCAGTTTTTTGGGTTTTTTGTTTGTTTTGTTTTTTATCTTAACTATTCTAGTAGGTGTGTAGTGATATCTCATTGTGGTTTCAATTTGCATTTTCCTAATGACTAACCATGTTGTACATCTGTTCATCTGCTTTTTATTTATATGTCTTTGATGGTATGTCTGTTCAAATCTTTTGTTTCTTTTCATCTTCTTAATATTGAGTTATGAAAGTTCTTTATATATTCCAGATACCATAATTTCAGACATGTATTTGGCAAATATTTTCTGCCAACCTAACAGACTGATTTTTGTCACTGTTATTAGAAAATAAATTACATTTGAATATATATTTTGCTGAATTTTTAGGAACCTTTGAAGCTTATTTATTTCCCAGAGTAGTTTCCAAAGATACCAGCACTATTATTAGTTCTTTTCTTAGGTTATTTGTATGGAGGCAACATTTCTCACAATTTTTTTAATTTTAATTTTTTAGTTTGGGTCTACAGTGGCACACTGCCATTTAATTAAAGTGACAAAGCTTTAGATTTAAAGTTACAAGCTGACAACTCATCAGGGAGTGATTTCACCAGGGAAGCTGGTATTACTGTTGAGTTTCTTCCTTGGAGTGAGTGCTGTGTAGGCTTGATCTCTGTCCTTTCTTCATCTAAGGAAGGAAACCATAGCTGACAAAAAGAATGAGATATGCTCTTACTCCCCAAGTAGAGATATATGTTATGCAGCAATTACTTCTTTTAAAAATATATGTTCTCACTAGTGAGAATTTATCACTTAAAAAAGAAAAAGATCATTTATAAATTGATTATAAGGAATCAAGAGACCAAGAAGTCATGACCAGTTGAAGCTCATCCAGAAATCAAGGTGGTCTCTAAAGTGATAATGTCTTGAGGGTGGGAGATCGGGTTGGGTAATAATTTTTGAAAACTTATGTATAAACCCAGTTTCATAAAGTGAGGTTTTCTCCTGTTATGAAGGACTTCAAGTGGTTTCATTTGGCTTTTAAAAAATTAGGAAGTTCATCCAGGTAAAGATTCATCTACTCTATCTCCTTGCCCATAAAAAGAATAGTAAGTGGTAAAAAGTTTTTTAATCCGGGCTTCCCTGGTGGCGCAGTGGTTGAGAGTCCGCCTGCCGATGCAGGGGACACGGGTTCGTGCCCCGGTCCGGGAAGATCCCACATGCTGCGGAGCAGCTGGGCCTGTGAGCCATGGCCGCTGATCCTGTGCGTCCGGAGCCTGTGCTCCGCAACGTGAGAGGCCACAACAGTGAGAGGCCCGCGTACCGCAAAAAAAAAAAAAATTTTTTTAATCCCAAAAGGGAGAAAAGTGAGGAGACAATAGAAGACAGAATTTTAGAAGCTGGAAAACATAGACCAGTACTAAGTGAGTTTGTAGATCTGAGAAATCCAACTCCTAAGCTATGAGTTGGGAATTCTGTGAACTAGATTTCCATCACAACTATATAATACTTCAGCAGTACCAGATACCTCTTGAAATAAGAATTGGGAGTGGAAGTTGTAAATAAGGAAGATGAGTCAAATATCAGGTTAAGAAACAATCACATCCCCAGATTTTTCTCCCCCAACTGTGGGCAGTTGGGTGATTGACCCATCCCTAACCTGACAAAAGATGGTGTATTATTCTTTTAGGGTGGATAAAATAGTGATCTCTGGGCTGGAAAGTGGGGAAATAGGCACTAGAAAAAAATTGAAAGCAAGGAATAGAGGGTGATTAAGTATGCTGACTGAATACTGAAACCTCCTCCATCCCATCCCACTCCTCTTCCCCACTTGGTTCCCAAAACACTAGCTAACAAACTTTCACTTTCAGGGCAGGAGGTTGCTGGAGTCTTTTCTAGAGAATCCAACCAGCTCAAGAGAAAGACCTAATGATAGCATGAGAGCTTCCCCAGCAAAGTAGACCAATTACATTATCCCACAGTGAAGCCCATCTTTGACTAAACTATCCATGGCCTTACAGCTTCCCATCAGTTTTTAGATCCCCCACTTTTAAAAATGAACAGTCAACAACTACCAGGCATGTGAGGAAAGTTTTCAGTATGAAAGAGATCAAGAGAGTAAATGCAATACTAGGCAACAAATTACTCAAATATTTCACAAAAATAAGAAAATTTGTTAGTATTCCCAAAGAGCTAAGAGTATTTGGAATCATTAAATCAAAAAGTATACTATTGGGACTTCCCTGGAGGTGCAGTAGTTAAGAATCTGCCTGCCAATGCAGGGGACATGGGTTCGATCCCTTGTCCAGGAAGATCCCACATGCCGCAGAGCAACTAAGCCGTGTGCCACAACTACTGAGCCTGCGCTTTAGAGCCCGCGAGCCACAACTACTGAGCCCATGTTCCACAACTACTGAAGCCCACGCACCTAAAGCTCGAGCTCCGCAACAAGAGAAACCACTGCAGTGAGAAGCCCACGCACCGCAACGAAGAGTAGCTCCCGCTCGACGCAACTAGAGAAAGCCCATGTGCAGCAGCAAAGACCCAATGCAACCAAAAAAAAAATTAAAAAAGTATACTATAAAAAAGGAAGAAGAGTATATGCATCCTTTTGAATTATGGTTGCACCCTGATATTCATTGCAGCACTATTTACAATAGCCAGGACATGGAAGCAGCCTAAATGTCCTTCACTACAGGAATGGATAAGGAAGATGTGGTACATATATACAGTGGAATATTACTCAGCCATAAAAAGGAACAAAATAGTGACATTTACTGAGACGTGGATGGACCTAGAGACTGTCATACAGAGTGAAGTAAGTCAGAAAGAGAAAAACAAATATCGTATGCTATCACCTGTATGTGGAATCTAGAAAAATGGTAGAGATGAGTTTATTTGCAAAGTAGAAATAGAGTCACAGATGTAGAGAACAAACTTATCTTACCAAGGGGAAAAGGGGGGATGGGATGAATTGGGAGATTGGGATTGACATATATACACTACTATGTATAAAATAGATAACTAATGAGAACCTAGTGTATATAGCACAGGGAACTCTACTCAATGCTGTGTGGTGACCTAAATGGGAAGGAAATCTAAAAAAGAGTGGATATATGTATACGTATGACTGATTTACTTTGCTGTACAGAAAGAAACTAACACAACACTGTAAAGCAACTATACTCCAATAAAAATTAATAATTAAAAAAAAAGAGTTAAGGTGTTCTCACAGTTATAGAGAACAGACTTGTGGTTGCCTCCGAGGAGGGGGGTGGTGGAGGCATGGCTTGAGAGTTTGGGATTAGCAGATGCAAACTATTACATAGAATGGATTAACAACCAGGTCCTACCATATAGCATAGGTAACTATATTCAGTATCCTGTAATAAACCATAATAGAAAAGAATATGAAAAAGAATATGTATACACACACACACACACATACATGTATAACTGAATCACTGCTGTACAGCAGGAATTAACAGATTGTAAATCAACTATACTTCAATAGAATAAATTTTTTAAAAAAGAAAGTATAAAAAAGAACTCTTAGAAATTATAAATATGGTTGCAGTGATGGAAAAAATTGGAAGGGTCAGAAGTTAGAATTATAGACATTTCCCAAAAAAGTAGAAAAAAGAAAAAAAGATAGTGAATAGGAGAAAAGACAAAATTAAAGGAATCATCCAAGAGTTTTGAGATTTGAACAATGGGAGCTTCAGGAAGAGAGAACAGAGAAGAAAAGAATCATCAATGCAAGAATGCAAGAAAAATTTATGGAAATAGAGAACATGAGTTTTCATACTGATAGGGCCAAGGAGGGGCCAACATAACAGATGGAAAAAAAAATCATAAAAGAAACATTTTGAGGTGAGTCAGACCACTGAGAAGAAAGAAGATCCTGAATGCTTCAGAGGGAAAAAAAACAGATCACAGCAAAGGATAAGGATTCAAAGTAACTGTGGACTTCTCAAGAACAACCCTGGAAGCTAAAATGCAATAGGCCATGCCTTCCTTCTTCTGAGGAAATATTTTCAACCCTGAATTCTGTATCCAGCCAAACCACTAAGGAAGTATAAGAGCAGATAAAAGCATTTTAAAATATGAAGGTCTTAAAAAATTTACTTCTTGTGGTTTTTAAAAAATGTTTTGTTTTAAAGATACATAATTGGATCTCTAAAGATGGAGCAATATGTTTTGAATTTGCTTCAGAATAATGCATTTAGTGAAGTGTGAATTTGTGAGGGTATAGTGGAAACAAGAATGACTACGAGTTAATAACTGTTGAAGCTGAATAGTGGTATGTAGGGGTCGTTCTTTATTTTTGCATATGTTTGAAAATTTTCATAATAAGTAAGAAACACACATTTTACATTCTTCTGGAAAATGTGCCATTTCAAAACAAGGAAGTATTAAATAAGAGGAACACAGGCAGAGGATGTTGTCCTCAAAGTGTGATATCCAGGCCAGTAGCATCAGTATCAGCTGTGGACTTGTTAGAAATACAAATTCTCAGGCCCCACCTCAGACCTAATGAATAAGCTCTGGTTATGAGGTCCAGCATTCTGTCGTAACAGACCCTCCAGATGATTCTGATGCGTGCTAAAGTTTAGAACCACTCTCCTAAAGCAAGAAGACTAGCTGTGCTCAAGAAGAGAATGGACATGACTGGTGGTTTATTCCATCTAATTTTCTTAAGTGCTTCTTCACTGGACTTTGATAGTTGATGTGACATTTAGATCAATCAAGTGTTTATATATAAGGGCAGAGAAATTGCTATTAGTTGTGCTATTATTGCTAGCAATCTGAATGTGTGTAAAAGGTTCAGACTTTGGGAAACTGTTAAGGTTAGCGATTGTCTCAGAAATGGAATAATTAGTTATAAGGAGAAGAGATGAACATCCTCTACACCAACCTGGCTGTTTGTCTGACTGGCACCTTGACATTCTCTGCTAACATTGCCCATTGAATTCTGTGTTTACCTAGAATAAAATGTCTTTTTCCTCCTCCATTATCAAACACCTGTCTTTCCTCTGGGCTCAGTCTAAACCACAACTTTTCAAAGAACCGCTCCTTGTCTTTTTGTCTTAACTATAAGATTTTTAGAAAAGTAACATAGACTGAGTGGCAGTTATGTGGTAAGCATTGTGCTAGGTATTTTGCACGTCAACTCCTTTGGTAGTCATAATACTCTCCTTATACATAACCAAATAAATATTACCTTATATTGTATATTTAACCTTTTCATATATGTGCTTTTATCTTGTTTTGTGCCTTTGATTCTTATAGGAGAAATAGTAATTGCCCACTCCTGTTTCAAGGTGGAAGGATTTCCATTAGCCCAGTGGTTCCCAAACATTAAGTGTTCATCTAGAATCATCTAGAAGGCTTGTTAAAAACAGATTCCTAGGCTTCCCTGGTGGCGCAGTGGTTGAGAGTCTGCCTGCCAATGCAGGGGACACGGGTTCGTGCCCCGGTCCGGGAAGATCCCACAGGCCGCGGAGCGGCTGGTCCCGTGAGCCATGGCCGCTGAGCCTGCGCATCCGGAGCCTGTGCTCCGCAACGAGAGAGGCCACAACAGTGAGAGGCCCGCGTACCGCAAAAGAACCCAAAAAACCAAAAAAACAGATTCCCGTTGTATTTGCAAGTTCTATGAAAAAGTAAATTTGTTTTGGAAGAGACATGAATATTTTCAAGTTATTAAGTCGTTATTACTATTCAGAAGACTTGGAAAGAATCAGTTTTCAGAGCTAAGTTAAGGTCATTAAAATGTACTTTGATCGTGAAACAGTCACAGTCAAATAAATTGTGGTAAAGTTTTGTAACATACCAGTAGTGTTATCATTACAAACGTATAGTGTATTTGGGACTCTGCCATCACATTATTTTGAGCAGAAGTTCCTTTACGGGATTATGATTTCTAGTGTCTAGCATAATGCCTTTATAAAAAGCCTGTCAGTTGAATAAGAGCAAATCTTTGTATTTCTGTTATGGATTTGATTTTCATAAACTGTTAGATGTTATTCAGAATTATTGAAGAAGATGACTGGAGCTAAATAAAGTTATTTTTGGCCAAGATATATTTTAGGTAGAGTGCAACATATCAAAAGATGTTTGTTTATATTAATTTACTTACTATGAAATAGTATAGTTTTATCATAATAGGAAATGTGCATGGATGCAGAAGTTTGCTTTTTATGATTCTTGGGACAGGTTCTTTTTTTAGTTGTAGACAATTACCAATAAAATTCCATTACAAGTCCACAAGGGATTTGCAAACATGGTGGGAAAGGATTACAACTTTATTTTCACTAACTTTTAAGTGAAATTTAGCATTTTCTTTAATTATTAATGTAGACAAAAATCACAGTAATATTGCCAGTATCTGTGACTTTTTTACCAACAGAAATTACAGATAGTGTCACATGGCATTACCTGTATTACAGATATCTCAAAATATCACTATCACTACCTATCACTAGATATTAATTTAAATATAATGTGAGTCACAAATGCAAGCCACATGTGTAATTAAAAACTTTCTAGTAGCCACATTAAGAATGATTAATTTATTATATTTTATTTAACTTTATATATCCAAAATATTATCATCCTAATTTATAGTCATAAAAATTATTACTGAGATGTTTTGTTTTATGCCAAGTCTTCAAATCCAGTGTGTATTCTCACTTACAACACATCTCAGTTCAAATTCGTCACACATGGCTAATGACTACTGTATTGGACAGCACACATGTTAAAGCGTATTAAAAACGAAGAAATTGGGGGCTGCCTGGTTCATGGTGTAGCCTTTATTTGAGGGTAAAAATTGAGACGGTTTTGTTTATTCAGAAATTCTCAAAATTGTGGTAAAAATAAGAGACAAACTACCCAGAGGGTATATCAAGTCAATATGTTAAATGAAAAAAGTTGAAATGAATAGTGAATACTTATAATTCGCTTTCCTATATATTTTCCTGAAGGTTTACAAATTAGGTTTACAAATAAAAACAGAAGAAATCTTGGGGAAGATAATGTGCAGTTGGGGGCCATGAAGTTAATCAGAGTGACTTTGCCTGGGAATCTGTTATCAGGGTCTGCTCTTTTAAACTAACATATATTTGTTAAGAAGGTTTTGTTATTTTAGCATCTTTTGTTGTAGGGTAATCTGGGAAGATTTCTCTGGCAAAGTATTACTGTATTTTAGTGAGTTTGATGCCACTAAATTTATGATGCACCATTATTTTATATGCCACGTTGCCAATTCTAGTTTTATCAAGTAAGATTTGTCCTTATTTCAGAGATTTTAAAAGGGGGTAGTTTTTATAATGGGTGAAATGGGGTATTTGAATAGAAGATTCAAGGAGGAAAAGGAATCAGGGGATAGGTAACTGGGAAAGGAGCAGCAGTTGTAAAGGCCCCTCCTGGGCCACTTGAAGGAATTCTAAGGAGGCCTGTATGGCTGGAGTGGAGTAGACAGGGGGAAAGTAGTAGGAAAAGAAGGCAGAGAGGTTGTGGGACCTGACCATGTAGAGCCTTGTAGGTTACTATAAGTACTTTGGCTTTCATGCTGAGTGACATGGGAAGTTATTGGAGGCTTGAGCAGAGGAGTGATTTGATCCTTGTAACAGGATCACTTTTGGCTGCTGTGTTAAGAATAAATTGTAGGAGGCAGCAATGGAAGCAGGAAAATAAAATCAGGCAGCTGTAGGAGGCTATTGCAAGTAATCCAGTTGAGAGGCAATGGTGGCTTGGACCAGAGTAGCGTTGGTGAAGATTATGAGAAATGGTTGGATTCCAGATTTATTTTGAAGGTAGAGCAGACAAGATTTGCAGATTTGCTGATGAATTCCTTATGAGGTGTGAGGAAAATGAGGAGTCAGATGACTTCAGGTCTAAGCAACTAGTAGTTACCATTTACAGAAATGTGGAAGGAAGCCTGCAAGAGGAGAAGTATAGGGAGGCGAATCAGCTGATCAGTTTTGGATATGTTGAGCTGCCTCTTAGGCACTGAAGAGAAGATGGAGGAGGCAATTAACTAAAAGTCAAGATATCAGGGAAGAGGGCCTGTTTGGAGTTACAAGTTGTATATGTTTGTATGTGCATGGATGTGCATGTATGGTGTGTGTGTGTGTGTAAATTTATCTTTTGGTCCTCACATCATTGATTTCTTCAGAATTCCTTTTTTTCCCCCCTGCCGTGTTTAGTCTGATTTTAATGTTAGAAGTTTTTTCAAATATTTGATGACATTGGTTCCCCTTAACAATGAGATGTAAGGAGATATTAAGCAGCTGGCTGTCCACATAGGACAGGGAGATCAGGTCAGTGCTATGAGACCACCTAGAGGGGTGGGATAGGGAGGGTGGGAGGGAAACACAAGAGGGAAGAGATATGTATATGTATAGCTGATTCACTTTGTGGTTAAGCAGAAACTAACACACCATTGTAAAACAATTAAACTCCAATAAAGATGTTAGGGGAAAAAAAAGCAGCTGGCTGTCAGAGGGGACTGTTGTGAGTAGAGAAAGGGTAGAGTTGACTACTGGTATCTTTTTATGTAACCTTTATTTTGAAATAATTTCATACGGAAAGGTTGTAAGAGTAATGTAGATAACTCCCATAAATACCTAGATTCACCAGTATTTTAACATTACAACATTTCTTTCATCATTCTTTCCCTCTACACACATACACATGCACACACACTTTTTCTGGGTCATTTGAGAATACGTTGCATACATCATACTTCTTTTCCCCTTAATACTTTAGTGTGTAATTTCCAAAAGAAAAGATATGCTCTTACTAAGTATGTAATTTGGCTATCAAATTCAGGAAGTTTTATATAATACCTTTTTCTAATTTACAGTATACATTTATCGCTTGTTCCAACAGTTTCCTTTATAGCATATTTTTTCCTTTCAGTACAGAATCCAGTCCAGAGTATATATTGCATTTAGTTGTCATGTCTCTTGGTTTATTTTAATCTGGAGCAGTTGCTTAGCCTTTCTTAGTCTGGCATGACACTCATATTTTTGAAAAATACAGGCCAATTATTTCATAGAATGTTATTCATTTGGGGTTTATCTTATAGTTTTTCATGGTTAGATTCAGGTTGTGCATCCCTGGCAAAATAGTACTAAAATGATGTGATGTCCTTCTCAGGGTGTCACATCAGAGGCACATGTTTCTGTTTGCCTCTCATATGTGATGTTAATTTCAATCATCCAGTGAAGGGATTGTCCAGTTTTTCTGTTTATAGTGACTGTTTTTCTCCTTGAAATTAGAATGTAAGCTCCCTGGGAAGACATTTTAAGACCATGTAAAAATCCTGTTCTTCATCAGAATTTTCCGTTTTTGACTTAGTGACCATTTATGATGCCTGCCCCACCCAATCGTTTCTATAATGATTGCAAAATGGAGATCTTCCAGCTCTATAAACCCCTTCCACATTTATCAGTCAGCATTCTACTGTTTCGTTTTTGTTTTTTAAAAACCCTCTCTTTTTGTCCTATTTGTTAATAGAATGGACTCATATATTCCTGAATTATTCAGTGAGCTACTGAATTATTCAATCCACTGCTGTACTTATGTATTTTGATGATCAAATTGCCCTTGATTTGGCTAATTGAAGTCCCTTAGAGTTGGTTCTTTGGTCCTTTCGACATTCCACCCATGACCACCTCCCCATCTCCAAAAGCACTTCCTTACCTTTAGGCTCAAGATTTTCCAAGTTCATTGTGTACCTTACCTGTTCCAGTCCTGGAATCAGCCATGTCTGGAAGCCTTGATTGCTTTGGGTAGGCAATGATATCAGATTGGGGTGGGAGTGGGGGTCTTATTATTCAGTATAGACTTTGCCTTAATCTTCCTTCCTGTTTTAAATATTGCACCCTTTTTTTCAGCTTTCCTTGATCGCCGTTAGTTTAAGGGTTCCTTTAGTTCAACATACCCAAATAGAAAACCTCTAATCTTCTGCTAGAGGGATAATTGGGCTATTTTTAGAGATGGTATATAGGCAGACTAATTGTTTCTTTCTTATAATCAGTCTTTCTGTTTGTAGCTTCAGAGGAACCTGGAGCTCCAAATTACTGATTCTCATTCTTTTATTCTTTCTGTGCTTCTGTGGCACAAATAAGCTTGCTACTTAGCCTGTCCTCCCCCACCGCTGTACACTTAGATGAGGCTGGTTCAGGGAGTTCTAAAAGAATATGGAGACTGGAACTGACTGCCACTGCCAGAGCTAAGGACCTTTGGTGGGCAGATGTTGAGGGGAAGCAGTAGACAAAGAAAAGCACATGTTTTTTCTACCTTCTTCCTGGCTGCCAGACTCCATCTAGCATATTGCCCATATTGGGAGAACCTAACAAAGGAGGCTAGCAGGGGAGAAATGTAGTTTGCAGCATCCCAATCCAGTAGCACAAAACAGTATAGAAGGGTGGATATAAAAAAAAATAGGCTAGGGCTTCCCTGGTGGCGCAGTGGTTGAGAGTCTGCCTGCTGATGCAGGGGACACGGGTTCTTGCCCCGGTCCGGGAAGATCCCACATGCCGCGGAGCGGCTGGGCGCGTGAGCCATGGCCGCTGAGCCTGCGCATCCGGAGCCTGTGCTCCGCAGCGGGAGAGGCCCACAACAGTGAGAGGCCCGCGTACCGCAAAACAAAAACAAAAAAAAAACAATAGGCTAATAAGTGGCATGCTCTTTCAAATTCTCCTCTCTGCTTTTGAAGAATGCCCTACCATGAGTCGGAGTAGGTGTCCCACATGAATCTGCAAAAGACTGATACTCAATTTTCCCTCCCACCCCAGTATCCCTCCACCCACTGAACTCCCCTTAGTTAATATGGACATATGAGTTAGGCTGAACCAATCAGACTGCTGTTACACTACCTTCCCTTACCTACCCCTCCTTGTCTCCCTTAGCTCTACCTTGATTGTGGAGCAGAATCATATGGAGAAGCAGAGACAAGTTTTTCTTCTGATGATGCTGGCAGCTGCAGCATCCAGTCTGTGGTGGCAGCAGTGCCAGTAGTGGCTCACAAGGTCCTGAAGAGGAAGCAGCCCTGTCTATATAGCTGGCACCCACAGTGCAGTCTCAGCTGGGATTCTCTTGCCTAATCTCCCTGGTTCCTTTCCATTTCTGATCTCATTTATTCATATTTCTTAACAATGTAAGTTGCCTGATACCTTCTAAATAAATTCCTTTGCTTCTTGAGTAAGAATCATTTTCTGTTGCTTATAATTTAGAGTACTGATTGATTTATTTTGTTTGAATCTGATAGGATTTGACTATTTCCTTGTTAAAGAAGATTTAACATTTAGTCATTTAGTATTTATTTGTAAAAAAGAGTTAGATGCTCTGCTTGGATAATTTAAAGTCTTTGACTTTAATCTCAGTGTTGGACAGATTATTTGGCAATGAGTAGAATAAGTGTCATCTTCATTATAGTGGTGGCACTGGGTGGCTAAAACTTCAACAGGAAAACCAGGCAGCGTCTTTCACCAGCAGAACCTGGGAAAGGTACCTGGTACAACCAGGGCTGCTGGAGAATGAGGGAACCCCACAAAAGAGAAGCCAAGAAGGGGAACTCAGAATTGTGTGTATAACCTCTGCCCAAGTCTCTGGCTGACTCCTGCACCATGCATGCATGAGGCAGTTGGAAAGCAGTCTGAAGTGTTACCTGAGTCACTGCTACCATGGCAGAGACTTGGGGGAGCTAAAACTCCTTTAAAGAAAACTGCCATTTTTTTAGCTGTAAGGACCAAAAGGGGCCCAGTTAATAAAATAATCTGGAAAAATAGAGCCAAAGAAGGGGAACCCCAGATTCTGAGTATAACACTCTGCCCAAATTTGTACCTGTCCCCTCAGCAATGTGTATGCAGGCAGGACTGAAAGCTTTCTGAAATGAGGTCCTAGATGCTGCCCATTAAACATACAACAGAATTGGCCATTTGAGTCTAAGCAAAAAGTTGCCTGCTAAAGCAAAAACATTATTTTTCAGAGTAATATAACAGAATCCAGACTTCACAACCTAACATTCGCAATGTCCAAGATCAACTCAAAATTACTCAGCATACAAAGAGCCAGGAGATTGCAGCATGTTCTCAAGGGAAAAGACATGAATGAATGCGAAGTTCAAGATGAATTAGATGTTGGAATTATCTGACAAAGATTTTAAAGTAGCTTTTATATAATTATTTGAGGTAAAAGAAAATATGCTTATAATGAATGAAAAGGTAGGCAGTTTCAGCAGAGACAAAGAAAATGTATAAAAGAACTAATGGGACTTTTAGAACTGAAAAGAATGATATCTGAAATGAAAAACATTCACTGTATAGGATTTACAGTACATAAAGATGACAGAAAATCAGGAGTTTGAATTTAGAGCAAAAGAAGTCATTCTTATTAGTAGAGGTTTTGAGGTTTTTGTTTTTAAATGAACAGAACCTTAGGGATCTCTAGGGCAATTTCTAATTAAATGGGTTTTATGAGTCTCAAGAGGGAGAAAAGAGGGTAAAAATTTTTTTGAAGAAGTTATAGTAAAAAGCTTACCAAATTTGGTGAAAAATATAAATTTACAGATTCAAGAAGCTTAACAAACATGAAACAGGATAATCTTAGTAATCATAGTCAAACTGTAAAAACCAAAGTTAAAAAATTTTGCAAGTAGCCAGAGAGAAATAACACATATATTGGGGGAGAGTGATTCAAATTACCATACACTTCTCATTAGAAACCATAGAGGCTAGAAGATACAACATGTTGAAAGAAAAAACTTTCCATTCACAATTCTGTATTCAATGAAAATACCCTTTAAAAATGAAATGAAATAAAGATGTTTTCAGATAAAGGAAAATTAAGAGACCCTGTTGTGGGTGGACCTGCATTACAAGAAATGCTGAAGGAAGTTTTTCATACTGAAGGGAAATACACCAAAGGCAAACTCAGATCTTTAGGAACTAATGAAGGGCATCAGAAAAACTAAATATATGGGTAAATATAGGATTATATTTTTCCTTCTTAATGCTTTTAAGGTACAAAAAATGTGAATAAACCAATGTCTAAAAAATCTGAATTTGTTGATTCCCCCCCACCAAGAAAACGCATCCATATAATTTCACCAGTATATTCTTTTCATATATTCAAAGAAATAATCCCAATCTTTACAAACTCTTTACAACATACATTATGTGGGCAGCATAACCATGACACCTAGGCTTGTCAAAGACATCGCAAGAATATAGAATTACAGCTCTGTATCTCTGGTAGACATAAATACTGTATTCCTTTACAAAATATTAGCAAATCAAATCCAATAGTATATAAAAAGGACCAAGTGGGGTTTATTTCAGACATGCAAGGTTAATATTTTATTAAATCAGTCATTTTAACTCACTGTATTAACAAACTAAAGACAAAAATTCATAACAAATTTCGGTAGAGGGAGACAGACAAGAAAAGAGAACTGTTTGACAAAATTCAGTACTCCTTTAGATTGAAAATAAAAATTCTTAGGGAACTAGAAATAGAAATAACATCAACCTAATGAAGGGCATCCACAAAAACCCACAGCTGACATCATGCTTAATGGTGATATATTATGCCTTTCCCGTAAGATTAGAGATAGGGCAAGGATGTCTGCCCTTACCACTTCTGTTTAACATTGTACTGGACATCCTGGTCATTTCAGTAAGGGAAGGAAAAAGATATAAAAGGGCATAAAGGTCAGAAAGGCTGAAGTAAAACTATTTGCAGATGACATCATTGTTCTATAGATCAATGGTCCCCAACCTTTTTTGCACCAGGGACAGGTTTCGTGGGGGACAATTTTTCCATGGATGGGAGGGAGGGGAGGATGGGAGGGGAGGTTTCGAGATGATTCAAGCCCATTACATTTATTATACACTTTATTTCTGCTATTATTCATTGTAATATATAATGAAATAATTATACAACTCACCATAATGCAGAATCAGTGTGAGCCCTGAGCTTGTTTTCACTTGCCACTCACTGATGGGGTTTTTTTTTTTTGTTTTTTTTTTTTTGCGGTATATGGGCCTCGCACTGTTGTGGCCTCTCCCGTTGTGGAGCACAGGCTCCGGACGCACAGGCTCAGCGGCCATGGCTCACGGGCCCAGCCACTCCGCGGCATGTGGGATCTTCCCGGACCGGGGCACGAACCCGTGTCCCCTGCATCGGCAGGCGGACTCTCAACCACTGCGCCACCAGGGAAGCCCACTGATGGGGTTTTGATAAGAGTCTGCAAGCAATTGATTTATTATGGTCTCTGTGCAGTCAGACCTCTCTCTGCTAATGATAATCTGTATTTGCAGTCACTTCCCTGTGCCAGCATCACTGCCTCAGCTCCCCCTCAGATCATCAGGCATTAGATCCTCATAAGGAGCGCGCAGCCTAGATCCCTCGCATGTGCAGTTCATGGTAGGGTTTGCTATCCTATGAGAATCTAAGGCCACCACTGATCTGACAGGAGGCGGAGCTCAGGTGGTAATGCAAGTGATGTGGAGCGGCTGTAAATACAGATGAAGCTTTGCTCACTTGGCCGGCCCTCGTCTCCTGCTGTGCAGCCCAGTTTCTAACAGGCCAAGGACCGGTACCATTCCGTGGCCCAGGGGTTGGGGACTCCTGCTGTAGATTCCTTCAGATTTATTAGGTAAACAGCTTTTAGAACTACTATGTGAATTTTGCAAGTTTGTAGAATATAAGGTTAATATACAATTATGAAATGTGTTATCATATGCTGTAAGCAAACTGAATTTTTAAAGCAATTTCATATACAGTAGCATAAAAAAATACTTTAGGAATCAGTCTAACATTGTATACTGTACTTTGTACACTGTAAACTGCAAACTATGTGAGCTTGTCAAGATAAAGAAGACCTAAATAATTGGAGAGATATTATGTCCATAGATTAGAAGGCTCAGCATTAAGATATCACATCTTACCATATTAATCTATAGAAAATCTAAGATATTAATGCAATTGGTACTAAAATTTTTCTGGAAATATATATTATGCAATGCAAACCGCCTAGGCTAGCCAAAGCAGTTTTTAAAGAGCATAGTTTGAGGACTTAATACCACATGATTTCAAGACTTACTATTAAGCAACAATAATCAAAACAGTGTTATTGGAGTAAGAATAGTCATTTAGATGAATGGAACAGAATAGAGAGTCCATAATTAAGCCAAGCAAGGATGTGGAGTAACTAGACTTTGATAGACTGCTGGTGAGAATGTAAAATGGTGCAGCTACTTTTGGCATTTCCTTAAAGTTAACTGTATACCTATTTTATGAGTCAGCCAGCCCATTCCTAGGTCAAAAGAGGAGAAAATTTATGCCCAAAGACATGAATTTTCACAAAAAATTTATTCACAATTCCAAAACCTGTAAATAGTTGTCCAATAACAGGTGTGAATGAATAAGTAGAATATGTTACATCCAGCATAATTTACTCAGCAATAAAAAGAATGAGCTATATAAGACAACAGCAATATGAATGAATCTCAAAATTGTTATACTGAGTAAAAACAGTATATACTATCTGATTCAATTTATATAAATTTAGAAAAAGTGAAAACTAATACACAGTGAAAGAAAGCAGATCTTTGGTTTCTGGAAGCTGGTGACAGGAAGAAATGTTCTGCAGACAAGCATGAGCAATCCTTGGGGGGTTATGGAAATGAAAACATTTCCATCTTGACTGTGGCAGTGATTTCATGGTTATATACAAGTGAAAAAAACATTGAATTGTACTATTTTTTAATTAATTAATTAATTAATTTTCTGGCCATGCCGCGCGGCATGTAGCATCTTAGTTCCCCAACCAGGGATCAGACCCGCGCCCCCTGCATTGGGATCGTGGAGTCTTAACCACCCGACTACCAGGGAAGTCCTGAATTGTACACTTTAAATGGAAAAGTTTATTGTACATTAATTATATACCAACAAAGTTTATTAAAAATTTGGTTGACTTTCTTTGAATTTCTAGCTAAATCTTCCTACACTCTCTCCACTGAGTTTAACTTTTTAGATAATCTTTTCATTCTACTTTTCTCCCACTAGAGAAATCCTTTCTAAAGCATCCTGTTGTACTGTTCTAATCTAGACTTTTCTGTCTTCTGCATAATTCTGCTGCTGGCATTTTCCTTAATGTCCTCCTGGGAAGTCCCTTTGCTGCTTCTTTTCCTGGATCTCAATTGCCTCTTACTTCTCTTGGTTACTCCTTCATTTTGGTGAAGCATATCTTCCAGTTCTGAAAGGTAATTATTTCTTCATCTTCACGGTTTAGAATTTTCATACTGATTAAGGGCCTGAGTAGGAAACCCTTAAATATTATTACTATATTATTACTATTTTTTTATTATTATTACTATTTTCTCTTGGATTACTTAGTTTTCCTATAGAAGGAAATATAGGAATCTTCCTTATACGCAGAAGGAGGTAGAATGAGCAAGCATGGGTGCAAGCCTTCTGGGAGTCAAGTAAGGGGAGGAATCCTTTAACATGAATACTTTAACTGCTTTTTTTCCTTTCCTCCTGCTGTGGAGGAATGTCCCTTCTTCTTATACCTAATATCGTCTCTCTGAGAGGTGGGGCCTCTAATGTTACTGCACAGAGGGATGGGCAAATGGGGTTCCAGGGTTCTAGTTGCACCTTTTAATGACTTTTGATCAGTTCTGTTTTCAGCTCTCCCCATGCCTTTATCTTTAGGACTACTTGATGCCTCCAATACAAATTGGCTTGTTTTGTCTTCTTTTCCCTTGTAGATGTTTACTTTTCAGCATTTTCAGGCCTGCTAATTCATTTATCACATTCCAACTTTAAATTTTGTTGGTAACTTTTTTTCTTCTTCTTCTTTGTGGATTTATGCCTCTTTTGTTCCTATAAGATTCTTTTGATAGTGGATGTTGTGACATATATTAAAGCCTTAATTCTCACTGTGATGGTAATTTGGAGGTGAGGCCTTTGGGACATAATTGGGTTTAGATGAGGTAATGAGAGTAAAGCCCCCATGGTGAAACTGGTGCCTTTATGAGGGAATGAAGAGACCAGAGAGCTCTCTCTCCTCCATATGAGGACACACGTAGAAGGCAGCCATCTGTAAACCAGGAAGAGGGCCCTCACTGAGTGCCCTCCCACGCTGACACCCTGATCTTGGACTTCCAACTTCCAGAACTGTGAAAAATTTCTGTTAAAGCTACCCAGTCTATGGTATTTTTGTTATAGTGGCCCTAAGAACTAACAAGACAGGCAAAGAATGGATATAAATGCCATTTCACCTTTTGGTTTATTTTTCATCCTTAACAGTGACTGTTGACATGATAAAGAATGAGGCCCACCTACATTTTCCTTTATGTAGTCGGCTTTCTTCCATAAGCATGCATTCTCATTCTCAGTGGGGGCTGATACTTGGTTCTTGGGAAAGTGAAATAATCTTAGATATTACAATATCTAAGTGGCCCTCCAGGAAGAACCTACTGGACAAAATCTTAATTCTTACTGTTTATTTTCTCTCACTAAAGAGAATTTATTTTTCTCGGGGTGGGGGGTGATAATGCAAAAAGCTTGAGAAACATTGTTCCTATAGCATTTTCTTTATTCTTAAATAAACTAATTTCACAGAATAAGTCTTCAGATTGATTTTTCCTGGGCATAGTATGTCTGATCTGTAACTTCAATATTTTATTTAAAGAAAAGATAGTATCCTTGAATTTTTTGTTACACTTGTTAAATTTTCCCCTTTCAAAACACCAGTTAAATCATTTGCTTGACCTCCTTCTTCACTCATTATTATATTTCTTTCACTTTGTATTTTTCTCAGGTCTGTTCACCATGCCCCTTTTAGCTTTGTTTGCTTTTTATTGCTGCTTCTGATGTGGTTTCAACTCATTTGTTTTTTCTTAGCTCTATTAGCTTATTTTTCATTGCCTGCTGCTTTATCTCTTCCTTAAAGTTTATGGTTTGTTTGGTTTTTTTCCTGAAGATAGCTCATGTCATCTCTTACAGTCTACCACGTCTTGTAGTTTTCATGTACTTTTGGCCTTTATACCTTATTTGTTTCCTTCTAATAATCATCTGTCAGGGCTAGGACTAGGATGAGACCAATGAGGGGCTAACCTCAGTTGTAAAATGTAAGAGAGCATCAAAAAACTCAGTAATCAAGATAAATATTATTTTAATGCATATTTTTGGAGTAATGCGTAATGAACAAAACAATGAAATTCTAAATAAAGACAAGATCAGTTGTGTTTGAATGAAGCAGCCTGTCTATAGTAGTTCCCCCACCCCACCCTTTATCAGCAGTTTTGATTTCTGCAGTTTTAGTTACCTTCAAGGTCTGAAAGTATTAAATGGAAGATTCCAGAAATAAACAATTCATAAGTTTTAAATTGTATGTTATTTTAAGTAGCATAATGAAATCTCTTGTGTGCTGCTCTCTCCCTACCAGGGCGTGGCGCATTCCTTTGTCCAGTATATCCATGCTGTATATACTTCCTGCTCATTAATACCTGTATAGGAAAATACATAGTACAGTTGACCCTTGAACAACGAAGGTTTGAACTGCACAGGTCCACTTATACTCGGAATTTTTTCATTAGTAAATACTACTTACAGTACTACCCAATGCAAGAGTAGTTGAATCCAAGGTTGGTGAGCCCCAGATGCAGAGGACTGACTGTAAGACACTTGGGCTTTCTACTGTGCAGAGGGTCCACGTCCCTAATCACAGCATTGTTTATGGGTAAGCTGTATCTATAGGGTTTGGTACTATCTGTGGTTTCAGGTATCCACTGGGGGTCTTGGAATGTATTCCTCTTAGGTAAAGGGAGACTATTGTATTATGTGTTTAAGGGGATTGTGTGTGTGTGTTGAGACATGATGTAAGCTTTATTGTCTAGACTTTGATTTATCCCCCTAAACACACCTCAACAAATCTGTCATTTCTTTTGCCTTGTAGACTTAGCTTCCTACACTTATTCACTTTTTAGGGATTCAAGCCTTCTGTGTTATTCACAAACTCCCTATCACCTGAAAATTGGTACATCTCTTTTCTCTGCCACCTATCCCTCAGATTGTTGATGGTAGAAATGGCTACTTTATGTACACTTTCTGCCAACTCTATCTCTTTGAGCAGATATTGAGATATTGCATCTCATAAATGTATGACATTCAAATGAAATTTTCAAATTCTTTAATTCTAGATTTGTAGACTGTCATTTTATTCCATTCCTATGTATAACTTTATCTATTAAAAGCTTAAAGTTCTCCATATATCGAAACTTTGAAACAGAGAGAGAAGAAATCATAATTGATATACTTAACAGATTTAGTAATGGCAAAGTTTACTTACGTTGATTTCAGGTTTTATTAAGTCACTCACACCCAGAGAAGGCTTAATAGCAGGTTCCTGTTTTTAGGAATATTTAAAATGTGGCATTGGACTCTCTGGAAGATTGTGAGGAAATTTTGAAGGTATAAAAGCTGGAAAAAGTATTTGCTGGAGAAACTAGTAAATTTCTAACTATAGGCGGCCCTCCATATCCGCTGGCTCAGCATCTTCAGATAAGGAGGGCTGACTGTACTGAGCCATTTTATATAAGGGACTTAGGCATCTGAAATTTTGGTATCCGAGGGGAGCCCTCGAAACAGTCCCCTGCAAAAAACAAGGGACGACTGTTATATGTATTACTTCTTTTTATTTTCTAAAGCTTTAATGAGAATATTGAACATAATATAAAATATAAAACATTTTCAGGAATAGTCACTAGAAATATAATAATCATGATGAAGTAAAAGTGTTAAAACCTCTGTGCTTTTTAGAACAGTAGACTGATCAGATAAATTGTTTACTTAGTTCTTCAGATAGTATATATGCTTCCCTTCCTCCAAGAAGCTTTTCTCAATAACTGGATTCCATTCTTAAGATTTACGAATATTTGGCTTTCAGTTAAATTTATAGTCATTATATTTATGAGTGTTAAATGTTGTATTTTATGTATTTCTGTGTTCATAATTATTGAAGCGGGGTATGTATTGTCTTGTTTTTTCCTTTTTTCTCTGTAGCACACTCTATCTCTCAATGTAGTCCTAACTATGATGCCCATCACATAGTGATTCAGAAAGTTTAACTTGTATCCTTTAGCCAGTCAGAATCATGAATTGTTGTCTTAATCTTAAAAGAGAAATTGTTTCATAGGCTAAAGACATTGTGGAATTATCTCATATTGTTTTTGTTAAACTGATAAAGAGATAAAAGATTGATGCTGTCAAAGGGGGAAAGAGTAAACACAATATGTAGATTGTGTTCAGCAAATAAGTTTATTGTTACATTGACCAGAGAGGATTCTCTGTCCTCTAAGGCTAAGATTGTTCACAGGAGAGGAAATTGATTGTGCTTTATCCAGTAGAAGAAGAGGTGGTATTTGTGAAATTGATCCTGTCATATTTGAAGTTATTCATTGGTGGAAAAACAAGTATATAAAATATTTATTTTATATATTCTTATGAAGAATGTGAAACGCTGAACCAAATAGTTGACATTTTTACTAATGTTTACATTTTGATGGAAGCAGTTTCCTCTAGCTATCTAACATAGGTCTGATGTAAAGTTCATTTTATTTTTGCTTTTCACTGGAAGCTCTCCTGGCTGTTGCGATCCAAGATGTGTAAAAACCTAGAAGTTAATTTGAAATACTTGGGAGGAACTGTTAATGTTATAAAAATATCTTGTTTATCAAATATAATGAAATAAAACTATTGATGATGAGAATTTACTTTTGAATAATGGAGGCAGGAAAAAAATTAGTAAACGTCTTTCATAAAACTTACTTTGGCCCTTTTTAAAATTGTGCTTTCCGTAGTATTCTCACTAGTTAAACTAACTCAAAGTATTTGATGAAAAATATCTCTTTTTTTTTTTAATATGTTTGTAGTTTATGTGTCAACTCATTTGTGGGAATAGTGAATGAAACTTAGTTTTTGGTAACTATGTCCTTGTTGTGCTCTTTATTTGAAATATCTTCAAAAAAATTATTTGAGTAGAAAAGTAAAAGAATAACGAGAATCTCCCACCAGCTAGAATGGGTATGTTCATGTTTTTGCTGTAGGGTGTAGCACTTCTAAGAATATAATTAACTTTGCTTTTTTTCTCCTTTTTGTCCACAGCCTCACGATTTTGATGAATGTCGCTTTGATATTAGTGTAAATGATAGTGTTTGGTATCTTCGTGCTCAGGATCCAGATCACAGACAGCAGTGGATAGATGCCATTGAACAGCACAAGGTGGGTCTCCAATGTTTACCTGTCCGTAGAGACCTAGGCAAGAGACTGGTGGTAACTCCTTTAAAATAACTGTGAGATGTATATATGTTCCTGAAAAGTTGAACATGATTTTGGTGGTAAAGATTAAAGTAGTACAGATGTAAATTTTTGAAATAATTTTATTTCTAACAGTTGAGTTACACTAAGGGAATTTTCTGTGATAAATATTTTTAATTGTTATTAAAACAAAATATGCCCTTTTATATAAAACAAATTTGGTTTTTATATTTAGGGTTTGCTTCATAGTGAATGCCTTTTATATGATCTGGATAAAAGGATTCTTAAAATAACATCAAATTTTAAAATCCTAATATTTGAAAGCTTCAGTGTTAATTTTTGTTGTCATTTGTAACCATTTGGGTATATTCTTATTATAAACATTTGTAAATTGTTAAATTTTTGTAAATATGAAATTTTCTAATAAACCTTGAGAAAGTCTTCCTTACATAAATGTATAAGCCATATTCTTGCAATTTAAAGCTAGTTTTTGACTTCTGCTATGAATAATTGGTAAGTAGACTAAAGAAATACATGATATTAATAAGTATGCATTATTAGCTAATTCAGTATATCATGGTAAAACAAGGAATAGGGAAAGTTATAAATTCACCATGCCACTCCTGATTGTAGCTTAAGAAAACTTTGGACTTGTTCATATACTTGTCTGTACTTGTTCATTTGGGTTTCACAGAGTTTAGTTGAAACACCTGTTTTGGTTATTTAACAGGCACAAAACATCTACACACAGAAACACAACAAGAAAAACCAGTCTGACCTGGGATACTACAGGCACATTCTTCTTGATATTGATCATGCATTGGCTTTTATTTCTTGATTATGAATTTTTCCCAGCCTAAAGAAATCTGACTGTGTAATGCTTTCTTTTTCTCCTTGTTTTAGCTTTAGAGTTATATTGCTTTAAAACATTTTGTGAATCTTAGTTATCTTGATATTATTACCTCAGAAAACAGTCTAAAAATGAGAAACAGTTTTCTTTTATTTAAAAGTGATGAGCCGATAGCTAAGACATGGAAGCAGCATAAATGTCCATCAACAGATGAGTGGATAAAGAAGATGTGGTATATATATACAATGGAATGTTATTCAGCCATAAAAAGAATGAAATATTGCCATTTGCAGCAATATGGATGGACCTAGAGATAATCATACTAAGTGAAGGAAGTCAGATAGAGGAAGACAAATATTATATGATATCACTTATATGTGAAATCTAAAAAGAAGATACAAATGAACTTACTTACAAAACACAGACTCACAGACATAGAAAACAACTTATGATGACCAGTGGGGAAAGGAGAGGGGGAGGGATAAATTAGGAGTATGGGATTAACAGATATACACCACTATATATAAAATAAACAACAGAGATTTACTGTATAGCACTGGGAACTATATTCAGTATCTCATAATAACCTATAATGGAAAAGAATCTGAAGCTGTATAGCTGAATTAATACAATATTGTAAATCAACTATAGTTAAATAAAAATTTAAAATAAAAATAAATAACTAAAAGAGATGAGCTAGAATTCCAGAATCTCAGTGCTTTGGAGCTGGGCTTACCTGGATACAAGACACTGCAGCCTCTGCCATGTACGACATATGTGACCTTGCCTGACAGTTCACTTCTTCTAAATGTGTTTAAGAACACATGAAATAATATATGTGAGGTTACTTACCACAGTGGCTGATACATTTTCCCATTTATGACACAGTGGAAAAAGAAAGGGTTTTGGGAGTCACAACTAAATTCACTAAAATTATACCATGTTTTTTATGGATAAAGAGTTCTACATTCAATGAGAGTTGCTAAATGTGCATATAAGGAGAGTGGCCTATTTTGTGTAGTTAATCAGGGCCAGCCCTCTTCCTAGTGATTAAAGACATTAAGTAGAACTAATTTATATGTTTATATCTGAGATGACCTTTAAAGGCTTAATGCTAGCTTTCTCTGTTTTAATTAAGCGTATTTTATTTTGCTCATTCTTCTTAGTAAAGCTGATTCAGGAATCTTTGCAGGTTCTCATTTTATTTTTTCTCCTTGGATGTAGAATGATGCATAAAGCATATATTTCTTCCATATCATTGATTTCTTTGCACCCTTGAATAATGGATAGAATATAATCTTTGGGTCTCCCTCAGAGTATTGTGACTTAATGCTCGATAACAGATTTTTGGTGAATTTAAGTTCTTAGACAATAGGTTCAACAACAGCGTTCCAGATACATTGTATAAGCTTTCTGATTTCTAAATATGGTTTATTCATAGACAAGGAGAAATCATTGTTAATTGTTATTCTTATTAGTACTTATTTAATTTTAATGTAAAACATGTGATATGTACCAATTAAACAACATATCAGTGAAAATTTAAATTGAATTTGAATTCTAAAAATAGAGTTCTTAAACTAACATAGGAGGGAGAAAATTCAAGTGCTATCACCAAACATAACCAGCAAAGTTTTCTTTTTTTTTTTTCCCCCATAGACCAGGAACAGGGAGGTAGTGAGGAGGTGCATCCTGATTCATTCTTCAAAATCACTTAAGACTATTAATGTGGAACCTAAGTTTAGTAATTTTACTATTTAAGCAAGCATTCTTATATTGATATTCAAAATTAAAATCAAATTGTTAAGGCATGATGATGATGATGGTGATAGGAGCTGCTGTTTATTGAGGGTCACCAAGTACTAATTATTGTATTATGTACTTCATGTGCTTTATTTTCTGTCTACTATCCTGAGAGATGAGGCAAATATTGTTTTACAGACAAGGAAACAGGCTTAGATTAAATTTAAGTAACTTGCCAGAGATTATACTACTTTTTGGCTAGTGGATACTTAGGATTCAATTTTATGTTGATTGTGCTTTCTATCAGTTACCATTGGCAGAATATTTGAAAATAATTCCCATAGTCTCACCTCCTGCAGGTTAGAGTGTGTCATCTGAGTTCTGCTACCATATACATACAAGATAAATATGAACACATCTTTCTGCCCATGGATTGCCATAACAGCGTTTTATTGTAGTGTTTAAGCACTGGATACTGGTGCCTGACACATAGGGGTTAAATCCTGGCACTATTACATAATAGTTGTGTGACCTTGGTACGTTACTTAAAGGAGAAGAGATGACATAATGCAGTATATACCCCCCCACACATCTCCCCACAAAAAACACAAAAAACAAACAAGCAAGCAAAATAACCAAATTGTGATAAATCAAGAATATTGTATAATATTGTGTAATATTCCCATCATTCCACCTCACTCACTTCAATTCAGAGTTACTTCCATGGCACCACCTGTCCTTATGATGGCCAGACAGGACACTTGGAACAGCGGACCTGTCTTTTTCTCTTCTGATGTCATCAGATAGTCCCTCATTGCCTTTGCTATTAGGCCTTTGTTAGGGTTTCCCTGATAGGTTTTAGCTGGAGAAATTGGAGGTTTCTATTCTTTCTTTCCAGGAAGCTGTTATGCTCATTATAATAACCTTTATATATCAGTCAGTTTCACATACATACATACATACCAGGAGTTATAAATATTTTATAGAACCTCTTCAACAATAATAATATGGTAGAGGTGATGATGATGATAACAAACATTTTTGAGGATTACAGTGTGCCAGATATAGTGATAAACACTATACACTTTATCTCATTTTACTCTCACAGTCTTATGAGGTTAACATTATTGTTCTGTTTTTACAGATTAGGAAATTGAGACATAGAGAGGTTAAGTAATTTGTCCAAGGTTAAACTGCTAATTAGTGAAGGAGCCAGCATTCAGACCCAGGTCTGTATGACCTGAGAACCAGAGCTTTTATCCAGCAAGCACTTCTGCCAATCCTATAAGTATGTATTCATGGGAAATATATTTTGTTGACTTAACTCATGGGCTTCTTCAATCACAAGGTTCATATATTTTTTATATTTTCTTCATATCTCTAGTGTTCGTTTTGGACCACAAAGGCTCAGGGTTACAACTTCTATGTAGGAATTAGCAAAGCATTGGACACATAAATTTTCCAGTTGAAATAATTTACAGTATTGTAAAAAAGGTTTTATGAGGGAAATGTGTAATTTTTGGAGGTTTTTTTTTTTTCACCCTTTTATCTTCATGGTTGGTGTTAGAATGATCACTGACAGAAATACACTAGGGTTCTATGTTCTTTGTCTAGCTCTGTTGTTTTGTCCTTGGTATTCATTCCAGCATAACTTGCTCAGTACAAGCAAAGTTTTAAAAAGATGATTCTATGATTTAAATTTTCTCAATATATTAGAAATTGTATAGTTCACTGTGACATTAGACAAGTAGCCCCTGTGGAAGAAAGGTATTTCTGAGGTCATTGTTAAATTCAAAGATTCTATTTTAATTTAAAATACGGAAAAGGGCATATGTATACCAGACCAGTAATTTTATTTACAATAGTGTGCTGGCTTTATTATGTGGAATCCATTCATATTCTGCATTTCTCCTTAGGATTTGAGACAACACTAAATAAATCTTTAAAGACAGGGTGTGCTCTTTTTTTTTAATCTCTTAGCCATCTGCCATGTTGTCTTTGAAGTTGAACGAGATTTTGTTTGTGAAAATTATTTGAAAACAAAGAGCTGTATGAATGTGAAGTTAAGATGGTTATTTTTTATTTGGATAAGTTAATATATTTCTAGTAAAGATGTATCTATGTATTATCTAAGGGCTTCTGTGAGCGTTTTCTGCGTAATTAGTTAATAAATGAAATATGATAAACCATCTGTTGATGCTACTATTTAAAAGAATTATAGGATTACTCCTGGAATCTTCTACAGTTGCAGTGTGTGTGATTTTGAGTAAACACAGTTTCTTCTTACCGTGAAAGAAATAGACTCCTCTATTTCACCACCCCATCCTTCAAAAAAAAAAAAACTAGCAGGAAGGCTCTCCTTGCACTAGCAGATATAAGAATCTTGTTGAAAAGTTAAGTTTTTTGGCTCTGACAGAGTTTGTGGTAATCATGACATTCCCTCATTTCCATAGGGGAGCAACCTTAGTAGATCCTGAAATTTTGGTGGTCATGGACCACCCATATTCCCCATATTTTGGAAATTATCTGATATAAAAGGAGTCATAGGAAAATACACAATTTAGGGAGGAAGAATCCAGGTAATTTTTACAGATGTTGATTTTCTTTGGTGAGAATCTACAGGCAGTTGTTTTGCAATTTAATGTGTATGCATTTGTTCCTTTGTGAAGGCCCACTAATTCATATGTGAAGCTCCATTTTATTACTTTCAGAAGAAAGGTTTATTCTCTGAGAAGTTAAGGGATTTCTGTCCAGGAAATTATGTGGAAAAAGATTGTCACAGTTGAGCAACCTAAACAATGCCCAAGACTCACTTTAAAGATCTTTTTAAAATTGTATTGCTATTTGCCATAATGAGTTTTCTTTTTCCTGTGGTGTGTCAGGGTCAGCTTGATCTTGGTGTGTTTTCTTTACTTTTAGGAGCAGTTTCTGCTTATTTGACACCTTAATTGTTTTTGTCTTAAATTTGACATAAACTTATTAGAAAAGTATTTTTAAATAGGTAGGTGGCAGAATATACCTGTTTCTTCTTAGCGCTTTTTAAATATCAAAGTCATATAAAGTCATCCTATCTCTGTTTGCCTTTTTTTTTTTTTGACCGCACGATGTGTGGCATGCAGGATCTTAGTTCCCAACCAGGAATCAAACCTGCACGCTCTGCAGTGGAAGCTTGGAGTCTTAACCACTGGACCACCAGCGAGGTCCCCCGTTTGCCATTTTTAACCAACTATAATACTGGAAAAATTTCTTAACAGATTCTAGGGGTTCTTTCTATACTTGTCTGCTTTATAAATGATTATCATGTAAACTTAGCTTTGCAATTTTGAATCTGATTAATTGGCAAAGGCTTAAAACTACTATTTTTTAGTGTACACTTTATATAAGTAATTTCATGGGGTCAGTGGACTAGAACCAATTTTTCTTTTACATTATTTTCATCATTACCACAGTGATGAAGGGAAGAAGATGGAATCAAATTTTACTTCTCCTTTACATTCAAGAATTTTAATTTTTGAGGGAAGTGAAAATCCAGTAACTAGCTGCCGGAGTAGTCAGGGCTTTGCCATTTTCTCAAATAAGTTGTAGAAAAACCCAAGTAGGTGGTATCACAACTGAACTTTATTAACCAGCAAAAAACCTTCATTATGTCTCCGGATGTTTCTCTCAAGATAAGAAATTTGGTTAGTTTCTGACAGTGGGAGTTAATTGCTAAATTGCTTGCAGTAATCCATACATGGTTAGTAAATTTTTTTAACACCTAAATGTAGATAGTGTCATACTACCATGATTTTAAAGGTTGGTGAAATCAAGAAAGAAAACATGGTATTAACTCATATTCTTAGTGTTCTGGGAATAAAAATAATTCTACTGTCAAGGGCTTTTAAAATAACTTTTTTAGTTTCTGTTGCCTACGATTTTGTTGCATGCAAAAGCTGAATTCACCTGAGCCAACATTTGCATTTGTACTTCCATACGTCACCTAAATACTTAATGAAGTATATCATCTTAAAAAGAGGGAATAAATGTCACTAATTTGTAGTTTTCAGCCGGGTTCTTTTATCTGAGGAAGGTGTTTATCTTTTACCAAGATAGTAAAGGAAGAATCAGGATTTTACATGGAACAGTGAATAAAGATATTTAGGTAGCTAATCATATTAACTGTGTGGTTAGTTGAGGAGAAATAATTTGACAACATTTGATGTCAGAAAGGTAGGGAGAGTCTTACAAGTCAATAAGAAAAGTTTACACAGCACAATTTAAAAAAAAAAAGGCCAAAAGTCTTGATCTGGCACTTCATAAAGAGGATATCCAAATGGATAATGAACATATGAAAAGGTAGTCAGTGCCATTAGTCATCAGGGAAGTGCAAATTTAAAGCAGTGATACCAGCATATGCCCATCTGAGTGGCTTAAAAAATAAAAAGATGTAACACCAAGTGTTGGTGAGGCTGTGGTACAACAGGTGTAAACTGGTGAAACAATTTCGTAGAATCTACTAAAGCTGAGCATAGTCGTCTGTCTAGATCAAGTGAGTATTGAAAGTTTGAAAACATCTCACAAGTATTGATGTCATAGGTTCATCCATTTTTAGTTAAGCTTTTTAGGGTACAGGGGGTACAGGCCAACCCATGTTACCTTGAAAAATGGGAATATTGCCAGGAACCAAGAAAATTTATAATGCCTTACCTGCAAAGAAAGCTGGAACTGTACACTTGTTTCTGAGTGCTTTTATTGTTAACAAAACTCAGTTACTCAATCACCTGCCCCCACCTACAGTTAATGTAGCTTAGTTTCATTCTGTTATTTCTTCTCTCTTTCATGGCTCCTGTTTATCTGTGTTTTGCTCTCCCGTCCTACTTAGTTTGTTTTTCCTTGCTTTGTCATGACCTTTTCCTACTTTCGGCTTCTTTTCGGCTTCAATTCCTGCCGCTATCTGCCCTGATCTCTTGGCATTTCCTAAAGTAAATGTCTTGAGAAAACCCGATTGCCTTTTTACTCCAGGTTACTATTGGCCACCCTAGGTCCAATTATAATGAATTGTATATTTACTTGTACTTAAAGGATAGAGTGGGATTGGCAGTTATACAAATAAAATGTTCTGAAAAGGTATTCTATAATTTTGTATAGATTTTACCAAACTTGCAAGTTTTTGTAATGCTTACCACATATTTGCTACTAACAATTTAGGTAAATATTACTAGATGTTCAGCTGATTTCTCTTTTATTAGTCTGTAATTTGCTTGCAGAATGTTTCTTTAGATAAGAAATTTTAAAAAAAGACAGTTAATCTAGAGTTGAATAACTGTTCCATATTGTTACTATAGAAAATATTAAAGAAAATGAGGCTGTGTGCTATAGAAGTCCTTTTTTTTTTTTAAACGGTGTTTCAGTATTGTATTTGAATTTTTATTTAATCAGGAGGGAAGATTTCTGACAGTCACCAGGACAGATGGGATTCTGCTTTTTCTATATCTGATGTGGAAAAGTAATGGTGGGTGGCATGGCTTACGCATATTGACAGCAGTGGAAACTATTTTCTAATTTTACTTGCTGAGTATATTGGACATTAGCTGGGAGAAAATGTTTCTTAAAAATATCAAGGAACACAAAACTGCTCTTTTTCACCAAACACATCTTTTTAGCTAATAGCTTAAAAATGATTTTGCTTCTGTTGTCTTTATTGCCTGGTAAATATTCTGGGCTGGTTTGGTATTGAGGTATGAAAGACAGCATTGGGTTAAGAATCGTAAGAATAGGTAACAAAGTAAATGAATGTTCTACAGGTTAAAATGTTATACTGAAAAAAATTCTGTCATTTTTAAGTCATATAGCAAGTTCACATTCTTGACAGACAAGACAGGATCATTGGCAAGAATGCTTGTATCACTGTTCATACCCTAGCCTAGTTCTCTTCAGTAGCACCCCTTTGAACTATACAGGGATAGATGAGTAATTAGGCACTGTTATCATTTAATCCTCCTGGAAGTCTTTCACTGCAAGTGTTATTCCCATTTTGCATAAAAATGAAATTGAATGGATTATGAGAACATTGATCAGTGAGTGGTAACATTCCAAGAACAGCAACCTCAATTTTTTGTAATACACCCCCCCCTTTCTAGTTAATTTCAGCTTTTTCTCATGGATGCGTAGTTGAATACTAAAAAATAAATCATCAGTCTGCCTCCTTAAAAGAAGAATCTTCCCCATACAGTTAGATCTAAAAATTCTTAGCAAGTCTTTTAAAACCATTCCTGCAAGTAGTTTTATTGATTAGATTTCATTGGTTTTTGCACTGGTTTTTAAAAGTAATTTTTGTTAATTATAAGGAAAAAAAATACAAAACTACCATCAGTCTTATAACCAAGACAATTTTTCTTCATTTTGGTGTATTTCCTTCTTATTCTCTGTACATTTTACCCCTAAAATATTATGGAAATAACAAGTTTATATCCTGTTTTTTAAAAAATCTAACATCATTTTGTCCATATAACACAGCTTTATTAATATTTCATTGTATTATCATTTTGGTACTCATTTGCTTATTATAAGACCTTTAGATTGTTCCAATTTTTTTTTTTTTGCATTTAGTATTTAATGCTTTCCTACATATTTTCCTGTAGTTTAACTGTGTCCTCATAATAGATTATCAAAAGTAGAATTGCTAGGCTTAAGGATACAAGCATTTTTGATATATGTTGCCAGATTATTTTCTAGAAAGATTGTGCTGATCTACATTCCATCTGCAGAATGTGCAGATCTTCCTTTCACTGCATCTTTACCGGCATTATTAATTTTTTAGCCCTTTCTAAGTGAGATAGATTAAACATGTATTCTGTGACTTCATTTTTTTGTTTTTATTTTTGTAGAGGTGATATATGATTACTGTAATAAAATTCAAACAATATAGACAATACTGAAAACTATTAAAAAGAAAGTGAAAATTTAGGCCACATAGAAATGACCACTGTTCATCCTTGGTAAAGATTCCTTCCAAATATTTCTTTACATGTATGCCTTAGAGTTTTACATAAACGATACCATACTGCTTTGTAGCTTTTCCTTCACTCAACAGTAAGTTATGGGTATCTTTTCATGTTTGATATAGATCTCCGTTCCTCCCTTACCCCCTAAGAAAGGAATTATAGAAAATTTAAGTTTGGGACCAAAGCCCCAGAATAATTAAGAATGTTCATTTACTGACCATTGTTTTATGTGCATCTATTTCTTTTAGGAGCCTTGCAGGAAAGAATTAATGGTTCAAGTCCCCTAGCCAAATACCATCTTAACGTTTCAGCAATCCTGCGAGTACTACTTATACATATTAAATCTGTTTTTTCTCTTATTGGGACATTTAAGGGAGCCTCAAAAAGTAATATTAATTGTTTTGCCACTGTCGTCTCTTTGCAATTAGATAAAAAGAATGGGATTATGACCTTTTTATTTTGTGCCTATGAAACTTCCTTCTAAAAGAAAATACATTTACATTGGCCCTTTTCTCTAGGACAAATCATAAATTAAGAAAGTTAATGAGCAGTGTTGGTATTTTGTTACATCTCCTGCTAGCTTCTTTTTACATTTATTTTCCTCTGTATAAGTGTTTCTGGAGTAGAGATATAAAGGAATATCCTGCCTTTGTGGGAAGGTGAAGAAGGAATGGTAGCTAACACTTATTAAGCACTTATGATGTAATATAAATATTACAAAATATTATTAAAGATTTCTTCACTATAAAGCACATTTCTTATAACTTTGTCTATTTCTTCAAGTTCTACTATTTCAAGACATATTTCCTTACAACAAACAGATGCTAGAACAAAAGACTTCATTACAACAATACTGATACAACACATTTTAAATAATGGATAATAAGTGAATATGGAGGCTGATAGTAGTTTAGTTTAATTTTACTTCTACCTCTAACAGGGACCTATAAGCAGTGTATGGACTTGATCCAAGGAAAATATGGAGCCAAATAGGATTTAAAACAGAAAGTGAAGAATCAGATGTCTGTTTTTAAAGGACCACTCTGGCTACACTAGAAAGGATTTCAAGAGGAACAAGACTAAAAGTAGTTAGAAATCTGGAGGATTTATCCAAATGAGACACTAGGTGACCATAACTAGAAAATGGCATTGGGAAAATAGAGAAAGGGACAGATTTGAGAGAAGTAGAAGCAAAGTCTCTGGATGTTGAAGCAACATAGTAATGATTAACATCATGGGCCCTTGAATCTGGAATTAAATCCTGGCTCCCTTACTTATCATTTGCATGACTCATTATGTAAAATCACCTATAAATGGGTATAATATTAGTGCCCATTTTACTTAGACTATTGAAAGGATTAAGTGAGATGATGCACTTAAAGCACTAGCATCATGCCTGGCACAAAGTAAGTATCCTAAGTATTAGCTTTTACTATTGGTATTTGGTGTTATAATTTATCCAGGGTGGCTCTCTGAAATTTATATATAAAATATCCATGTAAAATTGCTCAACTCTTTCATCAGCCCTCTTCTCAGAGCAAAACAAGAAAGATCTCCCTTATCCTTTAGTATTCACCTTCTAAAGCTAGGGTGGAAAAATTGCTTAGCAGTCTTCCTTTATACAGCCTCATTTGATTTATCTAGTTATTTCTTACCTCCATTTTGGTTTTGTTTGTTTGGTTGGTTGGTTGGTTTTTTTGTGGTACGCAAAGTAACTCAGTGCTCACTGCTGTGGCCTCTCCTGTTGCGGAACACAGACTCCGGACGCGCAGGCTCAGCGGCCATGGGTCACGGGCCCAGCCGCTCTGCGGCATGTGGGATCCTCCCGGACCGGGGCACGAACCTGCGTCCCCTGCATCGGCAGGCGGACTCTCAACCACTGCACCACCAGGGAAGCCCATTACCTCCATTTTAATGTCATTAAGAAATGACAATTGGACTTAAGGGGGAAGGTTTAAAAGATAAGACTGAGTTTCAGAGTGTCAAAGTTAGTTTATGTAACTAACTTTGTATCTTTTGTATCACGGATTGGGTTCTTAAAAAGCTTTTGGTGCAGAGGCTGTACTCATAGCTTCCTGTTAAGTCTACTTTAATTTCTCCTATAGGTAAAACAATGTGTCATGGAGTTCAAAACCCTAAATTAAAACTGTAAGAAAGAGGAAGCTCTGAAATCAAGGAGAGTAGAGGCAGCTATTGTTAACTCTCTACTTCTACAGTATCATCTTGTATTTGGGCATTTTTTTAGTACTTTGGATTTCCATAGGCAGTGTCTTATTTTCTTTTACCCCCCTAGCATTCTTTTAACACTTACCTAGGGTGTGCAATAATGCCTTGGTTAACCCTTCCAGCCTCATATCACTACAACATTGCTTATTTAGATATTTCTGTAAAGGAAAGCTTATCTCATGCTTATTAGAAGAAAATGCAAAATGAATAACCAAGTAAGGTCCGCAACTAAGGTCCATAAATGACCTTCAAAGGAAGTATTTTATTTGTTACTGGTTTTTAAATTATGATACAAGAATGACTAGGAAACATTCCAGTATGATTTGAGAAAAGTATCTTGAGGGTAAGCAAATGTTCTACTCAGTGAAGTTAACTGTATTGCTGCTGGGTTCTAAGCAGTTAGAAATGGATAAAATCTTTTATAATACCATTTTCTTAAATATATTTTAAAATTTCTTTGATTCATGAGGTACTGCAATTTCTGGAAAACATTGTAGGTTGAACCTTTCCTCATCTGATACATTATTAGTGTTGCTCTTCTGAATAAATAGTGTTTTTTTAAATAAAAATTTATTTATTTATTGGCTGCATTGGGTCTTCATTGCTGTGCAGGCTCTTCTCTAGTTGCAGCGAGCAGGGGCTGCTCTTCGTTGCAATGCATGGGCTTCTCGTTGCAGTGGCTTCTCTTGTTGCAGAGCACAGGCTCTAGGCACACGAGCTTTTGTAATTATGGCATGCGGGCTCAGTAGTTGTGGCTCGCAGGCTCTAGAGTGCAGGCACAGTAGTTGTGGCGCGTGGGCTTAGTTGCTCCGTGGCATGTGGGATCTTCCTGGACTAGGGTTCGAAACTGTGTCCCTTGCATTGGCAGACAGATTCTTAACCACTGTGCCACCAGGGAAGTCCAATTGTGTTACGTTTTAATCTTCCCAGCTGGTTCAACAAACGACTTTCTTATATTTGGCCTCCACTGGATGTATACATTTTTAGCCTAAGTTTTGGTATTTAGGTTTAGTATAGAGAATTATAATTCTAGACTAGCCATATCATTTTAAAGATAAGAAAATTAAGTCCAGGGTCCAGTGGTTAAGACTCTGTGCTCCCAATGCAGGGGGCCCGGGATCGATCCCTGGTCGGGGAACTAAGATCCCACATACCTCAACTAAGCCTGCACACCGCAACTAGAGAAGCCCGGGTGCCGCAACAAAGACCCAGCGTAGCCAAACTAAATTAATTAATTAAAAAAAAATTAAGTCCAGGAAAGTAATGACTGACTTGTCTAGTTGTATAGTGGTGACAGTGACAGTCGAGCAGGTCTTCTCTCTGTTATCATTGTGTTCTTTATATTTCAGAGGCTATCGGGGGATCCATACGTATTTGAAAGGCTAAATAGATGAGATTTTAATATTTATAAACGTGAAATTGTCATGCCAAATTTTATTATAGCAAATAATATATGTTTACCTACAATCATAAATAAAATTGTTGCCATTGTAACTTATTATGATACTGTAAACCATAATTTTATTGATTAAATTGTTCTCCTGGCTATAGTGTCTTCTCATGTGGTTTGCTTTAAAATATTAATATTGAAAGTAGATGTGTGGGTGCTGGCAACATAGCAAGCGCATTTGGTTTTATTATGGGTTTCAGAGTTTCAGTTTCTGGAAAATGCTCCATTGTTCTAATGTTAAAATGCATTTGGTTTTATTATGGGTTTCAGAATTTCAGTTTCTGGAAAATGCTCCATTGTTCTAATGTTAACATTTAATCTTCTATTTTCTCTCTTCCCATAATTAAAATGGGAAGAAACAATAGGGAGACTATGCCACAAAATAGGTAATTTTTGACACCATGAGGAAGTTAATTTCTTTCTCAGTTATTTTGCTGTGCTTGTTGCTGGAGAGTGTTATTAGGAAAATGAATAAGTTTTTCAAAAGGCAGGTGCTATGAAAAAAAAATAATAAGCCAACCTATTTCCTTTATTTTATACCACTGTTTTCTGGAGTATAGATAGGCTGATGAACAAACTGTGCAAAATGAAAATATATGTTTATCTCCTGCATGAATAAGCCAAACTATAAAATTTAGCTGTGACTTTAAGGGAGTTTTCAAATCAGTTCTTAGGCATTTCTGGTCCTTTATTAAATTCATAACTTTGAACTGTATGACTTAATTTATCAAGATTTTAGGTGTTCTCAGAAAATCAAGATACAGAAAGTACAGGTACATACATGCAAGGGATTTAGTCTGAAGGTTACTATTGTACTTTGACCAATAGTAACCTTTGTGTCAGCTTTCCAAGTATACTGCTTGGAAAGTGCTACTGACCCCCTCTAGTGGCCAAAAGATTACACTCCCCACCCCCAAAATAAGGAGGAATGTTATAACAGAGGTGTGGCCTCATTACTGTAATATTTAAAAGAACCCAGCCTTGTTCTATACGGGACATGTTCAATAAGTGTTCATTGAACCAAAATGTCATTGTATGTTCATGCAAAACATGTTGAGGAATACTGCTTACAAACACACAAATTTGGGAAAGAAGGGTTTTTTTTGCAAAGCAATTTGTGTGAGGGACCTTAAAGCGTATATGTTGAAAGGAAATATTCCTATAGTAACTGTATTTGAATTCCACATTATTAATTTTAGATGGAAACAGGTATTTTCAAAAATACTGTATTGGTGATTAGAGCTTGTAAGTAAGCTCTACTTTTTTCTTATGGAAGAATAGGGTTAAGAAAAAGCCAGCATGCCTTTAAAGTATTATCCCTAAAATCATACCAATGAGATTTTAAAGGCATGTCAAGACTTTGAGGAACATTTAACAGTGTATATCAGTTGTGACCATAAAGTAATTTCTTCCCATTTCCATCCTTGGAAATTTCCCTCACCCCCACCTTCGAAAAGCAGACCTTGTTAAATTCAGAATGAGTATTGTTGCCTTAAAGTAGACATCTTGGAAAGCCAAATAGATGTCAACAACATTGCTGCTTTTCAGAATAGTTTTATAACTTATCTTTTAGAATCATTTTAGCCCCTGTGACAAAGTGTTTCTAAAATACTGATATCTTAATGATAGATTGGATTTTTGAGAGAAATGCAGTACTAAATCAGAGCCATGTCATGTGACTACGAAAGGCAGTCAAGCTTAATTATACAGTTTATAGCTATTTCTTTGAAGTAGTGAAACAGCTTTAAAAGTTTTATTCTGCAACTCCCTGAAATGATTTTAGATAGCTCCATTTTGTGGCTGTATCATAAAATTACTCTAAATATTGTGGTAGTACCATCAGGAATCTTTTATGCAATGATAGCATCATTGGCACAATTATAGACATTTCCAGAATGACCGGTTTTTAAACAGTGAGAATTCATTTGTATGTGCATGTGTGTGTTTGTTAAACACTTAAATTATTTATTTTAAAAGTTATCCCAGTGCAGGTACTGACATAGAGTGACAAATGAATCCCCATTATTTAAATTGAATAAAATGGAATTGGTCTTCATGAATATACTTTATTTTCTTTTTCCTTGGAATGATGTATATAATTTATAATGCAGTTTATTTAAGTGAAACTTTATTAAAGGTAGAAATACAATTACTCTAAACTCTTAGCCTCAACATTCATTTACTATCCATTACTTAAAATGTATAGCAACAGTATTGCTATAGTAGAGTGTTTTGTTCTATCATGTCTTTGTTGTAAGGAGATATTACTGTTTTGAAATCGTGGAACCTGAAAAAACAGGCAAGGATGTAAGAAGTATGTTTCATAGTCAAAAAACATTTAGTAAAGCTTTGTAGTGTTTATATTTTGTTTCAAGATTTTAAAGTTTTGACTTACTCCGTTTAGGACTCATTGATATAAAGCAAGTAAATGGAGAGGGTAGATTCATTTGGATTTGGATTTGAAATTGTTTGGTTTTAAATATTTTTCAAATAAATATCCAAAATTTGTTTTTAAATAAAATTTTGATTGTAAATTATGGGGTAGTTTTGTACTTAAATGGACGGTTCAGATTAATTTATGTTGAGAAATGAATGACATATAGGTGTCTGAGATAAGTGATTGCTGAAGTACGTACCTTATATTTTTGGTCCATCACAGGTAGATTTTTCTTATTTTTCTTATTTTTATTTATTTATTTTTGTGGTACGCGGGCCTCTCACTGTTGTGGCCTCTCCTGCGGAGCACAGGCTCTGGACGCGCAGGCTCAGCGGCCATGGCCCACGGGCCTAGCCGCTCCGCGGCATCTTCCCGGACCGGGGCACGAACCCGTGTCCCCTGCATCGGCAGGCGGACTCTCAACCACTGTGCCACCAGGGAAGCCCAGATTTTTCTTATTTTTAATTCCAATCTTCTATATTTAAATCTAACGAAAAACTTTACCAAACCAGTACAACAATTAAAATGTAGAAACACTATACTTAGAAAGTTAGCATTATTGTCAAACGAGAAAGAGAAACTAGAGCCATTTTAGTTAAGGAACCTAGCTCAGTACCTTTGTTCCAGGACATTATTTGATAAGAAGTCTTATTTTTTTTATGAATTGCATGATTTCTGTAATTAGAATTTTCTTTTTGTGGGATTCTGTGATACTGAAACAAGCTTACCTATTTTTCTTTAGCTAATTTATTGAGGTTCAATTTATTGTACCTTTGATTCCATCTAGTCATGAGTTTATATGTAATTTGTTAGTAAATTAAGAGTTAGGAATATATTGCAGTACCGTTTATAGGTAGAGTATTTTATGAACAGGCATTATTAAAGTATGACAATCTTTGAATCTTTAGCGACCGGTATGTACTGGAAGCTTGAATTTTTAAGAAGCTGCACTAGGTGTGATGCCAAAAATGATTAGATATTATTTTACCTCTTAAGTTTAGTGTCTAGGATTAAAATTATGCACAGTACTTGTAAAAGAATAACAGTAGGAAGAAATCAGAGATCCTAAAGTACTTGAGCAGGTTTTAGGTACTTGGAAGTTGTTTTTTTCAAATGTTTAATTCTTTTGTCCATGTTTTTAGTACTGCATTTTCCTAAGGAGGATGGGATGCAAAATTGATACTTTAAAGATTGCCAACTCCATCAAAATTAGATCACAGTTCTGAGTCTAACTAAACCCCAAAAAGAGTTCAGTTATCTTCTATGATGTGATTACAGAATAGACTGGCAAAACTGGGGATTTTCTTTGTGCCATGAACTGTCAAGGTGGCTACAAAAATGGAAGAAATACAGTCTTCTTACAGAAGGTACAAGTCCACTAGTAGTTACAAAATGTAAACTATTAAAATTGAGTGGCAAATGCCATAATCATGATATGTTAAGAATGGTTGAGAATACAGAGACAGACTATCTGGAATAATAGGAAAGGCTTCATTGAGACAGTGGTATTTGAGCTGTGTCAGGGTAAATAATTCATCTATAAAGAAGTTTTCCTTTTTTTTTTTTTTGGTCCTTGTTCTACCAAAATTTTTTATTGTGGTAAAATATGCATGACGATCTGTCATTTCATTCTGTGACATTAAGTATATTCACATTGTTGTTCAACCATCACCACCATCACCATCCATCTCCAGAACTTTTTCATCTTCTCCAACTCCAGCTCTGTACCTAGTAAATTCTAACTCCTCATTCTCCCCTCTTTCTAGCCCCCTGATAACCACTGTTCCACTTTCTGTCTCTATGAATTTACCTTCTGTAGGTAGTTTTCCTATTATTAAACTCTTTTAGCCAACTAGCCCAGCATGTAGTTGGTATTCAGTAAATTTCTAAATGAAGTGGCAGTTAGGAATTGAAAGCATTGCTTATGCCAGCGGATTGCCTATATTTCTTGAGTGAACTCAAACTACTAATTATTGTTACGGTAACCTTAACAAAAAATTTTTTTGCAATAACCTTATTAATTTATAGGGAAACTTTTGTTTTCTCTTAAGTATTTTTCCAGTTTTATTGAGATATAATTGATATATAACACTGTATTAGTTTAAGGTTTACAGCATAATTATTGGATATATGTATATATTGTGAAAGGATTACCATAGTAAGTTTAGTTAACATCCATAACCTCACGTAGTTAAAAAGTTTTTTTCTTGTGATGATTAAGTATTTTTTATTTAATTTTTTTCATGTAGTTTACTTTCCTTTTTAGACTGAGTCTGGATATGGATCTGAATCCAGCTTGCGTCGACATGGCTCAATGGTGTCACTGGTGTCTGGAGCAAGTGGCTATTCTGCAACATCCACGTCTTCATTCAAGGTTTGTGGTTATGAATGCTTTAGTACTGAATGTTGTGAACAGAACTTATTTGATAGAATAAGTTTTTTGAAAGAATTTTCCTACAATGTAAATTATTTGAAGTTGTTACAGAATAGTTTTTTAAGAGGTAAAATCATGACTCATAAAAATAAAATGAACACACGTCAGAGATTTTGTTTCATTCATTAATGAAATAAGATGTTAAAGAAAAAATGTAGTTCAAAGAAGAATGTGAGGAATGCTGAAATGATTTTGCTAATATATGCAAAACTAATCAATAGTCACACATTAGTAACCAGTGTACCTCCACTGGACAAAGTTCATTTGCTTTTCTATGGACAAGAATCATTTACATTACTCTCAGTTTTCTATGACTTAAAAAGTTGTAAAATAGCTCAAATGCAATGAAATCAAAGACTTCTATATGATCAGGCACCCAGTAAGTATCATGGATGATACTTACTATTCCTTTCAAAGGACACCCAGTAATATTTTTGCCCATTTTAAAGTCTTTCACAATTTATCATCACAGTGTTTAATTTGAAAATATTAAATGTTGTAGTGGCAAGTTGTCAGGCTTGCTCTCATTTCCTTCAGGCTTATCACTATCAAGCCATTAATTACTGAGTTTCAAGTCTGTCCCTGGAATAATACATTGAACTTGACAACTCTCCCTACTCCATGCCCTCAATAGTAAGATACAGACCTTAAAAGGTGGTGAAATACCATGGGACTAAGAATAAACAAATTCTAGTTTTGTTAACTTGGATTACATCTCCCCGTTTTGTGTTTTGCAGAAGGGCCACAGTTTACGTGAGAAATTGGCTGAAATGGAAACCTTTAGAGATATCCTATGCAGACAAGTCGATACTCTACAGAAGTACTTTGATGCCTGTGCTGATGCTGTCTCCAAGGATGAACTTCAAAGGGATAAAGGTTAATTAGGCTATTACCACTATTTAAAGCCTCTTGATCTTAAGGGTAATGTCTTTAAGTGAGGAAGGTAATTATAGTCACTTTTGCTGTACACCTCTAATGTAACAGATTTCAGTGTCCACATAACTTGTCTACTTGAATAACATCCTAATTAATCTGATCACCCATACCAGATATCATTGAAGATTTTAAAATGGTTTTTGAACTCTTTATTCCATTAAAAAATATAATATCATCTTGATAATATGGGGCATTTCACATGATTATGTCTAATAAATGTACCCTATGACAAGTCTTAGAGACAAGCATATGTTTATGTTAAATCCTCCAGATCTGGAATCAGTCGATCTTTTCATCCCTTGCTCTTCCTCTTCCTCTCCCTCTTTACCTCTTTTTCTCTCCTTCCCTTTGTCACCCTCCCTTCCTCTGGCCTTTTTCTCATAGAAGAAGTCAATAATGGAATTACATACACATGTAAAAGTAATTTTAGTGAGTTTTTTTTTAAGAGAGATGATCTTTAGTTATAATGTGAATTTTGAAGTTACTTTTCATTTGTTACTGCTAAATATTACTGGTGTTGTCAATATCTGTTCTTTAGTTTTTCTCTTAGTTTGTTACAATGGGCAAAAATGAACTACTCATAACAGTATTACTAAATCATTCTGAGTTCATACCCAGTATAACTAAGTTGCCTAACATGGTTTCGTTTCTTGGTCTTATTAAATGTCTTTGATCTGAATTCATATTCTTTTTGTTGACTTGCTGGCAAGATGGTGGAGTAGAAGGACGTGAGCTCACCCCTTCTTACATATTCTTTTTGTCTTCTCTGTTCTTTGTTCCCTTCTTCTGCCTTCTTTTGGATTGAGTATTTTTTATAATTCCGTTTTCTATCTCCTTTGTTGGCTTTTTAGTTATACTCTTTGTTATTATATGGCTACTTTAGGGTTTATAGTATGCACATTTAAGTTATTACAGTCTCCCTTCAAGTAATATACCCACCTCCTGTATTGTTTAAGAACCTTAGAATAATGTATTTCCATTTCTCCCTAAGACTGTGCCAAGGCAGTTTCGCATTCTCTAGCCAATTCCCTGTGAATTATTCCAGGTCTGTGTTATAGGAACAGGTGCTTTTCCCTGCCCCACATAGGCTTTGGGTACTCTTCCCTGGTGGAATCCTCTCAGATGGTTCTTTCTATGACCTCTATAGTTCCTCAACTTGTATGTGCTGTCAGTACTCTGCGAAATACTCAGGGGGACCTTCTGCCCATCTCCAGAGTTCTCTCTCTGTACAGTTGTCTCCTCCCAAGTACTCTGCCTTGTGAACTCTACTGTCCTTTGTCTCTCTGGATTCTCAGCTCCATTTCTTCACCTCAGAGAGTCTACCAGGCTCCTCCTGGGTTCCTCATTACTCTACAGCTTGGAAACTCTCCCATGGCAGTAAGCTGGAGCATTCACAGCACTCACATCATTTGTTCCCCAGCCCTTAGGGATCATTGTCCTTTGTTGCCTAATATCCAGTATCTTGAAAACCATTGTTTCATATATTTTGTCTGATTTTTTAGTTTCATGCTAGAGTATAAATTCTCTCCCTGTTATTCCATCTTTGCCTGAAGCGGAAGCCCATATTCCTCTTAAAGCACTTAATTTTACCTGAAGTATCCTTGAAGTTCTTTATATTTGATGCACTTTTAAGTTTTTGGTTCTTTAACATTTAATATTTATTTCTCTAAAAATAAAGACAGTTGAACTTCTATTTCTCATTAATTTAAAAAAGTATGTATACTTTTTTTTTGTCAAATTAGACATTACACATCAGCTTTCATTTGCTTGCAAATAGCCCTTTAAACTAAAACAGGATGTATACAGGTTTGGATTCCTTGTTTATTTTTAAATGATTCACGTCAATAATATATAGCATTTTAAAGACAAAAGTGATAGTGGAAGGAGTGGAAGTTGGGATGTAATAATAACCATGTTGTGTAGAAGATTTGAAAAATATTTTTAAACATTATTCATGTTTTATTATATAGCAGCAGTCATAGACTAATGTATTAGTTGTTAGGGATGCCATCGCCAAAGTACTCTACAGACTGTGTGGCTTAAACAACGGAAGTGTATTTCCTCACAGTTTTGGAGGCTAAAAATGTGAGATCAAGGTTTTGGCAAGTTTGGTTTCTTCTGAGGGCCATGAGGGAAGGATCTGTTCTAAGCCTCTCTCCTTGGTTTGTAGATGATCATCTTCTCCCTGTGTCTTCACATCATCTGCCTTCTGTAAGTGTCTGTGTCCAAATTTCCTCCTCTTATAAGGACACTGGTCATATTGAAGTAGGGCCCATCCTCATGACCTCATTTTAATTTGATTACCTCTGTAAAGACCTATCTCCAAGTCCAGTCACATTTTGGAGTACAGGAAGGTTAGGACTTCAACATATGAATTTGGTTGTGGCACAATTCAGCATATAACAACTGATTTCCCTATAAATGGCTATTTTAAGAAATGTTTTTAAGAGTACATGCTGGGTAAAGGTGAAATAAGAACATGGACCATAGTTTCCTACTTCGACTATAGACTGGAATTGCTGACCTAAGGATCTCTATAGATGTACTTTCACTAAATTATCAAGACTAAATTATCTGTGACTTAAAAAATTTTTAAGAAGAATCACTGTTCTTCATTAAGTGTGTCATTGAAATGATAATAGCAAGCTCTCATTTTAGGTGTTCAATGTTTTCATTTAAAAAGTTTTATCGTAATTGCTAGTAAGGAGACTTAACCACACACATACACACACACACACCCCACACTTCAGTAAGATTTAATTAACCATTTAGGTCCAGATACTCTAGGATTACAGAAGTAGAAGACATTATCTCTGACCTAAACATATATTTTAAAACAAGACATATATACCATATTAAACATAAAGGTTCTAATCTTGCTTTTCTATTCATTATTAGTTTGATGACTTGAAGTAGATTACTTAACATTTCTGCACATCTCTTTCCTCTGTAACATGGGTGTTGTATCCAGCACATATGATTGTGAGATTTAAATCAGAATATGTATATTAGCCCTGTGCTTAATAGCAAAAAATCAATAATAGTTGCTATTATTAATGTGGTTGATTTGGATTATTGCTGGGATAATGAAAGCAGAAATGTACAAGATCCAGAGATGGAATTTAGCATAATAGATTTGAGGGCTGGTAAGGGAGACCAGTCTGATTGGGATGGGAGATTTGTATTAGGACAGTGTTTTTAAATCATGTCAGGCATCCCTTAAAGGTGCCTCAATGATGGACAAGGAGTGCTTGGTTGGGAAGGAAAGGGGGAGGGCCACTCTTTTAGCCAGAGCAGCTCTTGTTTTCATCAGTCGTATATTTTGAGTATTTACTAGAAAAAGAAGGCTGAAAATCCCTGTTTGGTAGTACTAGGCTATTGGATGGTTAGAGATATGAAAGTGAATCTTTAGGAACCCAAGGTAGATACTGAGGAGACAAGTGAAATGCAGACATTTCAGTATTTAAGAGCAGTTAATCAGATTAGTAATGAGTCAAGGTCAGGATGTTGTCTGATGATTTAAAATCAGTAATGATTTAAAATCAGAGCAGCACTGTAGTAGTTAATTTCTTAGAATTGACCATATTTGCAAATTAATTGATGAAAAGACAGAGATCCACAGAATCTGGGAATTGATTAATCTTGGAACTAAGGCGTTTGCAGAGGCTTCAATATGGATACTGAAGTCTGTAGGAATGATGGATGTGGAAAAGAAAAATGTCAGTTGGATACTGTTAGCAGTTAGCTGGTTATAAAATAGTAGATGTTAGTAGATAATAGCAGCTTATGATTTGAAAAAGTTGTTATAGATGAGTGCAAAATTTTCAGGTGATGAAAAAAATGAAATAGCCCAGTAATTAGAAAATTGTAGTACAGAATAAAGGTATTTTCCATAGTAATTACTACCATTTAGTCACGGGAGGGAGTAAGGAATAGTAGTGGGCTTTGCATCCATTGGAGAGAGAGTTAAAAATAGATGAAATGTTCCTCATAGAGCCAAATTACTCCTGATGTAAAGAGAGATAGGCAAGGAGTAAGACATTAGTTTAAAGTGAAGATTTGTTCGGTAGAAAGGGAGTTCCTCAAATGATAATAAACTAAAGAAGCCATTCAGAAACAGAGAATAAGGTTGGGGGCTGAGGTTTAGAAATTTGCACTAAGAAGTGGAATACATAGTGCAGAGGATTAAGTATGTTAGGCAGTAGAAAAAGGGATAGTACGTAGAAGAAAGAGGTATGTGGAAGAACACAGGGGATTCTGTATTTTCTGGAATTAGGTAGGTTAAAATGGATGTCCAGGCACAGACACACTGGGATGAATTAAAATTGATATCACATCTATAAGTCATTATATTTTCCCTGCATATCCTAGAGGCAAGATAAAGTATCTTCTGCATGTACCATTACTGTCCTCTTCGGTCTTTGTAGGCCTCTGGTAGAACTATGAAATCTCCCCAAGGTCAGGAGGAAGAGATAGGAAGACTTAAAGGACAGAATAAATCGTATCTCAGTATCATCCCTTACACAAATGAGAATGGGTACAGTTTTTATAAGAATGTATTTAAAGACATTCCACAGCATATTTATTGGGCATACATTGATAAGCACTGAAAATACAAAGATGAATAAAACCATGTACTCACAGAATCCAGAGTATATTTACTCCGTTGAACATAAGAATAAACTGGTTAATTTCTATATGCTTTCTTCCTGATATCTTTAAATATATTTTACTTAGTGGTAGAAGATGATGAAGATGACTTTCCTACAACACGTTCTGATGGAGACTTCTTGCATAATACCAATGGCAATAAAGAAAAGGGTAAGTAATAAAATTTTCCCCCTCAGTTTGGTAAAATACACGTTCTAAAGTTACATAATAACTAACTATATAACAAGAATAATTAATGGAATAGTTAAAAATTTTTTAAGCTGGAAAGCGAAATTTTTCTTCTAAGAAAAGACATGTAGGTAAAATATACATTCTGACGTTAAATAATCTGACAGCTCATCTGACAAAGACTTACTCTAAATTTTAGACATTGGCCTCTTATTTCAGCAGTATTTGGTAGAATCAGTTTCTAGTACTGAAAAAGTACTTCTTAGGGAGGAAACATTGTAATGGAACTTGAATGTTTCTTTAGAGTGTATTTCTCTCTGTTAATGTTCTTTTCCCTCTCCACTTGATAAACTGGTGTTGCAAAGTATATAATCAGTGTTATTAAAGGACAATTACTGAAATCACTGATTTCACAGCACAATTGTTTATAGACTCAGGAGCAAGGTGGTTTATTACATATATCAGTTTATTTCATATATCAGTTAATTGTTGCTCTGTTTATAAGGGCTCACTCGTTAGATGGAATTCTTAATTGTTGATTGGGAACCTTTGTTTTACAACAACATGGATGAACCTGGAGGGCATTATGCTAAGAGAAATAAACCAAAGACAAATACTGCATGGCATCACTTATGTGTGGAATCTATGTATGGGGCAGGGGTGGGCAGGGAGGTTGTGACAGAAACTTGTGATTCATGGTCAGTGCTTTCTTTTAACATATCCTAAGAAAAAGCTGGCATGGATTCCTAAAACTTTTTTTAAGTTGCAAATAAGCAACTTTCTTTCTTCAGAATCACCAACAGAGAATAGACTGGTGGTTGCCAAGGGCGAGGTGGGGTGGGAGAGGGATGGATTGGGAGTTTGAGATTAGCAGATGCAAACTGGTATATATAGAATGGATAAACAACAAGGTCCTACTGTATAGCACAGGGAACCATATTCAGTATCCTGTGATTAAACCATAATGGAAAAGAATATGAAAAAGAATGTATATATATGTATAACTGAATCACTTTGCTGTACAGCAGTAATTAACACAACATTGTAAATCAACTATATTTCAATTAAAGAACAGAATTCCTTTCTTAATGTTGATGGAAATTAACTCTTGAAAATCATCATAGGTGGAAAGTATCTTTTTATGGCTAAGCTCTAGAAATAAGTTAGTCAGAAGCATTGAGTATAATCCGGTAAAGTGAACAGAGCATAGTCTTTAAATCTGGAACTACTTGATTGTAGTCTGGGATTAAGGTATTTTAGTCATCTCTCAGAAACAGGGTCTTAGTCCTAGATTGATCAACTGTTGGAAGAGGGAAAAATAATACTCTGTTCTTGGGAGTGGTCATTGTAATGTTCTTACCATTAGGGCCATTATTAAAGGTTAGGTCTAGATCAAATATTGTGATGTAACTATACTGAAGTTTTTTAAAATTTAGAACTAGTTTACCAACCTACTAGTAAATATGCCAGGAATAGGAATGGGGGTTATGCAGCGAAGACTAAAACAGGAGTAAAACTTCCAGATATTCTAAGATGAGAAGAAAGGCAATTAAAGTAATTTGAAGATTAGAGCAGAGGAGAAATTTTTGAATTAGAAAACACCTTCCTTAGTTAAAGACTTTTAAGAGTTCTAGATCACAGTGAAAGGAATGTTTCCTCAATCTTTTGTGAACAAACTTCTCATCTACCTCTATATAAGTTTTCTTCTGTTAAATTCTATGCCATCTTTTAAAAATTATATTTCTAGAGACAAAAGGAGAGATTTTATGACAATAAAATACGTATTTGCATGTAACAACAGAGCCCCAAAATACATGAAGCAAAAACTGACCAAAGAGACAAGTCAATAGTAACAGTTTGAGACTTCAATAACCAACTTTCAATAATGAATAGAACAAATAGGATAAAGATCAACAAGACAGTAAAATATTCGAATAGTCTAAATAAACAGACCTAGTAGACATTCACAGAACGCTCCACCTAACAATAGAAAAATATATATTCTTCTCAATTGTTCATGGAATATTCTTTATTATAGACCTTATGCTTGGCCACAAAACAGGCTTTAATTAGTTTAAAAGGACTGAAATCAAGTAAAGTATGTCCTCCAGCCACAGTGGAATGAAATTGGAAATTAATAACAGAAATTTGGGAAATTCAGAAATATGTAGAAATTAACACACTCATAAATAACCAGTGGATCAAAGACAGAAATCACCAAGGGCATTAGAAAATACTGTGAGGTGAATGAAAGCAGAAACACAAGATGCCACAACTTATGGGCTGCCACAGTACTTAGAGGGAAATTTGTAGGTGAAACACATTTATTATGAAGAAGAAAGAGAATTGAAAAACAATATAGAGAATCAATGAAACTTTAAGTTGATTCTTTGAAAAGCAAAGTTGACAAACTGTTAACTAAACTGATCAAGAAAAAAGGGGAGAAGACTCAACTTATTAAAATCAGGAATGAAAGGGAGGACATTACTGCTGCCCTTACAGGAATAAAAAAGATTATAGGGGGATGCTATGAACAGCTGTATGCCAACAAATTAGATAACTTAGATGAAATGGACAAAAGTCCTACAAAGACACCAACTGTTGAAACTATGTCGAGAAGACCTACAAAATCCAAATAGACCAATAATAAGTAAAGAGACACAATTAGTAAAAAAACTTCCCACAAAGAAAAGCCCAGGCTCCAGTGACTTCACTGGTGAATTTTACTAAACATTTAAAGAAAAATTAATACCAGTTCTTCACAAATTCTTCCAAAAAGTAGAATAGGGGGAGCACTTCCTAACTAATCATTCTCTGAGGCCAGTTTTGCCTTGATAACCAGTATCTCTTAGTGCAACCCACAGTTAACATCACTTTTAATGGTGGAAGACTGAATGCTTTCCCCCTAAGATCAGGAACAAGACAACCTTGTTCCTAACTATTGTTCAACCTTGCCACTTGCGTTCAATAATGTATTAGAGATTCTACCTGGACAGCTGGGCAGGAAAAATAAATAAAAAGCATCCAGATTCAAAAGGGAGAATTAAAACTTTCTCTGTTTGAAGATGCCGTTATCTTACATAGAGAAAAATCATAAGGAATCCACTAGAAACCTATTAGGACTAATAAATTGAGACTGCAGTATATAAGATCAGTATACAAAAAGTCAGTTGTATTGTATTGGCCAAAAGGTTCATTCAGTTTTTTCTGTAAGAGGCTCTAGTAGCACTTAGTCAGCTTTAACGTCATTCAAAACAATTTTGTTAGATTGTATGTGACAGCTGGCATATCAGCGTGCATTTTAAAAAAGATTTATCAAAATTGGTGAAATTTTGTGTAGTCGTTTTAATATTAAAGATGGAAGAAAAACAACATTTTCAGCATTTTATGCTGCATGTCAAGAAAGGTAAAAATGCAACTGAAACCCAAAAAATGATTTGTGCAGTGTATGGAGAAGGTGCTGTGACTGATCGAACACATCAGAAGTGGTTTGTGAAGTTTTGTGCTGGAGATTTCTCGCTGGACAATGCTCCATGGTAGGGTAGACCAGTTGAAGTTGATAGCAATCAAACTGAGACATTAATTTAGAACAGTCAACGTTATACCACATGGGTAATAGCCGACATACTGAAAATATTCAAATCAAGTGTTGAAAATCATTTGCACCAGCTTGGTTATGTGAATCACTTTGATGTTTGGGTTCCACATAAGTTAAGGAAAAAAAGACTTCTTGAACGTATTTCCACATGTGATTCTCTACTTAAATGTAATGAAAACAGTCTGTTTTTAAAACAAATTGTGATGGTGATGAAAAGTGGATACTGTACAATAATATGGAACGGAAGAGATTGTGGGGCAAGTGAAATGAACCACCACCAACCACACCAAAGGCTGGTCTTCATCCAAAGAATGTGATGTTGTATATATGGTGGGATTGGAAGGGAGTCCTCTATTATGATCTCCTTTTGGACAACCAAACGATTAATTCCAACAAGTACTGCTCCCAATTAGACCAACTGAAAGCAGCATTCGATGAAAAGCATCTGGAATTAGTCAACAGAAAACGCATACTCTTCCATCGGGATAACCCAAGACTGCACATTTCTTTGATGACCAGGCAACAACTGTTACGGCTTGGGTGAGAAGTTCTGATTCATCCGCCATATTCACCAGACATTGCACCTTCGGATTTCCATTTATTTTGGTCTTTACAAAATTCACTTAATGGAAAAAATTTCTGTTCCCTGGAAGCTATAAAAGGCACCTGGAACAATTCTTTGCTCGAAAAGATAAAAAGTTTTGGGAAGATGGACTTACAGAGTTGCTTGAAAAATGGCAGAAGGTAGTGGAACAAAAGGGTGCATATGTTCAGTAAAGTTCATGGTAAAAGTGAAAAATTTGTCTTTTATTTTTACTTAAAAACTGAAGACACTTTTTGGCCAACCCAGTATTTTTTATACACTAGAAATGAAGAATATGAAGATAAAGTTAAGGAAATAGTTTTGTTTATAACAGCATCAAAAAGGATTAAATACCTAGGAATAAATTTAACGAAAGAAGCACAAACCTTATATTATGAAGACCACAAAACATTATTGAAAAAATTAAAGAAGACCTAAATAGATGGAAAGATTTGCCCTGTTCATGGATCAGATGACTTAATATTGTTAAAAATTCAGTATTCCCCAAATTGACCTGTAGATTCAATCCAGTCTTTACCAAAATCCTAGGTAGGATTTTCGCACAAGTGGACAAGCTAATCCTAAAGTTCATATGGAAATACAAATGACCCAGAGTAGCTTCAACAGTCTTGAAAAAGAACAAAGTAGGAGGACTCACACTTTCAATTTCATAACTTACTACAAAAGCAACAGTAAAGTATAGTTCTGGCATAAGGAAAGATATATAGAACAGTGGAATAGAATTGAGAGTCTAGAAATAAACCCTCACATTTATAGTAAAATAAATGTGACTTTTCACAGGAGTGCCAAGACAACTCAGGAAAAAAGTCTTTTCAACAAATGGTGTTAGGCAGCTGGATATCCATATTTAAGGAATGAAGTTGAACCGCTACTTCACACAAACACAAAAATTAACTCAAAATGGATCAAAAACCTAATTAAAAGAGCTAGCACCATAAAACCTTAGAAGAAATATAGGAGTTAATCACCTTGAGCAAGGCAAAGCTTTCTTGATTTTTAGCAAAACTTTAAACTTTTGTGCTCAAGGAAACTATCAAAAAGTGAAAAGATAACCTACAAAATGGGAGAAAACATTTGCCAATCATTTATCTGGTAAGGGATTTGTATTTAAAATACATAAAGAACTCTTACAGATCTATAATAGACAAATATCTCAGTTCAAAAATGGGCGAAGCATCTCAATAGACATTTTTCCAAAGAAGATATACAAATGGCCAGTGAGCACCTGAAAAGTTCCTCAACTCATTAGCCATCAGGAAAATGCAAATCAAAACCACAGTGAGACACCACTTCACACCTATTAGGCTGGCTGTAATCGGAAAGAAATACCATAACAAGGTGTAGCTGCTTTGGAAAACAGTGTGGCAGTTCCTCAACATATTATACATGGTGTCACCATTGGACCTAGCAGTTCTACTCCTAGGTATATATTCAGGAGAAATGAAAACATACATCCATATAAAAAGTTGTACATGGATGTTCATTGCAGTATTATTCATAACAGTCAAAAAGTGGAAATAACCCAAACATCCATCCACTAACGAATAGATAAACAAAATGGAACATTTTTTAGCCATATGAAGGAATAACATACTTGACATGTGCTGTAACATGGATGAACCTTGAAAATATTATGCTAAGTGAAAGAAGCCAGTCACAGAAGACCACTCATTGTTACTTTATATGAAATATTCAGAGGCAAATCGTAGAGCAGAAACTGTATTAGTGGTTTCCTAGAACTGGGCAGTAGGGTTGGGGGAAATGGGAAGTGACTACTAATGTATGTGGGATTTGAGGGGATGGTTCATAAAAATGTCCTAAAGTTTGATTGTGATGATGCTTGTACACTCTGTGAATATACTGAGAATCATTTAATTGTATGTGTTAATGAGTGAATTTTATGCTGTGAAAATTATATCTCAGTAAAGCTGGTATTTATAAAAAGACTAGGGAATTCCCTGGCAGTCCAGTGGTTAGGACTCTTGCTTTCACTGCCGAGGGCCTGGGTTCAATCCCTGGTCAGGGAACTAAGATCCCATAAGCTGTGTGGTGCAGCTAAATAAATAAATAAATAAATAAAATGTACACTTAAATTTTTTAAAAAGTGTAAATAAATTCACTGACTTAGTACTGTTCAATTTTTTGGCCTCTACTTTTTCTTGGGGGGAGGGGGGCACACCATGCAGCTTGTAGAATCTTAGTTCCATGACAAGGCATTGAACCTGGGCCCTCAGCAATGAAAGCACAGAGTCCTAACCACTGGACTGCCAAGGAACTCCCTGGCCTCTACTTTAGATTAAATCAATCTAAAGTCAGAAATTTCCTACCCCTAAACCCTTATTTCTAATGATTAATTGTATTAATTACATGTCAAAGATGGCTACTTGCATGGATTTTTTATATCTATTATATTTTCCAGTTGTTCCCATTTAACTATATTTTTAACCATATTTTCTAACCAATTTTGTAACTTGTATTCCAGTTTTGTAAATAATATACAAGAGCATATTGTCATCTACTATATAAAATAATGACAGTAAATATTAACTAATCTGTCAAATCAAGGTATACTCTTGATGAAACTCATTGAGAGGCAATTTAATGTTAATGGAACATGCATTACTCTATGAAACATGATTATCATCTTGTCCTTTTCTCCCACATAGTCTGTGTACAGGTGCTCATACATTAATTGTCTAAATGAAGAAGTTGGACCAGCCACAGATCACTTTTCATTGTCTTTCAGCTCACAGATTTTTCATGTGAGAATATTTTAAATTTAGTTTTTTAGCCAACTGTATCTTACTTTGTTAGAATAATCATATCTATAATAGACCAGTAGTCCCAAACCAGTTGATTGTTGACCTTAGTACAATTAATAGCATGGTCATAGTCTTAAGCCATGTTTCTTCTTTATCATAGTAGACAGGTGGGAGATTTAAACAAAGTTGCCATCCTGTATGTCCAGAAGGACACAGTCATTTGGAATATTTCAGGTGGGGAAATGAAAAAATCCTCACCACAGAAGCTCAGGATTCCCCCTTAGGTTGCCTACTATTTAAATTAGTGTTTGGGAGTCTTAATGAAACGAAAGGATTACAAATCTCTTGGCTTCTGTCAGTATTTGTTTTTATTTTTGACATGTTGATGTTAGCTTCGGGGTTTCTTGATTTTCTGAATGTTACCACCTTTAAAAGAGTTTTGAACTGTATAATGTCAGTTCAACTAAAAGAACTATAGATTTGAATGATAATTTTAAGAGCTTAAGTACTTAAAAATCTAGATTTATAGATTATTTTATAATATCTTTCATCTCTGCCCTTCATAAGCATGGTTACATTCACATACTTTGAACTTCCTTTTGCTACAGTGTATCATTTTCCCAGAAGAAACTAAGGCATGCCACCTTGTCTCTTTAAGATCTTCTTTCCCTTGTGATCAGCTGAGACATTTAGATGAGTATACTCATCTAAAATTATTGAGTACTTTGGGGTTTTGCTTAAGTTTTTCCATCAAGATTAATGTAGTTCTACAAAATAAGTTATAAGATACTTAGAGCAAAAATCAAAGTAACCAGTACTTAGAGGAGCCCAGTGGATGACAAATTAAAATGAGGTTTTGTCTTCATGACCTTCATTTCCTAACAGATGTAACATGAGAGAAATTTATTTCAGAGACCTTACTCTGTTTGAGACACTTACTTTCAACTGTTTGAAAGTTTAAAAATCTGTTACATAACCCTTGTATCATTCTGAAAAGGATTTGAGGGTGACAGCTTCTGAAAGTAGTTAAGTGCAGCTGAAGAGGTACATTTCTAAAAGTTTTTTCAAAGACATTTTATGTTGGTCTTTCATCTTGTACTGACTGTATATAAATTAGCAAACAGCATGGAGGACCCATTATTACAATGGCACACATCCTCATATATAGGACACAGATGACTTTAAGTTTCTAAGTTGATTATTTAAAAAAATAGTAGTTTGTAATAAAACATCAGTCTTGGTAAGAATGGTAGAAAATAGTGATAGGAAGGATCTTCAGAAAATACCAGAAAAAGAAAATAGGTTTTAAAACAACTTTACTGAGATATAATTAACACGCCGTAAACTACATATTTAAAGTGTACAGTTTGGTAAGTTTTGATATTATCAAGAAGCTGTCACCACAATCAAGACCATTATTATGTCCATTGCCCTCAAAAGTTTCTTCCATCCCTTTTGTCTTCCCTTCCTCCCTCCATTCTCAAACAACCACTGATTTTTCTGTCACTATAGATTAGTTTGCATTTTCTAGAATTTAATGTAAATGAACTCAGTGTTTTTGCCTGATTGCTTTCTCAGTTTGAGATTTCTCATTGTTGTTGTACGTATCAGTATTTAATTTCTTTTCATTGCTGAGTAGTGTTCCCTTGTATAGGTAACAACCACAGTTTCTTCAACCCATTCGTCTATTGGTGGACATTTGGGTTGTTTACAGTTTGGGGCTATTATAAATAATGTTGCTGTGAACATTCACATACAAGTTTCTTTTATGTACGTATACTTTATTTCTTTGGGCTAAATACCCAGAGGTGGAATGGTTGAATCATATGGTAGGTATGTATTTAACCTTTTAAAAATCTTCCAAGCTGCATTTCACCAGTCATATTTATGAGAGTTCAAGTTCATCCGAACCCCCACTAACACTTGACGTGGTCAGTCTTTTAAAATTTTAGTCTTCTAATAGATGTGTAGTGGTACTCACTGTAGTTTTAATTTGCTTTTCCCTAGTAACTAATAGTATTGAGCATCGTTTCATCTGCTTATTTGCCATCCTGATCTCTTCTTTAGTGAAATGTGTGTTCAATTCTTTGGTTCAGTTTTTAATTGGGTTATATGTTTCCTTATTGTTGAGTTTGAGATTACTATATTTTGCATATTATAATACAGAATATGCCTATATTAATGTATAGATAGATAAAGGATATGTCCTTTATCATACATATTCTGTGCAAAGGTTTTCTCCCAGTCTGTGGCTTGTCTCTTCATTCTTTTTTTAAAAAATTTTAAAATAGATATTACATGTATTTAAGGTGTCCAATATGATGATTTGGTGTACATGATGAAATGATTACTGCAGTCAAGCTAATTAATGTATCTCTTCACAGTTACCATTATTTTATTAACTGTAGGTTAGCTCTCTAGACTGACTTATCCTACATAACTGTAACTCTCCTTCTTTTAACAATGCCTTCAAGAGCAGAAACTTTAAATTTTGATGAAGTTTAGTTTGTCAGCTCTTATGGATTGTGCCTTTGCTGTCGTATCTACATATGAGTTTTTAAAGTTTAAAGTATCATTATTTCATTTAAAGAGTTCTATTGAAAAGGTTTCTTATTAACTATAGTATAAGATATTATGCTCTCTTATTTGTATCTTATGAGTTTTAAGATTTTTCATTTAATTCAAAGACTAACTTTGAATTATAATATGTAAACAGAAGAACTGTTTAATGTGTGCATTGGTCCCCAAATTATATTTGGACATTTATTTAAATTTTAACATATTACTTTATTCATTTTCGCAGTTTCTTTTCAGATATTTGTTAAATTCAGGATTTCTCAAAATGTAAGGTAGTTCTTGCCATAATTAGGTCTCACTCTAGGCTGTCTTGAGTGTTATTATTAAAGTATTATTCCACCTACCAGTTTCTTCACTGGGTGCAGCATAGCAAATAGATTTCAGGAAACAGAATGCAGAAAAAAGGACTTGAGAGTACATATGCTGTCACAGGCCTCTTTGCTCATAGAGATGGATGCAAATTTTAAAATGTTGGCCAACAGGAAGGAAATTACAGTTTGAAAGTCTGCTCTGTTGTGATAGTTTTCTAAAAATTTTCTAATTTTAAGTTGTGCTGAGGAATGATTTCTTTGTTAAAAAGATTTTTAGTGAATAATTTTTTTTTTCAGTATTTCCACATGTAACACCAAAAGGAATTAATGGTATAGACTTTAAAGGGGAGGCGATAACTTTTAAAGCAACTACTGCTGGAATCCTTGCTACACTTTCTCATTGTATTGAACTAATGGTAAAACGTGAGGACAGCTGGCAAAAGAGACTGGATAAGGTAAGATTTGTTTTTCTTCTTTGTAAAAAATAGTCAGATTTTGTTTGTTTATATACTGATCGAACATTTAAACCAAACTAACTTCTTAGGGAAAAATCTATTGGATTGAGAGAAGTAGCAGGTGGTACTATTCCTCTGAAACTTTGTGAGCATCTTAAACTCATTTTTCTAATGAGATTCACCAGTTATGTATTTGGTTACTGTACAATATGCATTCTTCATTGGATTTTAACGTAAAAGTTTTTGTAATGGTAACAGTAATGCTTTGGAATAGAAGTAATGAACCATTTGACATTTCCTAGCTTTATTGTATAGTACATGAAACTGTACTTAAGTTATATGAACTACTAAAAACACCAATTTATAAAGTTAAATATTAACTTATTGCATTCATGGCCATGTATGTTTCCCAAGGTCATTGTGATATCCTTTAACACACATTTTGTTATTCCTTGAATATTTGCCTTATGTTCACCTTTCCCACCTTTGTTTAAACTGCAGCACTGATAATAATAATATGAATCTTCAGTTGCGAGTGTGAAGTAGAATTTGGCTCAGTGAATTCATTTAGTAGGAAAACGTTTGTTTATAGTTTAACATCAATAAAATCTTAGAACCAAAGCATACCTTAGAGAATTTAGTCCAGTGCCATCATTTTATAGAAGCAGCAGCTGAGGCCCAGAGACTTGTCTAGAGGTGTTAAGTAGCAGAATAAGAAGAATTTTACTCTTCTATATTTCAGCTCTGGATATCAGGGCAGACATCAATCAGAATCTTATCATTCATTAATGAGTCATATTGCTTGTGGAATTTGGAGGTCTTATCAATGTGAACAGAACACTAAGGAAAGCAATGTCATCATTGATGTAATAGCAGAATGGCTACAGGATTTAAACAGCACTGTATGTTTAGGAAGGTCCCCATGTTTAAAGAAAAGAGAATTGGTCAGAATTCTTACGTGCATGTGAGAGAGTAAGCCAGGTTGACTAGCAATATGTATTCTTTTAAAACAAGCAATGAAAATGTCCATTTAAGGTACATGCAGATACTTCATTATTATTTTGGAGTAGAACTGTTAACATTGTCATAGATTTCAATTTTGGATCAAATTCAATTTTTAGAAGATTCTCTGTTCACACAAAAAAATAACACAGAAAACAGGACAATCCCTTAAATCCATTAGACTAATTGTTCAGGAGAATCATTCAACTTATCCAGATTAGCTTATTCAAAACTTTTTGGCAACTTTCTCTTAAGCTCCCCTCTCTTCAGTCTACTTATCCTTCACTAAAGGATCATCATCTCTAGTCATATGCTCTAACCACACTGCCTTAAAAAATTCATTAAAAATAAGACATGGCTTCCCCATCTTTTTGTCAATCAGATTTCTTATTTGAAAGGGATGTGTACTTGCAGTTGTCTTCAATGTTGGTAATCTTATCCATTCTCTTTCTTTATTGGGTAGCAACAAGTAGACTATACCAAAGGATCTGTGAAAAAACAGTTTTGTTAGACCACATTTAACCAAATAACAGTCACAAAAGATAGTAGTATTAATTGAAATCTGCAAATGGCTGTAATTTGTAATCCTTTTACAGGTCTATCTGATGTCAAATCTTATTTACCTTTTCCACCATAATTTTCTTCTCAAGGTTGATATAGGCTCCTAGTTACATTTTACAGGAAATGTAAGTCCGTGTGTGCATACACAGTATATACATATATATTCAATGTGTGTGTATATACATGTGTGTATATATACATATGTGTATGTGCATACATACATGTATATATACACACGCTGTAAAGATTAGGAAGTTCTTGAATAGAGAGAGTTGTTTATCAACAAACATGTCTTTTAGGTAATTCATATAATTGAGGAGGAAAATACAGTATTAACAATATGGTTTACTTGAAATTGTTGTTTTATTCAAGAAGTATTTATATGCTTGTTGTGTGCTAGACTCTAAGCTAGAAATGAGAAAACAGTAGTGTACAGGAAACCATTTTTCAAGGAGCTAAAAATCTAATGAGAGTGATTAAGTAGGTGATAGGTGATATAATAATAGCTATTTAATAGCTGTGTACCTTTTGTGTAGATTTCTAATATATGTTTATGTATATAATAGATATACACATACAATAGATGTGTATAACATACAAATCTCTAATAGTTCTCTGATTTTATGTTTAATAGCTCTTATGTACATTTCTAACGTCATTTCCATTGTTCTTACAGCTAAATGATTGAATATTCTTAGTTACCTATAAAAATAATTCTTTCTTTTCTAGAAGAAGTGTACTTAATTTTTAGCCAGTCGTGTCCAGGAAGACCAAAAATTCTAAGATTAAACAAATTTTAGTTGTTAAGAATGTTAATAAGAAAAAAATTATTCATTGAAGATGTTTGCTTATATTAGTGGATTTACAAGTGTGTAATTTCACGTTTTTTCGCTTTCCTTGAAATCATTTTAATATTATTGCTGTGTTGTGTGTTTTTGTTTTGTTCATTTTTTTAAATTAAGGTTTAACATATATACAGTGAAGTATACCAATCTTAAGTGTACTGCTTGATGAGTGTTATACACATGTATACTTCCCTGTAACCACCACTCAAATCAAGATGTAGAACTTTTATAGCACCTCAGAAGGTTTCTTCATGCCCCTTCCTAGTCCATGCTGTACCAGTACCTCAAGAAGTGACCACAGTTTTAACTTATACAGTCATAGATTAGTTTTGCCTGTTCTTGAGCAGCATGTAAATGGAATCATACAAAATATACTCGTGTGTCTGGCTCGCTCCTCCGCCCCCTCAACACTGACTGTGAAGTTCATTCATCTTGTAACTTTTAGTGGTAGTTATTATTTTTTATTGTTGTATAGTATTATTGCTGTATGCTGTTCATTGTGTAATGAATTTTCATTGTATGACTTCAATTTGTTTTTTCCTTTTTCCTGCTGATGGACATTTAACTTTTTATATTTTGGCTGTTGTGAATAAAGCTGCTGTGAGCATTCTTGTACGTATCTTTTGGTGGATATATGCACTCTTTTCTCTTGGGCACATACCAAGCAGTAAAATTATCTATTCACGAGGTATATGCTTAGCTTTAGTGGGTAGAGGCAAACAATTTTCCAAAGTGGTTATATCAGTTTATATTCCCACCAGCAGTAGATGAGAATTCCAGTTGCTCTTCACCCTTGACAACACTTGGTATTGTCATTTTTTTTGTGGGTGATTTTTTGTGTTTTTAAATTTTAGCCATTCTGATGGGTCTGTAGTCCTGTTTTCTCTTCAGTACACAAAAATCAGTTAGTCTTTGGGCCTACTGAACTAATTCATTGATTTGCACTAGCTTAATTCAGGTAGGGTTTTTAGAAGTAGTTAAGCTCTGGGTGAGTTCGGTGTGGACTTTAATTTAGCCCTTTAAATATTTGAGGTGAGGGAATAAAGGCATTAGGTTCTTTATAAGCTTGTAGGGCTTTAATATCACACTTGACTCATTGTAGTCCATTGTTGTAAAAAAAAAGTTTGAGGTTGGTGTCAAGGCCAACCTTTTTACATTTTGTCCTTGGATCTTTGCGCAAACTCTTAGAGCCATAGAACCTGTCTATAAAAGGAGAAGGTTAAAGTAGAAATCTAAGCTCTTTTTCAGCTCTAAAATAATTTTAACCAGCAGTTGGAAAGTATAAGAAAGGTATCTTTCTTTAGAATATCTTTTTGCATTTGTTGATTCTACCAATAATTGAGTTATTTTCTTCCTGGCATCCATTACTTGACTTTTTGTCTGTAACAAAATTAATTTAGCTCCTACTGGGGGAAACAAACACGTGAATATATATTGTAGGCATTTCTCTGGTGCTAATTTATCCTTTTTTTTGTTTGTTTTTTTGAAGTGTAGACACTTTGGTAGTTACTTAATCCATTTAAATATATAACCTACCTATAAGGCGATCTTAGTGGTATTTTAAATGGTCGCTTGTATGTGATATATGGCCCAGAAAAAAGTGTTTTCTTGGGCAGAAGAATACTCATTTTTCACAGAAGTGGAGTTATTTTGGGGCCAAGTTATAAAATTTTGATGAAATGTAGAGAAAATCCCACTTGACATGATAAATTTTTCACTTGCTTTTCTTTTTTTAAATAGGAAAGTGAGAAGAGAAGAAGAATAGAGGAAGCATACAAAAATGCCATGACAGAACTTAAGAAAAAATCTCACTTTGGAGGACCAGATTATGAGGTATGAAGTTATGTTTTTGGTCTTAGAGAAACATGTAGCAGATATATATATATGTATTTATATATATGTATATGTGTATATATATATATATATCACAAAAGTGATTAATTTTTACATAATACTTTACTTTTAAATGTTTTGAATATTTCATAATGTATCTATGCTAGGCTTACCCTGAAACAGAATTTTTTTCTTTTTCACCTACAAAGCTTTAAAGGGCTTTAAAAGACTTATTACTAAGGCCTTCTACTTTATAGGACAAATTTTTGTCTCCCCTGTTAGGGTGATACTTACTGATATTACATTCTAATTCTTTTTTTCTTTAATTTTATTATTTGAAATCTATAGATGGTTTATTTTATTTTATTTTTTGGCCACTCCATGAGGCATGCGGGATCTTAGTTCCCTGACCAGGCATCGAACCTGTTACCCCTGCATTGGGAATGCGGAGTCTTAACCACTGGACCACCAGGAAGGTCCCTAACTCTTTTTTTTTTTTAAAAAAAAAAACAAACAAAAGCAACCTACAGAGGAAAAACCTGAGAACTTTACAGGTGAAAGATTTTAGGCTGTGCTGTATACTGTGAGGTCTTCTCCATAGCAAAGCATGAACTGTTCAAATTACCATGCCTTTATGTTTGGAAAATGTCGGAAACCAGCTTCTTTTCCCTGTTGGTTATTTGTTAAGCAGTTAGTAAAATCTGCCTCTCCATATACAAACACATACAGGAGTGGCAAGGAGTATCGTTGACATAGAAGAAGAATGGTAAAAAAGTTAGACTGTATTTAAGAAAGCAGAAGAAAAATTTCCTGCCATTTTTATTCTAGAAAGGAAAAAATAAGACCTGCTATTGACAATATTTTTTACGTTGGAATTGATTTCCAACTGTGAAAATCCATAGTATGAGACTTGAGCGGTAATTTTATTTTATTTATTTTTAAAATGTATTTATTTTTAATAGATCTTTATTGGAATATAATTGCTTCACAATACTGTGTTAGTTTCTGTTGTACAACAAAGTGAATCAACCATATGCATACATATGTCCCCATATCCCCTCCCTCCCATGCTCCCTATTGCACCCCTCTAGGTCATCGCAAAGCACCAAGCTGATCTCCCTGTGCTATGCTGCTGCTTCCCGCTAGCTAACTATTTTACATTCGGTAGTGTATATATGTCGATGCTACTCTCACTTCTCCCCATCTTCCCCCTCCCACCCCATGTCCTCAAGTCCATTCTCTATGTATACATCTTTATTCCTGCCCTGAAACTAGGTTCATCAGTACCCTTTTTTTTTTTTTTAATTCCATATATGTGCATTATAATACGGTATTTGTTTTTCTCTTTCTGACTTACTTCACTCTGTATGACAGACTGTAGGTCCATCCACCTAACTACAAATAACTCAATTTCATTCCTTTTTATAGCTAAGTAATACTCTATTGTATATATGTGCCACATCTTCTTTATCCATTCATCTGTCGGTGGACATTTAGGTTGCTTCCATGTCCTGGCTATTGTAAATAGTGCTGCAGTGAATATTGTGGCACATGTCTCTTTTGGAATTATGGTTTTCTCAGGGTATATGCCCAGTAGTGGGATTGCGGGGTCATATGGTAGTTCTGTTTTTAGTTTTTTAAGGAACCTCCATACTGTTTTCAATAGTTGTATCAATTTACATTCCCACCAACAGTGCAGGAGGGTTCCCTTTTCACCACACACTTTTCAGCATTCTTTGTTTCTAGATTTTTTGATATTAGCCATTCTGACTGGTGTGAGGTGATACCTCATTGTAGTTTTGATTTGCATTTCTCTAATAATTAGTGATGTTGAGCATCTTTTCATCTGCCCCTTGGCCATCTGTATGTTTTCCTTGGTGAAATGTCTATTTAGATCTTCCGCCCAGTTGTTAATTGGGTTGTTTGTTTATTTTCATATTGAGCTCCGTGAACTGTTTGTATGTTTTGGAGATTAATCCTTTGTTGTTTCATTTGCAAATATTTTCTCCCATTCTGAGGGTTGTCTTTTTGTCTTGTTTATGGTTTCCTTTGCTGGGCAAAACTTTGAAGTTTAATTAAGTCCCATTTGTTTATTTTTATTTTATTTACTCTAGGAGGTGGGTCAAGAAAGATCTTGCTGTGGTTTACGTTAAAGCGTGTTTTTCCTGTGTTTTCCTCTAAGAGTTTTATAGTGTCTGGTTTTACATTTAGGTCTTTCATCCATTTGGAGTTTATATTTATGTATGGTGTTAGGTAGTGTTTTAATTTCATTCTTTTACATGTAGCTGTCCAGTTTTCCCAGCACCACGTATTGAAGAGGCTATCCTTTCTCCATTGTATGTTCTTACCTCCCTGGTCATAAATTAGGTGACCATATGTGCATGGGTTTATCTCTGGGCATTCTATCCTGTACCATTGATCTATATTTCTGTTTCTGTGCCAGTACCATACTGTCTTGATCACTGTAGCTTTGTGGTATAGTTTGATGTAAGGGAGCCTGATTCCTCCAGCTCCGTTTTTCTTTCTCAAGATTGCTTTGGCTATTTGGGGTCTTTAGTGTTTCCATACGAATTGTAAAATTTTTTGTTCTAATTTTGTGAAGAATGCCATTGGTAGTTTGATAGGGATTTCATTGAATCTGTAGATTGCTTTGGGTCATACAGTCATTTTCACAGTATTGATTCTTCCAATCCAAGAACATGATATATTTCTCTCTGTTTATGTCATCTTTGATTTCTTTCATCAGTGTTTTATAGTTTTCTGAGTACAAGTCTTTCACCTCCTTAGGCAGGTTTATTCCTAGGTATTTTATTCTTTTTGGGGAGATGGTAAATGGGATTCTTTCCTCAATTTCTCTTTCTGATTTTTCATTGTTGGTATATAGGAGTGCCAGGAATTTCTGTGCATTAATTTTGTATCCTGCAACCTTACCAAATTCATTGATTAGTTCTAGTAGTTTTCTGGTGGCATCTTTAGGATTATCTATGTGTAGTATCATGTCATCCGCAAACAGTGGCAGGTTTACTTCTTCTTTTCCAATTTGTATTCCTTTTCTTTCTTTTTCTTCTCTGATTGCCGTGGTAGGACTTCCAAAACTATGTTGAACAAGAGTGGCAAGAATGGACATCCTTGTCTTATTCCTGATCTTAGAGGAAATGCTTTCAGTTTTTCACCACTGAGTATGATGCTTGCTGTGGGTTTGTCATATATGGCCTTTATTATGTTGAGGTAGGTTCCCTCTGTGCCCATTTTCTGGAGAGTTTTTATCATAAATGGGTGTTGAATTTTGTCAGAAGCTTTTTCTGCATCTACTGAGATGATCATATGGTTTTTATTCCTTAATTTGTTAATATGGTGTATCACATTGATTGATTTGCATATATTGAAGAATCCTTGCATCCCTGGGATAAATCCCACTTGATCATGGTATATGATCCTTTTAATGTGTTGTTGGATTCTGTTTGCTAGTATTTTGTTGAGGATTTCTGCATCTGTGTTCATCCGTAATATTGGTCTATAATTTTCTTTTTTTGTGATATCTTTTTCTGTTTTTGGTATCATTGTGATGGTGGCTTCGTAGAATGGATTTGGGAGTGTTTCTCCCTCTGCAATTTTGGGGAAGAGTTTGAGAAGGTTCAGTCTTAGCTATTCTCTAAATGTTTGATAGAATTCACCTGTGAAGCCATCTGGTCCTGGGCTTTTGTTTGTTGGAAGATTTTTAATTATGGTTTAAATTTCATTACTTGTGATAGGTCTGTTTATATTTTCTGATTCCTCCTGGTTTAGTCTTGGAAAATTGTACTTTTCCACGAATTTGTCCATTTCTTCATGGTTGTCCATTTTATTGACATATACTTGTTTATAGTAGTCTCTTATAATCCTCTGTATTTCTGTGGTGTCAGTTATGATTTCTTCTTTTTAATTTCTAATTTTATTGATTTGTGTCCTCTCCCTTTTTTTCTTGATGAGTCTGGCTAAGGATATGTCAATTTTGTTTATCTTCTCAAAGAACCAGCTTTTAGTTTTATTGATCTTTGCTATTGTTTTCTTCATTTCTATTTCATTTATTTCTGCTCTGATTTTTATGATTTCTTTCCTTCTACTGACTTTGAGTTTTCTTTGTTCTTCTTTCTCTGGTTGTCTTAAGTGTAGGGTTAGATTGTTTATTTGAGATTGTTCTTGTGTCTTGAGGCGAGATTGAATTGCTGTAAACTTCCCTCTTAGAACTGATTTTGCTGCATCCCATAGTTTTTGGATTGTCGTGTTTTCGTTGTCATTTGTTTCTAGGTATTTTTTAATTTCTTCTTTGATTTCTTCAGTTATCTCTTGGTTATGCAGTAGCACACTGTTTAGCCTCCATGTATTTGTGTTTTTTGCAGTTTTTTTCCCCTGTAATTGATTTCCAGTCTCATAGCGTTGTGGTCAGAAAAGATGCTTGATATGATTTCAGTTTTCTTACATTTTCTGAGGCTTGATTTGTGACCCAAGATGTGTTCTGTCCTGGAAAATGTTCTGTGTGCACTTAAGAAGAAAGTGTATTCTGCCACTTTTGGGTGGAATATTCTATAAATATCAATTAAATCTATCTAGTCTATTGTGTCATTTAAAGCTTGTGCTTCCTTATTTATTTTCTGTTTGGATGATCTGTCCATTGGTGTAAGTGATGTGTTAAAGTCCCCCACTATGATTGTGTTACTGTTGATTTCTCCTTTCATGGTTGTTAGCGTTTGCCTTATGTATTGAGGTGCTCCTATGTTGGGTGCATAAACATTTATAATTATTATATCTTCTTCTTGGATTGATTCCTTGATCATTATGTAGTGTCCTTCTTTGTCTCTTGTAATAGTCTTTATTTTAAAGTCTATTTTATTGGATATGAGTATTGCTACTCCATCTTTCTTTTTATTTCCATTTTCATGGAATATCATTTTCCATCCCCTCACTTTCAGTCTGTATGTGTCCCTAGGTCTGAAATGGGTCTCTTGTAGACAGCATATATATGGTTTTTGTATCCATTCGGCAAGTTTGTGTCTTTTGGTTGAGGCATTTAATCTGTTTACATTCAGGGTTGTTACTGATATATATGTTCCTGTTAGCATTTTCTCAATTGTTTTGGGTTTGTTTTTGTGTGTCTTTTTCTTCTCTTGTGTTTCCTGCCTAGAGAAGTTTCTTTAGCATTTGTTGTAAAGCTGGTTTGGTGGTGCTGAATTCTTTTAGCTTTTGCTTGTCTGAAAAGGTCTTGATTTCTCCCTCGAATCTGAATGAGATCCTTGCTGGGTAGAGTAATTTTGGTTGTAGGTTTTTCTCTTTCATCACTGTATGTGTGTCCTGCCACTCCCCTCTGGCCTGTGGAGTTTCTGCTGAAAAATCAGCTGTGCTATTTTTGTTTTCCCCTTGCTGCTTTTAATATTTTTTCTTTGAATTTAATTTTTGTTAGTTTGATTAATGTGTGTCCTGGTTTGTTTTTCCTAGGGTTTATCCTGTATGGGACTCTCTGTGCTCCTTGGACTTGGGTGACTATTTCCTTTCCCGTATTAGGGACATTTTCGACTATAATCTCTTCAAATGTTTTCTCAGCCTCTTTCTTTTTCTCTTCTTCTTCTGCGACCCCTATAATTTGAATGTTGGTACGTTTAGTGTTATCCCAGAGGTCTCTGAGATTGTCTTCAATTCTTTTCATTCTTGTTTTCTTTATTCTGCTCCTTGGCAGTTATTTCCACCATTTTGTCTTCCAGCTCACTTATTCGTTTCTCTGCCTCCATTATTCTGTTACTGATGCCTTCTAGTGTATTTTTCATTTCAGTTATTGTGTTGTTCATCTCTGTTTGTTTGTTCTTTAGTTTTTCTAGTTCTTTGTTAAACATTTTTTGTGTTTTCTCAATCTGTACCTCCATTCTATTTCTGAGATTCTATATCATCTTTACTATCATTACCCTGAATTCTTTTCCAGATAGATTGCCTATTTCCTCTTCATTTATTTGGTCTTGTAGTTTTTTACCTTGCTCCTTCACATGTGACATATTTTTTTTGCCGTCTCTTTTTTTGTGTGTGTGTGAGTGGGATTGTGTTCCTGTCTTACTGGTTGTTTGGCCTGAGGCTTCCAACCCTGGAGTTTGTAAGCTGTTGGGTGGAGCTGGGTCTTTGTGCTGAGATGAGTACCTCCGTGAGACCTCACTCTGATGAATATTCCCTGTGGTCTGAAGTTCTCTGTTAGTCCAGTGGTTCCAACTCGGAGCTCCCGCCCTAGGACCTTTGGCCCGACCCCCAGCTTGTGAACCAAGATCCCGCAAGGCACGTTGGATGGCAAAAAAATAAGAGAGAGAGAACAATAACAAAGTAAAAAATAAAATTAGGAAACTAACAGATACATTAGAAAGGATATGAAAATAAAAATATAGGGCTTCCCTGGTGGCGCAGTGGTTGAGAGTCCACCTGCAGATGCAGGGGACACGGGTTCATGCCCCGGTCCGGGAAGATCCCACATGCCGCGGAGTGGCTGGGCCCATGAGCCATGGCCACTGAGCCTGCGCGTCCGGAGCCTGTGCTCCGCAACGGGAGAGGCCACAACAGTGAGAGGCCCGCGTACCACCAAAAAAAAATAAAAATATAGATGAATCAACAACCAGAAGGTACCATAGTACCACAGTAATAAAAAAGAGGGGGAGGGAAAAGAGAAAACAAAAAAAGAGAAAAAAAAAAGTGGGGAAAAGGCCTTGGCTGTGGAGGGCGGGGCCTAAGCAAGGGTGAGGTTTGGGTGGTGGGCCGGGCCTATGCTCAGGACCCACAGAGTTGGAAAAGGCCCTGGGGGCTGGGGGGGGTATGTGGCTTAGGCTTAAGGAACAGAAGGGACCCAGGTGTGCCCCCCATCCCTGGTCTCAGAGGGCAGGGGACCTCACCTGGGAGCCCAGCAGACTTCCTGGGCTCAAGTCGGCAGGGAAAACACCCTCTTCCTCTCCAGCTCCTCCTGTCCTGGAGGGCCCCTTCCACCTGCCTCTCCTGTTCTATCCTCAGCCTCCTCCCTATGACCCCAGGACCAATGCGGACAGGGGAAGGGGGTGTCCTTGGAAGGCAGGGGACCAGCCTGGGATCTCAGCAGACTCCCCAGGCCCGGGTGGGTGGGACAAACACCCTCTGATGAGCGGTAATATTTTTAAATTGCTAAGCTGTTATCTCATTCCTTCTGGAATGTACAAAACTTACGTAATTAGCTATCGTCTGGGATTTTAGAAGTCTAGATTACTGAAATATTAGCTGTTACAATTTTAACTTTTATTCTGAAGCTGAGCAAAGTCTTTTGCTATTTTAGGTTTATTTTGGGGAGGACTATCAGCTTTTAAAAATTACCCTATTTTTTTCATATTATAAATAAAATAGATGTACATTATAGGAAGATTATGGAAAATACAAATAAGCCTATCTTTTTAATTTAACAATATGTGGTACCCATTTATCTCCTACGAGCAATATGTAAGTACTGTATAATTTTATATTTGTTTATCTCCACTTTGGTCAACACAGATTATATTTCAGGGGAGAGAGCAGGGTGGAGAAAGGAGGGTCCTTGTACTAGGTTTATGTGTTTATTAGTTTTTTAAAAAACTGCTTGATCGATGTGATTTAGGCTTTCTTTTAAAAATGTTTATTGGTCATTTGTATTTCTTCTTTAATGACTCTCGTACACGTCCCTTCACGTTTTTATTATTAGAATTTGGGTGTTTTCCCCCTATTGACTTAGAAGATGGGCAGGATTGACTTTATTTCTCAATTATTTTCTTCTTTTTATAGTTTAAAAAAAATCTTTTTAATTGTTCATTTTGTCATATAAAAGTTTTATACTTTCTCGTAATTAACTCACAGTCTTTTGGTACACTTATCTCTACATTTTTTTTCATGTTTTAAAAAGCATTTTCTTGTCAACCTAAAGAGGTACACTGAGACATGCTCAAATTACCAGAAATTGAGTTTATTTCAGAACAGCAGAGGAATTACAATTCAGGGAATGCATGCAGTACCAAGTTACAGGAGGTTTTGTTGAGGGTTTGGGGCAGGTTGTATTTATGGGCAAGGAGTACAGACAAGGAGAGTCTAGCCAGAGTCCAAGCAGTAAGTTCTTTGGCTTGAGGATGGGGAGAGATACTTGGTAGATGGTCATTGGTCAGAAGATAAGGCTCAGTCTTCTGATTATCTGGCATTTATGGGAAATCCTTCTCTCAGTTCTTAAATTCTGTTCTTCAGAGGCTGCATGCATAAAATTCTCCATTTCAGTCTTCTGGCCACACTGTGAAGCATGTGGGATCTTAATTCCCCAACCAGGGATTGAACCCGTGCCCCTTGCATTGGTAGCAATGTGTCTTAACCACTGGACTGACAGGGAAGTCCCATCTGGTTCCATTTTAGATCGAAATCCTTTCACACTCTACTTCAAATAATCTTCTGTATTTTCTTTTTTTTTTTTAATGGTCTCTCCTAAATATATTAATACATCTGAATTTTTAAAAATTATGGTGTAGGGCTTCCCTGGTGGCTCAGTGGTTGAGAGTCTGCCTGCCAATGCAGGGGACACGGGTTCATGCCGTGGTCCGGGAGGATCCCACATGCCGTGGAGTGGCTGGGCCCGTGAGCCATAGCCGCTGAGCCTGTGCGTCCGGAGCCTGTGCTCCGCAACAGGAGAGGCCACAGCAGTGAGTGCCACTGCAAAAAAAAAAAAAAAATTATGGTGTAATGGAGGAATCTATATTTTATTCCAGTGGCATTTATTGAATAAACCATCTTTTTTCCAGCCATTTGAAATGCATCTCCCTCTTCCTCTTTTAATGAAGAAAATAAGAGCACTTCACTTCTTTTTTCACCATCTTCCTGTTCATGAAAAATTAACAAAGAAATGGAAAATATATTCTAGTCTTATTGAGAATTACAAGCTAGGAACAGCATCTCAGAAAGCTCTGAGAACTGTTCCATCCGTTAGAAGTGGTTTTTAGACAGGATGTACATCATATCAAATGACGTAATAGTGACAGTTTACACAGTTCACTTCTGCAGGTGCAAAGTGGTAGGTAACCTGACTCTTTACAAGATAAAGAAGAAAGGTTATCTTTTAAGAAGTTGCCTTTTTTTTTTTTTTTGTGGTATGCGGGCCTCTCACTGTTGTGGCCTCTCCCGTTGCGGAGCACAGGCTCAACGGCCATGGCTCATGGGCCTGGCCGCTCCGCGGCATGTGGGATCTTCCTGGACCGGGGCACGAACCCGTGTCCCCTGCATCGGCAGGTGGACTCTCAACCACTGTGCCACCAAGGAAGCCCCAGGAGTTGTCTTAATGCTAGAAGAATGTTGCAGTTTAGGATTGGGCAGGTATTTTTGCCGATGGGGAAAATTTGGTCATGATGCATAATGCAGATATACAGTACACTATAGAGGGGAAAGGGGGGGCCAAAAGGCAGAGAAAATTTTTATGTTTAAATTTTTCTTTTCTTGCCATAAAATATGAATTTTATTTCACAATTTCCTCTTTCTGATCATTAACCTTTCTATGGAAAGCATTAGGTGATCAAATATTTGGTCCCTTGATGCCAGGGTGGTTGCTCGCTTGCCGTTGGTCCATCGTGTCCCTCAATGTTGGGTCCTAATAGCCCTTTTCTCTTTTTTGGGGGGATGCAGGGTGGGGTGGGGAATTATACCAGCAGAATGTTTAGCAAGGACTGAGAGCCAATTCTAGGCTGTCCAGTAAGACAAGACAATTCCCCTCACATGTGCATTATGTATGCCTATTATTTTATAGAGCACTGGAGACATGATCCAAAATTTTAAGTTGTTTAGACATCATTATTTTACTACGAATAGGTGATACACAGCATGAAAGGCAAGAAGCTATCACCTTGTAAGTTCCACAAACTAGTTTAAGTTGCCAGTAGAACCAACAGCATCATTAACAAAGATTTAAGCCAAGATCCTCCTGAACCAAACCCTTTTCCTAGTATTTCCCCTAAACTGGGAAGAGGATTTTTCAGAGTGGAAATTTGACTCTTCTTTTTTTTTTGTGGTACGTGGGCCTCTCACTGTTGTGGCCTCTCCCGTTGCGGAGCACAGGCTCCGGACGCGCAGGCTCAGCAGCCATGGCTCATGGTCCCAGCCGCTCTGCGGCATGTGGGATCTTCCCAGCCTGGGGCACGAACCCGTGTCCCCTGCATGGGCAGGTGGACTCTCAACCACTGAGCCACCAGGGAAGCCCTTGACTCTTCGTATGTTATAAGATGAGTTAACAAATATCGTGGCCAAATGGTCATACCATTGGAAACATGATAGAAACCAGTGTGCTCCCATTACAGATTGACATCAAAGATTGACAGGAGCTACCCATCAGTGACCTTGAGCCCAAGGGAAACGAATAACATATCTTCCTAACCAACCTGAGGAAAGCCAAGGTCATAAACTTGTTCCATAAAACCATTGGGTCCTCTTAGGGGCTACCCAGTATTCACCATCTAATGAAAAGTATTGTTTATGACCAGGTTCAGAACAGGCATCATTAATTGGCCAGGTAAGACTTGAAGCTCCTCGATGGGCAAAGCCCAGGCCTTCTACTCCTCAGGTACCTGAGGCTGGGGGTCCACCCCAGTCCTCCCCCCACCCCCTGGCTCCTAGAACAGCCTCCCTGGCTGTTCCAGGCTGGCACTGCCCTCTCCACCACCCCCCAGCTGCCCTCAGCTGTCTTCCCTTGTGCACAGCCCTCTGTGCTGTCCACCCCTCCCTCTGGCAGGTAGCAGGGCAATAGGTGGGGAGGAGCTGCGGTCTATGAGGACCAAGGTGGGGCTCAGGCCCTGTCCTCCTCCTCAGGAGGGGCTCCGTATGCATTCCTTGGTGCTCTCTGAGTGTAGCTGACATCTTGCCCATTTGGAGCAGATGCCTGTGTGCATGTGTTTGTGTGCCTGTCCAATGTATATTGTATCTTAGCTTCCATTTTTAAAATTGTTCTGTACAGAGAGATGCAGCAGGGGGGTGGGAGGGCAGAGTGGACAGAGGGAAGCCACCCTGCACCCGCATTGGGTGTCTGGGCTGGGAGCAAGAAGGCTACAAAGGGTCTGGCCTGGCCCAGGCCCCACCTTGGGCTCAGCACGAAAGGGCTTTCAATGAATTAAGTGAAAACTTTTTTACAAAAATCAAAGCTCCAAACGTATTAGAAATAAAATATGAACTTGCAAAAAAAAATTAATTGGCCAGGTATTAGCATCTCACTTAGTGATATTGGCAGTGATACTAGCTTGCACAGTGCTAGAGTTTCTTTCTTTTAAAATAAAATTTCTAAGGGCTGTCCAGTTAGAGCCTTGGAGAGGAGAAATCTACCAAGGCAACCTGGGAGTACTGGACATAGGTAATTGGCCACAAACCCAGTAATTAGATTGATTTTTTTTTGAAACTTGCAAATGATTGAGCTCAAGCAAAAGTGTGAGGAGAAAAAAAAGTGTGAGCAGTTGTCAAAGTAATCAGTATACAGACCTAGTACAGCATCTTGGATCAGCTGTCTTCTTCAGATGTCTTCTCTTGCTGGTCTGGTAGTGCTGTTCTTAGTCAAAGTCAAGTGTCAGAAACAGGAGTTGCAGTTTATTCAGGAGAGGAGGCCTGATATGCAGTTTATTCAGGAGAGGAGGACTCTTCCAATATGGCTATAAAGAGTCCTTTATCTGATACCTGTTCCAGTATGAATAATCTCCTGGTTGCAGGTCATGGCACATCTGATCTTCATCCAAAGTTAGATTACTGTGATAAGCTTCAGAAACAAACTTGGAGTATCCTTTTAATAACTAAACTTTATAATAATACAACAACAAGGAAACTATCTGGGAAATGAGTCTTAGGCAGTAGTAAATAAAGACCTCATTTAATAAAACTAGAATTTAATATCCACTGAAACATAATCTACTTCTCTCTAAAATTACCCTAATTTCTACCAAATGTAGCCACATTAAGACAAATTGGTTTGCAAAATGTCTGGTTAATTGACAACCTAGGCTCTTTAAATTGGCTGTGCTGGAACTTTTCACAAGGAATCTCAGATTGAACTTTTAAAAAAAAAATTCTCAGGGCCAGGAAAGTCACACTGAAGGCATGTCATAGATTCCGCCTGTGACAGCTGTAGATTTGGGTGCTAGGTTTGGGTGAATTTCTCTCTTCTCATAGTCTCCTGAATACCTTGAGATTCCTGTACCTGTTAGGAGGTGACCTTCCTTATTACCTGAGAAAGTTGCTAGGAACCTAAGAGTTTACAGGTTCTGAAGGGATCAGGTAGAGAGAAAAGATTAATGTTTCAATTCTACATACAGAGTTGTGATTTAAAGGTTTCTTTATATCTGGAAAACAGATTAAAAACAAATAATATTTCAGACAAAAAACAAAAATTATATAATCATACTCATAATTTCACTCAGTCTTATGTGACTAATCTTTGATCTTAATCTTCAGTTAATGGTTTTATGAAGCCATCAGGTTTTCCATCAGAAGTCTTTAATTTCTTACCCAGTTCAGTGGTATGATCTGAAAGTTATCAGAAACATATACTTGTCCAAAAGTCCTTTCTGTGAATCTTCTTCAAGTTGAAGCATTTTTGCAAAAACTTCAGAGTAAAATAATAACTGTCCATAAATGATAAAAGATTCAAAAAGTCAAGGCTAAAGACCTGATTACAATGCCAATTGACAAATAAACTTGGTTACTGTTGTGACATACAACAATTTAAGATAATTACTAGAATTATGACTGATAACATTTTACCAGGACATACCAGATTTTTAGGAGTTCTATATAATTTCTAGAATTTCTATATTAATAACATTTACCCATATGATATAACCTGAAAAGTTTTATCACCACTCAAATTTGACAATGCTTCCCATGTAATTTAACATACCAAATAAGACTAATTAGTTTAATATTCCTCTCTCTGGGAGGGAGAGAAAACAAATATTTTGAGGCATACCAGGGACCCTTTGGAAAACCTCAGAGTTAACTAGAGGTCCAGTGAACTTCATTTAGAATTTGATCTTTGGGACATTTGTCAAAAATATCAAAAAGTTTCAAAATACTTAGTTAAATAGGATCATAGGTCACTGTGAAACAATACTCATTCATTTAAGCAAAGTGACAATAAAAGATCTCAAAGGTAATAAATCACTTAAAGGCAAAGAAAGTCACACAATCTCTTACCAAAAGCAGCTCAATATTTTAAGAAAACTTTGTGCTCTTAGAGAGAAAACTGAATTCTGGTTTTATACACTTTACCTTTAAAAATCATTTTCTTAACTAAACTCAATCTTAGCCAATCCTGACCATGTACAAAACTCTTTTCTCAGTGTTCCTTTTCCTCGACCCTTTTACAACTTTCTGTATCCATATTATTTTGTCCCTTATTTTCTTTTCCATTCAGAAACAACCAGCTCTAAGACAAAACTACCCTTTTTTTCCTTTAACAAAATGCATTCCCATTCCTTATACCCTCTTTTAGTGAAAACATACTTCCCATTTTCCTTGGATACTAAAATGTTTCCCTTATTATTTTAGTAGCTTTAGTTACACGTATTATAATTCTTAACTTAACTTAAAACATAGTTTCTAGCAAAAACTAAGTAAGCAATTATGAACTGTCTTTTCCGTTAGTATTCTTCAGATTGGCAAGCTTATAAATAATATTTATGGTTCTAGAAAACGTTCTCTTTCTTACAGAAAATGTCTCAATGTGACATCAAACATATTAATAGTCCTAACTAACCTTAGTTTCTTTGAAAAAGGAAACCTGTGCTCAGTAATTAATGTACCAGTATCTTAGCTGGAAATGACCTGGGTATTCGATGGATTCCCATTATTTAAGTTAATTTAGCACAGCTCTAAAGTTTCAAGTTACCAAAATCTGGAAAGAGTATTTTAGATAGACATCCCCAAAACACAGTTATTCCTAAAGAGTTAAAAGTTTCATCGTATTGTTATTTTTTCTTGCTGAAGAACTTTCTAACAAGAATAATAAGGTTTAATTTAATTTCTAGTATACCTAGGTACAATAAAAATATTATACTTAATGTTGATGACTCTAAAGACATGTCTGTATTAATTAAACCAACAAGCTTAAGCTAACTTTAATACCAGATATTAATTCAGTACTGAATATTTCCTAGATCACATAAGCCTGAAATTCATTCTAGCCAGGTTCTTTTGTATTTCTGAATATTTATATAACTGCTTAATTTCCTTTAAGCCAATTAAACAGAGCTCTTTTACAAATTAATTTTTGCAGTACCACACATCTACAACACACCTATGTAAATACGAAGAAACACACAAACAGACACAGAGATCTCATGGTGCCCATTCCAAAATTTCAGCCAGGAATCAGGTGTAACAATATAAAACCCTCAGTTATAAAAGAGATTGGGGCTTCCCTAGTGGCGCAGTGGTTGAGAGTCTGCCTGCCAATGCAGGGGACACGGGTTCGTGCCCCGGTCTGGGAAGATCCCACATGCCGCGGAGCGTCTAGGCCCGAGAGCCATGGCCGCTGAGCCTGCGCGTCCGGAGCCTCTGCTCCGCAACGGGAGAGGCCACAACAGTGAGAGGCCCGCGTACCACAAAAAAAAAAAAAAAAAAAAAAAAAGAGAGATTGAATTCAAATTGGGTTTCTGGCAGATGGAACAAATCAAGATCACCTATCTAGATTGCTAAAACCTTTTTACTAGTATTTATGAGAAGACACTTAAGATTTCTATTTGTCATTAACAAGTCAAGTACCAAGTTATTTACCCTCCCTCAAGGCCAGAAAAAATTTCTTTTTCTCTGTTTACAAGCCTCTTAAGATAAATAAGGGGACATTTTGGGAGTGGTAAAAAGATTGGTGGGCTTTGGATTATTTCTGGAGCCATACCTCTGGTCCTGTAAAGACTAGATTTGGAAAATAAGGACAGTTTTTTGTTTTTGTTTTTTTCTCAAAGAATTGGGTGGCTACCTCAGTGATTTCAAAGGACTGACATAGCCCTTCACCTTTGTTGGAATGTCTTACTTTCCCTCATTTAGCTTAGGGAAGAAGCAGCACCACCCCCCTCCAAAAAAAATTACTATCAGGTTCCAATTACCAGCTATGTTCAGTTTAGTCAAACCATTGGCTTCCCACCTCCCAACTTGGTAATTAATGTATTTATTATTTTAATTTTAATTATTTAGTTAGTTAGTTGCACCGGGTCTTAGTTGCGGCAGGCGGGCTTCTTAGTTGTGGCAGGTGGGCTCCTTAGCTGCAGCTCGAGGGCTCCTTAGTTGTGGCTCACTGGCTCCTTTAGTTGTGGCATGCAAACTCTTAGTTGCAGCATGCATGTGGGATCTAGTTCCCTGACCGGGGATTGAACCTGGGCTCCCTGCATTGGGAGTGTGGAGTCTTAACCACTGCGCCACCAGGGAAGTACTGGTAATCTGTTTATAAACACTTTTAAGGATTCTCCCTGGGTTTAAGAAATTATTTAAGTGTGGCCCTCAGTTCAGCCTTTGATCTGAAGAGGCTTGCCTGCAAGCCTCATGTAGTCCCATTCCTAAAGGTAACCATTTAATAGGATCTTCTGAGTAGAAAGGCAATTCAGATAGGAGATTATTAGTAGATGGGAACAGTAATTAAAGTTTTAGGTACCTTTTATATCATTAATCTTTTATTAGCTTTCTACAACAAATCTTTCAATGAGGCTATTTTGAAATTTTGAAGCCTTTTGGGGCTTCTGTATACCAATTAAAATAGGTACAATATTTAAGATGAGAGCTCTCTAAAATTTTAACAATTTAGTAGACTTTCCCATTCAAAGGATCTAAGAAGCTAGCCTGACAAATATTTTTCCCTGCTAATATAATTTTAGAAAAGAGAAAAACTCTTACTGCTGTTGAAAAAAATCAGTTTGGGAGTGCCAGAAGAACCTATCTCACCATTTCAGGGCCCAACATCCTTTAGTTCCGATTAAGAACTTGCAAGCATACATAAACCCAGCTGGTATTCTCATAGGTGACTGTCCATCTGGGAGCTGTTTGGCCTTTGAGGCACAATTTCCTATTATTTCGTAGCCTAATTCAGATATGGGATATGAGATATGATCTGCACAGCTTTCTGAGGACAGTGTGGTAGATCAAATGTGTGGTAGATCAAATGTGTGCTGCTTCTGAGTCTAGCCCCAAGGAGTTAACCTTGGGTTGGTTTGACTCTTGTACATGGCTCAGTTTCTCCCTGTGACAGTCTAAAACCGCCATGGGTGCTGAGGGCACTAGGTTATCAGCCTCTGTTGTGCCCCGTCGGATGAGCAGTATTTACCTAATGGTTGTAGTGGATCTCCCTTATTCTTCAGAGCTGAATAATTCAGTCTCTCATTTCACTAGCAAAAGCTTTGTTCAGAACATATATCAACTCACTTTTTTCAATGTAAGCCAAAGTTAACAAAAACCCAGCCACCTATGTTTCCCTGGGCCTCTTGTCCAGATCCCCGAAGTCCTGCCCAAGAACTGCACCAGTGCCCCTTAAGACTCCAAGCCTTAAGTGAAACAGCTCAAATAAAATTTCAGGATCATTACTCAAACAATGAGATCCAGATATTAGGAGAGCTCACCAGAACACCTGAGGAGTACTGAGAAGCTGGTGGGGCTCAATGGACCCATGCTTGGTACTGAGCACTAGTTCTGGGTTGACTCCAGGTGTTCACTAGTGGGTATCTCTGATATCCTGCCAGCTAAACCATGCATGTCAACAAAAATGAATCAGTCAATCTGAGAAAGAAATGGAAATTTTATTTGAGCCAAACTGAGAACTGTTCTGCCCATTAGAAGTCAAAGCACAGTAATATAAGTTTTTTGAGACAGAGGGCGGTACATCAAATGATGTAGTATTGACAGTTGACACAATCCAGTTTTACAGGAACAAGGTTGTAAGTCATGTGACCCCTTACAAGATCAAGAAAGAAGGTTATCTTTTAAGGAGTTGTCTTGTTGATGCTAGGAAAATGTTGCACCTTAGGACTGGGCTGGTATTCTTGGGGAAGATTTGGTCAGGATGCATAATGCAGATATACAGTACAGAGTAGGGGGGAAAGAGGAGGCCAAAGGGCAGAGAAAATTTTTTTACGTTTAAATTTTCCTTGTCTTGCCATAAAGTATGAATTTTATTTCAAATCCCTGTAGTATCAAGTTATGTAATTCTTAAATAAACTAGGGCCTGTTTTTACACTTTTTTCCCCTTTTGGAGTTTTGAACCATCTATATTTACTTGTGTTCATACTACATTTGCATGGATTTGACAGTAATTCAAAATATGACTTTGTTTTGGTCCTTATCAAACATTCATGATGTTCTAGTTATCGAACAAAGTTTAAATGTTTCTGTCATCTGTGGCCTCAGAAATTATAATCTTAAATCCGTGCCTTAAGATTTTACTAATGTAAGACACTGCTAGGCATGGGTGATATTGCAAGGAACAAGGTAAACAAGGGTCCTGCCTGAGGGCCTTAGCTGCGTACATAATGGGAACACAGAGTAGTTAACAGGCAATTAGAATAATGTATGTTATGGAACACTTTAACACTGTGAACACAGATATTGAGTCAGGGATGGCTTCCAGATGCAATGACATCTGAGCTAAAACCTTAAGAATGAGTCAGCTGAGTATTTGTTAACCAGGTGAATAGCCTGTAAAGTGTTTGCTTATAGGGGCTGAGAAGAAAGAAGATATTTGGAGACCAGAAGAAAAAGAGCATTTTGCCGCAGGGTAACGCAAACCACTTATCTGTGGAGGGTAGAGCCAATCAAAAGTAGGGAGTGGCAAGACTGGCTAGAACCAGTATCCTCAGGCAATGGGTTTAAGTCATTCTTACTTCCTGCAGTGAGGAGAGTGGACTGAAGTTGACTGTTGTGACTGAGGGCTTGGAGACTTTTTCAGTATTACAGGTGAGAATTGAAGATAGCCTACATGGACAAATCAGATATTTGGAAGGTAGAACTGAAGGGTGTGGTGACTGAATGAGGGAAAAAAGAGGGATTCAAGAACAGGCCCAGGTTTCTGCCTTAGATAGATTGGTATGGAGATGAGGGAAGAACAGGTTTTAGACACGGTGCATCTGAGTTGAAACATTCACTTGAACACTCCATCTTATATATTATTAGATGTAAAGATCTAACACTTAGGAGAGAGATGGACAGGCTATGAATTTGGGAATCATCAGAAGAAGACTGAAGTCACAGAAATGAGTAAGAATGCTGTGGGGAGAGCAAGTGTGGAACCCTGAGGAGCACTCACGTTTAAGGGGTAGACAGAGGAGGCGCCTGCCCTGGAACCCAAAGAACAGTGCTTACTTACAGAGGAACTGGGAAATTAAGACTCGCAGGGGAAAGATGGCTCCAAAGAGAGTCATTAACATAAGAAATGCTGCTAATAATTAGGGCAAGTAGATAAAGACTATGAAGTGTCCCATAGATTCAGCAATAAATAGCTCTTTTCTTTGGTAAGCGTGATGAGATAAAAGTGTTTAAGTTTTTTAATAAAGGAAAATTTATTCCAATTACTTTAGTTCTCCCTCGGATTTTTAACGCTGTAGTTCCCAATGGGTAAACTTCTGAGACTCTGATGTAATTGAATAGAATGAATGAGTATTACAATTTTTTAAAGAGTAGATGTGGTTATGATCAATAGAATTTTTAAATCATTAGAAAATATGTTTGAGTTCAGAATAGATTTGGGGTATTTTATATTTTTCTCATATCAGCAGAGACCAAAGTGATACTGCTGTCAGTTAAGTGTCTGAAATGTTTTGTCTTTATAAAGGGAGTCCTTCAGGACTCTTTCATGATCCAGCTGGTCATTAGATGGTTATGTCAGGGAGGAATAAATTTTCCTCTACCCTTCTATGTTCTTCTGGCTCATCTAAGAATTAAATTGACATGAGGCAGATTAACAGAAAATCAAAGTTTAATAATATGTATATGTGGGAGAGATCCAGGAAAACTGAGTAACTCAATAAAATGACTGAAACCCTCACTTTAAATACCATCTTCAGCTAAAGACAAAAGAAAATGTGGGCATAGTGGTTTGGAACTTAAAAGAGGTGTAAGACAATTCACAGGAAGATGGGAATGCAAATGTTTGGTAAACAAATGTTTGCTGGGCCATGCAGAAACAGTGGGACACACAGTAGGCTCTGGTCTCTAGACCCTGCTGAGTTTCCCCCGTAACACCTAGCCAATATTCTTCGCAGATACCTCTAGTGATAGCTCTATTCCAGGAACAGACCCTCTATCTAAAATTTTTTTAGGCAGTGAGAGGGGAAGGTCAAAGTTTCTTCCTGAGTCTTTTGGGCCTTAATTGTTTTTAGCTCAAAATAATCCACATGCCAAAGAGACATTTTGGGGTGGTACGTTTTGCTCCCCTGCAGTTATATTCACTTAATGGTAATTCATCAAGATGTGTACTGTTCTATATGAGTGTTGTAGTTAAATTTAAAAGTTGTGTGGGGGGGTGTGGTTTGAAGTGACTTTTGAGGGATCCCCATAACTCTACAAGAACTACTACATTGAATCAAGATTTCTGATATGCCTGTGCGAAATGACAGGAGCATTACAGCATGGTTCTTCCCTCTCTTCTTGTGTGGCCCCAGGTTGTGGCAGCGCAGGGATGATGTTGCTTCTACTTTTTAATGGAGTAGTGACGACTTGGGATTTATTCCAGACAGACCCACAATTGTCCATGTGTCTTATTTTGTATATTTAAAAATTGGGGGAACTTAAACCCAAGCCTGCCTTTTCAGCCTTCAGTTTGATCTCAGGTGGCCTCAGCTTGCAGAGGCTTGAAGCAGGGTTTTGGTTCCCAGCCAGAGATTGAGGTCGGGTTACGGTGGTGAGAGCACCAAATCCTAGCCACTAGACCAGTGGTCAGTGACAAGGCCCTGGCCCTTCAGCTTTGCAGAAAAGAATTCCCACAAAGACGGAAAGTAGTGAAACAAGTAAAGTGTTTATTAGGAGGAAGAAAAGAGTACAGTACGTGTGGATAGACACAGGGGCAGACTCAGAGAGTCACGCCCTCGTGGTAGTTTGAATCACTTATATGGGGCGTTTCTTCCCGGTTTCCTTTGGCCAATCATTTCGATTTGCCTGGTTCAGAGTTCGTATTTGGTATATCTCAGGATCCTCCCATGTGTGCACGCACATCTCTTAGCCGAGATGGATTCTACTGAAGAGGCCTATGGGTAGTTAGCATCACTTACTGTGGGGTGGCGCCCCCTCCCTTTTTGACCTCCAAGGAGCCTTTCTGTGCATGTGTAGTCAGGGAGGCCTCCTGACTTCAAGAATGAGAAATATGTGTTCTCTTATCTTCTATCTGGGCAGGGCCCAGCCTCCTCCTCCTATTTTCATCATAGAGTATCCACAGAGAACGAACTCCAGCTGTTTGCCCCAGGGGCCCATCTATCTCCTGCCTCAAGTTTAATAGTAATATGAAGCTGCTGTAGAGAGGGATATTTCCCCCTCTGCCCCTCTTCAGTTCTTGTGGCTGGACTAATAATAAAATGGACACAAGATAGATTAATAGGAGAAAAACAAATTTTAATTCATGTGTGTGTGGGTCCCACAGAAATGGGACCAAAACAGTGGCCAAAGCAGGCAGGTTGTATACTCTCAACAAAGAAACAACAAAGTTGTGAGGGCAAAGAAACTTAGGTTTGGGGTGCCCAATTAGTGAAAAATTTAAACAGAGTTTGGACTTGGAGTAGTAAATTTAAAATGTAACAAGATTTGTTTATATAGGTTTCTTGCTTCTCAGACCAGATTCCCTATCTTTGACAATAATGGTGTCCTACCTCCAGATGCAGGGAATACACATTTCACATGAGATTTGTTTCCTGCTTTCAGGGAGACAGGAGTGTCTCCTGTGGCACTGGCCATTTCTTGAGTAACCTTAATTCAAAATAATCAATGTGCCACTGAGGCACATTTTGGGGTAGCCTACTCTGGGCCCCAACAAAGCTATTGTTCCACTTATAGTCCACTTAAATTTGTTTTAACACAGCAAGATACACACATAGCTTGCTTGTTTCCATTTTGCTATTGTTCTTTATATTTTTATCTTCTGATACAGCTGAGGTTCTACTTGCATTAGAACTACTTGGAGGACTTATTAAACACGCATATTCCTGGCTCCACCCAAGACCTACTGCAAAGTAATTTCTGCGAATGGGGGCCTGGGAATTTTCATTTTAACAGGTTCCCCAGGCAGTTCCCCAAGTGATTGAGAACCACTGCTCTACCATTCTAAGCAGGCTTTCAAGCATCAGTTCAACTTTTTTTTCTCTATGATATTATTGTCTTTGCTTATAGGAAGGTTCCCCTCAGAAGCCCTATCCGTACTTCTCATTGGCTATAGATCTGCAACTTTGTACTTAAAACCTTCCTGCAATTTTATATGGTTTCCGTCGATAAGTCCTCAAGTCACAGGTACTCAGCTCTGCCACTGTACCATGAAAACAGATATAAACCATACATGAATGAACATGATTATATTCCAATAAAACTTTATTTAAAATTCATATAATTCCCACATGTCATGAATTTTTTTTTTTTTTTTTTTTTTACTTTTTCCTTTTTTTTTTGGGGCCATGCCACTCAGCTTGTGGGATCTTAGTTCCCTGACCAGGGATTGAACCTGGGCCCTCAGCAGTGAAAGCACAGAGTCCTAACCACTGGACCGCCAGGGAATTCCCCATGAAATGTTGTTATTGTTTCCCAGCCATTTAGAAATGAAATTCTGAGCTTAAAGCCCATTCTGAAAGTAGGCAGTAGACTAGAATTGACCCACAGGCCATAGTTCACCAACCCCCTGCTCTAGATTGTTGCCCTAACACAGTGTCGGTCAATATACAGTAAGTATTTGAGTACTGAGTGAGTGAATTAATTGTAACACTCTGTGCACTGATTTTGCACAGAGCAATATGTTGTTCATCTTTGTGATAATATTACCTAGTGTACTAACTGGTTCAGAAATGTTTGTCAGCTCACTTTTCAACTTTCTCCTAGAGTTAATGCCATGCCAGGGTTATCAATGTTTTCTATTTTCTTGAATCAACAGCTTTTTTTTCCCCTGTATGTCTGAATAGGAAGGCCCAAACAGTTTGATTAATGAGGAAGAGTTCTTTGATGCTGTGGAAGCTGCTCTTGACAGGCAAGATAAAATAGAAGAACAGGTATGTATATTATTAAAAATTATTAAAAATCCTTGATGTATGTTATTCATATAAATAGAATTTGAAATCATGATCCTAATAACCTAAAAATGAACTCTCGTCTACAGTGAGTCACAAATGTAGAAGAATCTTTATAAGTCACTTTATTGACCAATTTCCAAGCAATAGAAAGAAGACTAATGATTGTTTAAAGCAGGCATGCATAATTAACATGAAATTAAATGGAAATATTCTGCCTGTTCCCCTTGAAGTATCCAACCTATTATCATTCTGTTAATACAAAGTATATATTTGCTCTGAGTAAAACAGTCTCTTTGAATTTCTCTTCACCACCAAGTGCCATATGAATTCAAAAGGAAGATGACCAAGAATTTATTTTTCTTCTATGTTAGTACCATTCAGTTTTTATTATTAACTCATTTATTGCTTTCACTACCTTCACCTTAATTACTTCCTCACTTTTAACTTTGCTCAGTGTTTTTTCATCATTAAATTCACAGCAGTTATACCCAGCTCCTTCTGTGGAAATTGAAGGAAGGCATTTCTAAAATCCTTTAACTCTAGTGTCAAGATTAATTTGAGCGTTTACCTTTAATTCTGCAACAATGCAGTTACCATATATTACCACTAGATGGTACTTAAAGATGAATTTTAGTTATTCTTCTCAAGACTTTAAGCATCTTGCAAATAAATCATATGTGTATCAGTTTTATACTACAAATTAACTTGCATAGAAGAATTGGCTTGTTTATTCCCTCTGATTGCTAGGGCAGTCATGGCTATTACGCCCATTTACTGATCTATCTATCTGAGGGTAAGTCATCTGCAATAGTGGCTGTTTGCTTTTCATGCTTATTTTTCCCCTGTTTTTTATCAATGATGAAAAGTTTGTCACATTAATTTATAAAAGCTTACTGCTCATTTTTTATACCCAAAAGATGCTACACAGCACTCAATAGAACTTTCAGTTCCTAAATAAGGTCTAATTTTGGATGCCAAAAATATCTGAAATAGCATCATTGTATTTGGTTTTTTAGGGTGTTTTGGGTGTTTTTTTTTTTTTCCCCTTCACTGTGTTTTCACTTTTGTTTTAATCTAAGATGTGTTATTTCGTGAAGAATAGCAAACTGTGAGGTCAAGACAAGTTAGTCTTAGTTTTGCCAGTAACTGTGTAGCTCTAAACATGTCACTTAAATCCTCTGGGCCTTGGTTTTCTGATCTGAAACAAGGAGTTGGACAAGATGATTCAGATCATCCCTTCTGGCTCTAAAATGCTCCTCCACTGAGTATCAATATGGTGGTTGAGCTGGAGTTGAAGAGAATCAATAAAAACTTCTGTATGCTTTAGAAAAAAGAAATATTCACAGGGCGATCAACTCATTTAATATCAGTCTATTCCTGACACTCTAGTAGATAAAAACAAGTCATTAAACAGACCATGATTTTCTTTGCCTGAGAGCCAGGCACGTTGATATGACAAAGATAATCACACACACAATACAGCATAGTTTCTGGTACAGTATATTTAGTAAATATTTATTGAACAAGTGAGAAGAAACTAGGCAAGCTGAGAAGGAGGCAAGAGGTTAAGTGGCAGCTTAACAAGAGTGAGGTGATGGGATGAAGGCAGAATACCTTCATGGAAAGGAGACAAAGATATACATGATATGTTCTTTTGAACATAACTGAAGCAAACAATGATTATTGGTTCAAATAATACAGCCCTCCAAGGCCCTGATGATGTGGAATGATTGGAATAATTTGGCCAGAGTTAGGATAAGAAAATTATTTTGGTAGCAGTGTTAAGGTTGATTCATGATAAATGGTGCCATGCTGGTATTGGAAATCCTGACTGGGAGCAAAAATAAAAGAACTAATCCTTGGTAGTGTCTACGGAATCCAAAAGAAGAAAATTGGGATACATGAAGTGTCAAGATTTGGCAAGGCTTGTATCTTTGTATCTTTAGAGTAACTTCATAATTCAAATATTTATAAGAACTGAAGTATTCAGTAATTAAATGTTATATTATCCATTCTTAAGCTGCAAAATACACTTCGAAACCTTCCCATTTAACATTATATGTTTTCTTAGTCACAGAGTGAAAAGGTCAGGTTACATTGGCCTACTTCAATGCCATCTGGAGATGCCTTTTCTTCTGTGGGGACTCATAGATTTGTCCAAAAGGTAAACTAATGTCACAGTTCACTAAAAGTATATGCTATATTTTTCTTCACTGTTGACGAAACTATCCTGTTATATAAAGTCTTTTTCCTTTTCTTGAATTTAAGTAATGAGATTTTTTGGTATTACATGTTTTCTTCCATATACATCCTCCAGAACTGCTAGAAATCTTCTGAACATAATGTTCTTTTTTATTTAAGGGGGAAAGAAGGGTGGGGGAATAGGGAGTAGCTTGTCCAAAATAGTTAACCAGAAGCATAGCCAGTGATATTAGATCTCTTTTTCCTTTGGGGTTAAGTGGTATTATTTTGTATTATTGGAAGCACTGCATTCGATTCTGGAGCATAACACATAATAGGTGCATGAAGTCAGCACTTGCTGCTGAGCTTGTTTCATATAGTGCTTTGTTCTCTCTTTCTTTATCTTGTGTTTGGAAGTTGGTACTGAATGCTCTGTTGTGCCTTTGTTCTGATTACTTGGTTTTTTCTTTGTCTGTCTCTGGTAGCCCTATAGTCGCTCTTCCTCCATGTCTTCCATTGATCTAGTCAGTGCCTCTGACGATGTTCACAGATTCAGCTCCCAGGTACTGTATGAATGTATAGAGTGGACTTGAGACTTTCTGTGCTATATTTCAGCCTGCTTTCCCAGTTCCTAGAAATCTTTTGGTTAGGCCACTTGTTTTGGTTTTGAATTTTAAATAGTAACATCAAGCATTAAAGAAAGCCTTCCTTATCTGCTAAATAGTTCCTCTGTCAGGCTTGCATGTGCCCTTTGTATCCTCTATTGTGAATAGCTTGGAATTTCGCCATATAGGAGATACTCCTGAAAGATTTCAAATTGAATTGAAACGAATAGAAGGTACCTGGTTTTTAACTATCCTGTGATATCTGTTTCTTCAGACAGGATTCAGCAACTTTTGTGGACATGGTCTATAGGATATGTTATAGCATTAAAGCAGGTTTCAAGCCTTACTTCTAACCTAATTTAAAATATTTCATAATATTTTCAACAGGGAAATAATTTTTTAAATAAAATTTGTCTCATTACCATTATACTAAGCTTCATTGAACAGGTTGCGTTTTGCTTTGGCAAATTATCCCTGGAAATGAGTATTCCAGTCCATATAATAAATCTATGGAAATTGATTTTAAATTATTTAGTATCAGCACAGGTTAGGAATTTAGGACAGGAAGCTGGATGCTTGCAGTCTCTGCCCTCATAATAAAATCAAAGTATCAATGGAGGAATATTTTTTTAGCATCAGCATTAGGTTAAAAAATTTTTTTTAATCTTCACATATTTGCCATTCAACTTTGTATTTTTATGGTGTTTGCATTTTATTGGATTGCAATATGTCATAGTATGTTAAGAACCTGAGCTCTGTAGTCAAAATGACCAAGTTTAAATCCGGTTTCCTGCATGATGTTTGACAACTTTTCTAACTCCTCTGTGCTTTGCTTCTGTCATCTAGCTAGGAATGTGATAGAGCTAGAACCTAGCATGTAGTAAGTGCTCAGTAAGTGAGCTTTTATCATTATAATATTATTTCTTTGAGCTAATCAAACTTATCTACATTATTTTTTCTCTATCAGAGTGTTCCAATAAAAAATTTTTAAGTCAGTTTAAAACAGGCATACAAATAAAATTTACATTAGTTTTCAACTATGTAATAAATAAGAAAATTAAGTTTAAGACTTAAATTTTTTTCTGACTTTTGTAGCTTTTTTTTTCCTTGAACATTTTTGGGAAAGAGATGCATCAGTTCCTCATCAGAAATTACCCTTAGCCAGATTTATTACAATATTTCTTACCTATTGCTCATTCATTTATGTATGCTTTTAAAATAGTGACATACTCACAATAAATCATTGACCAAACTAGATTATACTGGGAGACTTTGGTTTATTCTTAATTAAGCTCCACCTTGCATTAAAATAATAAATTAACAGACTAACTAAAAGACATCAGTACTGGTCACCATTTTCCCTTAAAATATAGAAATATATAGGCTATAAATTTTTTAAAATGTAATGAGAGCAAGAAAAGAATTTGAGCCGCTGATAGGTGCCTAAGAATTAGGGCTTCAGAACCCAGACCTGGGCCTTAGCTATAGAGATATATAAAACAGCTGAAAGCCTTTGAATACAGGTGAACTATCACTGAGAAGCAGGTGTCCACATTTTTATAAGACTGTCAAATTGTAGCTTCTTTACCTAATTTTTTGTGTAACTTTTGTGTATAAGTTGAGAAAAATCTTTCTAGTATTTTTTTTCTAATGTATGATGTTTGTTATTGATCCGATTCTTTTTTTAAACTTTTGATTATTCTACTGTTTTATATTCCAGAAGAGGAAATGAAGGAAAACAGCATTGAGGTCTTCAAGTATTTATTTTCCTTGCTAAAGTATTTGTTGTCATTAGCAGACTTGGGCTCTGGCAGTTAACTATTGATTAATTTGGCTTTGCTATCTACTTATAAGTCTTGGCTCATGACTGTTTTGTTCTTGTTGAAATAATGGTCATAGTCCTGCTTGAGTAAGATACTTAAATGTAGAACTGAGAGATTCCCTGAAAATAACTTCAAATAAAATATGTGACTCTACTAGGAAATTAGTAGCAACACGTGAATCTGTATCTGTCTGATGGACAGATGTTGGAAATGAAGTAGCTCTCGATGAAAGTGTATAGAAATTAGGAAGGACTTAGATTTATAAATGGATCTTCTTGACCACATTTATTTCTATAACAGTTACCACCTAAAGATGTCACCTCAAAAATCAGAGGGAAATAAAAAGCATCCTTAGTTGGGGGAAAGAAAAAAAGAAAATCAAAGGGTGGGTAGTACATCTTGGGTTAATATATGATGAGCATCACCATTACAAAAACAATTCTGCGTAAAACTTTTTCCCACTTTTGTGCATAGTAACATCATTGTTGTGGTAATTATTTATTTTACCCCTCCCTTTTTTATTGTATCAGTATAAGTAATAGAATGCTAATTTAGCTGAACTAGAAAGTAGAGTAAATAAAATTACTAGATCACTATTAATATTCTTATGCATATCCTTTTTCCACATATATGTAAATTAAATAAAATCAGTCACATATTGATTACACACACCTTAGTACTTGTTTTTTTCTACCAAAGTGGATAATTCTATATATACTGTTTTGTAACTAGCTGTTTTGTTTTTTTAAAGCACAAATATAATTAGGCCCATGTTCCCATCAGTAAATATAGGTCTAGATCTCCTTGTCTGTTGTATGGATATGAATACTAGATTTACCTACTCACCTAATATTGAACATTTAGTTTATTTTCAGTTAGTCTCTGTTATTTAATAAATAGTGCTACATGGGCATCCTTGTATATACAGCATCCTTGTATGTACATCTTTGTACACTTATCCAATTATTTCCTTAGAATATATTTATAGAAGTAGAATTTTTAGGACAAAGGCCATGCACACACCCAAGTTTTTTATTCTTATTGCCAAACTGTTCATTAGAAAAGTTGAACCAGCTACACTCCCAGGTCAGTTTTCTTTTGCTATACTGACACTGAATATTATTATTCAGTTAATATTTGCCAATCTGATAGAATAAAAGTGTTATTTTTCTTCTCGGCTAATTACATTTTTCAGTGAATTGGCTATTCATGTCCTTGACCATTTTTCTTTTGGGTTAACAGTACACTGTTAATTTGTTATTAATAAATTATTGTATCCAACAGATCCCTTTATGACTCTGTAACAATAAGCATAGCTGTATTCCTTTCATATGGGTAAGAAAAAGAGATCCAAGCTCTGTTTGAGCCCTTCTGAGACTTTTGCTCAATACAATTTTGTTGTACCATCAAAGGACAATTTTCTATTAAAGTTTCTATATTAATAATATTAGAAAGATCCAATTAGATCTAGCCTCCTAAAATGGCATACTGAGTGATTCAAATGTGAAGTGAAAGAAAAGGTAAGAATTGGAGTGCCATCACCTCTATTTCAAATCTGTTTTGTCTTCAGTTTTTTCATAGTTCATTTGGTATGAAGATGCTGTATGTAAGGTGCAAAAAAATCAAGGGCATGATTCCTGAAATTATGCTTAGTGTAAAATTCAGCCTTTTTTTTTTAAGCCTTGTTTTTTTAAGTGATAGATGTTTCTAGTAACATTTTCTAGTAATCAAATTTTGAACCTGATAAGGTAGAAAATTTGGCATATGTTTATTCTTGTCATCCAATTAATGGTCCCTAGTTTCCCACTTATTTTTGAGGTAGAGTCGTAACTGAAAACAGTAAATGGAGCATCTTTAGATTTATATCTGAAATGTGAGTGTGGTCACATGTGCCCACGTCATTGCCCCTATAGAAACATTGGCTACTGCATATTTTAACATAAAATTCGTAATAGTGAAATTTTACCAGTATCATCTTTCTTTTTAACCTTAATGTTATTACCTCGGGGAATATACCATAATGGATAAAGATTCCTTGATGAAGGCTTTGCAGACATGGTTAGACAGTAATTGGGTACTTCGATAGTTTCATTAATTTCCTAGGAGCACAGTACTGAATACATCTTGTTTGTTTGTTGGACTTTTTCAAGCCCTCTTAAGGAAATAAATGAGGACAAAAGACTGAAAACTTTTCCATAGATGCAGTGGTAACTATTCTTTCATCTATCTAGAAAGACAATGTTGAATGCATTTACTGTACATTGTTTCAAACTTAAGTTACCTTCTATCAATTTGTATTTGTGGAATCTGGTTTCTATTTGCAATGAAGCATAAATCAAAAACACCTCGTTTTTCAAACATTTGAAATAACTAATTTAGGAATAATCTCCTAAACAGAAACACAATTACCTGCAATATTTTTCAACAAAAGAGCTAAATGGCACTGAAGTTTTTTTACACAGAACTCTCTTTGTTTTTTAGCAGAATAAAATCCTTAACATTCTTCTTACACAAGTAATCCATTTAAAATAGGGCCTATTTGGGGGAAACATTTCTTTCTGCCTCTAATCTCATAATAAATATGGGTGTTCTTAACTCCCAGTGTCATACCTAAAAGTACATACGTATTCAGATCTGAAGATTTTTTAAGATCTTGGGATCTAAAAATCATAAAAAAACTTTTCCCAATCATGATGTGACACAGACAAATGAATCAAGCCAGTGCTACTGTTGAGGCTTTATTTATGCATACTAACTGGGACTTTCTTTGTTCTTCGTCTTTTGGTAATAAAATATGTTTTGTATGTATTATTTGTAACTTGGAGTCCTACATTAGTCATCCTTACCCTCTCAAAGCAGATTTCAAAATTTTAGAGGCACAAAGGTTTTTTCCAGTCAGCCTCTGAAGTTATGTTTTCTAATTAAGGCTTTATAAAATTATAGAGGTACTAGTAGTCATGTTTTAAAATTTCTTTCAAGTCTGTAACCCAGCACCATTCACATTAAAGGTTATGAGTAAAGAAATAATATATTATGTAATGTTTATTTAGTACAAAACTAGATTGTAGAATTTCCTCATAATCATTTTTATCAAAAACTTTTCTGGTGATCATTGCCAATTAAAGAGATACTTAAAGCCATAACTACTTTCAGCAACCAAAATTGCATTCTGAAATCCAGAAAACTTGGTTTACACATCACAATAACATATTGATAACATCCTTTTATGTAGAAAAATTATATCCCCAGGGTGAATAATTTTAAGATCTCTGCCCCCAAAGTATTCATGTATTTATTTCAAAACACATGTAAACCTGGTTCTTACGTTTCCCTGACAAATGCAATAGACTTTATGTAAAATAAGTAATTAAACTTAGGAATAAATCTTAAAATTGAAGTATATAATATGCATATTTTTCAACTCTTTTCTGCCTTCTCTTAATAATATTACTAGGTAAACAAAATTATGAGTAAAAGTTCAGAAAATAGAACTTAGAAACTAAGTGTCTATGCGTAGATGGTAAAGGTGGCAGTTCCTTCAGAGATGATCTTTCTGTCACTTCAGTTCTGTTTAAAAATATGTTTCATAATAGGAAGGTTTCCAAAGAACACTTAAATGAAATCTTACCAATAAGTCTGATTGAGGATTCTGGGAGTGTGAACTGTTTGACCTTATTTGCTTATAAAAGATGGGTAGGGGTAATTTGATAGTTAAAAGCAGAGGTTGCAATTTAAATTTAGTAAAAGAAATTTAGTAAGAAATTTAGTTAGAAATTTAGAAAGAATGAACTATTAATAAAAGGTGATAATTTGCAAATCTTTGTGTGTATGATTATTAGCATTGTCCCTAAAAGAGTTTAGACCAATGAAATTGGAATCAAATATGTAGAGGGGTTGGTTATTTTTTAAGTTGGCTTATATTCATGATAAAAGAGGAGCTTATCAGTGAAATAACAAAAATCTTCTTACCTTTTTGTAGAGAAGTCTTGACAAATAACGAGCTTCCTAATATCTCTATATAGTCTTAAATATAGGAACATTGGACTAGGTCATCTCTTTGTGCCCCTTTTACCCTTAATGTTCCATGATTTTATGCTTTAAGACATTATCTCTGTAAGGATGCATTTTATGATGAAGGAATAATTATTTTTTTGGTCACTTGATGCACATTAGGCCAATATGTTATTAGAGTGAAGCACCTTCCTTCCCCGCATTTCTCCTTCCTGTCATTAACCTGGATATGATATCTGGAATGTGGACTAAAACTCTTCAACACTATATAAAACCTACTAACCTTTGTGCATTTGGTTGCTTAGCTTTCTAAGAACATCATTTCTGAACTGAAGTAAACTGAATACCATTCTGTTGTAGAGATTATGACATAGCTATTAATTGGAGGAGGATTCTTATGGCTCTATTTTTCTTTTTAAGGTTGAAGAGATGGTGCAGAACCACATGACTTACTCATTACAGGATGTAGGTGGAGATGCCAATTGGCAGTTGGTTGTAGAAGAAGGAGAAATGAAGGTAATTCCCAGTGTATTGTTGTAGGTTGCTAATTGCAGCCCTGTTGCAATCATACTATATTATTACTACTGATATAAGTAAGATAGCATTTAAAATTTTCTTTTAAATAAATTATTACATGTGATCAAAGAAGCACTAAATATTGAGAAATAAAATGTCCTTTTGCTTCCCTGGTTTAGCTTTTACATAATTTCTTTATGATCATAATATAAATCTGTGCACAGATCATTCTGTTTTACCTAGGCCATGGAGAAAATAGTTTGGGGGTTTCAGTATGAACAGGTCATAATTAGCTGATGTCTCTCTCTTCGGATATTTCTCTCTTTTAATATACTAAATGTTGTGCCCAGGTGTCACTTTTTTCCCTCTTTGGTCTGTACCTCACTTCTTGGTCTTTCTCTCACTGCATCTTTTTTTGATATTTGGACATTGGTTAGCTAATCTTGCTCACATCCCTAAACACAGAAGACAGTAAGCGCAAGGAACAAGAGATTGAGAGCTGGGTTGAAAAGCAGCAGCAGCAGCATTGAGCTTTGGATTACTTCATGCCCAAGGTGCTATGCTAACAATAAAGAGATGTTTAATAAGACTCCCTGCAAGCTGAAACTTTGGTTGGAGAAAGAGGGCATTGACATTTAAAAGATTACTTAGGGCTTCCCTGGTGGCGTAGTGGTTGAGAGTCCGCCTGCCGATGCAGGGGACACGGATTTGTGCCCCGGTCTGGGAAGATGAGTCCGCCTGCCGATGTAGGGGACACGGGTTCGTGCCCTGGTCCGGGAAGATCCCACATGCCGCGGAGCAGCTGGGCCTGTGAGCCATGGCCGCTGAGCCTGCATGTCTGAGCCTGTGCTCCGCAACGGGAGAGGCCACAACAGTGAGAGGCCGCATACCGCAAAAAAAAAAAAAAAAAAAAAAAAATTAGCTCCGTTGGATAACAGTGAGTGAAAAGTACAGGTGAATAGTGGAGAAAAATTGGAAAAGAAAGAGATCTCTGATTTGAGACAGATTGTTTTACACTGAGGAGCATTTGAACTATGTCTAGAAATGGAAACAAGGTTATGACAAAGGTGAGGTGAGGGCATTTTAGAAAAGAAATATAACATGAGCTAAAACTTCAAAGCAAATTTTGTATTCAGGAGTTTTGTATAGACTTTTGACCAGAATTATTCTAGCAAATGAGATACAATATTAGATGTTGGGATTTCCTCTCCTCCTGAATATGGAAGAAATTAAGAAATAAGATAGAGGAGATAGGAAAATGAGATACCAAAATGTTAGTTATAATTCTAATAAGCTGATTGGAGAGCATGAAGACCAGCTGCCATGAGGTCTTGCTAACATGTTACCCCAGAATTAAACATAGTACTTCTAAAAACTATTTTATTTATTTATTTTTGTCTGTGTTGGGTCTTAGTTGCAGCATATGGGATCTTTGTTGCAGCATGCGGGATCTTTCATTGCGGTGCGCAGGCTTCTCTCTAGTTGTGGCACACGGGCTCCAGAGCACATGGGCTCTATAGTTGCGGCACGTGGGCTCTCTGGTTGAAGCTTGGGGGCTCAGTAGTTACAGTGCACGGCATGTGGGATCTTAGTTCCCCACCAGGGATCGAACCCATGTCCCCTGCATTGGAAGGTGGATTCTTAACCACTGGACCACCAGGGAAGTCCCCTAAACATAATATTTCTGACATAGCTGGATAGTCCCAGGCCTTCCCCCACAAGAGCAAGCCCCAAAAGCAGACCAGCATACATCCTGTCCACAGGTGGAGGGGTTGAGCCAGGCCTTCCTAGTCTTCCTTCTGTGCTCACCATTCAGATGTCCCCATTTCCCCCCAAGGAGGAGGAAGTGAAAGGGTGAAGAGAAACCAGGATACTCTAGATGATGGTCTTCCACATGGAATGAGTGGTAGAGAAAAAGTTCTCCTACAACTTTAGAGAGAGAAATTGGGACTGGATTATGGGGAGTATAAAATAACCTACTAAACAGAATTTTCTGTTTTCTGTAGCAGTAGGCTAGCCATTGTACACAAAGTAACATTTTTGGAGGACTAGGCTGATAGGGATGAAACTAGAGACCAAGAAAACCACTTCAGAGAGTCAGGTATGAGGTCATGAAAGCTTACCTAAAAAAAGTATCCAGGGCTTCCCTGGTGGCACAGTGTTTAAGAATCCACCTGCCAGTGCAGGAGACACATGTTTGAGCTCTGGTCCAGGAAGATCCCACATGCCCCAGAGCAACTAAGCCCATGCACCACAACTGCTGAGCCCACACTCCACAACAAGAGAAGCCACAACAATGAGAAGCCCACGCACTGCAACAAAGAGTAGCCCCGTTCGCTGCAGCTAGAGAAAGCCCGCACACAGCAACAAAGACCCAACGCAGCCAAAAATAAAATAAATAAAATAAAAATTTAAAAAAAAAGTATCCAATAGTAGAAAAGTCTACTTTTCTTCATCCATCTACTATGGATGTCTTATAGAAGATTAGTAATGAGCTTAATAACTACATGAAATGTGAGGGAAGGAATCAAAAGTCTAGAGTTCCCAGTTTCCATGACTGGGAAAATATCAGTCCCAATAGCATGAATAAGTATGTAAGGAAAGGTACTTTGGAGAGAGAGATTGTAAAAGAAAAATAATGTGAAATGCCTCACAGTGTTTGGCACCATAGGCACTCCATAAATTGAGAGCTGGTTTTCCCTGTGATAGCATGTTTATTCATTTTTCGAAAGAACTTACTACAGAGCTGTCTAAAGTAGCAAACCCTCTATAATTTTGAAGTAATTAATTTTGTTCAGCAGTTTATGTGTACAGTCTCAGTATTTAAAGCAAGATAGACCTTTTAGGTTTGCAGCCTCAGTATTTAAAAGCAAGATATCATTGATTTTTAAGCGATTTTAGCTTTCCATCATTGGTTCAACAAATAATTGAGTGCCTACTGTGTTTCAGATACTGTTTTAGATGGTGGGGATACAACATTGATCAGAGCTGCCTTAAGTCATTGTCCCTAAGGAGATTATGTTCCAACTAGCTTTATTTGGCCTTCTTAGCCATGTTGAATGGTCTTTGAGAATGTTCAGTAAATAATGCCTAATTTAAATTGATATACTTACTCCTTCAATGACTCACAGTAATTTAGTCATTCATCATATATGCATATGTTTCATAGTTGGTGTTTACCTTGGATTTGTAGTTTTAAATATTTTTATGTGGTAATAATTTGAAATTTTAAACTTTTTGGCAGAATATTTATGTTCCATAAGTATATTTTCATACATAAAATTCTAAAAAGCTGCTAAATGATAAAACATGACTTCAAGTTTGTAGTTTTAGGGTTGGATTTTTTTTTTTAACATGTTTGGGTTTTTTTGATTGTTTTTTTAACATCTTTATTGAAGTATAATTGCTTTACAATGGTGTGTTAGTTTCTGCTTTATAACAAAGTGAAGCAGCTATACATATACATATATGCCCATATGTCCTCCCTCTTGCATCTCCCTCCCACCCTACCTATTCCACCCCTCTAGGCGGTCACAAAGGACCAAGCTGATCTCCCTGTGCTATGTGGCTGCTTCCCACTAGCTATCTATTTTACATTTGGTAGTATTTATAAGTCCATGACACTCTCTCACTTCGTCGCAGCTTACCCTTCCCCCTCCCCGTGTCCTCAAGTCCATTCTCTATGTCTGCGTCTTTATTCCTGTTCTGCCCCTAGGTTCTTCAGAACCTTTTTTTTTTTTTTTTTTTTAGATTCCATATGTATGTGTTAACATATGGTATTTGTCTTTCTCTTTCTGACTTACTTCACTCTGTATGACAGACTCTAGGTCCATCCACCTCACTACAAATAACTCAATTCCATTTCTTTTTATGGCTGAGTAATATTCCATTATATGTATATGTGCCACATCTTCTTTATCCATTCATCTGTCAGTGAACAATTAGGTTGCTTCCATGTCCTGGCTATTGTAAATAGAGCTGCAATGAACATTGTGGTACATGACTCTGAATTATGGTTTTCTCGGGGTATATACCCAGTAGTGGGATTGCTGGGTCATATGGTAGTTCTGTCTTTAGTTTTTTAAGGAACCTCCATACTGTTCTCCATAGTGGCTGTATCAATTTACATTCCCACCAACAGTGTAAGTGGGTTTCCTTCCCTCCACACCCTCTCCAGAATTTATTCTTTGTAGATTTTTTTGATGATGGCCATTCTGACTGGTGTGAGGTGATACCTCATTGTGGTATTGATTTGAATTTCTCTAATGATTAATGATGTTGAGCATTCTTTCATGTGTTTGTTGGCAATCTGTATATCTTCTTTGGAGAAATGTCTATTTAGTTCTGCCCATTTTTGGATTGTGTTGTTTGTTTTTTTGATATTGAGTTGCATGAGCTGCTTGTAAATTTTGGAGATTAATCCTTTGTCAGTTGCTTCATTTGCAAATATTTTCTCCCATTGTGAGGGTTGTCTTTTCGTCTTCTTTATGGTTTCCTTTGCTGTGCAAAAGCTTTTAAGTTTCATAAGATCACATTTGTTTATTTTTGTTTTTATTCCATGTCTCTAGAAGGTGGGTCAGAAAGGATCTTGCTATGATTTATGTCAGAGAGTGTTCTGCCTATGTTTTCCTCTAAGAGTTTTATAGTGTCTGGCCTTACATTTAGGTCTTTAATCGTTTTTGAGTTTATTTTTGTGTATGGTGTTAGGGAGTGTTCTAATTTCACTCTTCTACATGTAGCTGTCCAGTTTTCCCAGCACCACTTATTGAAGAGGCTGTCTTTTCTCAATTGTATATTCTTGCCTCCTTTATCAAAAATAAGGTGACCATATGTGCATGGGTTTACCTCTGGGCTTTCTGTCCTGTTCCATTGATCTATATTTCTGTTTTTGTGCCAGTACCATACTGTCTTGATTACTGTAGCTAGGTAGTATAGTCTGAAGTCCAGGAGCCTGATTCCTCCAGCTCCATTTTTCTTTCTCAAGATTGCTTTGGCTCTTTGGGGTCTTTTGTGTTTCCATGCAAATTGTGAAATTTTTTGTTCTAGTTTTGTGAAAAATGCCATTGGTAGCTTGATAGGGATTGCATTGAATCTGTAGTCTTTGGGTAGTATAGTCATTTTCACAATGTTGATTCTTCCAATCCAAGAACATGGTATATCTCTCCATCTATTTGTATCATCTTTAATTTCTCCCATCAGTGACATATAGTTTTCTGCATACAGGTCTTTTGTCTCCTTCAGTAGGTTTATTCCTAGGTATTTTTTTCTTTTTGTTGCAGTGGTAAATGGGAGTGTTTCCATAATTTCTCTTTCAGATTTTTCATCATTAGTGGATAGGAATGCAAGAGATTTCTGTGCATTAATTTTGTATCCTGCTACTCTACCAAATTCATTGATTAGCTCCAGTAGTATTCTGGTGGCATCTTCAGGATTCCTCTATGGATAGTATCATGTCATCTGCAAACAGTGACAGCTTTACTTCTTCTTTTCCGATTTGGATTCCTTTTATTTCTTTTTCTTCTCTGATTGCTGTGGCTAAAACTTCCAAAACTATGTTGAATAATAGTGGTGAGAGTGGGCAACCTTGTCTTGTTCCTGATCTTAGTGGAAATGGTTTCAGTTTTTCACCATTGAGGACGATGTTGGCTGTGGGTTTGTCATATATGGCCTTTATTATGTTGAGGTAAGTTCCCTCTATGCCTACTTTCTGCAGGGTTTTTATTATAAATGGGTGTTGAATTTTGTCAAAAGCCTTTTCTGCATCTATTGAGATGATCATATGGTTTTTCTCCTTCAATTTGTTAATATGGTGTATCACATTGATTGATTTGTGTTTATTGCAGAATCCTTGCATTCCTGGGATAAACCCCACTTGATCATCATGGTGTATGATCCTTTTAATGTGCTGTTGGATTCTGTTTGCTTGTATTTTGTTGAGGATTTTTGCATCTGTATTCATAAGTCATATTGGCCTGTAATTCTCTTTCTTTGTGACATCTTTGTCTGGTTTTGGTATCAGGGTGATGGTGGCCTCGTAGAATGAGTTTGGGAGTGTCCCTCCCTGTGCTGTATTTTGGAAGAGTTTGAGAAGGATAGGTGTTAACTCTCCTCCAAATGTTTGATAGAATTCGCCTGTGAGCCTTCTGGTCCTGGACTTTTGTTTGTTGGAAGATTTTTAATCACAGTTTCAATTTCAGTGCTTGTGATTGGTCTGTTTATATTTTCTATTTCTTCCTGGTTCAGTCTCTGAAGGTTGTACTTTTCAAAGAATTTGTCCATTTCTTCCAGATTGTCCATTTTATTGGCATATAGTTGCTTGTAGTAATCTCTCACGATCCTTTGTATTTCTGCAGTGTCAGTTGTTACTTCTCCTTTTTCATTTCTAATTCTATTGATTTGAGTCTTCTCCCTTTTTTTCTTAATGAGTCTGGCTAATGGATTATCAATTTTGTTTATCAATTTTGTTTATCTTCTCAAAGAGCCAGCTTTTAGTTTTATTGATCTTTGCTATTGTTTCCTTCATTTCTTTTTCTTTTATTTCTGATCTGATCTTTATGATTTCTTTCCTTCTGCTAACTTTGGGGGTTTTTTTTGGTTCTTCTTTCTCTAATTGCTTTAGGTTTAAGGTTAGGTTGTTTATTTGAGATGTTTCTTGTTTCTTCAGGTAGGATTGTATTGCTATAAACTTCCCTCTTAGAACTGCTTTAGCTGCATCCCACAGGTTTTGGGTTGTAATGTTTTCATTGTCATTTGTTTCTAGGTATTTTTGATTTCCTCTTTGATTTCTTCAGTGATCTCTTGGTTATTAAGTAGTGTATTGTGTAGCCTCCATGTGTTTGTATTTTTTACAGATTTTTTCCTGTATCTAGTCTCATAGCGTTGTGATCGGAAAAGATACTTGATACGATTTCAATTTTCTTAAATTTACCGGGGCTTGATTTGTGACCCAAGATATGATCTGTCCTAGAGAATGTTCCATGAGCACTTGAGAAGAAAGTGTATTCTGTTGTTTTTGGTTGGAATGTCCTATAAATATCAATTAAGTCCATCTTGTTTAATGTATCATTTAAAGCTTGTGTGTCCTTATTTATTTTCATTTTGGATGATCTTTCCACTGGTGAAAGTGGGCTGTTAAAGTCCCCTACTATGATTGTGTTACTGTCGATTTCCCCTTTTATGGCTGTTAGCATTTGCCTTATGTGTTGAGGTGCTCCTATGTTGGGTGCATAAATATTTACAACTGTTATATCTTCTTCTTGGATTGATCCCTTGATCATTATGTAGTGTCCTTCTTTGTCTCTTGTAATAGTCTTTATTTTAAAGTCTATTTTGTCTGATATGAGAATTGCTACTCCAGCTTTCTTTTGATTTCCATTTACATGGAATATCTTTTCCCATCCCCTCTCTTTCAGTCTGTATGTGTCCCTAGGTCTGAAGTAGGTCTCTTGTAGACAGCATACATACAGGTCTTGTGTTTCGTATCCATTCAGCCAGTCTGTGTCTTTTGGTTGAAGCATTTAATCCATTTACATTTAAGGTAGTTATCAATATGTATTAACATGTTTTAAAATATATCCTCTAGGTATACAGAAGAGAAGTAGAAGAAAATGGGATTGTTTTGGATCCTTTGAAAGCTACCCACGCAGTTAAAGGTGTTACAGGACATGAGGTCTGCAATTACTTCTGGAATGTTGATGTTCGCAATGATTGGGAAAGTAAGCTGCCATTATTAGTATATTTTGATAAAATTATTAGTTTGAATGTAATACCAAATCTAACCTGGCTTTCTACATCTGATCTATGGTTTACAAAGTCAATATAGAAAATATCTGGAGAATCGTATAGGGAACTGATAATACCTTACATTTAAATAGAGCTTTTCACTGTACAGAATGCTTCTCAGTAAGGTATAGCATTTGATCTATTACCTTAATAATCCTGTGTGATAGGTAGGTGATAAAGTAAAATTCAGATAGCTCAAGTGACTTGTCATAGATTACAGAACTAATTATTGGAAAAGCCAGGACTGAAATAAAAGGTTTCTGTTGTATCATCTTCTCTTTTCCTAGACTGTTTTGTTTCCATCATAAATTGTAGATGAATCCTGCTGTGGTTTGTTTAGAGTTATTTGATCCCCTCAGGCATCAAATTTCATAAATATGGGTACTTCTGAACAACATGTTTATCAATGGCAGTTTGACACTCTCACAAACATAGTCACCTAAACCTAAATAGAACAGCTTATTCAGCTTCAATAAATTAAGGATTATAGGGAGGGGAGGGGTCATAGTGTTAGGGAATAATTTGTGCCCTAGTAATGAAATGGTGATTAGAATTGCTTTCTTGCGATGGAAGCTAATGAGATTTCCTGGTGATTAGGTCTCACAGCCACCACCTGTAGCCCTAATACTAAACCGCTTTCCATTTGGACTTAGCCTATGTAGGGCAGGATCCTGTTCATTTTACTATAATGTCCATTCGTAATTGACTTTCTCAATAATCACATTCTGGGAAAAGGTAATATATCTTTTTTGACTACTAACATTTTTTCTTCATTGCAGCAACTATAGAAAACTTTCATGTGGTGGAAACATTAGCTGATAATGCAATCATCATTTATCAAACGCACAAGGTAAATATCTTTTCATCCCAAAAGGATTCCAGCGTAGTTCAAACAGAGACATATAAATTCTCTAAAGTAAAATTTGCGAGGAAATTAAGTGCCACAAAAGATTTAAAGACTTTATTAATAATTCATGAATTTCATGTATTTGAAAGGTAATTTCAGTTCATTTAAAGCAGAAATGGGTGAAAATAAGAACCTGAGAAATATCCAGAAACAGTGTGTTTGACAAAGATGTACAGTTAGTTCCGCAAACTTTTAAGTCTGAACAAGAAAGTACGAAAATCCACTTAAATGTTTTTCTAGCATCTAGTCTCTAGAGGAGATAGATGAATTACCAAATATGAAAGTGAATCAGTTTCCTGTGAGAATAATAAGGAAATGCAAAGTATGTTATTAGTCTATGTTAAGACTCAGAAGTAAAGGTGATCTAAGTAGATTATCTGACATCAAGGGAAAATTGCTGAGCATCAGCTATTGAGAGGATGGTCATACACCAGAGCACAAAGAAACATTGTCATTTAAATGTTGCCTTTCACTTCATTTCTTCCTCTGTTAATGTAGATATTTAAATTATAGAATATTTATCTTATTCTGCTCTGTTTCCTTTCTGAAAATTGCCAAATATTATATTGAATAAACAGTAATAAAATAAATTAAAAATTTGTAGAGATCTACCAAAAACAATATTGTATGTTATATAAGAAACATGATAATTCAGTAAGTACTTCATTTTTCTTTTTTAAAATAATTTTTAACTGAGCTGAATATTTGAAAATATTTTAGGTTTGCTGTGTATATCTTGAGCTCAGTCTTGTCATCTGAGCCATCTTATATTTAATGACTGTGACCTAGGCTTCCTTTTACATGACAGCTACTCAAGAAATGTATAACAATGAAGATTCTGTTTCAACCTACTGATTTAGGGGGGTCAAAAGTGAAGTCTAAAATTTAATAGACTTTAAAATATTAGTTGTCCTGTAATTTGCAATGAAAATAAATGACCAGTCATTTAGAATCAGAAGACTCTTATTCTGTGAAGATAATTGATCCTGGAAAATGGTCTGCTGAAAGTACTTCACTTGGTAAATAGTAGATGGAGGGGAGGAATATATAGATTATATTAGGATTATTTCTGGAAAAATAAAACTAAAAATTATTAAAATAATGTACTTTATATGTAACAAAATTTAAGTTACAGTTGTAATTATTTGAATAAATGACTTGTCCTGGCATAATTTTTTCAACAAAATCCAATAACTATTCAACACCTTTCTCTTTAAATTTGGCTTCTTTTATAATATGGTCTTAAAAAGGGCTTCTCATCTCTTGATATTTGTCATTCTCACTCTTTAAATTTCTGTCTTATCATCATCCTTGTGGATTTGTATCCATTAGTTCTAATATGGCCACATTTTCATTTATTACTGGCTTCACATACATTTGCCCAGCACTACTTTCATCAACTTAATGAAACTTTGTATCTTTAAAAGATGAACCATTTCACTTTGCAAATGCTTTGTGTTGTATTGACACTGAGTTGTTGGCGATTTATTAAATCCAGCAATCGGGAAAGACCCTGTGCATATTTTCTCTCATTTAAAAGTACATAGTCCCAGTTTTCAGAGACCTAGTTTCCATGTCATTCCAACAGTATGAAGTTGGAAGATTAAATTACTGGTTTGCAATTCTTTAAATATGATTATGATATCAAAGGAGCATGCTCTTTCCCTAATATACTTGCTTTTAAAATCTTTGCTCTGAACAGTTGAAACAGAGGTTTAATACTATACTTAAAAGTGGGGCTTCCCTGGTGGCACAGTGGTTGAGAATCTGCCTGCTAATGCAGGGGACACGGGTTCGAGCCCTGGTCTGGGAGGATCCCACATGCCGCGGAGCAACTAGGCCCGTGAGCCACAACTACTGAGCCTGCGCGTCTGGAGCCTGTGCTCCGCAACAAGAGAGGCCGCGATAGTGAGAGGCCCGCGCACCATGATGAAGAGTGGCCCCCGCTTGCCACAACTAGAGAAAGCCCTCGCACAGAAACAAAGACCCAACACAACAAAAATAAATAAATTACTAAACTCCTACCCCAGACATCTTTTTAAAAAAAAAAAAAAAAAGTGGACTAATGGGACTTTCCTGGTGGCACAATGGTTAAGAATCCGCCTGCCAATATAGGGGACACGGGTTTGAGCCCTGGTCTCGGAAGATCCCACGTGCTGCGGAGCAACTAAGCTCATGGGCCACAACTACTGAGCCTGCGCTCTAGAGCCTGCATGCCACAACTACTGAAGCCTGTGTGCCTAGAGCCCGTGCTCTGCAACAAGAGAAGCCACAACAATGAGAAGCCTGATCACTGCTACAAAGAGTAGCCCCCGGTCACCGCAACTAGAGAAAGCCCACGCACAGCAACGAAGACCCAACATAGCCAAAAATGAAAACTATAAAAAAAAAAAGTGGACTAATGGCTGTGGGAGGGGCTAATGCGGAGTGATTGCTTAATGGGTACAGAGTTTCTGTTGGGAGTGATGACACATTTAGAACTAGATAGTGGTGTTATTTACATAACATTGTGAATATAGTTAAGGCCACTGAATTGTACACTTAAAAATTATTTATATCGGGCTTGCTTGGTGGTGCAGTGGTTGAGAGTCCGCCTGCCAATGCAGGGGACACGGGTTCGCGCCCCGGTCCAGGAAGATCCCACTTGCCGCGGAGCGGCTGGGCCCGTGAGCCATGGCCTCTGAGCCTGCGCGTCCGGAGCCTGTGCTCCGCAACGGGAGAGGCCACAACAGTGAGAGGCCCGCATACCGCAAAAAAAAAAAAAAAAAATTTTATCATTTTATGTTACATATATATTACCAAATTTAAAAAGAAGAAAAAATAGGGTCTTCCTTGGTGGTCCAGTTGTTAAGACTCCTCACTCCCAATGCAGGGAGGCTGGGGTTGGATCCCTGGTTGGGGAACTAATCCCACATGCCTGCGTGCCACAACTAAGACCCGGAGCAGCCAAATAAATAAATAAACATTTAAAAAAGAAAAAAAAAAAGAAATAGCAGAACATTATTCCTTTGGTATGTTCTTCAAAGCCTTTAACTCAGTGTTCATAATCAATCCTTTGGTGGGTGCTTTCCATTTAAAATTTGACAGATGTTACCTTAAAGGCATTTATTAGTTTTACACTTGTTTCTTTGTTAGTTCCATATTATATATGAATAAAAAGGTGTTCAAATTTTGGGGACTTCCCTGGCGGTCCAGTGGTTTAAGACTCCGAGCTTCTGCTGCAGGGGGTGCGGGTTCAATTCCTGGTCAGGGAACTAAGATCCTGCATGCCACGTGGTGCGGCCAAAAAAAAAAAAAGTTCAAATTTTCAAAAGATTTGTACTTCTTCCACAGAGAGTGTGGCCTGCTTCTCAGCGGGATGTATTATATCTTTCTGCCATTCGAAAGATACCAGCCTTGACTGAAAATGACCCGGAAACTTGGATAGTTTGTAATTTTTCTGTGGATCACAACAGTGCTCCTGTAAGTACATTGTATAAATGTGTATAATTGTACAATACAAAGCTAAATATACAACACAGGGCAAAAATGATAAACTCATACCACACATACAGAGATAATTGATTTGAAAATGCTTCTTAAATTTTTGTTTATTAAAGTTGGCTTCTTGGAAGAGTATAGCCACTGTTATCTGAGGGCAACAGTCATGGCCATGAGCATCCCAGCAGGGTTGTTTTCCTTTCCTCTTGAGGTTAGATGAGACAGCTGAATGGGTAGTATAGGTAGGCTACTTCTCACACTTGTCTCTCAAGCCATGATCAACTACTGGCAAAATCTCTGTGGTTTCTACCTCGGTTTAGCTCCTTTTACTACTTAAGAGGGGGGAAAACCATTCCTGGTGTCGTATCAGCTTGGCATGTATTCTTAATTAGTGCTTATGAGATTTTGTGGGAGATGTAGATGAGTTACGGTTTTGGTTAATCTAATGTAGAATTAGACCAGAAGAGGTTACAAAATACTGGGTATCTTCTACACTGGTGTTTTGTTTTTACTTTTTGTTTTGGCAGCTAAACAATCGATGTGTCCGTGCCAAAATAAATATTGCTATGATTTGTCAAACCTTGGTAAGCCCGCCAGAGGGAAACCAGGAGATTAGCAGGGACAACATTCTATGCAAGATTACATATGTAGCTAATGGTATGTATTTTGGTTTTGTTTTTGCTACTTGGGAATGTGGATGTTTTTATTGTGATCTACATGATAACTGACAGTTTGGAAAAATACGATTTATAAATGTCTTTTTAGTTTTTATCCTTTAGATTTAGTAATTTTTAATTTGGAGAGATGTATATCAAAATTATCAGGAATCTTTCAAAATATACATGTCTGAATAACTGCTGTATCAGAATTTCTGAAGCTGGGGCTGGATAGGTAAATTTTTAAACTTCATCTTTAGATCACTATTACATATTATTGGTTTTAAGAACTGTTTTACTAGATATTTGCCTAATAGAATAGGTGTAATTAGGAAAATAAGCAACAGTGAGAAAGAAAATTAATACTTCTTTTTTTTCCCAAATTTTCAAAGACCATTTAGTGATTTAGAAAAATGTTTACAAAATAATGTTAAGTTGGGTGAGAAAAAGCATATAAAATACCATTTCAATAATTTTTAAAAGAAGAAAAGAATATATATGTGAAAAGTTGGAAAGAAATACAACAAAATGTTAATATTGAATTGTTGCTTGGTGGTTGGATTACTGGAAATCGTTTTCTTCTTTTTTACTTTATAATTTTGGTTTTTTGGTGTGTGTTTTTGTTTTTAATTGAAATAATAGTTGATATAAAATATTATGTTTCAGGTGAACAGTTCTTTTTCTTGTTGTCAGGCTTTTTAGTTTTCTGAATCTTTGCTCCCTGCTTCTTTCTTAGTTGCTAGTGACTTATTTCACATCGGCCTACTGCTGGACAGCCCTGTTTATCACTTGTTATGGTTCCTTGCTACACCTATTTCCTACCTGCAGTAGTTACTGGAGTCCCTCTAATCAAACCTTCAAACCTTCTTTATACAGGGCCATCACAGCTAGTATGTTTAAAGAGACAACTATGCCTGAGCAAGTTACTATTTGATTATAGTAGAGTTCATTGAATAAATCTGCCTTAAGTAACCTAAAGTGTTGCTATACTAATATTTACTTATAATTTAGGGAACCAAGAACATTTTAGAACAGTAATAAATGCTTTCTTATTTGTTATCTGTTCTCATCTGGTGGTTAGTACAGTACTAAGTACTGAGTGGTCAAGACTTGTAAGAGATGCTTTTTCAATGTGAGGAATTTTTTAAAAACAAAGGAACAAAATGAGTGCTTTACGTGTTTTTGGAGAATTATCTTAACAGTTTTCATTTTCCTTTGTCTCACAGTAAACCCTGGAGGATGGGCACCAGCCTCAGTGTTAAGGGCAGTGGCAAAGCGAGAGTATCCAAAGTTTCTAAAACGTTTTACTTCTTACGTACAAGAAAAAACTGCAGGAAAACCTATTTTGTTCTAGTATTAACAGGTACTGGAAAATATATGTTATTCTTTTTTTTAAACTTTATAGACTAATATGGCTCTGCAGACATTACAAGTTAGTTTTTGAAAGTAGTTTCTTTTACATGATGTTTCCAGATGTGAAGAGTTGTAGTTTTTATAGCCTTTAAAACTTAATTTTTCATTATTTTTTCTGTTTATGTTAGATAATGTCTGCTTAATTGAAGGAAATTTTAATATTATAGAACTATAAAATTTCAGAAGTACAAATCCTCTATGTTTCTCCCTTCCCATAAATTAGTGTTACGTTTGTTGTATATTCTTCCAGACTTGTACATATGTATTGACATATATCTAAAAATTTTTTTTCAAAGCATTATCTTGCAGCTTGCTTTTTCTACTTAATATATCTTGACTGTTAGTCCATATAAAGATATGAGACATACAAAACCATCTCATTCTTTTAACATCTGTTGTATAAATGTTGCAGAATTTATTAACCACTGTCCCATGTTAATGTCTGGTTGGTTCCATATTTCTACTGTCAAATAATGCTGCACTGACTGTCTTTGTGCAAGGAGCTGAACTCTTTAATTTTTCTTAAATGAGTGACATGTTAACATGGTTCAGAAGTCAAAAGTATGAAAAGATACACAGTAAAATTCATCCCCCGTCCCCTGCTCACCCAGTTCTGCAGCACCACACTTGCCCCCACACACACACACACAAGTGTATAGCTGCTGTGAGTATGTTCTTGTGTCTTTCCAGAGATGTTTCATTTTCACCTGAATAAGCAAATACAAGTGTATTCCTCACACACATACACTTATTGTTATTGAAAGAAATTGCATACTCTACTCAGGGTTCTGCATCTTGCTTCTGCATATGCTTTATCTTGAAGATCTTTCCATATTGGTGCAGAGCTGCTTTATTCTTTGTTTATGGCTATGTAGAATCCCATTTGTGTGGATGTACACAATTTATCTAACCAATTCTCCATTTGTAGATGTTAAAGTTGTTTCTAATTTTTGCTAGAGCACACAGTATTGCAGTCATATCCATGTCATTTTGTATGTGGGTAAATTACTAGATGTGACACTGCTGGTACTTCTGGGGGGCTTGTGCATCTGTAATTTAGATATTGGCCTCTGTAGAGGTCGTATTAATTTACCATCTCACCAGCAATAACATGTTGGAGTGCCTGTTTCTCTGACGCTCTCACACAATGTATGAAATAAAACTTTCTGATTTTTTTCCAACTTGATAGGTGAAAAATACTCTCCCAGTGTAGTTTAAATTGTGGTCCTCTTGGGAGTTCCCTCGTGGCCTAGTGGTTAGGATTCCAGAATCCCTGGTCGGGGAACTGAGATTCCACAAGCCACGTGGCATGGCCAAAAAATAACTGTCATAGTCCTCGTTACAAATGAATTTGAGCATCTTTGCATCCATTTGAGAACCATTTGTATAATTCAATTTCTGTGAAACTCTCTGAGTGTTAACATTTAAATTTGTAATAGATATTACCAAAGTATAATTCACAAGCAGTAAGTACTTATGACCGTCCTCTCATGCTCACCTACATTGACTGTTAAATCATTTGCTGAGAAATTTATATTCTTGAGTCAATTTCTTTAGATAAAAATAATATAGTTAATAACCATATACAGTTGACGCATGAGCGTCGAGGGGGTCAGGAGCGCTGGCCCCCTGCACAGATGAAAATCGAGTATGACTTACAGTCCGCCCTCCATGTCCTAGGTGCCTCTGCATCGAGGATTCAACCAACCCCAGATCGTGTAGTACTGAAAAGAATTTGCATGTAGTTGGATGTGCGCAGTTCAAAGCCATGTTGTTCAAGGGTCAACTGTAGTGACTATACTTTTAATTAAGTCTAGTTTCTGATAATGTTTATAGTGTGCTATTTCTTAAAAAAACAAAAAACAAGAACTCAAAGCCTAAATTTATTTTCAGACACTAACACAAGGGTTAGTGCATTGATGTCCCAGATATGTAGCTTTTCCCAGGAAAACAGGTTATATGAAAATGTTAAACAGGTTCTAGTCTTACTTCTCTGAATGGTTAGTGTTTGGGACAAAGCCTGACCTTTGAGGGATTCTCTTAAAGCATAAATGCACTGCCAAAATGCACTGTTTTTAGGATATCTTGTACTTCAGAATTGTTGTGGCTCGATCTGGACACATAACTTCTTATTGATTCTGTCACTGCATTGTATTTAATCAAATACACTGAAAACGTGATGCCACATGATGGCAGCAGGCTTGTCACCTTACTTAGCTGTGTGTCTCTCCCCACAGCCTTAAGATTTCTAGAGTTGCTGTTTGCTCGAACCAAGACCAAGCTTGCAGCTGTATCTGTTTTCCCTGTTCACCTTTACCTTCAGCCTTGCAGAGAAGGGTAGAAAATATAACTGGGTATTAAGCAAAAGAAATCAGAATGCAGTTATATAATAAAACATGCTCTCAACTATGTTTGAGAGAATAATTTTGAAAATATTTGCAAAATACATGCTAACATGTCCACAGCATTTGCCTCTAAACTGTTGGATTTGGGGCATTGTTTTATTGACTGACTGTGTGTGTGCCCATGAGTGTACACATTCTTCTTTTGTGGACCTAGAGGGAAGGGCTCGAAATCCTTGGAAAAGAATTCATATTAGGGGAAGGAGATGGTACCATTGTTTGTGGACATGTGTGTGTGTGTGTAAAGATAGAACTGGAAAGACTCACTGGCCAAAACTTAGCTCTGGCCTTTGAGTCCAGATTGAGCTTCTTTCTGGCAGAGAACCAAATTTTCATTTACCTAAAATAAATCTTCATTTACCTAAAGTAATAATTGTTTCATAATAATTTTGGAAGATGTATGTATGAAGTGGATCCTAGCATTGAAACCTTAGGAAAGCTAACATTCTTAATTTTGGTGATGGAGAAATAGTAACTTTCAATAGTGTGTATCATCTTTAGAGAAATTCCGTAAAGAGTTAATGAGGCCCAAAGATATTTAAAACTTAGTCAAAACTCTTAAACTCATTTGACACAGTATTTCTTAAGATAAGGCAGACCTCTTTCCCATAGCCTAAATAAATTTTTTTAATTCTTGATAAATGATATTGTATAGCATAGTTTTTATTGAACACTAAGAAGAAGGAAATTCCAGTTTATGGGGTACGGATCCAGAAACCTCTACTTGATTCCCTCTTTGCTTCTTGTAGCACATTGCCCTTTTTAATTTTTTCTAACTTTCAGAACATTTCTTATACCTTCTGTTCCTTTCTGATGATAAATTTCAAATATATAAAGTTAATAATTTTATATTCTTAAAGGTGAAAAATCCTTAAAATATAAACTTTGATAAAGATTCTGTGCATTACATGAGTTCAGAAGGTAGGAGGAGTCTGTTCTGTTAGTCCTGCAGCTGTTAGTAAATAATACAGTGCTGAATGTTTTACTTGTCATTTTCTTTCCTACAGTGACTGAAACAAGGCTGTGTGACATTCCATGTTGGAGGAAAAAAATTAAAAAACAAAATTGAATGCTCTAAGCTGGAACATAGGATCTATAGCCTTGTCTGTGGCCCAACACCTTGGCCTTGTGTACAAAAATGAAGAAATACTGCAATAGCAAAGCTGAACATCTTAACACTAGCTGTCTTCTGCTAGATCTCCTCGCTCAGCATATAACTATAAATACATGTAAAATTACATGTATATGGCTATATTTTTATTTGCTTGCTCCTAGAAGAGAAAAAAAAATCAACTTTGAATCACAACTAGGAATCGATGCTTTAATTTTTGGAAACTTTTTCAGAATTTTTAATTTACTGTGGTTTGGCCTAAGATCCTCAGTTGTACCAGGCTTTGTGCACAAGAGAAAAGCACAAAAGTTGGACGCACATGGGGCATGTGCTTTCTGTGCACCAAATTTCTGGATGGGGTTCTTTTTATAGGCCTACAGTCAAATCTGTGTCCAGAATTTTTTGACATTTTTGCTTTGTATAATCATAGAATTCATTGCTGCTGATTTCTATAATAATTCATGTTGTCATGTAAAGTGTCTCTTAATAACTGAGGGCTGTCAATAACCTGTGATTTCGCCTTTTCTATAGTCTTACTCCCATGAAGAACTTTGGTTCTGATGGAGAAAGAGTGAAAAGCTTTATTTTTTTCTCCAGATATCTTTATATTTCTATTGTATTTTTAGTTGTGTACTGTGTGCTACAGATTTTTTTCAGTTTGTTACAAACACAATTTGGTAATTTCTAAATTGGTTCTGCCTGCCTCCAAACAGAAACATCTGTACAACCTTATAGTAGGCATAAACTACTTTCTGGTAAAACGGTCAGAATAAAATGAGCTCATGTTTTCCTGAAATTGGTGAGAGGATATACGGTATTACATGTTCCAGCAAATCTCACTGTTTGAGTTTGGCATTTGATTCTATATTTCTAGTATTCAGTAACACGTGTTTGTTCTTCTAATTTGGGTCAGTTTAAAAGATAACGTTGCAAGATATGCGTAGAAAATGTGGGCACCGCTCCTGTTGGCCTCTTGATCAGAAACTTCAACAGGGCAGTAAAGAAGACCATGTGATTCAAACTGAAATTCTTTCTTTAGTTGCTGTAAGAAGTTAAACGTAAAATACCTTTTTTAGTTTTAGGCCCCTTTGAAAAACCCTGAAACATGGAGCAGAGGCAGGGAATGGTACTCATTGAAGTAGAAATGACTGCCCACTTCAGAATCTTCACTGTGTTTATACACAAATGTGCTTACGTAAATCAGAGGCATTTTGTAGATGCTTTGCTGACTTGTTCATCTCTATAGAAACACAGAAACCAGACCCATTTTGTAAAGCAGGAAATCATGTCACGTGGAACATGTCCTGTATATATTTCCTACATGGTAATGGAGTCTTAATGATAAATGCAAGGTGATAATTTAATGATGGGATTAGTCTGATCACTTAATATACACAATCCTGGAAGTGAATTACTTGCATCAGATAAAGTGGTATTTATTAGTCTGTACAGAGAGGAAAATACGTATAAAACATATGCTTACATTACATGCACGCAGATTTCATGCTCCATAAATCTTTACTATTTTTTAATTTACCTTTCTCTAAATGATGTGCATGGAATATGCCTTATTACAGAAAAATACTATTCATAATTTGACTACAAGGAAAAAGTGCCTATATGGTGGTAATGCTAGTTAAGGCAAATAAGACAAATTATCTTATCAGTTTACTACATCACCAGTTAACATTTTATATTGTGATGTTTAAAAAAGAAAAGTTTATACCTCAAATGTGTATTTTATTTTACAATCAGTTGCGGGATTGGGGTTGGGAGTATGGGAGGGTTGGGGAGGGAAGGTTTATTCACCATAGCCACTGATGGGAATCTTCAAAAACAATTCTATATGCCCACTATAAATGTTTCTCTGTTTGCCATTTCTGGTACTATCATGACTAAATTGGATAGCTTTATTTTACAAAGGTATGGAAAGTTTACAGAGCAGTGTCTAAACCTACATTAGTTGCATTTGCACTAAATGTTAATGATATACTTTTGCAATTCTGTAAATGATTACAGGAAAAATATTTGTGTTAAAAAAGAGAAGAAAAGTAAAGGATACATTTTACCTTCAGGTAATTGCACTGGTACTTCACTAGGGTTAATCCTGCCCAACCAGATTTAGAAATGAGTTGGGGAATATGAAAGGAGTAAAAGAGATCAAAATTTGGAGAGGTACTAGCCCTTTAGACAGCATTCAGACCCTCTAGAATTATTTCCATAAGGCTAATTCCTACATATTGAATATACATGATGTTTTCTCATCCACAGTTATTTCCTACTTCTCTTCCCCAAGCAAAAAAAAAAATTATCATTTTACTCTCTTTTCTACTCAGTTACTCTTTTGTACTGTGATAGAAACATGAAAAATATTGGTGATGAGGGGTTTTGTCCCTGAGTGCCCACTGTACAGTTCAAGAGAGCACAGTATTTCACTTGTAATTCAGGGCTCCTGATTTTGAGGTGGAGGGTGTCATAGCAGCTCTTGATTTGGGTTCGCCACAGGGGTAGCCAGACCAAGGAAGAGGATGACTGGGAGGGATGTAGGAATACAAAAGAAGGAAAAGGAGGAATGGGGTTCCCATTTGTTCAGTTTCATCAACTAATTTGTACTCCTATACAACATCAGTGTCAATTGCTATTGAGAAAATTTTAGTTGGGCTGAGCTGGTTCTCTTGTGAAATTGTGCTGATTATCTTTAAGCTTATCAGTTGTTTGTCCAGTTAAACACTTTCACCACTATTTGATCCAAGTTGTACAGACAGTGTATTTGGATTATTGTCATTGTTCATCTACAAACTCAAAACATAATCATTTTAAAGTACCTTGGGAGTGTGTAGAGTGTATTCTAAATAGCTTTATGATCCTGGTGATGTTTTTAAAAAATAATAAAGTTGGATCTTCCATGTTACAATCACAAAATTAAAACCAGTATTTAAAAGTGGAAAGTATTAAAATATTATGGACAAATGTGCTTGCTTGATTGTTTTTCTTAACCCCCAGGTACTGCCCTACATAATTCTCTGAGTAGTTAAGAGCTTGAAATACTCCAGTTCAATGTTCTTCAAACTGTATGTTGTAACCCGGTTGGGCATCAAGAAAACTACTGAGTTGCAACCTAAAAAAATTTTAAGAAAGTAGAACAGAATGGAATAGATCAAATACATAGGATGTAATAAAGGTAAATATTTTGTGAACCTTTTTACATATATGTGTGTATGTATGTATATGCATGTATTGTATATACACACACACAGACGTGTGTGTGTGTGTGTGTGTGTGTGTGTGTGTGTGTGTAGTAGGTTACAGTTTTAAATGATTTTTTTTTTTTTTTTTTTTTACTATGGACCCTGGTCCAAAAGTTTGTTTTCAGTTGCTAGAGAGTGAAGCCATATGCAGCTGGGTGTTTCTAAAACCCAGCCAGTCATACACACATGAAAGTTAGCTATATGCGTTTAACCATAAAAAAATCATCCCTCATTTATTTAAATAATATGGCCAGCTCCACTTGTTACACTCAGGGAATTTACACCCCAGAACCACGATGAGATGGGAAGTGTGGATTTGCAGTTCACTTGGTCGTTGGTTTCCTCCATATTGAAAGGCACTGAGCATATTTCTCTCCTGGTGTTCAAAGAGAAATACCATACAAACAATATGACCTCACATACAAGCCAACTACTTAATCTCAGGGGATGCTGGAGAGAAAATCTGGCTGTTGTGTTGGGTTTATTGACAGAGAAATAGTATTGTCACCCTCATGGCACACTTTTAAGTTTTTCAAGAACAATTTTTAACTTACTGCAGCTTTTGCCTTAGGCTTGGCTTTGGAATATAACCTGTAAATACAGTGTAGTTCTTTTTTTTTCTTTATTTTTTAAACAGCAGGTCCTTATTAGTTATCTATTCTATACATATTAGTGTATACATGTCAATACCCATCTCCCAATTCAGCCCACCGTCACCACCACCCCCCACCCCCCCACTTTCCCCCCTTGGTGTCCATACGTTTGTTCTCTACATCTGTGTGTCTATTTCTGCCTTGCAAACCAGTTCATCTGTACCATTTTTCTAGATTCCACATATATGCATTAATATATGATATTTGTTTTTCTGACTTGCTTCACTCTGCATGACAGTCTCTAGGTCCATCCACATCTCTACAAATGACCCAATTTCATCCTATTTTATGGCTGAGTAATATTCCATTGTGTGTGTGTGTGTGTGTGTGTGTGTGTGTATATATATATATATATATATATATATATACACCACATCTTTATCCATTCATCTTTCGATGGGCATTTAGGTTGCTTCCATGACCTGGCGACTGTAAATAGTGCTGCAGTGAACATTGAGGTGCATGTGTCCTTTTGAATTCTGGTTTTCTCAGGGTATATGCCTAGTAGTGGGATTGCTGGGTCATATGGTAGTTCTATTTTTAGTTTTCTAAGGAACCCCCATACCGTTCTCCAGAGTGGCTGTATCAGTTTACATTCCCACCAACAGTGCAAGAGGGTTCCCTTTTCTCCACACCCTCTCCAGCATTTGTTGTTTGTAGATTTTCTGATGATACCCATTTTAACAAGTGTGAGGTGATGCCTCGTAGTTTTGATTTGCATTTCTGTAATGATTAGTGATGTTGAGCATCCTTTCATATGTTTGTTGCAAATCTGTATATCATTTTTGGAGAAATGTCTAGGCCTTTTGCCCATTTTGGGGTTGGGTTGTTTCTTTTTTTGATATTCAGCTACATGAGCGGCTTGTATATTTTGGAAATTAATCCTTTGTCGGTTGCTTCATTTGCAAATATTTTCTCCCATTCTGAGGGTTGTCATTTCATCTTGTTTATGGTTTCCTTTGCTGTGCAAAAGCTTTGAAGTTTCATTAGCTCCCATTTGTTTATTTTTGTTTTTATTTACATTTCTCTAGGAGGTGGGTCAAAAAAGATCTTGCTGTGATTTATGTCAGAGTGTTCTTCCTATATTTTCCTCTAAGAGTTTTATGGTGTCTGGGCTTACATTTAGGTCTTTAATCCATTTTGAGTTTATTTTTGTGTATGGTGTTAGGGAGTGTTCTAATTTCATTCTTTTACATGTAGCTGTCCAGTTTTCCCAGCACCACTTATTGAAGAGACTGACGTTTCTCCATTGTATATCCTTGCTTCCTTTGTCATAGATTAGTTGACTATAGATGCTTGGGTTTATCTCTGGGCTTTCTATCCTGTTCCATTGCTCTACATTTCTGTTTTTGTGCCAGTACCATACTATCTTGATTACTGTAGCTTTGTAGTATGGTCTGAAGTCAGGGAACCTGATTCATCCAGCTCCATTTTTTCCCCTCAAGATTGCTTTGGCTGTTCGGGATCTTTTGTGTCTCCATACAAATTTTAAGATTTTTTGTTCTAGTTCCGTAAAAAATGCCATTGGTAATTTGATGGGGATTGTATTGAATCTGTAGATTGCTTTGGGTAGTATAGTCATTTTCACAATATTGATTCTTCCAATCCAAGAACATGGTATTTCTCTCCATCTGTTTGTGTCATCTTAGATTTCTTTCATCACTGTCTTTATAGGTTTCTGAGTACAGGTCTTTTACCTCCTTAGGTTTATTCCTAGGTATTTTATTCTTTTTGTTGCAATAGAGAATGGGATTGTTTCCTTAATTTCTCTTTCTGATCTTTCTTTGTTAGTGTATAGGAATTCAAAAGATTTCTGTGTATTAATTTTGTATCCTGCTACTTTACCAAATTCATTGATTAGCTCTAGTAGTTTTCTGGTGGCATCTTTAGGATTACCTATGTATAGTATCATGTCATCTGCAAACAGTAACCCTTTTACTGCTTCTTTTCCAATTTGTATTCCTTTTATTTCTTTTTCTCCTCCGATTGCCATGGCTAGGACTTCCAAACCTCTGTTGAGTAAGAGTGGCGAGACTGTACATCCTTGTCTTATTCCTGATGTTAGAGGAAATAAATGCTTTCAGTTTTTCACCATTGAGAGTGATGTTTGCTGTGGGTTTGTCATATATGGCCTTTATTATGATGAGGTAGGTTCCCTCTGTGCCCACTTTCTGGAGAGGTTTTGTCCTAAATGGGTGTTGAAGTTTGTCAAAACCTTTTCCTACATCTACTGAGCTAATCATATGGTTTTTATTCAGTTTGTTAATATGGTGTATCACACTGATTGATTTGCACATATTGAAGAATCCTTGCATCCCTGGATAAATCCCATTTGATCATGGTGTATGATCCTTTTAATGTGTTGTTGGATTCTGTTTGCCAGTATTTTGTTGAGGATTTTTGCATCTATATTCATCAGTGATATTGGTCTGTAATTTTCCTTTTTTGTAGTATCTTTGTCTGGTTTTGGTATCAGGGTGATTGTGGCCTCGTAGAATGTGTTTGGGAGTGTTCCTCCCTCTGTACTTTATTGGAAGAGTTTGAGAAGGATGGATGTTAGCTCTTCTCTTTGTTTGATAGAATTCACCTGGGAAGCCATCTGGTCCTGGACTTTTGCTTGTTGCACGATTTTTCTTCACAGTTTCAATTTCATTACTTGTGAGTGGTTTGCTCACAGTTTCTGTTTCTTCTTGTTCAGTCTTGGAAGGTTATACCTTTCTAAGAATTTGTCCATTTCTTCCAGGTTGTCCACTTTATTGGCATAGAATTGCTTGTAGTAGTCTCTTATAATGCTTCGTATTTCTGCGGTGTTCATTGTAACTTCTCCTCTTTCATTTCTAATTTTATTGATTTGAGTTATTTCCCTCTTTTTCTTGATGAGTCTGGCTAATGGTTTATCAATTTTATCTTCTCAAAGAACCAGCTTTTAGTTTCATTGATCTTTGCTATTGTTTTCTTTGTTTCTATTTCATTTATTTCTGCTCTGATCTTTATGATTTCTTTCCCTCTGCTAACTTTGGGTTTTGTTTGTTTTTCTTTCTCTAGTTGCTTTAGGTGTAAGCTTAGGTTGTTTATTTGAGATTTTTCTTCTTTCTTGAGGTGGGATTGTACTGCTATAAACTTCCCTCTTAGAACTGCTTTTGCTGCATCCCATAGGTTTTGGATCGTCGTGTTTTCGTTGTCATTTGTCTCTAGGTATTTTTTGATTTCCTCTTTGATTTCTTCAGTGATCTCTTGGTTATTTAGTAACGTATTGTTTAGCCTCCATGTGTTTATGCTTTTTACGTTTTCTTCCCTGTAATTGATTTCTAATCTTATAGCGTTGTGGTTGGGAAAGATGCTTGATATGATTTCAATTTTCTTAAATTTACCAAGGCTTGATTTGTGACCCAAGGGGTGATCTATCCTGGAGAACATTCTGTGTGCACTTGAGAAGAAAGTGTGATCTGCTGTTCTTGGATGGAATTTCCTATAAATATCAATTAAGTCTATCTGGTCTGTTGTGTCATTTAAAGCTTGTGTTTCCTTATTTTCTATCTGGATGATCTGTCCATCAGTGTAAGTGAGGTGTTAAAATCCCCCACTATTATTGTGTTACTGTCGATTTCCTCTTTTATAGGTGTTAGCATTTGCCTTACGTATTGAGGTGCTCCTGTGTTGGGTGCATAAACATTTATAATTCTTATATCTTCTTCTTGGATTAATCTCTTGATCATAATATAGTGTCCTTGTCTCTTGTAACATTATTTTAAAGCCTATTTTATCTGCTATGAGTATTGCTACTCCAGCTTTCTTTTGATTACCATTTGCATGGAATATCTTTTTTCATCCCCTCACTTTCAGTCTGTATGTGTCCCTAGGTCTGAAGTGGGTCTCTTGTAGACAGCATATATACAGGTCTTCTTTTTGTATCCATTCAGCGAGCCTGTGTCTTTTGGTTGGAGCATTTAATCCATTCACGTTTAAGGTAATTATCGATATGTATGTTCCTATGACCATTTTCTTAATTGTTTTGGGTTTGTTTTTGTGGGTCCTTTTCTTCTCTTGTGTTTCCCACTTAGAGAAGTTCCTTTAGCATTTGTTGTAGAGCTGGTTCGGTGGTGCTGAATTCTCTTAGCTTTTGTTTGTCTGTAAAGCTTTCAATTTCTCCATTGAATCTGAATGACATCCTTGAGTTATCTTGGTTGTAGGTTCTTCCCTTTCATCACTTTAAATATATCATGCCACTCCCTCCTGGCTTGTAGAGTTTCTGCTGAGAAATCAGCTGTTAACCTTATGGGAGTTCCCTTGTATGTTATTTGTTGTTTTTCCCTTGTTGGCTTTTAATAATTTTTCTTTGTCTTTAATTTTTCTCAGTTTCATTACTGTGTGTCTCGGTGTGTTTTTCCTTGGGATTCTCTATGCTTCCTGGACTTGGGTGGCTATTTCCTTTCCCATGTTAGAGAAGTTGTCGACAATAATCTCTTTAAATATTTTCTTGGGTCCTTTCTCTCCTTTCTCCTTCTGGGACCCCTATAATGTGAATGTTGGTGCGTCTGATGTTGTCCCAGAGGTCTCTTAGGCTGTCTTCATTTCTTTTTATTCTTTTTTTTTTTATTCTGTTCCACGGCAGTGAATTCCACCATTCTGTCTTCCAGGCCACTTATCCGTTCTTCTGCCTCAGTTATTCTGCTATTGATTCCTTCTAGCATATTTTTCATTTTAGTTATTGTATTGTTCATCTCTGTTTGTTTGTTCTTTAATTCTTCTAGGTGTTTGTTCTCTAATTCTTCTAGGTCTTTGTTAAACATTTTTTGCATCTTCTCAATCTTTTCCTCCATTCTTTTTCTGAGGTCCTGGATCATCTTCACTATCATTATTCTGAATTCTTTCTCTGAAGTTTGCCTATCTCCACTTCATTTACTTGTTTTTCTGAGGTTTTACCTTGTTCCTTCACCTGGTACATAGTCCTCTGTCTTTTCATTTTGTCTGTCTTTCTATGAATGTGGTTTTTGTTCCACAGGCTGCAGGATTGTGGTTCTTGCTGCTTCTGTCTGTCCTCTGCTGGATGAGGCTATCTAAGAGGCTTGTGTAAGCTTCCTGATGGGAAGGACTGGTGGTGGGTAGAGCTGGGTGTTGCTCTGGTGGGCAGAGTTCAGTAAAACTTTAGTCTGCTTGTTTGCTGATGGGTGGGGCTTTGTTCCCTCCCTGTTGGTTGTTTGGCCTGAGGTGACCCAGGACTGGAGCCTACCTGGGCTCTTTGGTGGGGCTAATGACAGACTCTGGGAGGGCTTACACCAAGGAGTACTTCCCGGAACTTCTGCTGCCAGTGTTCTTGTCCCCACGGTGAGCCACAGCCACCCCCCGCCTCTGCAGGAGACCCTCCAACACCAGCAGGTAGGTCTGGTTCAGTCTGCTATGGGGTCACCGCTCCTTCCCCTGGGTCCCGATGCGCACACTACTTTGTGTGTGCCCTCCAAGAGTGGAGTCTCTGTTTCCCCAGTCCTGTTGAAGTCCTGCAATCAAATCCCGCTAGCCTTCAAAGTCTGATTCTCTGGGAATTTCTCCTGTTTTCGGACCCCCAGGTTGGGAAGCCTTGATGTGGGGCTCAGAACCTTCCCTCCAGTGGGTAGACTTCTGTGCTATAATTGTTTTCTGGTTTGTGAGTCACCCACCCAGCAGTTATGGGATTTGATTTTATTGTGATTGCACCCCTCCTACCGTCTCATTGCAGCTTCTCCTTTGTCTTTGGATGTGGGGTATCTTTTTTGGTGAGTTCCAGTGTCTTCCTGTTAATGATTTTTCAGCAGTTAGTTGTGATTCTAAGTTGGGAGTGAGTGCATGTCCTTCTCCTCCTCCATCTTGAACCAATCTCCAAAATTGGAAAGGTGTAGTTGTAACTAGCTTCTTTTAATTGAATTGTTTTTATAGTGTCTTCCAGATTTTCTCGTCATTGTTTGAACTAGACTACCAGAGGAGTCATATTGTTGGCATTTGCATTGTCTTCCGATTAAGAAATTTTTGTGAACCCTCTATGTACACTTTGAATAGACTTAAACAAGTATCATAAAGTTAAACTACTTTATTTGGCCTCTTTGTTCTGCTGCAGAGAATTCTGTGAGGTTAGTGCTAGAACAAATCTTAAAGATCTTTGAAGTTACTAAAAGATGCCCAACCAGGATTTTCTCATCACCCAGGCGTTAGGATTGTTGAGGTGCTAAATGAGGATGTCTCCATTATGTATAGCACATAACTTGACCTGCGTTTTATCTAACTTCCTCCCTTACAACATGCTGGGTGGCAGCAGCAGTGGTTGGTGGTGGTAGTAGTTGGTGGTACCACCCGTATTATAAAGATAAGGAAATGGGCCAGGATTCCAGGCCTACTGAGTGACTCTCAAGTCTTTTCTCTGTTTGACTCTGCTACTTTTTAGTGCCTTATGTATTTAATGTCTAGAATATAGTGTTTAGCAGAATAGGAAGAGCTGACGTGCTTGAAGACTAGAACTTTGGGGGTAGAGGTCTTAACATCACACACTTCAGTACCGGCTTCACAAAACCACAGTACCTACATGTCACAGAACCCCACCAGATCTATAAATTTTGTCTTAAAGGTTAAATCTGGCCTTCATTTGGTGCCTTAACTGCCTTCCTGTCTTCCAGTTTGGAAGGATGAAACATCACCACAAACAAGCCCAAGGAGGGTATTTTATCTTGGATTTTTCAACCCAAGGATGAGACTCAACATGGCTACCACTTTTGTGGGCAGCCTGCTGCAAAATGACCACTGAGGTAGTGACTGAAACATGCTTTGGACCCACCCCTAGTCAGTTTACTGTGATTCTTTTCTATTACTACTCCTTGCAATTGGGAAACCCAAGTGGTAGCTGGGCCCAGCATCAGGGAATCCTTGTGTGGCAATAAGTCAAGATGCCAACATCCAGCAATTTTAGCAATATAGATATGTAGCACTAACTCTACAGCACCTAAAACAAGTTGCAGAGAAATATTTGTTGAGCACCTACTACATGCCATGAAGTGTTCCAGGATTAAGGATACAGCAACAAACAGCACATCTGGCATTCACTGTTTTTGTCATAACCAAGCTTTTTAGAAATGCACCTAAACTAAGAGGAAATAGACATTGAGATCAAGAGCATTTCAATACAGTGCATTAATGGTAGACTTAACCACATTTGAGGTGTGTGAAAGTGTTTTTGATTCTTGGTTCTCAGTTGTGTCCTCAAAAGGTAGATAGGGAATGGATTGTTGCTGTGTTTTAACAAGTTCACCAACTTCCATGCACGTCAATAGCACCAAATTAGTAAGCTGGTCTACTCTGCTGATTATTTAAATCTACAATTTATTTTGTGGTTTGTGACTTTGACTTTTCATTTGTAACATCCAGTAGATTTTTCTGTTACTTCTAAGTGTATTTCTCCCCATGTTTCTGGATACCATGCATTCAACAAACTGAAAGGAATGAAATTTAGAAGCCAGAAGACCAGAGTTTTTCTGGCTCTCTCACTTGAACACGTTTGATTTTGCCAAGACGTTTTCATGTCTCTAAATCTATTTTTCTCTTCCATAAAATAATATGAAATCATCTACATCACAGGATTGTTTGGGGAAGAGTGTGATAATGTATTCAAAACACTTTGCACTCTACTGTGCAAATGTAAGGAATGATTTGGTCAACCACAAATATGTGCTATATACTGTCTTTTGAGTGCTAAAGGCGGGAATCTGAATAAGACACAGGAATAATGACAAGAAGGACGCAAACATTTTGGGGCTTTGAGCCAAACCGTAAGTCATGTGGGGTTTAGCCTACAGGGTATGTCTAGTGAGGGAGAAAACCAGAAAGAGGCAGAGCAGTTCATGGAAGACCTTGAATGCTGTGCAAAGAGCTTGATGTTCATTCTACCAGCAATGGGCATCACTGAAGGGCTTTCTTGAGCATTACATATCTAAGAAAAATCAGTGGGAGTTGGTGCCTGGTTGTTTGGATGTAGAATAAGTCAACCATTAATGTTCTTACTTGTGTATAATTCTCATGCTAATGTCAGAATAAGTGACAATTACAGTGTAGTAATAGTGACAGCTTTTAAAACTTGGGAAATGAAAGTGATAGTGCCTCAAACGAGCTGCCCAGCAGTCATTGCCAAGCTTGTAAACGAATGTGGAAGCATTCAGAGCTGCAGAATCAGGGTAGACATGAGTCTCCTAAGTGACCTCTTTTCTCCTGATGGAGTTATCCTTTAATACCTAATGCCTCTTGCTAAATGTTTCAATAGTGCCCTTATCTCCAAGGACTGAGTCCACACTCCTTGACTTCAGTCTGATGTTCAATGTATCATTTTAAGAGTTTGGCCTTACTGCATCTGCCTTACCAGCCTGCCTCTCCTTGGTCCCCTCTACAAATAAATCATCCCATCCAGGTGGACTTAACTCCAGTCACTCAGTGATCCATGCTCACCTTCGAAGGAACTTCTCTCTCTCCTCCCTTCAGTCAACATCCAGAACCTACTTCAGGGTTCCAGTTTCTGACCTTAACTATACCCGCCCCCTCAACCCTCAACTCTTCCTCTCCAGTTGTATGTGCTTTTCCCGTCATATTTGGATTATGCCACTACTATGACACTGCTGTTGTGTTCATCTATCAGCTCTACTAATAAGCCAGACTCTAGCTTATCAGTGCAATTGGCTCATGTATATACAGGAGAGAGTAAATAAAGCATTTCATGGAATTTGTAGAGCCAGTTAAGGGCTTAGAAGCCAGCCAATCCAACTATGTCATTATACGAATAAGGAAACTGAGGGAAAGAAACACGAAGCCAATAACCCAGGTGTCACAGCTAGTGGCAGAGCCTTGACTGAAATGGAGGTCTCTGGATTCCCAGCTCCCTCAACACTGCCCTTGTCTTCCTATTGTAACTATTATTTTCTCTTTGGAGTAAGTCCTAATTACAAATTTATTGTGTCAGTCATTCAACAACACGGAGGACCGTTAATTTTAAGGTACTGTACTAGGTTACAAGAAAAGACATGGTACCTGTCTTCAAGAGACCTTGGCCTGGAGGAAAATGTGGGCAAGATGTACCACTGAAATATGGAAACAAAAAATTTCAACTTTTATTTGTTTTATCTTTATCATTTTAGTTTTGTTTTTTCTGATGGAGTGCTCAAGGTTGTTCAAGGTTTGGATTCTACTGGCCTGGGTAGGCACTGTCCTAAAAGCAAGTTAAAAATGGGCCTTTCCTCAAGAGCTTTCCATTTAAAGTTGTTAAATTATCCAGGCTATACCAGCAAGCCAGCTTCAAGCTTTGGCTGCTTACCAAGGGTTGTGCAGCGTGGGTGAGATCATCCGGATCTGAAGGAACCATGGCCAGAGGTGAGTGGGCTGCTCACACACACCTGAGTCTACTTTCCTATTAAAAGCAATAAAGGTTTAAAAATGTGGTAAGTTGTTCACAGGCCATACCCTAGATCAAGAGACTGAGGTAGAAAATGCACCAAAACTTGGTGGGTTTTGACCATTTAGAGCCCTGAGGCTATAGCCCTAGTCCACACGGTGAAATGGGCAGGGAGGTAGGGGCACCAGTGTTTATCTCCCTTGTGAACTAAGGGCTAGGAGAGAGCTGCAGAATGAGGTTCTTCCATCACACATCATTTAGGGCTAATAATACTCTGGATTTGCTTGACTGTGTCCACTGCTTTTAACATACAATCCCAGCTGATTTTGCTGTGGAGACTGAGACAGAGCTCCCTTCACTGTCCCCTCCCTCCACTTCACCCACTAAACGCCGTTTACCATTTCAAATTTCAAGTGACGGGAAAGCAAAGGAGTTCCATAATCAACACAGGCTAGTGACTGCAGTCCTTTTCTTTTGGATTACTTCCTGATACTTTCTTGCCAAGACACACAAGGTGCCTGTGTGCTTTATGTTAGTAAATGGCACAGGGCCCTACTGCCTTTAGGCTCTCTGCCCTCTGGCTTCAGAACTGACCAGTCGAATGGTCTGTGGAATCAGCTTCTTGCCTCTGAGTGACCCTGCTCCAGGGCCGCAATCCTGGGAAGTTAAGGTATCAGTACAAAGCAGTCAAACTTTGCGGCTATAGGGTGGGTGAGGTGAGGGTACTGAGCAGGGAATGGTATATACACGAACCTCTTTAAAGGTAGACTTTTTTCCCCTTTGGTCCCCCACTGTCTCATTTGGGAGAGAGACCAGAGACCAAGGGGTAGGAAAGTGAGGGGAAAAAGTGGCTAAAAATGTCCTTTTCTGGGGCAGTCATTCCATTCTTTGAAAATGCAGATAATTTGGTGTTTTGCCAAGGGGGGGGGCAGGTTCACAGGTGGGGGGCAGGAGGGGAGACACAGACCCAAATAACATACCTTCTAGTTGGTTATATCTCTCTAGGATTAATTCTGTCTTATTAAGCAGCTATTAAGCAGCACTTGGCCTCTCCGTGGGTGTCTGCTGTGTGCTTCTGAATAAAAACTTTCTAATACCATTTATTCACAGTAACACCAGGCACTTCACCCTGAAACCCAGCACCGTTAGAGCAGCAACAGCAATACTAGAAAGAAATGTGGAAGTCCCAGCCCCACCCAAGACCAAGGGAATCAGGAGCCCAGGTGAGTGTGCTGCACTGGAGCTGGAGAATCCCTGGATTACAACACTCTCTCGTGTCCCACCTCCTAACTCCAGCTGGTGGCACGAGGGTCTCTCCCACTGGCCTTAGAGAACAACTGTGTGGAAGTGTCTCACATCCTGATACAAGAGTACCCACACCTCCCTCGGGAGCTCCCAAACTTGCTCAGGAAGAAAAGAACAAAAAGTATATGTGTGTGTGATGGAAGGAGGGGTTCCATGCATCTCATAATGGAAAAGGGAATCTGTTAAGATATAAATAAATCATTTGCCATCTTCTTTTGGCTTGCAGTGTAGAAGTTATCTTTTTGCTAACTGGGCAAAGTTCATTCTTAATAAATTCAAGTCATGTCCAGAACAGAAAGACAGCTTGAGAAACATTGGTCTTGAAAAAAAATTCCTATAGTGAATTTACTGCTCTTACTTGAACCTTCTGTACACAGTGGATTTGTATTGATGTTTTGCTGTTCTGTGTCCTCTTGTTTGAGCTCAGACCCTTCAATGTGAGATGTTCTTTTTGGATTTAATTCTCCATACTCTCCAAAGATGAGGAAAAATCCTGTGCTGCCACATGCATCTCACTGCTCATCAAATCACCTGAGCAGTAAGGGGACGAAACTTTCCCATCTCCTGTCCAGCTTGCCCCACTCTCGAGAGGGCCGACCAGACAAGTGATCACATGCCATTTTGGGAGAAAAATTCAAAATGATTCTCAAGTATCTGGGCTTAGTTCTTAGTGGCTCATACACACCTGTTCACGTCTCTAACTATGGCAGAAGTATAGTCAAAAATCACCAGAATTTGGGATTTTAAAGAGGCCAGCCTCAGCTATATAAGCTGTACTGTCAGTTGATACAGCTTATGTACATACCTGCAATGGCCATTTGGTTTTGGCTGCCCAACCTTTATGGCCTCTTCCTCTCAACTGTCATACCCCCAATATCCAAAAGTAGTCCATGATGATAAATCTGAACTACTCAAAGTATAAGGAAGATAGTTTTAATATATGTATAACCCTGGCCTGCTGTTCTGTTGTAGAGTGGGAGAAGACAATGGGAACGATAAATGGGTTTTGGGGCACCTAGTGTGAATTACAGGGTACCACTCTGGCCAGACTTTAAAGCTTCCAGGTCTCAGGCAGGCCTATGGTTAATCCAAACAAAAACGGTTACTGATTACACTTATCAGTATTAACCTCCTTTTCATAATTTACTGGAACTGGGGGAAAAAGTATAACAAAATGTATACAATTTAGTAACTGTACAAAACATTAGTTTAGCAAGATATTGGTTACAGTCACCAAAATGAAGACTCAAAATATTTCTCACTGCCACTTCCATGAAAAATTCAGATAAAAAGTCACTGGATGAAAAGTCACAACAGAAGCAATTTAAACTTTACATAAAACAGAAATTGTCAATCTTCCCCAACAATGCAGACACAATCACTCAGAGGCTCTCTGTACTGCCACGGCATTACTGGAATGTTTCTCAGAGTCCATCTTCTACATGAGCCATCAGCTTTCCAAGACCAACACTTGAAGCATTAGATGTAATACAAAATAAGGAGTTCTTTATTATTTATACAAAAGTTGTACATTAAAAAAAAAAATTAAGATTCAACAACTCTGCTGACCCCCTGAGGAAGATTTTATGGGTCCATCAAAGAGCCCTGTGTGGATGTTTCAGTCACCAACCTCCTGGCCACAGGACAAGGGACACTCCCTCCACGGCCATTCACACAGCACCTTCACTGGCTCTGAAAGCTGACCTTCCCCTTCATTAGGCTCAACAAGCAAGCCAGGCTTTCCTGGACAACATTAAAGAACACTGCCTTCTCTGGCCCAAGCTTAGAATGTTTTACCAGTATATCGGGTGATTTTTGTTTATTTCTTGAACGCTTTCAATAAACTCCTGGCACAAGAAGCTTTATTACAACATATACAAATTTGGTACAGTTCTTTACAAAAAACTACCTAGATTTTTCAGCTAAATAAATTTAAGTGTCTTTTAAGAAATTAAACTTGGCTTCAAGAAATGGTAATTTTCTTCCAAACTTGTGTTTTCTACCCCCTGAGTTCTAAGAGAGGTCACAGACTTGTATGTCATTGATAAACAGAGTCACCTTTGTCTAAGCAATATTAAGAGCTCTTGCATCTTTCATAAAAAGCACAAAACTCTGTTTCTTAAAGGCTTATATGCTGAAAGATATGTTATAGCCAATCTAGACAAACATTTGTATTTAGACAAGAGTCCTCTCTGAACAAATAGCCTGCAGAGAGAAATGCAGTGATTTTTTTTCTTGAAAGAGAACTGTTTAGCACTGCTTAGCACATTATTCTGTAATTTGGGAATAAGAGTAATTCTTCCTCTGAAGAAAGCAGGTCCCCTTCTGAAGAATCATGTTGCCTATCACCTCCAAAAATCAAAATAGACCAGCACCAAATGAAGTATTCGTTTACAAAAAATAAACTTAGCTCTTATTTTTTTTAAAGGTCTACAACCCAGACTTAATAAATTAACTATGAAATCAGGAGTTTTGTCAGCTATAGTATAATTTAAAAATCCATTTTCAACCCAGGATTGGGGCTAGGGCGGGTGTGGACAGGAGGAGGGTTTAATCTCACACTGATCACCATGAACTCCAAGAATTTTATCAAAAGAAAACTTGTTTTTCCAGCTGTATTCTCTTTCAGAAGTGTGCTGTAGCTTACCATCTGTGATACTATAAAGGCATAATATCCACGTTGAGATCTTTCCAAAGAGCACAGCATGTAAAGCATGTAAACTTCTCAGATCTGAGAACTCTGCATGGAAAGAAGAACCTCAGACTTTCTGAAAGAGCCAAAAACCAAGCAGTCGTCTCACTGATCATGTCTATTCATCCTCAACAAGACACTGCATTGAGCTTTTTTAATTCACAGATTTTATGTTAGTCCTTTAGAACCCAACGCCTGTGTTTCAGTTCTGAACTGTCGGGCTATTCAAGCTGCCTTCTTAGTGCAAGTTCCTTGGAAGTCTTGTAAATTTATCTTTGACCTACAGCAGAAAAAGACAAAGGAGAGATATACAAAATATCAGGAACGCAAAATTTTAAGTTAGGACTTGTATCTGAGAAGTAGGTTTTTCTACTGCATATTTTAAGTATAGGGAAAACATATTAAACAAATCTTTAAGTCTTACCTGTTGTGGATCATGTGACTTCTGACAAGATGTCCTGCTGCCAATGCTGCCAGCAGAGACAATTCTCCAGCCATCACTGTACCGCACACAATTCGGGCAAGCTGCCGGGCGTTTTCCCCAGGATTGTCTTTACACGCTCCCTGAACACCTAGCATCTGCAGCCAGGGACAGACACAGCAGGACTCACCCTTCAAGGCATGGCAACAACTTCCTATTCAATCAATTAAAATGAGGGCAACTACAATGGCATTAGAATAGAACCAGGCTCCAGTGGAAGTACTACATTTCCAAGATCTGACAGCCAGTACTAACAATGGAATACACCACAGTGAACCTAACATCCACAGCCTGGCTGGAAGTGCACTTACTCAGAGCAGATGAACAATCATTTGCTCTCTTAATCTACTTTCTCAATTTACTAAGCCTGTGCCTGAACATGCTTTACTTGGACACACTGGATTAGGCCGGTGGGAAACGAATGAAAAGACCGGCTAAAATAGAGAGGGGAGCGATATGTGGTATCAGGTAGAAACACAAAGAATCCCAACGAGTCGGAACTGGGCTTGAGGTCACTGGAGCCTGTGCCCCATGTGTCTTACCTGCAGACATGCTTGCTGAGGGAGCAGGTTAGTCCCACCACCCACAGTCCCTATTTCTATAGATGGCATGGTGCAGCTGATATACAAGTCTTCATTTGTGGGACCACTTGCTTCTATTAAAGTAATACAGTTTGAACTACCAACATTCTGTGCTGCATCCTTAAAAAAACAGAAAGGAAAAAATATAAAACTTATCTCACTTAGAACAACGCAAGACAAGAAAGGTGGAGGCTGGCGCCCTCACCTGTCCACAGGCAATGTAGATGGCAGTTACAATGTTTGCTGCGTGGGCATTGAAGCCACCGATGCTCCCAGCCATGGCAGAGCCCACCAGATTTTTATTAATGTTGACCTCAATCATAGCCTCTGTAGTAGTCTTTAATACCTAGAAAACAGAGTGGTGCACATCTTACATCTTCCCCAGAAGATTCAGGAGTGGGTTACCCAGATCTACTTTCTGTACCTCCAGAAAACAAGGGAGTGTAGACGTGGCCCCATGTAAGCCCCATCCTCAATAAGAAGATTATCAGTAAGGTCTGTTCCGTGAACGCCACCCACAGGCAGATGGGTGAGATAAGATAAAACACACCCGTATATTCAAGTTTACTTAACCCTTAATATTACTTTTCCCAATTTTGTAATCCAATGAAAGACTAACAAAATAAAAGTCATCCAATCACTCACTTCTCTGACAACCTTGGCTGGAATTACAGCTTCACAAACAACAGACTTTCCTCTTCCCTCTATCCAATTTATAGCAGCAGGTTTCTTGTCAGTACAGTAGTTACCACTAACTGCCAGAATCTGCATTTCAGGGAAATACTCATGAAGCTTTGAAAGTGCTTTCTCTGTACCCTATTAGCCAGAAACAAACAAACAAACAGCAACAGCAAAAACTGTATTAGAACAGTTATTTATAAATCAGAGGCTTTATTTGTATCTAATAATACTAACACTTCTAAATATAAGAACTATAATAATCTTTTCCTAATACGTTTTTAGATATGAAAATGGAGTTCTTTATAGTCATTGATGAATAGGATGATGAGAATATAATGAGAATATTAAAAAAAACTCATTGAGAATATAATACTGTATTCATGTCACTGGGGAGTGAGTACTCAATCCACCATCAACATGTAATAAATTCCCTCTTCTAGTTATTAAATTGTTACCCAAAGGCCCAAGTTACCGAGCCTGTAAAGAGAAGTCAGACATTAAAGTAAATCTTGTTGTTAACGGAAAGTCATTAGGATTTACATAAAATGTAAACAAGCCTTCCAATGACTTCCAATTAAGTTAAATTAATTCAATTAACTCACACTTCAAAAACACAAAACATACTTATTGGCAATTTAAGTGTTTTTTTTAATTGTGGTAAAATACACAAAACATAGAATTCACCATCTTAACTATTTTCAAGTGTATAGTTCAGTAGTGTTAAGTACATTCACATTGTGTGTAAGCAATCTCCAGAACTCTTTGTCTTGCAAAACTGAAACTCTATACCCATTAAACTCCTCATTCCACTTAGCCCCTGGTAACCACCCTTCTTTCAGTCCCTATGAATTTAACTAATCTAGGGAACTCTTAAGTGGGAATCATACAGTATTTGTCTTTCTGTGACCAGACTATTTCACTTAGTAAGTGAACCTCAAGGCTCATCCATATTTAGCATGTGTCAGAATTTCCTTTCTTTTTAGGGTTGAATCACATTCCACTGTATGTACATACCACACTTTATTTATCCATTCATCTGCTGATGGACACTTGGGCTGCTTCTAGCTTTTGGCTATTGTGAATGCTGCTATGAACATGGCTATACGAACGTCTTTTTGAGATCCTGCTTGTAATTCTATTTTTATTTTTTTCAGGAACTGCTATACTATTTATTGGAAAATTTTAAAGCGTATGTATTTAGTCACTATACTCTCTTTCTGAATAGTCCTTATAACAGGTAAAGCACAATTAGCCTAGCTAATTGACTTTAACATTTTACATTTCTATCTGATAAACAACAAATATCAGTAGAATAAAATTTAAGCTATACACAATCTTCTAAGGAGATAATTAAAGGAGCTATACACACATGAACTTGGCTTCTTAAATATGTCTTGAAGCCTCTAGAAGAGGTCAGCTTTCAGGTTTAAGAAAGTTTTGAAGAACAAATCCCCAGATTCCTCCCAGCCCTTCTGAGTAGACCCAGAACATGTACAATGTTAAGTCTAAATATATCAAATACAAACACCACCAATCAACAAATGCCTGCTTTATATAACATGAGTTACATGAATCAATATTTACCTTTCAATAAAAATCTTTCAATCAGTTAACTCTTTGAGTAAGTAGTATGTGTACATGGTACGAAATTCAAAAGTACAGGAGGGAATAGAGGGAATAAAGTAAAGAGCAAGTCTGTTCCCCCCCTCCAGGGACAGTCACTCCTGCAAGTTCTCATATAGTCCATCCATGCTCACCTTTGAAATCATGTTCATCCCCATGGCATCACCTGACTTCGACTGGAAACGGATGTAAAGGTTGCGTCCAGCAACACTCATCTGAAGTTTCTGTAGACGTGCAAATCTGTAAATAAAAGAAGCAAAGACTTTATTTTTTACTTTTTTAAGGAAATGGAAGTTATGTTAAAGTCTACCTTAGTTGGTTCATTTTACACATAAGAGAAAACTCATGGAGACTACATATTAAATGTACCTTCTTTAATTAAACATTATATTAGAATACTACTTCAACTCTGTCTCATTCTTACATGCTGCAAGAAGGAAGGGCTGCAGAAAGTCATGTCATCATAAATAAACTTTAAAAGTTCAAATGAAAGCAAGCATATAAGCTTGAACTATAGTGGGGTTATCATTTGTATTGATTATACTTCTTTATAAATTTAATTTTTTGTATTCAAAGTATATCTGCTATACTAATATTTACCTCTATCCTGCTTGGAAAATCTTTTTCTCAGGCAATTCTGCCCTAGGGCAAGTTTTGCTCAAAACTCTTGTAGGGCAAAGTAATAGCCTAATCAAAGTGAGCCTTATAAAACCAACACACAAACTTGCAAGCTCACGCTATTTCTTTCTAATTAACCTTTATGGAGATATTCATTTGTATCAACATTCTGCTCCCTCCATCCCAACCAAGCATTAATATTACTTATTTTGAAAGAATGGATTGAAAGTTGATATTTTATTACATCACCTTAGGCAGTCAATACGTTAACAGTTATGTTTAGCCATCCTAGAAGATGGCACTGGTTCTGAAATAAACATAAATGCACATATAAGCCCCCCCCACACACCTGCTGGTGCTGTCGAATGCCTCCTTTATCACTGTGAACCCTTCAGGTGTCTCGAGCCAGGCCTTCACTTCTGCAGAGTCACAAGCACGGGGAAAACGCACCACTGGGCCACGAGTGATCCCGTCTGCAAGGATTCGGCTGCTGGCACCTCCACCAAGCTATGAAGAGTATGTTACAAAAGCATGTTAATCCTGAAAACAGTTCTGCTTGTCCCAAAAGGTGTCCTTGATTGTCCCCAAATTTCTTCTCACTGCCTAGAGTGTATCTTAAAACAGGCAAATATATAAATGCCAACTTACACCTATTGCTCTGCAGCCTCTATTAGTACTGGCCACAAGACAACCTTCTGTTGTTGCCATTGGAACCTGAAATTCTTTTTCATCCAGGCACAGAGGTCCTGCCACTCCAACAGGGATGGGCATATAACCGATAACATTCTCACAGCAAGCTCCCATCACCTAAAAGGTAAAGTCAGGCACCAAGTGAAAATCTATATAGCAAATACCCAGCCCTTGTCATTAATAACTTTCTTCAAACTTAATGCTTTAGTGTATTTTTCAACCAAGTTTTTTATTTACTCTTTAAAAGTCTTGAGTAATGACTATAAATAAAAACAGGAAAAATAGTTTTTAATTTTGATGACCTATATCATAAGCAGAATACAAAATTACAGTAAAATGAGTTAAAAAGGACGATGTTTTATAAAACTATGTATGTATAAAAGACAAGTCAAGAAAAAGACTGAAAAACTAAAGCTACAAAGCAAAGCTGCTCAAATCAAGAAAATAACATACCAAGGAGTAGTTATAGTCCCTGTAGGGCAGATACTGGAGAGAAGAAGGCTCTGGAAGTTTTCTGGAAAGTAACTGTCGACGAATAGATACACCTCGTTCATAGGTTTCCATCAGAGTTTCCAATTTGTAAGCTGGGATATGCTTAGCATTGACTAATTGGATGATCTCAGCATCACTAAGGAATTTTGCACCTTTCTAAAGAAATGGGGAAAAAATAGAAGGGGGTTGGATAGAGGGAAATGAAAAAAGACTTGAAGAACCATACTTCATACTCTTCATAATAAATAGACCATTTAATACAAACAGTGCTCTCCATAGAACTAAAACACAAGTACTTTAAGAACCCAAAGGAATTTGAAGTTCTAAAGAAGGAGATGATTTAAGTAGAAATAAGAACATCAAAATAAAGACAAATTCTTTATAAAAATGTGAAAACTAAACAAATGTTAAACCAAAAACACTAAATTGTTCAAGTGATGTTCATAGAAAAAAAAATTCCAATTAAGATGGTGACACCCACCCTATAAGTTTTGTAATACAGCATGACAGTTGAGATACTGGTACACATGTTAATAAGAATGAGGGAAAGGAAACTGATGAAGAAAAACACAATCTGTTCTCACTCATATGCACATAAATTAGGAATGAACCAGACTAAGCAGATACGGATAGAACACAATAGTCACGCTAACTCATGAGCAGACTGTAGGCAGGACATCCTGTTCAAACATCAGAAAGAAAATAAGCCTCCTCAGGAGCATCAAGCTTACTTTAAAAAACCAAACCAAACAAAAAGCCCCCAAAACCTTTCTTCTTTCTCTGAAGTTCATTTCTGTGTGAAAACTTTCCTAGGCCTTAACACATATGAGAATACAGCAGTTGCTCATCTCTTTAATAAACAGTAATAAAGTAGAAAGAGCACTGTGACACTTGAGTCAGTAAATCTTGGACTCTTGATCCTAGCTTTACCATTTCCTAGATGTTTTACTTTGGGACATACTTAATTAACCCTCCTGGAGCTTACATTTTCTCATCTGAAAAATGGAGAAAATTCCACCTATCTTACAAGGTTGTAGGGAATAAATAAATAAGACCAGTACCTGTAAACCATGCAACAGTGTGCCCAGAACTTAGGTACTCAGTAGCTATAACTTCCTTCCTTCCTTTAATAAAAAAGCTCCTTTTCTTAAGAAAGATACCAGCTTGAGTTTGTTTTATTTTCTCACCTCTGCATTCCCAAGTATCTGCAGACATTCTTCATTAGGCCGCGGCTCCATGGGAAGTTCAATTTCAGGTTCCTGTGTCTCTAGTTCCAGTGAAGTATTGAGTAAGGAGGAGTTACCAACCACAAATGTAGCTCTGTTTGAGGTGTCAGTTTCTGCCACTAAGGGTTTTATAACCTCAACTGTTCAAGAGATCAAAAGAAATCTCACAACACTGACCTTTTAAAAATGACTCGACTTCTTGACAAATCAACAGTGGAAGAATGGAAAATGAAGAGAATAAGAAATCACCTTTTCTTTCTCTGTTTATCCTGGCCTCCTCCTCCACTGCATGGAATTTCTGGTCATTTCTGACCAGTACAGGGTCACGTCTACAACAATCGTCTGCGACTTTCTTTTGGGTCACTACAGGAGATGTGATAGGGTTTTTTAACGAGAGTGTAGATTCTGTCTCTGCTTGTTCAAAGAAGATATACTTGACAGCCAGAAGGAGAGCTAAACTTAGGGTAATAACTTGTTCAATATCCATGCTGATCATTCTGAATAAAAGAAAGCAAATTAAAATGTTATTACTCAAATACAAAAGGCACACCTAAATTCTCAGTAGCATAGAGTGCTATGATTCATAGACAACAAAGTAGGGCTCAGGGAACTTACTTAGAGAGATAAAACTGCCATAGGGAAACACTTGGTTCAATTCTCTTCGACACATTTTCATCCAATCCTAAAGAAACCTTAGAATTGTCTGCTGGAGAAGGATCGGCTATCCAGCGACTGTGAGCGTGAACAAGAACTAAGCCTAGAGACTGAAATAAAAATGTAAAAATCATGTATCCTCTGCATATCAATGGAACCTAAACTCATCCTGTGCAACTGGATAATTAAACACTACCGTCCTCCCATGGCCTCCCTTACCATGAAAAGAAAGACCCAGGCTTGCTATGTGACTGACTAAAGCAATGGCCCCATGGAAAGGCTGAAAACATTCCCAAAAAAAGAACAGATTTTCTAAGAGAGATAAAGTGGAAGAACTTGAAAAATCTATTTAGGGCAGAGAGAAAACCAGGGGCCTCAAAGAAATGAGAAAAAAAGATAGAAAAAGAAAAAAAAAAGGGAAGAGGAACATCAGTGAAAGAGCCAAAAATTGCACAAAGACAACAAGAAGGAAAAAAAATTGAAAAGCAGAATATGATACTGGAACTAAAAATAATGAAAGAAGAATAAAACTGTATAATTACCATAATCATCTTAACCCTCTGAGTAACAGGATTTGGTTTATTTTCTTCTTCTTCTAAAACTCGGGCAAAATGGCTGAGCTGCCAAATTGGACGACCCTCGCGGCTTTCCCGAGAAAGCTACAAAGTAAGTGAGCACTACGTTAGAAGGTGCTAATATTCTTTAGGTGAACTAATATGAAAAATATTACTCTTCTACTAATATAAGTAAGAACTGCTCTTACCTCTAAAACCAAGGACACACACGCTGGGAAGAAAGTCATGAACACGAAGTAGTTGGCGAGAACTGACATGCAGCCAAAGCAGCACATAATTTCAAGTTGACGCACCCCTGGTTAGAGAAAAATTAAATGCATCAGCTAGTAAAGCAGTATGTGTATTTCTGATGCTGCATACATCACAAGGACTCTTCCTATAGGTAGACAAATACGTGGAAGTATTAGTATATTAAGCTCTTTGTCATCTACTGGAAAAAGAATTAGAAACTCAGAGGTGCTGTGAAGCCTGAGCACACAGAGGATAACTTCCTCGAGGGCAGCGACCTTGGCTTCTCCCATGTCCCCAACGTCACAATGCCAGGCACGGCAGCGTTTAATATCCGTCTGATCATCCCCTTTGATCAAATGGTGTACTCTGTTTTGAGACAGGATATCAAGGACAGTCAACTCTAATGGAGCAAACTCCTCCCACCCCATTATACTACTGATCCGATCCCACTCATCACCACAAAAGCAATTCACCTGTGGACCAAGGACTTTTTGTAAAAAACACACTGCCAGTTATACCATTCCTGATATAGTATCATAATAAGTATTTTATGTGTACTACTCAGCTCTGTTTTCAATATAACCTCTGTGGTGTCTACTGATGTTCTTACAATTTTGGTTCATTTCATTGATCTGTTTGAAAAATGATATAATGCAAAAAGGCAACCCAAGATCCAAAGTTAACAAGTGTTCCATTACAAAATGCTTGCAGTATCACTTGGTAATCTTCTCAAATAGAAGGGAACAGAGCTGGGGAAAGATTAGATTACCAAATCCTACTCCCTCTCTTTACAAATAAACTCGAATATAAAATATAAAACGTATTTCTGATGTTATTCACATTAAATATAAAAATGTTTTGAAATACATACAAAAATTGATTCCCTTCTCCCATAAAGACTGCTAACTAGAGTAATACAAAAAACCCCTCAATGTTGTATTTTATTTTCTGAATCGTAATAGATCATTTGACTAAATAATAGAAAAAAAGCATACATTGTATTTTCTAAAAATTCTATAGCTATTACCCTCAAATGCAGAAATTCAAGAGAATACAAAATTACAATGACAAAAGCATTATGAACAACCTATATTTAAAAAGTAGCCAAATGTAATCTTTTCAAACTTGAGACTATCAAACCCATATTGACCATTGCTTTTTACCACCTGGCTACCTACTCTTTCCCTTTGTACAACAGTAACTACTGTCGTCATAGGTTCTTCAGGCATTCTTCCTTACTCTGTCCCAGTGGCGCAGCCTCTTTGTGCCACTTTTTTACTGCAAGGAGGAAGCACCAATCTACAAGTTCCAAGAAGTAAAGACTTTTTAAAATTTTTTACTGGCTTTCCAAAGGTTTACTTTCCTAGTTAGTATGTGTTAAATCTGTCCTTTTATTCTACCCTAAGCCAAATCCCTAATTTTACCATTTCTGTATGGCTGTAAATGCCTCCTAGCTGGGTTTTCCAATATCAAATCTAATCACTTCCTTTGTCCACTGCTCTGACTTATGACCAAACTCATCACCCTACTTTCCACATCAGTCTCCACTGCTTTCCACATCAGTTTCAAAGCCCACTACCAGTTCCTAGCTAATCCTCTCATCTTCTTACATACTGTTCGGCTTGTATAAAATCACATAGGTATATTTTCACCTGATCAAAAACATTTTTTCTTGACTGTGGTGGCAGTTACATGACTACATCTTTGTCAATACTCAAAACTATACCCAAAAAATAAATTTTAAGAAATGTACATTTAAAAAAATAATTTTAAAAAATCTTTGCTAAATAAACTTTGAATGACAGGTAAAATAACTGAATAAATAATAAATTTACCCTCAGAAAGTTAGCAGAAACATTATATATATTTAACATACTATCTAGTGAACAGACCTCAACTAATAATAGCAACTAACTACTCTCTTAAAAGTTAGATAATACACTTCTGAAAGAATGAAACCCCTTATTGAGGGCACTAAGGCACCAGGAAATACACTAGAATAGTAGTTAACTAAGTGTGACCCTCATGAGAAAGCCAGAAAATCTAGTCTTAGTTGATTAGGAAACCTTGACAACAGCATGATATATTCATTCTGGCAAATTTCCATATGAGGCCATAATTTTTGTCCTATATAATGGAGTCCTGTGTTTGATATTTAATATCTAATTCTCTACTATCCAATTAAGAATGAAGAAACATGTGTTGAGGTCAGTGCTGGCTAAGTGCTAAGATGTACTGCATACTGTCTGATTAAATCTTCCTAACCACTCAGTTAGGTGGACCCAACTTAGATCTGTCCACCTCCTGACTTTTGCACTGTCTCCTACATGACAATTAAAATACAAGGAACCAAGTCATTAATTTAGTCCAGACAACAGCGGAGGCTGGAAGATGCTTTCTAAATGAGCCTAGAATACAATCTTGGTTAAAAACCAAACAAAAAGCAAATAAAAACACCTTAAAGTCATCAAAAAAGTAGAGCACAGGAAAAGATGATGAGATAGTAAGAGTGAAAATAAATCAGGGGACTTCCCTGGTGGTGCAGCGGTTGAGAATCCACCTGCCAACGCAGGGGACATGGGTTCAAGCCCTGGTCCGGGAAGATCCCACACGCTGCAGAGCAACTAAGACCATGCGCCACAACTACAGAGCCTGTGCTCTAGAGCCCGCGAGCCACAACTACTGAGTCCACATGCCACAACTACTGAAGCCCGCGTGCCTAGAGCCCTGCTCCGCAACAAGAGAAACCACTGCAATTAGAAGCCCGCGCACTGCAACAAAGAGTAGCCCCCGCTCGATGCAACTAGAGAAAGCCCGCCCACAGCAACAAAGACCTAATGCCGCCAAATATTTAAAATAATTAATTAATTAATGTAAAAAAAGAAATCGGTAACCTACTAAGTTTTTGCTAAAGCAGACAGACATAAGGTCAGATCAGATATACCCACATATTCATACAATTAAAAAATTTTAAGAGTAATGTCAGACTTTTAAAAGTCAGAATTTAAGAGTAATTGATACAATTTAATATATTCCTTTTTCTCTTCTACAAACTCATTTTAAAATATATTAAAAACTGTTTACAAACCTGACATGGTACCAACTCCAATCACAAGACATTCTACAAGAGCATCAAGGGTGAATGTGGGACCTAAAATTGCCATCCCACGAGCAATGTTTTCCCTTACTTCATCCTAAAACACAGACCAAACATATCATGAGGGTAAGGTACAAAGTAACTTTTAAAAATGTTAGCGCATCCAAGGGCTTCTACTAAACCTAATTTACTATATTAAGAATAAAATACACAATATGCTAAGACTAACAGGCATTCCAGATACAAAGGATAATACAGAGAACTAAAGAAAGAAGAATATGTACACTGCCCTGCTTTCCCCGTCCACTGAACGAGATATTTCTTAGGAAGAGTCCTTTGAAGTGGTGCATTAATCCTGCCATTTAAATCCCACATAAATCCTACATTTTATACTTTGGCTACCACTGACAGAAGTTCTTAGTTGCAAATTTTCTGAGATCGTATTAGTATTATGAAACCTAAATATCCTTGTCAAAATGCTCAAATGATCATAAATATTCATCAAATACATAATCAGGGCAGAAGTACACGATATTTTATACTGTTACTCAGCGTTATTAAAAATGTTACGTTCTTTAAAGTGACTAATGAACACCAAGATAAAACTTTAGATGGGAAATAATGCTAGTGTTAATTCATGGGGTTTAGAAATCAATCTACCCTGAGATTCTTCCATTAGATCCTGTCTGTCCTCTGGTATGTTTCACTAGGTAGATACTCCAATTTATCCTAAAAGACATAATACCTTACGTTCTGAAAACTTCAAAAAGGAAAATAGGCAAGATTCCAAATTCTAGAAGCTGTGGAATTACAACTGAGTTGTCAGATAAATGGGACAGTTCCTAGGGCTCCTAGGAAGACCAGTCTTAGGACTTGACAAAATTGCAGGCAATTCCTGAATCTTGAACTGTGAAGAAACTCTATTAATCTTTCCTATTAATGTAAACAATCTGAAAAAAAGGATACTACTAACATTCATGTCTTATAAATAATACCTGTGAGTTGGAACTGAGGGCAAACTTTGCTAGTGCACTTGCTCTGGAAAGGTCAATCAGCAGTAGGAAGAAGGGCAAAGCTTCACTGGGGGAAGAAAAAAAGAAAACAAGATGATCAGGTATTATTTAACAAAAGAAAAAATACTACCGAAAAGTCCCTTCCTAAAACAAAACTCCCCCCCCACCCCTCGTCCCATGCCTTGTATGAGCTCTGGCATGTGTTACCTCTTTGCAGAACAAAAGGTATAACCTATATTCCTTTGGCATCCTCAAAGCTAAATATATTAGTCACTCAAAATATTTAAGAATATTTTTAATGTTAAAAATGTAAATATATTTATACAGAAACACCTTCTGATAATTCTATAGCAAAATATCATCCTTAGTTAAAAAAAAAATGTGTCCTTGTGAATCACCATGGGGGAAAAAGAGGAATACAGGTGTCCCCCACTTTTCGAAAGTTTGCTTTACGCCACTTCTCTTTTATGAAAGACCTACATAGTAACCATTTTTGCTAACCAAAAGAAATCCAAACAAGGTTTTCACTTTGACAAAAAAAGGTGAAAAGAGAAAATAGCATTCAGTGTTTGTTTTGCAGGGAACCGTTACAGAGGCAGTGGGTACCTGGAGCAGACAGAGAGAACGGCACTGCCTGGGAACTACACTTAGCATCTCAGCACCGAGCTGCCATAGCTTTGAACTGTGTCTGTAAACACGGTGCTTTACCTTGATTTATTGTGTGCATCCCTTCAAAGATGTGTCCCAAGGCAACTGCTTCGTCACTTACAAAAGGTTTCATAGGAAAGGTGTACTTTCAGATAGCAGGGGAAACCTGTATACTGTATGCAATTCTTTTTTCATTAATTACTATCTATAGAAGAATAAACTGAACAACCTTTCTAGAGACCAAATTGGCGATAACAGCACTTAAAAGCCCTAAAAACCTACACAGCCACTGTTTCACTACTAGGAATGTATCCTAAGAAAATGACTATGAATACAAACAAAAATTTAGCTACAAAGACATTTATCACAATGTTGTTATTAATGGGGGAAATTAAATAACCTAACAATCCAACCTAGAGGATAGGGGAATACTAGACAGCTATTACAAATAATTTAGTTTAGCATTAAGGACATGCAAAGATGTTGATAAACTATTATAAAGCATAAAAGTTATAAAGCAGTATATACAGTATGATCTCAGAAGTTTTCTTTAAGTATAAAAAAGTGGGACAGGATATATACTAAAACATTAACAGGTATTAAAATTAGCTAAATGATTACATGAAAAATTTTCCCATATTTTCTATAAACTTTTGATAATTTACATACTATAATGCTTTATATCATAGAGAAGAACAGTTCTTAACAATATATTTTAAAAAAAAGTATATTTATGCTTAAATACTTACTTCAAGCCTGTCAATTCTTTATCTAAGAAATGAATGACAACTGTACTGAATACAAAACTTGAGAAAATTGTGAAGAGTCCAGCAATACCTAAAATGACAAAATTCAGCAAACTGAAAAAACTTCAGCCTTTTTTACACACACAATAACAAACAGTCCCATACGATATTCTGAGAGAAATAATACTATTTTCTCCAGATTATTAAAGTCTCAAATAGCAGAATGTCTAACTCGAATAAAAAGAAATAAAAGTATTGAATACATGCAGCACACACATTTCCACACACATGATTTAAACAAACAGGTAAATTTCCACAGTAAATCAAAGATTTGATAGCACACAAAAAGGTTAATATATAAAATTATTACCCAAAATATATTTTGATCCAAGTTGGCGTAAATTCTGGAACTGGAAGTAAATATACAGGATTGCTATGCATCGTGTTATTGTCAGAATTATGATGTCACTGCTCAAGACATCCTATTGGGAGAGATAGAAAAGAAAAATCCAAATCAAAAATAAGAATTTTTATTTTGCATGCATCATTAGTTTACATACCATCATGATATAAATTTAGGCACAAGTCAAATAAAATATTACAATGCAAATCAAAAATTTACTCCTAATTTTTAAACAATCTAATGTTTAAGCCGATCATTTTTCACTATTAGTCACTTATGAAAGCTATATTTCTCAAGTAGAGTCAATTACACTCATTTGTATACCAAAAGCAAAAGAGAAGTATTTCCAGTGCATTTCCATACTATATAAGTAAATGGAAGTTATGAATACTGAAATAAAAATTCTACTCATAAGTTTTTTTGATTATGTGGTCTCTAAAAGGAGACACTCTTTAGAAATTCAAAATGTATTTAGTCAATAATCAGATTAATCTCACAAACCTCTTCAAACTTTGGACATTCATAATTCCAACCACAGATCTTATCGTTACCAGTAAACATGTTCATGGACATCATACAGATGGTCAGTGTCACTGTCCCCACTATGACTTCCCACGGATGGGAAGCCACAAAGAGGCCATGCATTCGGAAGAGTCTTGACAACATTGTAGCTGAAGAATCCTTGGATCCTGGAAGGAATATCAAGTATGAACACTTAGTATACAGCTCACTGTATTCTTAGGAAAACATTTTAAGGAAAAGTGCATTGTAAACCCTGATTTGTATGCAGCGTCTTGTATATTAAGAATAAAACTATTTGACAGTATTCCTTATAATTCTGGAAAATAATTACAAAATTAAAATAAGAGGACTGTTATTACTTCTTTACTCACAACACTTAAATCCTCTATTATTCACTAACAACTTAAAAGCAGCTTTTCCTTACCAGTTGTATGAATTAGAGCATTTAAGATCAAACCAAATAACACCTCAGCCCGATTATTATCTGAGGCAAGGAGGAGAGCAATAAAGCACAAAACAAAAGTGAGAAACAACCATTCACATTTATTTTGATTACCCTGACACAAAATGCATATAAGCACCCTCTTCATTCTATACATTCTAGTTATGCAAAAGATAAATACCAAACAATCTACTTGTTCAGTGTCCTCCTGTAAATCATTATCTTAGTTTATAAAGCTCTTCAAGGGCAGGAGTCCATTAGACTTTTCCATTCCATAAAACACATGGCATAATATGTCACTAGCAAAATGTTTAATAAACTTCCCAATGTTGCTGTCACCAGAGGTCTTTTCCCAAACTTTAACAGCATTTAATAAAAATGCTGGAACAGTACTTGAATAAGAGGATGGCTGGCCAAAGTAGACATCTACAGCATTGAAAAATTCCCAACAGAATATGGGTTATTTTGACCTAATGACTACCATGGCAAAACTTTTCCATGTTTGCCGGCTAAATAACAGTAATAATAATTTTGATATTCTGGTTTAAAAAAAAATCTAGTATAGTTATTAATCTCTAATATAGGAACTTGCAAGCCTTCTTACACTAAAATTAATGCTTATGATAAAGCATATTAACTACCCATAAAAATCAATTAAGATTTAATTTTAAGGCCACTGATTGACAGACTATCAAGAATTCAAATGAATCTCACATTTATGGTAATAATTAAGAAAGTGATTCATTTATTGAAGAAAGAAAATAAAAAGGAACCGAATTAAGGAAAATAAAGCATTAATCTATTTAAAGTGTTAGGGAAAAGAAAATAAGAGATGGCTTTTACAAACCAAAGCAATTACTAAGCGTCATCTCTCACTGCATCACTCAATGTTCTCTATTCTCTACATTTCAGCCACACCAGGCCACCAAATAGATACCTGGTTTCCAAACCACAGGTCACAACCCTTCACTGGATCGATGAGATCATGAAATCAAGTTTATGAGTCAGAACAAATATTTTAAAATAAAAGGAAAAAGAGAAAAAAGCTGTGGGTAAGGCATGTGGTATGGGTAGATATTATTTTTTGAAACATTACGTTTCATGAAATTATACATATGAGTGTTTGTACTGGCTTCCGACATAACATGTATTTCTTATTGTGGGTCTCAATTTTAAAAGGCGGGCGGGTCACTGGAATGTATAAATGTGGCATGCATCTGCCTGTGTTTATTCAGGATTTTTCAACCTTCCTCCCTGAGGCCTATTGCTCATTTCATCCTCCAGCACATTGCATTCATACATAGCAGTTGCTCAACAAATACCTGCTAATTAAAAATAAATTCTTAAGCTACAGTAGCATGCATTTTATTGACACATCTGGAAACAGACCTAAAGATGACTTTTTTAAAGATATGGATATAACTCCCCCACTTCAAGCCCCCCAGTTCTCTGCATTCAGAGAACATATTAAGGGAGGATGGGGTTGGGAAGAGAGGCTATACATTTCCTATACTATCCTGGAAAATGAACAATAACAAACATACTTTCTATTAAATTAGCAGGGACTTGGACTTAAAGTATTGGAGAATATTAATCATATCTTAGATTTGAACTCTACTTCATTTCAACTAAAAGCCTCATAAGAGCCTAGGTTTTCATGACAGCCTTCTATCACATAACTTCCTTATATTTAAAAACAAAAAAACAAAACTCTATAAACTAGTCTAAAGGATCAACTAGCATCAGTGTTGCAGAAGATGAATTAACTAAAAACACATTTTGAAACTAGGTCAAAGTTTCTAACACTCTCTCCCCGCAAGCCCTCTCAATTTAGAATATTCCCTCAACAAGAAAATGTATTCTTCACTATTAAAAAGTTAATTCAGTTGAATTAAAATCTGAGCTGCTATCAAGAAGGCACCCCAATTTGATCACAAATAGGTTTAGCATTATTAATCTATAATTATATATTAGGGACATTATGTTTTCCCTCAAAAGCTTCATGGTAGCATTGTCAATACTGAAACATTTCTTTCCTAGGTGTAAAGTCATCTTTGCAACATTCCGGAAAAGATTTACACATGATACCGTGACATGATCTCATAAACCATCTCCAAACACAGAGAACCTCACCTATTTGGAAATACAAAATGAGTAACCAAATGTACAAAGGTGTGTCAAAAGTAACTATAATTGCACATTTCCCACTAGCACCCTCTCGATTTCCCTGTGTTTTTGCAAATCATTTAAATGCCATGGAATCCAATCTTCCAACTTCATCAGCAGTTGCAAGTGGCACTAGCAGGCAATAGACAGCTCATGCCAATTCAAAGTACAGTATTTAGGCCATGCTGCAATAAAAATAAATTTTAGTTTAAAAAATCAAGTTAGGCAATGTATGCCTTGCTTATTCAGACTGAAGTATGCTGCAAACATTTCACAGATTATTCAAAAGAATGGATAATTTAAATTAAATTGAATCCCCAAACTCTAATTCAATATGCTACAAAAACCACCTACTATGGCCAATTGCAGAAAAAGATGCTTTGGCATCCTACTCTGATTCTTTCCTCCCACTCAGCACTCTTCCTGTGCTACACATTCCAGTATTTGATTATACACTATCTTACATTGTTCTCATATTAATTGCTGTGTACGTTTTGTCTCTTTGAAGGCAAGAACCATGTAGGGGACTTCCCTGGTGGCGCAGTGGTTAAGAATCCGCCTGCCAATGCAGGGGACACAGGTTCGAGCCCTGGTCCAGGAGGATCCCACATGCCACGGAGCAACTAAGCCCGTGCGCCAGAACTACTGAATTCAGCCCGTGAGCCACAACTACTGAAGCCCGTGCACCTAGAGCCTATGCTCTGCAACAAGAGAAACCACCGCAATGAGAAGCCCACGTACCACAACGAAGAGCAGCCCTCGCTCAACCGCAAGTAGAGAAAGCCCATGCGTAGAAACAAAGACCCAACGCAGCCAAAAATAAATAAACAGACAACAAATAAATAAACCATGTCTTGTACGGAGTCATTTTTATTCCAACAGGATCGAGAATTCTGCTGCTCAACCCAGTATCCTATGGAAAAAAAAAAATTCTCACACTGGAATCAGGAAACCTGGATTCTACACCCAATTCTATGACATGGTGTGCCTCTGTGTAAGTCACATATCTTTTTATTCACTTATGAAGCTAGAGCTCCAAAGTTCCTTAACAAAGGCAAGTATTAAGTGAACCATATGAAACTGCTATTTTTTTGTATGGGAAAAACGGTCAAATGTCAAATATCAGCAATTTCATATGGTCAACCTAAATAGATAGTGATATAGATGTGTTAATCTATCCATGGGCTAGAAACTGGATCATACAAGAATAAAAAGAGCACATGCACATGCGTGCGCACACACTTCATCTTGAAATGCTTATGCCACACACACAACCGTTTTCACATGTTAATGATGTAATCTTTGCACATTTTTTAAGCCTTCATATTACTAACTCCCATTGTCTTTACTGCCAAGTTTATCACAAGTTGGAAAGACACTACCACCAAGCAGGCCCTCACAATCCAGTCTTGTCACACTCTGGGCCTTTCTAGATTACCTCTAAATCAAAAAATGTCTTTCATTGCACGGAGAAAAAAAATAATTCACAAGCAAACATAAAAAATACATTCTCTACATTGCGTGACGCTAAAATTTTACACGATTACTTAGTACGGCCTGGAAACAGATGTTTCCCATGACTTTTCAGGACCAAGTCTAAGAAGGCTTGTCCTCAAAGACCTGAAAAATTTCAAACGACCATTTAAGATGAAGTACATCAACCTCCTCCTACTGCAAAAACTGACTGTTCTATTTGTGAGTCTCCAAGGTACGTTCTTCCTTATCAAAATACCAAAACCAAATATTCCGAAAAACCTACAAGGTTTGGACTAAAGGACATCAGCAATCAGCACCAAGGAGACTATGCTCCCTGACAAAAAAAAAAAAAAAAAAAAAAAAGGAGAAGAAGAAAGAAGGAGAGGAAGGAGACGGAGAGGAAGAATCGTTGAAGTCTTCGGGCAAGTCTCTACCTTGGGCTCTGCATCCTCTCAATCCCGTTTCTCCTGGAAATAACCAGACGCATCTATGCAGATCCACGGTTCTTTCACGGCTCTGAGTTAGTCAGCAGCATTTAAGGTGCTGACGAACAGCAGCACCAGGGCGTGAGCCCAGTGATAACTGCAAGCCTGGGCGTGAACGCCCACACCTGACAGACCTTCTCGCGTTCCCTCCCCAACCTGCGGGCTTGGCTGCCCCACAGCCCACCAGCATTCCTCGAATTAAGGGGACTGCGAGATCACCCTGCCTGGCACCCTTTCCGCCCCGACGATCGTGACTGCTTGGCCAGCACCGCCGACTTCGGACAGGGCCAGCGAACGCGGCGCCGCCCCGCCGGTCCACCGATGGAAACGGGAGCCCAGAAGAGGCCGGCCCGCCCCCCCGCCCCTCTGGCCCAGCTTGGCCCGCGGGCTCCCAGCTTGGCCCGCGGGCTCCCCGGCATAGAGGCGGGCCGCCACTCGGCCGGCCGCACGTCAAGGACGTCTCCTCGCAGTCCCCGCAGGACCCGGGCGCCACCCCGGGCAAAGCCGCCAGCGCAGCTCCCCCCGGGTCGGCAGGAGGTGCCGGCTGCCCCTTTCCAGGGCCGGACGGAACTCGAGAACCGCCACCTGCACGACCCTAACCCGCTCCCGCCCACCGCCGCCCTCCTCACCTCCCTATCTCACCAGAGGCCACAGTCCCCGGGATCTGGCGCTCCGCGCGTCTCCAGTCAACGAAGACGCGGAGCGGAAGAAACCTTTGCTTCTACGCACGCTCGGAGCCGGACGAGCCTGTGACCAATAAGGAAGGATCGTCCGATCGTCTAGCCAATCATCTGGGGGTTGCTCGGCCTGACGGCGCTACGTCACGAACGGTCGCCTTAACAACCGCCCACAGCTCTCACCCGTGCTGAGAACGGGCACCGCACCATCTCTCACCATGGCTCAGCCAACCAATAGCCAGTCGAATCCCAGCACTAGGGCCTGCCTATTGGTCACAGAGCCGTGGGGGCGCACGCATGGAAGCTGCCTAGGCGAAGACGATAGGGGATCTGCCGGGTGGAGTGTCCTACAGCCCAGGACCTGAGCTGGGGTCATTGTGGCTGTGAGAGTACAATGGCCAGGAGTAGTAGGGAGCAGAATTGGGGCGTGAAGATAAACGCAGGGTCAGGTCAAGGATAGAATGCACAATTACTTGGTGGAAAGAGGTGGAGGTGGCCCTGAAAACCAGGATGTACAAAAGGGAAGGTGGCAGCAAGGAGCAATCCAAACCTCAAGCTGACCCATTTCCGAAACCCAAACCGACACTTTCCTGTGATTTACCCATTCCTGTAAATAGTGTAAATGGCTCCAGTCATGGGGTTTCTCTCTCCCTCCTCCTCTTCCCCCATCTCCCTCCTTCTCTTCCCCCCTTCTCTCCCTCTCTCCCTATAGCACAAGGCACTAGGCACAGACTGTCGATTCGCTCTGAAATGTGCCTGCTTTTTTGTCGTGTCTGCTTTCCCTCTGACCCCTCCCTGCTGCAGACCTTTATTATCTCTTGCCTGAAATAATGCAATAGCCTCTCCTAACCGGTCTCTCCACGCTTAGGTGCTTCCACCTTCCAATCCTATTATTCCGTTGGCCTACCCCCAAATTACCAAGAGTTTGCTCATTGTCTGTTGAATTAAAGAAATTGGCAACCCCAATATGGCCCTACCTCACATTTCTTGTTTATCTCTCACTATTTCCTGTGTCAACCCTACATTTCAGCCAAAAGAGTAACTGACCTTTTTTCAGTCACACTCAGTACCTTTTTGCTCCCTGTTTATGTTCTCTGTTTAATCTGGACATGCCTGCACATTTCAACTGTTGAAATCCTAACTCTCCTTCAAGGACTATTTCATATGTCACCTCGTTTCCTGATGCCCTCAAATACAGTCATCTCTCCCTACTCTGAACACCCATAACATGTCCATATTCTGTGACCTGTGTTATTATTATGTGGAACTTTCTTAAGAACAGGAATTGCAATCCCCTCAATGTTTAAAGACCTATATTTTGAAACGCAGTCCCTGATACCCACTATACACTCAGGAGGAGTTTTAATAAACTATTATCTTGATAAATTCTCATAATTCTTATGAAACAGATATTTCCATTTACAAGAAAAAATGAGTTTGTTAAACAACTTGCTTTAGATCACATAGATAATAATTTGGAAAACTGAGATTTGAACACATATCTAAAACTTATACTGGTTCTACTATCCTCCACTGCTTCAGTATAGGATCTTTATTCATATCTCTTTACGAAATACTTTTCAAGCACCCATTATGTGCAACGCACCTTGGTTGGCACTGGAGTTATAGCAGCCACATGAGAGACATGGAAACTTCCTTTATAAACCTTATACCCCTTCAAAAAATTAGATGACTGTTAAATATTTGTTGAATTGATCATAATGGAAGGAAAGAGTTTTCACAGTGAAGAAGACTAAGGGGAACTAACCAAAAACTAAAGTATCCTATTATGAGTCTTATCAAAAGAAAGAAGAAGAAAGAAAAAAAGATCTGTAAGTACTCAGAGCTAGAAACTTCGTTGTACTTTTAATGTCCCCAGAAGTCAAAAGGACCAGCTATCTCAGAATTATAAGTTACAGATTATATAAATGCTTACTAATATAAATTCAAATAAGGATTATGAAGGTGTTTCAACAAAAAGTCTTTAGACCAAGATCTGGAAACTGTATTCCCAAACTCGGCTTAATTAAGAACTCCAGTGAGATTATGAGTTCAAAAGCAAGTAATAAAGAAACTCTAATTGTCTAGTTTTATGTTCTTAAAACAACTTCTATATGATTCCCAATTTATGTCAAAAGGATCTTTATGCACTTAAATAATAATTTGTACTTAATGATAAATCACAAAATTTGACAAGGACACACATAGAAGGGGAAAGTGGGGGGGTGGGGACAAAGGAATCTGTGCTTTCTTTTTTTGTGGGTTTACCCTCACAGCAAAGAGTTTATAAAAGTACAATTTTAAGAGATCTAAATTTAAAGTAGTGAATGGCCCACATTGCCATCTTTATCCACATAGCTCTTAGTATTTACTTATATAAGTATGTTAGCCCTCCATCAATTTTCCTTCTTCTTGTTGTCATAGGCCATGCTTTAGGATGAGGAATTATAACAGGAACAGTAATAACAATAGTAGTAAAATTTTATATAGCTCTTTCTATGCACTAGCCACTTTTCTAAGTGCTTTATTTTTATTAACTCCTTTAATTCTCATAACATTCGGAAAGCATTAGTAGAATCTGCATTTTACAAATGATGGAGCTACAGAAACAGAGAAGTTAAGTAATCTGCCTAGGTTTACACAGCTGGAATATGAACTTTGAAGTCCATTTCCTGAGCACATGCTCTAAACCACTCCACTGTGCTATCTTGCCCATATCATGATTGTTGAAGCCTCTGATGATCCATTGTGAAAGACCTTTCATAACATCAACAAAGAGTTTTACTTATTTATTTCCCATTCACAGTTCCCAGCTGTGTTCAAATTTATATCTTCCAGCTTTGGGTAATTTTCTCTCTCTCTTTGTCTTGCACAAATGTTTTTTTTTTTATTTCAGGGATGTCTTTTTTAACTAGTACATTACAACTGATAACTGGTCACTTAGCTTTTGGCAGATGTTGTGATTGATTATCGCTACTGCTCAGGGTCAAGAAATATTCACGGAGGAGCTACTCTGTGCTAGGCAAAGGGCTAGGCACTCAAGGTACAGATTCTTATATGTATATATATATTTTACCTGTGCCGCACGGCATGTGGAATCTTAGTTCCCCAACCAGGGATTGAACCCACGCCCCCTGCAGTGGAAGCGCAGTCTTTTTTTTTTTTTTTTTAATTTATTTATTTATTTGGCTGCGCAGGTCTTAGTTGCAGCATGCAGGATCTTTTAGTTGTGGCGTGTGGGATCTAGCTCCCTGACTAAGGATCGAACCCGGGCCCCCTGCATTGGGAGCGGGGAGGCTTAGCCACTGGACCGCCAAGGAAGTCCCTCAAGGTGCAGATTTAAATAAGAAAACATACACAAATGGATCCTTCCAGATAACATGGTAAGGGTTCTGAGTGAGGTATGCCAAGGGTCCACTGCGAAAAGAGGTAGGGCATGGAGTTGGGGTGCAGGGTGTTTTGAACAAGGGGAGGAAGTGGTTTGAAGGAAGGCTATTGTAGGCACTAGAGTCAAGATTGTGAGCATGAGAATGGAGGTGACAGATACAGGAGCAGAACATTTAATTAGGCAGAAATCTTGAAGTACTGTAGCATATGAGATATTTAAAAGGTGAGGAAGTCATGAGCAGGTTGGCTGATCTCAAGTTTCTACTGGTGGCATCTCACGTGGGCCAAAGTCTTGGCTATTCCTCTTTTTAATTTTTTTTTGCTATTTTACTTCAGTAGCAAAACTTAGAATTCTGCTTCTTTGTTTCTAAAACTTTCTAAACAGAAATCAATAGCTGGAGCCTCTCTTGAAGTTAGGAGCAAAGGTCTCTGCAGGAGAGGGTGCCCACAGTTAAAGATTTCTTCTGTCCACCAAACCTGCTTTCACTGTTTAATAGTGATTTTCTTTACAGTTTCCCCATTCCTCTCTTTAAGCCCTTCCCCAGCTTTGTAGAATCAGTTGGGGAGTGGCTATGAGATATATTGGAATATATATATTTTTTCTTTTAAAGGAATTTACACTCCTCAGGAAAAAAGAATGTTCAGACAGCATATCAATAGAAACAGCATATCAATAATGAGGAGTAAACATCTATTCCCGAGATTCTTAGGGATTCTTGGCTAGGGTGGCTGGTTCCCAAAAAAGTCAGTGAAAGACCAATAAAAGGGGAAAGAAAAAGAACACATTTTGACCCAAGTGTGAGCACCACTTTTTCTCCTTCAATAACAAACCTGGTCCTGGTCTCAGTTGATAAGAGTGGAGTGAGCCATTTACTATAAAATCTGTATCCAGCTCAGTTGTCAAGTCCCCAGTATCTTCCTCCTGTTCACCTTCATTCTTCCAATCCCAACCTCTTCCTTCAGCTTTATATTTGCTCCCAGTTGAGGGAGGAAATTATAATGGTGGGAGAAAAAACAAGGCAAGTGTAAAAGAAAATAAAGAAGGATAGTGGCGCAAGGGGGCTCTCTTCAGCTTCCCTGAGCAACTCCATTGAAAGAAAAGACAAAGAACAATTGCCCAGGCCTGCAAACAGTAGGCCATCTTTTAATATGAAAGTACTGTCGCTCGTACGTAAATATGGCCCAAAAAGTATATAGCACCCTAACTGTATCTGTTACAAATTGCAATGAATTTGGCTACAAGTAACAGAAAGCCTAAACTAGAAGTGGCTTCAACAAGATAAGCGTTTCTTTTTATTCTTGGGTAAAGAAAACTGGAAATAGTTCATCTAGGATTAACATGGAAGTGCAAGATGCTTTCAGGGACCCTTCTGTCTCTCTGCTTCACCATCCTCAGCCTGTGTTTTCCATCCTCAGGGTCACCTTATGGTCCAAGATGGCAACTGGAGTTCCATTTTCATATCTGCATTTCAGTCCTTTTGGAAGGAGCAGAATAAAAACAAAAGGGCGGAAAAAGGGCCCCTCCCAACTGAGTCAGCTCCTTTTCATTGTTTATATTTCAGTGGCCAGAAATACAAGGCAACAAGGGAGATGGGGAATGTAACCTTTTTTTCGGCAACAATGTGCCCAGCTCAAAACTGAAGAAAGGCTCCCACCTCTAAATCTTCCATATTGTCCCCACACTGGGTGAGCATACAGTAAGTACCCAAACCAGTTGCTGATCACTTAACTCAAAAACAGGAAACAATTTTACTATCAAGATTTTAGGGGCATAGCAAAAGATACAAACCTAAGATCAAAGATCTGTTATTTTATAAACATTAGCTTGAAATGTCAATGGAATTCTCATTAACATCTAGACTTGAGTTTCAGCTAAATCCACCGAAAATGTATAATATTACAAATGGTTGAACATAAAAAGGTAATCTGTGAAACTAGCAAAGAGGGCTCTCTTTCTCTCTTCTCAGAATAAAGGGCCTTGGGAATCCCCTGGTGGTCCAGTGGTTAGGACTGCACTTTTACTGCCAAGGGCTCAGGTTCATTCCCCGGTCAGGGAACTAAGATCCTGCAAGCCAAGTGGTACAGCCAAAAGAAAAAAAAAGAATAAAGGGCCTCACTGGTCTTATTCATTGCTTTAACACCTGTAACACTGAATGAATAGTTACCAGCAACTTTCAACCAGCGTGTGGTCTTGATTTCCCTGCTTCTTCCTCTGCATCGTTTAATACCTACCATGATCTCCATGCTTTTTTACCACAATGGCTACCTCCTTCTCTGAAATTGCTTAGGCCTGTGACTCCTGCCTCCCTGAGAAGGTTTCCAGTTCTTTCCACATTTGTTTCAGCTGGACTGAACTGAAACTAGTTATTGATGCTTTCAAAGCCCATGTCTTGGGGGCCCCGATGAGCACTGATAAGTCTCCTGACCTTGTCTCATCCCTAAAATCTTACTTTTTCCGTTTGACTTTGCACTTTCCAGGCTTTGAAGAATTTGTGCTTCTTGAATGACAGTATGTTATGAGATGTTCTTGATAAAATCTCCCTAGCTGGGTCCAAACATCCCTAAAGCTAATTTTTCCCTTCTCCTGGAGAATGAGTAGAATTAGCAAACTAACCTCTGTTCTCAAGAAAGGTATTGCCTGCTTTGTGACCACCTAGAGGGGTGGAATAGGGAGGATGAGAGGGAGATGCAAGAGGGAGGAGATATGGGGATATATGTGTAGCTGATTCACTTTGTTATAAAGCAGAAACTAACACACCATTGTAACGCAATTATACTCCAATAAAGATGTTAAAAAAAAAAAAGAAAGAAAGAACGGTATTGCCAAGGTCTCTGTGCTTCCTCTAGAAAGATGGGCTGTTTATCTTCCCCAAGGGAGAACATAAAACATCTGCAAAGACTGCTCAATGTCTCTCTGTTCAGAAATCCCGCTTGCTTGTTCTTTTGAAATACACGTTTAGGAAGAAATTTGACCCATGTACACCAAGGAAAGTTAAGATAATTATAGTTGGGCTAATAATTTTTGCCCTAAAGAAGGTAATGCGAGTAGCCAGAACAGACCCTTGCCCAGTCCTTTATTGAAATAGTTGCTCTAGAAACTCTCCAGGAGCTTGATTACAGGCTGTGGACAAAGCCTTAGGTCTCCTCTACTTTATTCCTCACAAGAGGAGCCATCTTTATTTTGGAATCTAGGACTAGTTGGACACCAAATAATCTCAATTTTGGTAAAGAGCTTAAAGCTCAGATTGTAATATCTGGCCATTGTGTGACACTGCATTTAATAGGGAATAAAGTGAGAGTGAAACTGTTTGGTCTCTGTTTTTAGGTGCCCTTCTCATTCTAGTAAAAAGAAAAAGATAAAAGTATAGTCAGGGGCTTCCCTGGTGGTGCAGTGGTTGAGAGTCCGCCTGCCGATGCAGGGGACGCGGGTTCGTGCCCCGGTCCGGGAAGATCCCACATGCCGCGGAGCGGCTAGGCCCGTGAGCCATGGCTGCTGAGCCTGCGCATCCGGAGCCTGTGCTCCGCAACGGGAGAGGCCACAGCAGTGAGAGGCCCACGTACCACCAAAAAAAAAAAAAAAAAAGTATAGTCAGGGACAGAGAAGGAAGGCATTCTGATTTGGGTAGGCCTTAAATGTAACAGAAGCATTTCTGTCCACTCTCCCCTGCACCCGTATGATAGACCCACTTCTCTCTGGTACCCTATTCTTTTCAAGCAGGCCTGACTGAGTCTAAAACTTCAACCTGCTTTTTCAGTTGATCCTATTCCTCCTTCACCGAGAGTAGGACTGTCTTGGTTTGCGTTCCCCCAAAGGCAAAGACTGGGTCAAAAGCCCTAGTGCAGTAACTCATTTGGGGGATGACCCCAGGAGGTCAGAATAAGAATGCAAAGAATAACAGGGAAGAAGGAAAAGGCCAGTATCCAGCTAGCCACCACTGTGGGCAACTGGGGCTCAGTTCTGCTGGGGACCCTCTGTAGAATGCCCCTCTGAAGGATGGCAGAGCGAGGGTGGGGGAGTGGTGGTGAGGTGGGATCACTTGTCCCTCACTCTTTGGTTGAGAATGCCTTCTGGGGCACACTTCCAGCTACATGTATGCAGAGCAGAGATACTGAGGCTTTGGAAAAAGCCTTGAGACAAAAAAGTTGGAAGACTTGATGGTTGACACTTGAAGGTAGAAGTCTTCAGCCTGCCAGGAATTGCTGCTGCTGATGACACATGAGCAGGAGATGTGGCAAGAGGTACCTCGTAGCTGTGAGGACTGCATCATGGGTTGCCATGCCAGCCTTTTCATTCCTTTTATATTCCTACTGGGCCTCTTTTGACTACAAGCCCTAAGCCATTTCAGAAGCTGGCCCTGTTCCCCCCGAAATTGTTATAATTCCTTCCTAATGCCTGGGCAATAGTATTCCATTCACAAACCACATTCTGAAGGCCTCTTATTTCCTCACTTTGGTTGTCCTTGGCCTCTGAGTAGACCTGGTCCCCGTAACTGGTGGATGTCAACATTTTTAAGCTTGCAAGTACTCTAGTTTACACATGGAAAGTGATCAATATATATTTGTTGATGGCTCTAACAATAGTGAAACTATGACTCTGGTTATAAATACTGTTAAGCAGGAACTTGCCCAGTCAAGTGAAGTCAACAAACATTTCTTGCCCTGAGTATTTCAAAGAAAGGACAAGAGGGCTGATGGCTGGTTAAGCAGGAATTCATGAAGCTTCTACATACAAGTGGAGTCACTATGATTCCGATATGTAAACTCTTATCTTTGTTGGACAGAGGAAGCATATTATTTGTGGGAGTTATTTTCTAAAATCAGTGTAAAAATCAGAACTCCAGCAGAATCCCAAAGCTTTTTAATTTTTTTAAAACCATGTGAGGAGGGAAAATGTCCGAGTCAAAAGTATCCTTGAATTCTACTTGTATTTCTTAAAATATAGGGTGCATATTTTGTTCTTACAGATTTGACAGAAATTCTTCTGCACACTAGATTTGACACCACCTGACTACTGAAAGAGTCCATCAGAGATAGGTAAGCATTTGAAACTTCCTGCCTGTAAGATTTAACTATGAAGTCCTAATATGCATGAGAACTAGCTAGTGAATGGTAATATATCCCTGTTTGCCTACCAAGTTGCTCTAATCTGTGTCAGTGTTACCCTTCTACTTGCTGTTAGATTTGAGATGTACTTCTTGTTATGAGAATTAGCCCATTATTTGTGATATATTTTGCAAATGTTTTCTTCCTGTTTGTCTGACCTTGCTTATAGTGATTTTTGCCATGCAAAAGTTTTGGGTTTTGTTTTTGTTTTTTTAAATGTAGTCTTTTATTATATCTGGATTTTGAATTATAATTCAAAAGCCTTTCCCTACACCCAGATTATAAAGGAATCCATCTGTGTTTTCTTTTAGTACTTGTTGGGTTTTGTTCTTTACATTAAGATCTCTGATTCCTTTGGAGTCTATTTTTGTACGTGGTGTGAGGTGTAGATCCAGTTTCGTCTTTTGCCAAGTGGCTGTATTCCGGTTTTCTTATACAGAGAACACTGTATTCTCTGCAGCCACATCTATAACTCCCTCTTAGGGTGAGTCACTTCTGCCTGTATTGAATCATCTTAGTTTTTTTGTTAGGTTCCAACAAAACAAACAGTATCCTTGGATCCAAAGGGTACTATTTTCTGAAACTGCTTACAGATTCTGGGGTGTACCTTATCTGGAGCCCTAGTGCTTCATGAAAAGAATATTGTATTTAAAAAACACTTTCCTGATGGTCCAGCCCTGCTCAAGGATTGTGGATATTTTAAATAAGGTGGATGATATGGTTCCCATGATTAAGGAGTATATGTAGAGTGATTAGAAAACAATTGAAGACTGCATAGAACTAATGAAATTTACATTTTGGCTTACTGTCTCAATACCAGGAAGTACTTTCCCTGCACTAGTGTAATTCATTTTTTTAAAAATTGAGATGTAGTTGATTTACAATGTTCTATTAGTTTCAACACGGTGATTCACGATCTTTAAAGATTATACTTCATTTATAGTTATTATAAAGTATTGGGGATATTCCCTGTGATGTACAATATATCCTTGTAGCTTTTTTTTTTTTTTTTTTTTGGTGGTACGCGGGCCTCTCACTGTTGTGGCCTCTCCCGTCGCAGAGCACAGGCTCCAGACACGCAGGCTCAGCAGCCATGGCTCACGGGCCCAGCCACTCTGCAGCATGTGGGATCCTCCCGGACCGAGGCAGGAACCCACGTCCCCTGCATCGGCAGGCGGACTCTCAACCACTGCGCCACCAGGGAAGCCCTAGCTTATTTATTTTTTACATAGTAGGTTGTATCTCTTAATCTCCTACCCCTATTTGTCCCTCCCCCTTTCCTCTCCCCACTGGTAACAACTAGTTTGTTTTCTGTATCTGTGAGTCTGTTTCTTTTTTGTTATATTCATTAGTTTTATTTTTTAGACTCCACATGTAAGTGATAACATATAGCATGTCTTTCTCTGACCTATTTCACTAAGCATGATACCTCCAAGTCCATCCATGTTGTTGCAAGTGGCAAAGTTCTTTTTATGGCTGAGTAGTACTCCATTTTGTGTGTGTGTGTGTGTGTGTGTGTGTGTGTGTGTGTGTGTATCACATTTTCTTTATCCATTCATCTGTTGATGGACACTTAGGTTGCTTCCATCTCTTAGCTATTGTAAATAATGCTGCTATGAACTTTGGGGTGCATGTATCTTTTCAGATTAGTGTTTCTGTTTTCTTCAGATATATATAGGGTAATTAGTCTTTACGAATGAGTTGCTTTTGAATTATTCTTTTCAGCTGCAGATAATGGAGAACCTAAGTCACAGAGGTTTAAACATTTTTCCTCCTCTCACATCAAGAAATCTGGAGGTAGGTGGTTACTAGCATTGGTCCAGTAGCACAATAGTGTCAGGAATAGCACCTCTACAATTCTGTTGGCCTTTGACACATGGTTTCAAGATGGCTGCTGAAGCTCCAGGTGTTACATCTGGGTTCTGAATAGTAGTAGAATGTGCCATCCCCAAATACACCACTTTGGCACAAGGATAATTTTGAACTAGAGGCACTTGAAAAATAGAAGATTCAGGAAAGGCACTGTGACCTCCTTTTTTCTTCCTGAAAGCACTTTTTCTTTCATGTGGAAGATGCCCTCTCTACACCAGGAAGGAAAGAATATTCTTATCACCAGAGATCGGGAGTCGAGGCTAAGGGAAACCTGTACAAACAGATTTGTTAAATCAACCCTTATCTTCCTTTAGCCTCCCCATATATTTTAGTTACTTTTCCACAATTAGTACTCTTTGTTCAACCTGTTATATAAGCACTTAGGTGTAACTGCTTTTTGGGTCTTCATTTTTCTGTGAAGTCTCTCACGTAGACGTAAAAAATGAAATTTGTACGCTTTTCTCTTGTTAACCTGTCTTATGTCAACTTAATTCTCAGGCCCAGCCAGAGACTCTAAGAGGGTTGAGGAAAAGTTTTGCTACCCCTATAGTTCAAAGGAGAAATAAGGTGAAAGGGCATACTGCATCTGTCTCTTTTATCAGAAAAAAAATTCTCCAAAGTTCTTCAGAAAACTTCTACTTATGTTTCTTTGGCCAGAACTATCACATGGCCACCCTTAAATGCAAGAGAAGCAGGGAAAGAAAATATTTAAGTTTTGTAATCTCTTTTGGGGGAAACAGCAAGGGAGAGGGGACTGGGAATGGCTACTTAACCAACCAATGGATCGACCACATTGAAATATCTCATTTCTGCTTGCTGAAAACAATGTCTGGTATGATGCGGGTATGAAAATGCAGTACCAGATCTTATGCAATCTGAGTAAAATTTAAACAAGCAGCAGGTAGGAATCTCAACAGCATGAGTTGAGAGATCTGCTTAAAGCTCTGCTATTGATGGCATGCATCTCCCAACTCCTAGTCTCTATGCCTCACAATTCAAATTCAGATGGAAGAGGTTGGTTGGACCAGGTTGAATTGGCTGCCCACTCTTATTGAGGTCACAGGCAGGGGGCAAGTCATGGAGAAAAAGCCTGACCACTGAGGGATTATCCCTGGAGATGCTGGGGGCAAAGGGACAGCATATTTTAGTATACGTAAGTATAAATAATGTAAAAATCTAAACAACTTAGTATGTTGGTATGTGATCATTGGTGCTATGTTGTCAGATCCAGAAACCCAAAGAAGACAACTGCCCTTTAAGTAGGGTAATTATGCCTGTTCTTAAGTAGAAATGTCTTGATTTCCAGTTTCAGAAATTTAGCAGGCAAGTTTGTTAGTTTTTGTTTTGTTTGGGATACTATGATATAATCAAAATAAATATTTGGTCTTTGTCCCTGGTTCCTGGCACACAGCTACTAAAACCTTTAGAATCTGCAGAGTGATGAGAGTGCCTTTTGTATGCTAATTAGACGACTAGTGGCTGGGGTCCCTAGATAGTGTCAGGATGAGGGCTGGTCACCACAAAGACCAAGGCATGATTAGAGAGTTGGAATTTTTACCTCAACTCCCCCTCCCCCAATGCCCTGTGTCTTCAATTTCTTTTTGAATAATCCACCTGTCTTATTTGTGTTTATACACCTGCCTTTCCTCAAACAACACAATAGAGCACAATCTTGATCTCAACTGATCTAGTCTCTCAGAGCCCTTTCACTTCAAAAGGTCTTGATCTGGTGGTGCTGAGCTTGTAAGGGCACAGACTTGGACCTGGACCTGGGAGCAAACCTAATCCCCTCGTCCTGACCTCTCCTCCCCCACTTACTATCTCTATGATTGGGACAAGTTGTTTGACTTCTCTGAGGCCCTTTCCTCACCTGTAGTATCCAATGATTTATCTCACAGGGTTGTTGTAAACTTGAATGTATGCATAATACCTGGTATGTCATCACTCAACAAATGGTGATGGCTGTAACTGTCTTAGAATATTCCCAAAAGATTTCTTCTGGACTGTCTACAATCCAGCCATTTGACAGCTTTCAGACAAACTATATTTCCACTCTTTGCTTTAACCTGTTCAGAATATTCCATGCAGTGGTAGCCCCAGTCTGGGAGCATAAACCATATTTATCCTGCAACTTTAAACAAGTCTTAGTGCAGTGGAGCAGAGGGCCTTGAGAACTGCAGAAATTCTTAGGAAAAAACTCATCCTCAACCTAAGAAGCAAGGGCACCAAAGCTTGGTCTGAAAGGATTAGGCCTCTTCGGAAAGGGCAATTCTGAAGTCACCAGGATATGCACTGACCTTACCTTTTCCAAGGACTTAAGGATGAGCAAAGCTGGAAAAAAAAATCTGTGCCACTTTAACCTCAGTGCCATTCTGGAATGTATGCAATTTAAGTAGGGTGAAGTGTTGAGGACAGAAGATATGCCAGTTGTGGTTGGGGGATCTGTGTAGTCAACACCAGGAGCCTCAGAAGGCATCAGAAACCTGGAGTCGAACCACACAGTGGCAGGCGATGGCAAAGAATGGCCTAGGATCCTTCCACCAACGGCACAGGCAAATAAAGAGACCAGTGAGGCACCCGGGATGACCTCCTGTACTATTTGAAAGGGATTTGAGTTAATGGAGGAGGTCATTCACCCAATTTGCCAGGGCCAGCTGAGTGGAGGACTCCTATTTGAAATTATTTTAGCCCTGCTCCCAGCTGGTGTGACTTGGAAAAAGTGGGTTTCATCATCAGCTGGCACAAGATAAAAGCACAAATAAAAATTACTCTATCATAGAAATTCCTTTATCATGAAACATATTTGACCTGCAAACTTCACACAAACTGTACAAATGAATGGTGCAAGGGCAGCTTGGACACCTGGCTTCACTTTGACCTGAGTAAATGTTGAAATTTTTAAAAATTTATTGCTTATTCTCCTCAGCAGCTTTTCCATGTTTAGGCTAGTTTCCTAAAAAACTCTATGGGACGCTTACTGAAAATACACATTGTTGAGCCCTTCCTCTGGGTGATGAGGCCTTATTAGTCAACAGGTGAGAGCTAACTGTACATTTTTAAGTGCTTTGCTGAAAAACTAGGATGTGTGCTATAAGTGAGGTGGGTCATGAAAGCTGCACTGATACAAGGCACCAGGAACCCAATGAAAGGACTCAAGGAAAATACCATTCCCCACCTTCACCCTCTGCTCAAAGACTCAACACATTCGGTCATGTGTTGTGTACACATGGGAAGAGGGGGAAGGGAAGTTTTTATCTCTTTTTGTCCCAGGGTGGGATTGTTCACTGTTCTCTACATCTTTTCTTAGCCAACATATCAAAAAGCTACTCGGCATTTCTGCATTGGTTCCTTTAACCTCTATTTATTCCAGATTTGGGGCTCTTGGTTGTCACAGAAGTCCTACCTAAAGAGGCCAAATTGAACATATATGTTATGGTGTCTACAAGTACAATAGATCTAAGCCAGAACAAATAGAAACTGAACTGCCGGGGCTTCCCTGGTGGCGCAGTGGTTGAGAGTCTGCCTGCCAATGCAGGGGACACGGGTTCCAGCCCTGGTCTGGGAGGATCCCACATGCCGCGGAGCAACTGGGCCCGTGAGCCACAACTACTGAGCCTGCGCGTCTGGAGCCTGTGCTCCACAACGAGAGGCCACAACAGTGAGAGGCCCGCGCACCGCAATGAAGAGTGGCCCCCGCTCGCCGCAACTGGAAAAAGCCCTCGCACAGAAACGAAGACCCAACCCAGCCAAAACTAATAAATAAATAAATTTAAGAAAAAAACTGAACTGCCATTGCTGTCCGGATTTATTGCTCAAAACAAAAAAGCTCCTGATGTGTTTGGCTTGACCACGATCCATTTTATTTTATTAAAGAAATTTTTTTGTAGCTTTATTGGAGTATAATTGCTTTACAATGTTGTGTTAGTTTCTGCTGTACAACAAAGTGAATCAGCTATATGTATACATATATCCCCATATCCCCTCCCTCTTGCATCTCCCTCCTACACTCTCTATCCCACCCCTCTAGGTGGTCACAAAGCACCGAGCTGATCTCCCTGTGCTATGTGGCTGCTTCCCACTAGCTATCTATTTTACATTTAGTGTATCTATGTCCATGCCACTCTCTGCCTTCATCCCAGTTTCCCCTTCCCCCCGCTCTGACCTCAAGTCCTTTCTCTACATCTGCGTCTTTATTCCTGCCCTGCCACTACGTTCATCAATACCATTTTTTTAGATTCCATATATGACCATGATCCATTTTAAACCTACGTACCCCACGTTAGGTTTAGGAGGCCAGAAAATAGCCCCCTTACCATTCTTCCTATCTGCCCAGTCACATCCCACAGAAACATCCTTGTCCTGCAACTTATGGTGCCTGCTTCTCAGGTGGGTGGAGATGCAGGCCTATTTGGGTCATGCCTAAGTTCCCAGGACTGAGACCGTCTCCAACTTTAGTGCACCCAAGAATATGGTGGGGGAGAGTTGTTTAATATGCAGATTCCTGAGCCTCACTTCCGGATGTTGATTTCACAGGTCTAGGAAGGGGCCTGGGTAATTTGCGTTTTAAAAAAAGTATCCCAGGTGATTTTAGTGCACGGGATTGACGGATCTCACTTAGAGGAATACGGGCCTAAATGTCTATAGGTAGATAAGCAAAAAGACCACATAAGAGCTTTAGGAAAGTAATTCAAAAGGCAGAGTAGGAAAGACTGGAGTTAAAACTTGGGATAGCTATTGCAATATGGTTTTCAAACTACATGCATGTAAAAAATGGAAATACACTTTCTAAAAAGTCTATTCTTGTATTATGAGGTGCACACCGTGTCTCTACTCTCTTCTATCCTATTTTCAGCAGTTGTCTTGAAAGGCAGCTTTGCCTGGTTGTCTTTACAAGTTCACGCAGCCCAGGCTGCTTGCACCCTTTTCAGACTTTAACAAGGACCCCTGTACTCACCCTACTGCACTGGACAACACCCTTGTCAATCTCAACAGCTGTTCTGAAGTGGGCACACCATGCTTTCCAGGGACCATCTGTCGGCTGTTCGGGGCTTCCCTGTTCTCAGGTCTGTCAGACACGCCCCTGTTCCTCTCTGCTTCCTCCTGCATAGCCCCAGGTACACACAGCTCTTGGGACCATGGATGTTTATCTCCACCCATTTGTATTTTCAGGTCCATGGAGAGACCTTGGCAAATAGTCATGTTGTAAATGTCCACGAGTTTTTGGTTTTGCCACTTAGTTTTTATGTGGGAATTTGAAAAGATTAAAAACCTGTGCTACTGTCACTGCCACTTTCACCTTGACTTTCTTTATAACGTTACACAATCTGTGTATCTTTAAGCAGTATATTTTGGATAGTTTTTCTCTTCCTTTGAAAATTATATAAATTGGTATGTTCTGCCATACCTTCCTTTTATGGCCATCATTCGTGTTGATACTTATAACTGTATTCATTCATTTTTGCTGCTGTATTTACATTATATGACTATATATCACAATTCATTAATCCATTCTGTTAATATTTTTTTTCAGATTTTGATAATCATAAATAAGGCTTTGATGAATATTCTATACTTGCCTTTTTTAAATTAATTAATTATTTTTTTGGCTGCATTAGGTTTTCATTGCTGCGCGGGCTTTCTTTAGTTGCGGCGAGCGGGAGATACCTTCATTGCGGTGCGCGTGAGGGCTTCTCATTGTAGTGGCTTCTCTTGTTGTGGCGCGTGGGCTCTAGGCACGCGGGCTTCAGTAGTTGTGGCACACAGGCTCAGTAGCTGTGGCTCGCGGGCTCTAGAGCGCAAGCTCAGGAGTTGTGGCGCACGGGCTTAGTTGCTCCGCGGCATGTGGGATCTTCCTGGGCCAGGGCTCAAACCTGTGTCCCCTGCATTGGCAGGTGGATTCTTAACCACTATGCCACCAGGCAAGTTCTATACTTGTAATGCACATGTGTAAGATCTTCCAAAGAAGTGTGCCTAGGTAGATATGAAATGGTATTACTTTTAATTTCAATTTGCATTTTCCTGCTTACAAAAGAAGTTGAACATCTTTTCATGTTTACCCACCAACCAAGTCTCCTCTTATATGAAATGCCTGTTTGTGACCTTTGCACATTTTTCTATGGATTGTTTGATTTTTTTCTTATTGATTTAGAAGAGCTTTTTATATACTCTGGATGTTAATAATTTCCTGGTTATGTTCTACAAATAATTTTTTCCTGGTTTGTGCATTTCTGTTTTTGGGCCCTCCTTGTCTTTTCCAAGAATATAATTCTTGATTTCTATACTATATACTTTATCAACCTTTTTAAAATGAATTTTGCTTTTTGTGTTTTGTTTATGAAATCCTTCCTTACCTTGAGATTATAAAGATATATTTTCTTCTAAATGTTTAAAAATTTGGCTTCTTCATTGATCCATATGGAATTCATTTTTGTGTATAGTTTGAGGTATGGATCCAAATTTAATATTTTGTACACGAAGAATTGTTCCAATACCATTTCTTAAATATGTCCCCCTGGGCTTCCCTGGTGGCGCAGTGTTTGAGAGTCCGCCTGCCGATGCAGGGGACGCGGGTTCGTGCCCCAGTCCGGGAAGATCCCACACGCTGTGGAGCGGCTAGGCCCGTGAGCCATGGCCGCTGAGCCTGCGCGTCCAGGGCCTGTGCTCCGCAATGGGAGAGGCCACAACAGTGAGAGGTCCACGTACGGCAAAAAAAAAAAAAAAAAAAAAAAGTCCCCCTTTCCCTATTGATCTTCATTGCCAAGCATTTCATACATGCATGGATCTAGTTATGTAGTTATACTCTTTCACTGAGCTATTTGTCTATATCTGCTCCAGTATATATAATATTATAATTCATAGTTTTAAAATACATTTTGATATCTGATAGGACAAGTCTTCCCTTTACCCAATCTCATATTTTTTGCCTCCCCCATCATACTGCCTCAATAATTCCTCAATAATGTCTCTATTTATTTCCCTCTCCAACAAGCCAGATTAGAAAAATGGTCCCAGATTGCAGAACGAGGTTTCCTAACTCGTGTGGAGCTCAGCCCAGCCCCACATGTTGACAGCCATAAGCAGGTATTTGTTTCTTAGGTGTGCATAGGAATGCTACCACTAGTATCTAAGCTTTATGGATTTTTTCTATAAGTAATAGCATTTTCATAAATAATTGATGATTATGGAAAAATGTCTATGAAAATTACAGGGACCAAATTATTCTCTAATTTTCAACAAGAGAAGTTAAGGCAGAGAGAGATTAGAGAAAGTTTCTACAGTCACTTTTTTTCCTCACTCATCAGCTACCACCAATCACCTACCTAGGTCCTGAACTTCTAGTGAGTGAGATGGGAAAGGTAATGCATCAAGTCAAAGGGAAACATGGCAAAGATCTTTGGGGGACTGGGTACCTCGAACAGGCTTGAGGGGTTAAGAAACACCTACCTTTTGGTTAAGAGAACAATGACTGGACTGCAGTTATCTTAGGATAAATCTGGATTCTGTAAACTTACCACTTCCATGATTTTGCTTTAGTTTTCTCTTCTTCCTTGGCTTCCTTTCTACCCCTTCCCTCCTGTTGTCTCTTCTCTCTTATTCTCTGCTTATACTCCTGGACACTTCTGTTCCTTTCAGATGCCATTCTACACAAGTTCTTCCTTTTTGCTTTTGGAGGTTTTTACACTGCTCTGGTACTCTTGCTTAGGGACCTCTCATATGGTTCTTCATGATAATGCCCATTATATAATGTAGTAACAAATGCTGTTTAAGTTCACAGCAGGCTAGATGAGGAAATGTCAGCTATGTTTTATCTTAAGTGTTTACATACACACCAATGTAAAGAGATGTATGTAAAGAGAGATTCTATTTGTCTTGAGGATTTAAGGCTTTTTTGTTTTGTTTTTTTTTTGCTAAGTCACATTTGCCATCAAAACTGCTGCTCTGTCTTGTCCTGTCTTTAAATACCCACTAGATGTTGCTACAGGGCTATGGGAAAAAGTCTTCAGTTTCATCCAAAGCTTCTGAATTACTGAACTAGAAACTTGCAGCCATCAGAAACAGGAAGGATATAATCTTAAACACAGAAACAGGAAGCATATCTTCAAAAGATAGGAAGGAAGTAAAACTGACTAAGGACTGAATATTTAAAAGACAATGTTGGCGTAATTGAAACTTGTGCATTAGCAGTGTGACATCTGTCAGCTGAATACAATGTTAAATCTTTAGAGATTCTCTCTCCTAGGGCATCTGAAACTTGACTGAGGTTTCAAATCAGGTTTCAAAAACAGTACAAACATTCTGGACATCCTAAAAAGTATTTAATATTGTAAAAATTACTGTTTTCTGATTCTAAAAGTATTACATTGCCATTTAAGCAATTAGGAAAATAATAGGAAATTATAAAGGAGAAAATAATTACCCAGAACTCAAGGATAGTCACTCAGGGTGACTATCTTTTGCATTTTAGCACATTTCTTTCCTTCCAGCTTTTCTCCTATACTTTTTTTTTTTTTTTTCGGTACGCGGGCCTCTCACTGTGTGGCCTCTCCCGTTGCCGAGCACAGGCTCCAGATGCGCAGGCTCAGCGGCCATGGCTCACAGGCCCAGCCCAGCCGCTCCGCGGCATGTTGGATCTTCCCAGACCGGGGCACGAACCCGTGTCCCCTGCATCGGCAGGCAGACTCTCAACCACTGTGCCACCAGGGAAGCCCTCTCCTATACTTTCTAAACTATAAAATATTGTATAAATTATATATGTATATATATATACTTTTTGCTTAATTATATATGTTGTATATGTACATATACATACATACTTTTTTGTTTGATGATATATTGTATATATATGATATATGATGTGTGTATATATACACACAATATACACACATACACACACATACACACATCCTGGTGGAAGCTATTAAACATAATAACAACCAGCCCTATGATGTGTGGGAGCAGGGCAGGCGGCGGGGGGGGGGGTTACTTGTAAAATTTGCAGATTTCTGTGGTGTAAATACTCCAAAACTTACTCTACACATTATTAGTTCTTTCCTGGTCCTCTTCCTCCACTCAGTAAACCACAAAATCTGGCCCCATAGTAAAATGTAACAAAATAATTGAGAAGTGATGAGTTTGGGGTATTTACTGCCTTTATTTTTAATATAATTTGTTCAATTATGCTTATATACTTTAATTTTTAATAGTGACTACGTTTAATAACTGACTTCCAAATTCCTGAAAATTTAACAATCAGCTCTTACAAACTAGTAGAAGCTGGATCAAGTTCACCTTTGACACCACTCTAGTAAGAACTTCCCTGCCTCCCTCCCCCAACTCTCTGTCTTCCCCATAGTCCAGTCCTGGAGAGATCAGCCTTTGAGGTTAGTTAAGGGGAGGAAGGGAAGCAGAAAAGAAAAAGCAACGTGTAGAATAAGTTTTGCTTAAGCAAAGGTTTTTAGCATAAGACACAAAAAGCACTGTACTGGGTTGTTTAGTGTCCCCCCTCCCCCAAATTCATGTTCTTCTAGGAACCTCAGAATGCGACCATATTAGGAAATAGGGTTGTTATAGTTGTAATTGTTTAAGTTAAGGTGAGGTCATAGTGGAGTAGGGTAGGCCCTGCTCTAATATGACTCGTGTTCTTACAAGAAGAGGAGGAGACACAGAGAAAGAGATGTACAGGGAGAAGACCACTTGATGAAGGGGGTAGAGATTGGAGTCAAGGCAAGGAATGCCAAGAACTATCAGCAACAGCAAAGCTAAGAGGAAGGAATGGAATGGATTCTCACCTAGAAGTGTTAGAGAGAGCCTGGCCTGGCCAACACCTTGATTTTAGACTCCTGGCCTCCAGAATTGTGAGATAATGAATTTCTGTTATTTAAGCCATCCAGTATGTGGTAATTTATTACAGCAGCCCTAGGAAACTAATGCAAGCACTTACCGTACAAGAAGAAATTGATAAACTGGACATCACTCAAAACCTATTTCTGATGAAAAGGCATTAATAAGAAAATGAAGGGTTGGTTCAAGATGGCGGAGTAGAAGGACGTGCGCTCACTCCCTCTTGCGAGAGCACTGGAATCACAACTAATTGATAAACAATAATTGACAGGAAGACAATGGAACTCACCAAAAAAGATACCCCACATCTAAAGACAAAGGAGAAGCTGCAATGAGACGGTAGGAGGGGCGCAGCCACAGTAAAATCAAATCCCATAACTGCTGGGTGGGTGACTCACAGACTGGAGAACGCTTATACCACAGAAGTCCACCCACTGGAGTGAAGGTTCTGAGCTCCACCTCAGGCTCCCCAACCTGGGGGTCTGGCCACGGGAGGAGGAATTCCCAGAGAATCAGACTTTGAAGGCTAGCGGGATTTGATTGCAGGACTTCGACAGGACTGGGGGAAACAGAGACTCCACTCTTGGAGGGCACACGCAAAGTAGTGTGTGCATCAGGACCCGGGGGAAGGAGCAGTGACCCCACAGGAAACTGAACCAGACCTACCTGCTAGTGTTGGAGGGTCTCCTGCAGAGGGGGGGTGGCTGTTGTCTCACCATGAGGACAAGGACACTGGGAGCAGAAGTTCTGGGAAGTACTCCTTGGCGTGCGCCCTCCCAAAGTCCACCATTAGCCCCACCAAAGAGCCCAGGTAGGCTCCAGTGTTGCGTCGCCTCAGGCCAAACAACCAACAGGGAGGGAACCCAGCCCCACCCATCATCAGACAAGCAGTTTAAAGTTTTACTGAGCTCTGCCTACCAGAGCAACACCCAGCTCTACCCACCACCAGTCCCTCTCATCAGGAAACTCACACAAGCCTCTAAGATAGCCTCATCCACCAGAAGGCAGACAGCAGAAGTAAGAAGAACTACAATCCTGCAGCCTGTGGAACAAAAACCACATTCACAGAAAGACAGACAAGATAAAAAGGCAGAGGGCTATGTACCAGATGAAGGAACAAGATAAAACCCCAGAAAAACAACTAAATGAAGTGGAGATAGGCAACCTTCCAGAAAAAGAATTCAGAATAATGGTAGTGAAGATGATCCAGTACCTCGGAAAAACAATGGAGGCAAAGATCGAGAAGATGCAAGAAATGTTTCATAAACATCTAGAAGAATTAAAGAACAAACGCCTAGAAGAATTAAAGGACAAACAAACAGAGGTGAACAATACAGTAACTGAAATGAAAAATACACTAGAAGGAATCAACAGCAGAATAACTGAGGCAGAAGAATGGATAAGTGACCTGGAAGACAGAATGGTACAATTCACTGCTGCAGAACAGAATAAAGAATGAAAAGAAATGAAGATAGCCTAAGAGACCTCTGGGATGACATTAAATGCACCAACATTCACATTTATAGGGGTCCCAGAAGGAGAAGAGAAGGACCAGAGAAAGTATCTGAAGAGATTACAGTCGAAAACTTCCCTAACATGGGAAAGGAAACAGCCACCCAAATCCAGGAAGCGCAGAGAGTCCCATACAGAATAAACCCTAGGAGAAACACGCAAGACACATAGTAATCAAATTGGCAAAAATTAAAGACAAAGAAAAATTATTAAAAGCAACAAGGGAAAAACGACAAATAATATACAAGGGAACTCCCATAAGGTTAACAGCTGATTTCTCAGCAGAAACTCTACAAGCCAGGAGGGAATGGCATGATATATTTAAAGTGATGAAAGGGAAGAACCTACAACCAAGATTACTCTACCCAGCAAGGATCGCATTCAGATTCCACGGAGAAATCAAAAGCTTTACAGACAAGCAAAAGCTAAGAGAATTCAGTGCCACCAAACCAGCTCTACAACAAATGCTAAAGGAACTTCTCTAAGTGGGAAACACAAGAGAAGAAAAGGACTTACAAAAAAAAAAAAAAACCCAAAGCAATTAAGAAAATGGTAATAGGAACATACTTATTGATAATTACCTTAAATGTCAATGGATTAAATACTCCAACTAAAAGACACAGGCTCACTGAAAGGATACAAAAACAGGACCCATATACATGCTGTCTACAAGAGACCCACTTCAGACCTAGGGACACATACAGACTGAAAGTGAGGGGTTGGAAAAAGATATTCCATGCAAATGGAAATCAAAAGAAAGCTGGAGTAGCAATTCTCATCAGATAAAATAGACTTTAAAATGTAGAATGTTACATGAGACAAGGAAGGACACTACATAATGATCAAGGGATCAATCCAAGAAGAAGATATAACAATTATAAATATATATGCACCCAAGATAGCAGCATCTCATACATAAGGCAAATGCTAACAGCTATAAAAGAGGAAATCGACTGTAACACAATAATAGTGGGGGACTTTAACACCTCACTTACACCAATGGACAGATCATCCAGACAGAAAATTAATAAGGAAACAAAAGCTTTAAATGACACAATAGACTAGATAGATTTAATTGATATTTATAGGAAATTCCATCCCAAAACAGCAGATTACACTCTCTTCTCAAGTGCACACGGAACATTCTCCAGGAAAGGTCACATCTTGGGTTACAAATCAAGCCTTGGTAAATTTAAGAAAATGGAAATCATATCAAGCATCATTTCTGACCACAACGCTATGAGAGTAGAAATCAATTACAGGGGAAAAAACGTAAAAAGCACAAACACATGGAGGGTAAACAATACGTTACTAATAACCAAGAGATCACTGAAGAAATCAAAGAGGAAATTAAAAAATACTTAGAGACAGATGACAAAGAAAACACGACGATCCAAAATCTATGGGATGCAGCAAAAGCAGTTCTAAGAGGGAAGTTTATAGCTACACAATCCTACCTCAAGAAAGAAGAAAAATCTCAAATACACAATCTAACCTTACACCTAAAGGAACCTTAGAGAAAGAAGAACAAACAAAACCCAAAGTTAGTAGAAGAAAAGAAATCATAAAGATCAGATCAGAAATAAATGAAATAGAATCAAAGAAAACAATAGCAAAGATCAATAAAACTAAAAGCTGATTCTTTGAGAAAATAAACAAAATTGATAAACCTTTAGCCAGACTCATCAAGAAAAAGAGGGAGAGGACTCAAATCAATAAAATCAGAAATGAAAAAGGAGAAGTTACAACAAACACCACAGAAATACAAAGCATCATAAGAGACTACTACAAGTAACTCTATGCCAATAAAATGGACAATCTGGAAGAAATGGGCAAATTCTTATAAAGGGATAACCTTCCAAGACAGAAACAGGAAGAAATAGAAAATATGAAGAGACAAATCACAAGTAATGAAGTTGAAACTGTGATTACAGATCTTCCAACAAACAAAAGCCCAGGAACAGATGGCTTCACAGGTGAATTCTATGAAACATTTAGAGAAGCACTAACACCTATCCTTCTCACACTCTTCCAAAATATAGCAGAGGGAGGAGCATTCCCAAACTCATTCTACGAGGCCACCATCACCCTGATACCAAAACCAGACAAAGATACTACAAAAAAAGAAAATTACAGAACAATATCACTGGTGAATATAGATGCAAAAATCCTCAACAAAATACAAGCAAACAGAATCCAACAACATATTAAAAGGATCATACACCATGATCAAGTGGGATTTATCCCAGGGATGCAAGGATTCTTCAATATACACAAATCAATCAGTGTGATACACCATATTAACAAATTGAAGAATAAAAACCATATGAGCATCTCAGTAGATACAGAAAAAGGTTTTGACAAAATTCAAAACCCATTTAGGACAAAAACTCTCCAGAAAGTGGGCACAGAGGGAACCTACCTCATCATAATAAAGGCCATATACGACAAACCCACAGCAAACGTCACTCTCAATGGTGAAAAACTGAAAGCATTTCCTCTAAGATCAGAATCAAGACAAGGATGTCCACTCTCACCACTCTTATTCAACATAGTTTTGGAAGTCTTATTCACGGCAATCATAGAAGAAAAAGAAAAATAAGGAATACAAATTGGAAAAGAAGTAAAACTGTCACTGTTTGCAGATGACATGATACCTATACATAGATAATCCTAAAGATGCCACCAGAAAACTACTAGAGTTAATCAATGAATTTGGTAAAGTAGCAGGATACATTAATGCACAAAAATCTCTTGCATTCCTATACACTAACAACAAAAGATCAGAAAGAGAAATTACGGAAACAACCCCATTCACCATTGCAACAAAAAGAATAAAATACCTAGGAATAAACCTACCTAAGGAGGTAAAAGACCTGTACTCAGAAAGCTATAAGTCACTGATCAAAGAACTCAAAGATGACACAAACAGATGGAGAGATATACCATGTTCTTGGATTGGAAGAATCAGTATTGTGAAAATGACTATACTACCCAATCTACAGATTCAATGCAATCCCCATCAAATTACCAATGGCATTTTTTACAGAGCTAGAATAAAAAATTTTAAAATTTGTATGGAGACACAAAAGATCCTGAATAGCCAAAGCAATCTTGAGGGAAAAAAACGGAGCTGGAGGAGTCAGACTCCCTGACTTCAGACTATACTACAAAGCTATTGTAATCAAGACAATATGGTACTGGCACAAAAACAGAAATGTAGAGCAATGCAACAGGATAGAAAGCCCAGAGATAAACCCATGCACCTATGGTCAACTAATCTATGACAAAGGAGACAAGGATATACAATGGAGAAAAGACAGTCTCTTCAATAAGTGGTGCTGGGAAAGCTGGACAGCTACATGTAAAAGAATGAAATTAGAACACTCCCTAACACCATACACAAAAATAAACTCAAAATGGATTAAAGACCAAAATGTAAGACCAGACAGTATATAACTCTTAGAGGAAAATATAGGAGGAACACTCTTTGACATAAATCCAGCAAGATCTTTTTTGACCCACCTCCTAGAGTAATGTAAATAAAAACAAAAATAAACAAATGGGACCTAATGAAACTTAAAAGCTTTCGCACAGCAAAGGAGACTATAAACAAGATGATAAGACAACCCTCAGAATGGGAGAAAATATTTGGCAACAAATCAACGGAGAAAGGATTAATCTCCAAAATATATAAACAGCTCATACAGCTCAATATTAAAACACAAACAACCCAATCAAAAATTGGGCAGAAGACCTAAATAGACATTTCTCCGAAGAAACATACAGATGGCCAAGAGGCACATGAAAAGCTGCTCACATGCTCACTAATTATTAGAGAAATGCAAATCAAAACTACAATGAGGTATCACCTCACACCAGTCAGAATGGCCATCATCAGAAAATCTATAAACAAATGCTGGAGAGGGTGTGGAGAAAAGGGAACCCTCTCGCACTGTCGGTGGGAATGTAAATTGATACAGCCACTGTGGAGAACAGTATGGAGGTTCCTTAAAAAACTAAAAATAGAATTACTATATGACCCAGCAATCCCACTGCTGGGCATATACCCTGAGAAAACCATAATTCAAAAAGACACATGCACCCCAATGTTCACTGCAGCACTATTTACAATAGCCAGGTCAGGGAAGCAACCTAAATGCCAATCAACAGATGAATGATAAGGAAGATGTGGTACATATATACAATGGAATATTACTCATCCATAAAATGGAATGAAATTGGGTCATTTGTAGAGATGTGGATCACCTAGAGACTGTCATACAGAGTGAAGCAAGTCAGAAAGAGAAAAACATATTATATATTAAATCATATATGTGGAATTCTAGAAAAATGGTACAGATGAACCGGTTTGCAAGGCAGAAATAGAGACACAGATATAGAGAACAAACGTATGGACCCAAGGGGGGAAAGCAGGGGGTGGGGGGTGGGGGGTGGTGGTGGTGGGATGAACTGGGAGATTGGGATTGACATGTATACACTAATATGCATAAAATAGATAATCAGAACCTGCTGTATTAAAAAAAATAAAATTCAAAAAAAGAAAAAAAATTGAATAGGCAAGCCAGAGACAAGTAAAAAGTATTCATGATGCATAAATCTGACAAAGGCCTCATGTCCAGACTGTGTAAAGGACTCCTACAAACCAACAATAAAAATACAAACAGCCCAATTGACAAGTGGGCAAAAAATTTGCATAGAAACTACAAAAGGTACAAACAGTCAAAAAGCACATAGAAGGTGCTTAGTGTCCTTAGCCATTAGGGAAATGCAAATTAAAACCACAATGAGATACTATTTCACACCCACCAGAATGGGTAATAAATAGGAGATTGACTATCAAATGTTGGTGAAGATATGGAGCAAAGGGAGCTTTCATACACGGCTGGTAGGAGTATAGAAAGGCAGTTTCTTATAAAGTTAAACATATACCCACCATATACCCCAGCAATTGTACTCTTAGGTATTTACCTAAGAGAAATGAAAACATACATCCACAAAAAGACTTCAGTGAGAATATTACTAGCAGCCTCTCTATAATAGCCTCCAAAGTGGAAATAAATGTTTGTCAACAGGCGAGTGGACTAAACAAATTTGGTATGTTCATACAGTGTAACAGTACTCAGCAATAAAGAGGAATGCATTGATATAAAGCACATCGGTGAATCTTAAAAACATTAAACCTACTAAAAGAATCCAGTTTAAAAAGATACATACAATATGATTCCATTTACATGAAAGGCTACTCTGTGGTGCTAGAGAAACTACATGATAGAAATCAGAAAGTATTTGCTTGGGGGTAGGTATTGAGGAAAGGGAAGAAGCAATGGAAATATTCTTAATCCTGTTTTAAGCAGTGGTTACGTGTGTGTGTGTGTGTGTGTGTGTGTGTGTGTGTGTGTGTATTCAAAACCATTGAACTGCATCATTTTACTACATCAAAATTCTGATTAACCTTTCATGGTTGGCATTTTTGTGTCTTTCTACTTTGGCAGACCTGCTAATATATTAGTCTAAACTAGTTTACATGACTGTTTCAGTTACACACAAAGAATATCCCATTACCATATGTAAATTTGGCAATTTCATGAGTCCAAAAATCAACTAAAATTTATTATTTTTATGTATTAATCATTTATGTAAATTATACTTTTAAGATTTGAGCTTTTAAGATTACCGTTTTTCCACTTACAACTCCGATTTTCCTCCTGTAGGTTGTGTATGCTGGTGTAAGAAATACAGAAACTTTTTTTAAAAAAAAATCCACCACACATTGAACTGAACATTAAGGTCTACATATGTCATTATATGCAAATTATTCCTTAATGAAGAGAAGCAATAAAAAACCGATTATACAGTTCTTCAGTAGCAGAGTCAGGGGGTGGCTTGGTATGCTTGATAACCTCTTATTTCCTCAATCCCCCTAAACAACCCCAAATAAACATACACTCTAAGATAAAGGTGTGAATTTGCTGTGTAAGCAGCTAAGTGACAACTGTGTTTGCTATTCAAACACAACCTTTGTTGAAGTTTCATAGCTCTCACTTCAAAAAGATTATCACCTTGACACCTTTCCTATATGAAATTCCAGAGCTGTCACTGTTCAGCTCTTTGCTTTATTCTGTAAATAGTATACCAAGAGAAGCTATACATGTCTATGTATATATCTGCTTTTCATTCTTCTTAATGACAACATAGTATTCCACTGATAATCCCCTATTGATGGACATTTAGGGTGTCTCTAACTTTTCAAAATTACTGTTGGAATCTTCTGAACTTGTCAAAACTAGTTGACAAAATCAGTGTCATTTTCACCAGGCTGTTGCATTTGCGTTTCTAATTCTTTGACAGCCTATCATGACTTTATCTGTCACTTTGATTGCCAATTTTTTATACCAACATTATACTGTGTTTTTAGGGGGAAAATAATTTAAGAATCCTTACAAAACCCTGATAATCATGTTTAACATCTGTTGCTTTTTTCATGTCATCATAAATTATAAAATGTTGTAATGTATTTCTCCTTCTGAGACAGATGATCAGTTTATAACTGTTGCCCCCTAACTAGGTCATTTTGCATTTTCACTTCTAAAGAAATATATTACTCATGATCTAATAGAGCTAAACAATGAATAATTATGATTTTAGAGATCACACAGAATAGCAACGTCTTGTAGGCATCCTGGGGCAATGGGTCAGGGAGGGTTGTTATAAGTTACCACTAGGCATGCCTAGTCCTCTGATTCTCATTTTTGAGATGCCGAGTTTTTGCAATCAACCTTTGCTGATTTTATGGGCTTCATTGTAATATATCTTTTTGTCAATCACCAGAATAACACATGCTATTAATTATTCTTCAGAGGGTTTTTTAAAATGAAATATTAATTGCTTATTAGGCTATTACCTTAAATTTCATAGTACTTTTAACTTTTTGAATTATTTTCATATCTATTTTATATATGCCATTTTAAAGTAAAATTGAGCTTCTATATTAAATTCTGCACTAAGAAAGGACATAGCCTGTAGGAGTTGGGTCAGCATATTCCTACACAAGTGAATCAACTATAACGATGACTGCAAAACAAATTTAGGTATTGAACCAACACCTAATCCTGTGTAAACCTGTCTCTGTGTTTTCCCACATTTTGCAGTTTTTGAGAAAGGGTCTCACATATACTGATTTTTCAGATTACATGCATATTCTCATTCATTTCTAAATTCACAAAATAGTTCTTATTTGTGCTGAAGACCATGCAAATAATTTGGGTTGATGGATGGCAATCTTTTTTTTTTTTAATCCAAATCTTTGAGAAAATGAATGTTATTTTTGGAAAATGCATTTTAAAATACTCATCATAAAATACTCAGTGAAGTACTTTATATACCTTTATTTTGGAGGGAAATAAAGTAATAAGGTGAAAAGTGGGTTTACTCTCTTAGATATTCATGTTGTGTTATATTTATGATCAAGCAAATCTTCCATGAAAGTCTCATCTCTTACAGTTCTGGGATCTAAAGTAACCTGGATAGAATGGAAATGCTATGAAGCTATATAAGCAGGAAAAAATTAAAATTTTAAAAGCCAAATATATTGTGTAACCACAAAAATCCTGAGACTTCTTTTTCAAAATCCACACTTCTAAACAAGTCTCATTATAGTACACCTTGTGCATACTCCACTTCCTGCTTAGTGCCTGAGTCCTCATCTCACACCACTCTCCTCTGACTCCCCAGCTTCCGGCACACAAGCCTCCTGGGATGTCTCAGGGCCTGTGCACTTATGTTCATTCTTCAAATGTCACCTCTTCAGAGAGGTGATCTCTGACCATGTTCTCTAATCAGCAGCCTCTTTATTTCTCTCAGGCACACATCACTCTCTGAATTATCTCATTTATTTATGTACTTGTTTGTTGTCTGACTCATCCATTAGAAGGCGAGGCCAGTAAGGGAAGGGCCCTAATTCCCAGCCCTCCTTCAGGGCACTGAGCCTCACGAGCATTTGTGGTATAGCATATATGCTATTGGTACGATTTTGGAATTTTCCTTCCTAATGAAAATCTGAGGTGGCAAAGCTGGCCTTCTACTTTTAATTCACCTTTAAAACAAGTAAAGAATTCCCAAATAGAACTTTTTCTCGAAAGACTTAAAGCCTAAATGGAAATCAAGCAATGAAAATTTAATTATAGTTCTGAAGGATTACTTGGTTTCATTTTATAAATTTACTATACAATATTATTCCTCAAAGATTCAAATTTTGATATAATCTAACTTAACTGTATTCTGCCTCATATTCTTTAATTTTTTACAGATATTTGTTGGTTTAAAAAGAATATAATGCTCTTCTCAAGGTTTTCTGACTAATTCACTATGTGTTAGTATTTATATTAACAAGCAATCAATTTTCCTTTTTAACTACTTGAATTTCTCCCCTATTCTTAGGACTCTTTAAATCTAAAAGAGTTCCCATTCTCTCTTTTTTTACCCCATGATATTAAATTGTTGAAAGAAACCAGGTCATTTGTCCTATTGAATTTCCCACATTCTAGATTTGGTTAATTTTATCTTCCTGGTGTTAACACATTTCTCTGCTTTTCCACCTTCCCCCCTCATATAAATAACTGATAGTTAGATCTAGAGTCTTGATTAGATTCAGGTTTTTAACTTTTATGGGGGCTTAGAATACTTCATAGGTAGCACCATTTATTCCTATTGTATCATGCCTGGAGGAGCATATTTGGTTATCTCACTATTAGTGATATGTTAAGGTTATCAGTGGATGTAATGTTGTCAGCCTGATCTACCTGTTACAAAATTCCCCATCAACCTTTCACCTGGGAATTTAGGACTGTTTTAAACATGGAGGATATATAGGTGGAGAGGTGTAGAAAACACAAAGAGGTCTAGTTCTTTACATATTTATTACTGTTCTGCCTCGTTTATAGAGTTGAGGTGAGGAATATTCAAATAAGTTTATTTTTTGTATATTAACTGTAGGTTATTTTATTTTTATTGAAGTATAGTTGATTTATAATATTGTGTTAGTTTCAGGTGTACAGCAGAGTGATTCAGTTATACATATATATATATGTTTTTCAGGTTCTTTTCCATTGTAGGTTATTACAGGATATTGAATATAGTTCCTCGTGCTATACAGTAAATCTTTGTTGTTTATCTATTTTATATATCATAGTGTGTATCTGTTAATCCTATAATCCTAATTTACCCCCCCTTCCCCTTTGGTAACCGTAAGTTTGTTTTCTATGTCTATGAGTCTGTTTCTGTTTTGTAAATAAATTCATTTGTATTATTTTTCCACATATAAGTGATATATAATTTTTGTCTTTCTCTGTCTGACTGACTTCACTTAGTGGGATATTTTTTAGGTCTATCCATGATGCTGCAAACGTCAATACTTCAGTCTTTATGACTGAGTAATATTCCATCGTATATATATATACACTGAGGGGGCTATGTTCTAGTTTGGTGAGAATAGGACTGAGTTGACGCCCTGCATTCAATTTGTGCTTTTCCTGGAATTTCTTTTCTGTTCTTTCCGGAGGGGGAGGGCCGAAAAAAGGACCATTCCAGGGCGCGGCGCTGGGCTTGCCACATTTGGGAGCGCCGCCTGAAGTTGGGCGCACAGCCTCCCGACGCCCTGCCGTTGGGCTGGTGGAGGCCGCAGCACTGCTAGGGTTGTATCAGTCCTCCTGTTTGCACTATTTCTTTTTGCGACCATGGCCCCGCCTTAAGTATTTCTAATTAAGAAACAAAACCTCAGGAAACCGAAACTTAACCAGCCGCTCTCGCTTCTGTAATTACGCCTGCTGACCCCCCCCCCCCCCCCCCGCAACCGTCCAACCAATCAGACGGCGACTAGTGTCTCTGTTTAAAAGTCAACCAATCGGCGACTAGCGTCTTTGTTTAAAAGTCAACCAATCGGCGACTAGTGTCTCTGTTTAAAAGTCAACCAATCGGCGACTAGTGTCTTTGTTTAAAAGTCAACCAATCGGCGACTATATTTGTGCCGGTCTATAAAAGAGCTGTACTAAACTCCGCCAGGGCCTCTTAGCGTCACGGGCAAGGAGTGCGCGGAGGTCCAGGTTCGAACCTGCAATAAATGACCCTTGCCGTTTGGCTTTGACTCTCGACTCTGGTGGTCTTGTGGAGGGGCCTCGCGACCTTGGGCATTTCATTTGGGGGCTCGTCCGGGATGCCCCCAAGCCCACCAGACATCAGGTCAACGGGTCATCGCTGACAACCGATCGGTAAGTAAGCCGGCTCAGGGTACCTTCTGTTTTGGGGACTAGGACAGTCCTGGCGGACGCGCTATAGAACACCTAGTCGGGTGTGGTTGGAGACGTCCACCACGACCCATCTGGGGCTGGCAGCCCATCTGAAGCGCGCACGCGATAACCTCCCCTTCCTCCTTTTACAGACTCCGCTATTGGGACTGCTCTTAATCACTTTTGTTTTCAGAGTAACCTTTTCTAATCAATCTCTTACAGGACCTAGACATGGGCCAAGCACAGAGTACCCCCCTCTCCCTCCTTCTCGCTAATTTCGGGGATGTAAAGTCCCGAGGACACAACTTCAGTCTGGATATCTGGAGAAGAAAACTAATTATCTTCTGCCGCTCTGAATGGCCAACTTTCGGGGTTGGCTGGCCCACCGAGGGTACCTTTTGTCTTCCTATAATCCTAAAAGTTAAATCTAGAGTTTTCTTGCCAGGAAAAGAAGGCCATCCGGACCAGATCCCCTACATCCTGGTATGGCAGGACCTGGTAGAAAACCCTCCTCCCTGGATGACCCCCTTTTTGTCATCAGGGTCATATAAGATCCTTGCGGCCCGACCAACTAAACCTCCCAAGCCTCAGACCCGAACTGCACCCATACTCTCTGACAGCCAAGACCTCCTTCTCCTAGACCCCCCCCCATATCAATCTCCTCCTGTGGCCCCACAACCAGTCCCCCTTCCTGCTCCTGGCTCTGCTCCTCTCCCCTTGGTAGAACCTCCTGCAGCCCCTCCCGGAGGGCCACCCAGGCCAGAACCGGAGGACCGAGAGGCAGAGGCACTACCGGTCCCCCTGCCCAATGAAAATAATTCCCAGGGGCCGGCTGGGCGCACTCGCGGACGCACTCAGCGCGACCCAGGGTTCCGCCATCCTGATTCTACCATAGCCCTACCCCTGCGAGAAATAGGCCCTCCCGATGAGACAGGGAACCCCCGACTCCAGTATTGGCCATTCTCTACCAGTGACCTATATAATTGGAAAACCCAGAATGCCCGTTTTTCTGATAATCCTAAAGACTTGATAGCTCTTCTAGATAGCGTTATGTTCACTCATCGGCCCACCTGGGATGACTGCCAACAGCTCCTCCGGATCCTATTCACTACCGAAGAACGGGAGCGAATCCAGCTGGAGGCGAGAAAACTGGTTCCTGGAGATGATGGTCAACCCACCGCTAACCCTGACCTCATCAATGCAGCCTTTCCCTTAACTCGCCCCCCGCAGGATGATTGGGACTATAACACCGGAGAAGGTAGGGGACGACTGCTCATTTATCGCCAGACTCTAATGGCGGGTCTCCGGGCTGCCGCGCGCAAGCCCACTAATTTGGCCAAGGTATATTCAATCGTACAAGGTAAAACAGAAACTCCCTCCTCTTATTTAGAAAGATTAATGGAAGCCTTTAGGCAGTATACCCCTATGGATCCAGAGGCCCCCGAAAATCAGGCCGCCATTGTAATGTCCTTCGTTAACCAGGCAGCCCCTGATATTAAAAAGAAACTCCAGAAGTTAGAAGATCTGGAGGGCAAACAGATACAGGACTTACTCCGTATCGCCCAGCGCGTCTTTAATAACCGGGACGCCCCAGAGGATAAACAACTTAAAGCCACTGAGAAAATGACTAAAGTCTTGGCCGCCATTGTTCAGAAAGACCAAGAGGGCCCCCCAGCCACTCGACCTTCCAGGCGACCATTGGATAGAGATCAATGTGCCTATTGCAAGGAAAAGGGCCACTGGGCTCGGGAATGCCCCAAGAAAAGGCAGCCGCGCCCCAACCAGGGGCAATGGCAACCGAACGCCACCCCAGTCCTGTTTACACATGATACAAAGTAGGGGGGACGGGGTTCGGACCCCCTCCCCGAACCCAGGGTAACCCTACGAGTGGAGGGGAAACCAGTCCAATTCCTGGTGGATACAGGGGCACAGCATTCGGTCTTGGTTAAGCCCCACGGGAAAATTTCTAACAAATCCTCCTGGGTCCAGGGAGCTACGGGAGTCAAACGTTACCTTTGGACCACTCAGAGAACTGTGGACTTGGGCACGGGAAGGGTAACCCATACCTTTCTGGTCATTCCCGATAGCCCTTGCCCCTTACTGGGGAGAGACTTACTCACTAAAATGGGAGCACAAATTCATTTTCGGCCAGAGGGGCCAATCGTAACAGACCCTCACGACCAACCCATATCTGTGCTCACCCTGAACTTGGAAGATGAGTACCGACTTCACCAGGAACCACCCTCCCAAAATCAAGATATAGAGTTATGGCTTCAGCAGTTCCCCGAAGCATGGGCAGAAACAGGGGGGATGGGACTAGCCAAACACCGCCCAGCCCTATTCATAGAGATCAAACCGGGGGCAGATCCTGCACGTGTCCGACAGTATCCCATGCCCCTAGAGGCCAAGACTGGTATCACTCCTCATATTCGCCGGCTTCTTGACCTGGGGATACTGCGTCCCTGCCAGTCGGCCTGGAATACACCCCTGCTGCCAGTCCGCAAACCTAACAGTAAAGACTACCGCCCAGTGCAGGACCTGAGGGAAGTTAACAGACGGGTCATAGACATCCATCCTACTGTGCCCAATCCATATACTCTTTTGAGCGCCCTTTGTCCAGAAAAACAATGGTATACTGTGCTGGACCTCAAAGATGCCTTTTTTAGTTTACCCTTGGCGCCCAAAAGTCAAGAACTCTTTGCCTTCGAATGGTCAGACCCCGAGAGAGGTATAAACGGACAACTCACCTGGACCAGACTTCCCCAAGGATTCAAAAACTCGCCTACCTTGTTTGATGAGGCCCTACACGAGGATCTCAGTGAGTACCGGAGACAAAACCCCAATGTAACCCTTCTGCAGTATGTTGATGATCTCTTAATAGCTGCTGAGACCGCTGAAGCCTGCCTGCAGGGAACCAGAAACCTCCTACGGACTCTCGGCACCCTGGGATACCGAGCCTCTGCCAAGAAAGCACAGATCTGCAGGCCTGAGGTAACTTACCTGGGATACCTATTGAAAGGGGGGCAACGATGGCTCACAGATGCACGGAAGGAAACCGTCCTCCGCATCCCCAGACCCACCACGCCTCGACAGGTGAGGGAATTTTTGGGGTCGGCTGGGTTCTGCCGTTTATGGATACCCAAATTTGCTGAAATGGCCAAACCGCTATACCTAGCCACCAAAGAGCAGACGCCCTTTGAATGGACAGAAGAGGCTGAGCAGTCATTTCAGCAGATCAAAACTGCCTTGCTGTCCGCACCCGCCCTGGGTCTCCCTGATGTCTCCAAGCCCTTCCACCTCTTTGTAGATGAAAGCAAAGGCATAGCTAAGGCCGTGTTGACCCAGCCCCTCGGTCCTTGGCCCCGGCCTGTTGCTTACCTATCAAAAAAATTGGACCCAGTGGCTGCCGGCTGGCCTCCTTGCCTCCGGATGATCGCCGCCATGGCCCTAATGGTAAAGGATGCTGACAGACTAACTATGGGGCAGGAGTTACATGTCACCACCCCCCACGCCATCGACGGGGTTCTCAAACAGCCTCCCGACCGATGGATGAGCAATGCTCGATTGGTCCACTACCAGGGTCTACTGTTAAATCCCCTCAGAATCAGCTACACTCCGCCGCGGGCATTAAACCCTGCCTCCCTATTACCTGACCCAGATTTGGACTCCCCACTCCATGACTGTGCAGAGGTACTGGCCCAGATCCATGGGGTTCGGGAAGACCTACGTGACCAGCCCCTACCGGATGCACAAGTCACATGGTTCACTGACGGCAGCAGCTTTGTCCAGCAAGGTCAGAGGTATGCGGGGGCAGCAGTAACATCAGAAACTGAGGTGATATGGGCAGAGACTCTCCCCCCAGGGACCTCAGCCCAAAAAGCTGAATTAATTGCCCTGACCCAAGCTCTCAAGATGAGCAAAGGCCAAAAAGCTACCATATACACAGACAGCCGGTATGCTTTCGCTACCGCACATATACATGGGGCAATATACCGAGAGCGGGGACTACTCACAGCAGAGGGCAAAGACATCAAGAACAAAGAGGAAATCCTGGCCTTGCTAGCGGCCATATGGGAACCCAAAAAGCTAGCCATTGTACACTGCCCGGGGCATCAAAAACCCACGAATCCAGTCACCCGAGGCAACAATTTGGCAGACCAGACGGCTCGAAAGGCGGCACACACTCCAATACCATTACTTCCCCTGCAACTGCCGGATCCAGGCCCCCGGGAACTACCGCCCCAACCCGACTACTCGGAGGATGACATCAGATGGATGAGCAAGCTTCCTCTAACCCAGGTTAGAGACGGATGGTGGCGGGACGCTAAAAACAATATCCTCCTTCCTGAGAGACTAGGAACCCTGGTCCTTGAACGGATCCACCGTAGCACCCACTTGGGTGCCCGACGGCTACAGGATCTCATCAGGCAGACTGGACTTAAAATTAAAAATGTCTCCGAGAAGACTGAACGACTGGTTGCTGACTGTGCAGTCTGCCAACTCCATAATGCCAGCACCCACCCGCCAACCACTGGCATCCGGGAGAGAGGAAACCAGCCTGGAGCCTACTGGGAAGTGGACTTCACGGAGGTAAAGCCTGGCAAATATGGGTATAAATATTTACTGGTGTTTATAGATACCTTTTCAGGTTGGACTGAGGCATTCCCAACCAAGAATGAGACTGCACGAATAGTAGCTAAGAAGCTACTAGAAGAGATCCTGCCCAGGTATGGCTTTCCAGTTATGATAGGGTCCGACAACGGGCCAGCCTTCGTTTCTAAGGTAAGTCAGGATCTGGCTTCCATACTTGGGGCTAATTGGAAATTACATTGTGCATACCGCCCCCAGAGTTCAGGACAGGTAGAAAGGATGAATAGAACTCTAAAAGAGACCTTGACTAAATTGACCATGGAGACTGGCGCTAACTGGGTAGTCCTACTCCCCTACGCTCTGTTTAGGGTGCGAAATTCCCCCTATAAGCTAGGATTTACTCCCTATGAAATAATGCATGGTAGGCCTCCTCCTATCATCCCTAATCTAAAGACTAACCTTATCCAATTGGACCCAGAAAATAATCTCCTGTCTTCCCTCCAAGCCTTACAGCGGATACACGAGACAATCTGGCCCAAACTAAAAGAGCTATATGCAACAGGACCCCCACCTACTCCACACCAGCTCCGGCCAGGTGACTGGGTCCTTGTCAAACGCCATCGACAAGAGACCCTAGAACCCAGGTGGAAAGGACCTTACCAGATCATCCTGACAACGCCGACAGCCATTAAGGTGGACAGCATAGCTGCCTGGATCCATCACACGCACGTCAAGCCGGTGGACCCATTTTCTGACCTCATCAAGTCCACTAAAGCTGACGTCACCTGGACTGATGACCGGAGTAAGAACAATCCCCTCAAACTGACTTTGCGCCGTACCCTCCCCCATGATGACCAAGGTACTGCTGATAGCCCTAATGATAGTCCTAACCCTCAACCCTCGGGCCACGAGGGGAGGATTCGGCCCTCCCCCCAATAAGAATACTTTAATACAACTACTATATGGTGCACCGTGCGAGTGCAGGGGAGGTACTATGGAGACTCCTGTTGTTCCCCGAGGGTATACTCATATGCAGGACTGCGGGGGCATAACTGCGTATCTTGTTCAGGAATATAGGGTTACCGGGGCCTCTCAAAACTGGCAATGCTACCATAAGCCTAAGCCACTTCCCCCTCGAGCTACTTGCCCCTGTTCTACCTTCCAGGAATCAATGCATAGCATGTGCTATTCCTCTTACCAGCAATGTATAGGGGCCAATAACAAGACTTATTTCACAGCCATACTACAGAATAATAAAAGCCCCACCATTAGTGATGATAATAAATACCTTCAGGCTGGATGCACTGGCACCCCCGGGACCCCGGTATGCTGGAATACCAGGGCCCCCACACATATGTCAGACGGTGGGGGGCCCCAGGACGCAGTGCGCCAGATAGAAACCCGAAGACAAATAGAAGAGGCCTATCGGCATCTGTACCCACAGCTCAGCTACCACCCCCTAATTCTCCCTAAGGTCGATCCCTCTGAATTGGACTCGCAGACCATGTCCATACTAGAAGCTACTTTTGCGCTTTTGAATACCACCAACCCCAACTTAGCACAGGATTGCTGGCTCTGCCTTCCTCAAGGACCGCCCCGCCCTATAGCCATCCCCACCTTCGCCAATTTAAATATCAGCGAACGATGTAACCCTACTTCACTCCCCGAGCCGTTCCCCATACAATTTTCAAAATTTTCAACCACCTTTAATACCTCATGCTTTGTCAAGAACGATTCCCTCTCTAACGCCAGTATTGACTTGGGAATCCTTTCATCCACTGGATGTAGTCAATATATCCCCGTGAACTCCTCCCTCTGTAGTCCTAATACCACTGTCTTTGTCTGTGGAAGTAACCTAGCATACACCTATTTACCCCCGAATTGGACAGGGGTCTGCACCCTGGCCACCCTTCTCCCCAATGTAGACCTGATCTCGGGAGACACCCCGTTGCCCATTCCCAGCTTTGACCTCTGGGCAGGCAGAACCAAACGAGCCATTACAGTCCTACCCCTCCTGGTAGGATTAGGAATTACAGGAGCTGTGGCCACAGGGAGTACAGGTCTTGGGGTCTCCCTTCACTCCTATAGTCAGCTGTCAAGGCAATTAATAGATGTAGAAACTCTCTCTGGGACCATTCAGGACTTACAGGACCAATTAGATTCGCTGGCCGAGGTGGTCCTACAGAATAGGAGGGGCTTAGACTTACTGACAGCTGAACAGGGTGGGATATGCCTCGCCCTAAAAGAAAAATGTTGTTTCTATGCAAATAAATCAGGCATTGTAAGAAATAAGATCCACCAGCTCCAGGAAGACCTAGCTCGCCGCCGGCAAGAATTAGCGGATAATCCCCTTTGGTCAGGATTTCATGGGATGCTCCCCTTCCTCCTCCCCATCCTGGGCCCTCTACTATGCCTCCTTCTCCTCCTCACTATAGGCCCCTGTATACTCAGTAAAGTCATGAATTTTGTTCGCGAAAGAATAAATACAGTCCAGCTAATGATATTAAGAACACAATATCAGCCCTGCGAGGCCTCAGAAATTGAAGAAACGGAGCCTTGAGGACCCAAGATTGGCTCCTCTGGTTCATGAGAAAGGGGGGAATGAGGGGGCTATGTTCTAGTTTGGTGAGAATAGGACTGAGTTGACGCCCTGCATTCAATTTGTGCTTTTCCTGGAATTTCTTTTCTGTTCTTTCCGGAGGGGGAGGGCCGAAAAAAGGACCATTCCAGGGCGCGGCGCTGGGCTTGCCACATTTGGGAGCGCCGCCTGAAGTTGGGCGCACAGCCTCCCGACGCCCTGCCGTTGGGCTGGTGGAGGCCGCAGCACTGCTAGGGTTGTATCAGTCCTCCTGTTTGCACTATTTCTTTTTGCGACCATGGCCCCGCCTTAAGTATTTCTAATTAAGAAACAAAACCTCAGGAAACCGAAACTTAACCAGCCGCTCTCGCTTCTGTAATTACGCCTGCTGACCCCCCCCCCCCCGCAACCGTCCAACCAATCAGACGGCGACTAGTGTCTCTGTTTAAAAGTCAACCAATCGGCGACTAGCGTCTTTGTTTAAAAGTCAACCAATCGGCGACTAGTGTCTCTGTTTAAAAGTCAACCAATCGGCGACTAGTGTCTTTGTTTAAAAGTCAACCAATCGGCGACTAGTGTCTCTGTTTAAAAGTCAACCAATCGGCGACTAGTGTCTTTGTTTAAAAGTCAACCAATCGGCGACTATATTTGTGCCGGTCTATAAAAGAGCTGTACTAAACTCCGCCAGGGCCTCTTAGCGTCACGGGCAAGGAGTGCGCGGAGGTCCAGGTTCGAACCTGCAATAAATGACCCTTGCCGTTTGGCTTTGACTCTCGACTCTGGTGGTCTTGTGGAGAGGCCTCGCGACCTTGGGCATTTCAACACCACATCTTTATCCATTTATCTGTGGATGGACACTTCAGTTGCTTCCATGTCTTGGCTATTATAAATAGTGCTGCTATGAACATTGGGGTACATGACTCTTTTTAAATTAGAGTTTTTGTCTTTTCCAGATATATGCCCAGGAGTGGGACTGCTGGATCATATGGTAGCTCTAGTTTTAGTTTTTTAAGGAACCTTCACACTGTTTCCCATAGTGGCTTCACACTGTTTCCCATAGTGGCTGCACAGTTGTAGGAGGGTTTCCTTTTCTCCACACCCAGAATCAAGTAAGTTTAAAAGACAACCACGAACCAAGTGTTTTAAACAGCAGTGGCTTAACTATGGTCTAAATAGTAAAGTGCACAGGGAACTCTGCTCAATACTCTGTAATAACATAAATGGGAAAAGAATTTGAAAAAGAACAGATACATGCATATGTATAACTGAATCACTTTGCTGTACACCTGAAACTAACATTGTTAATCAACTCTACTCCAATACAAAATAAAAATCTTGAAAAGTAGTAAAATAATAATAGGTATGGCAAAGCCACTCCATGTACTGAAAAGGACAGTAAATTGAGGAGTCAGAAAACCCTAGTTTCTTTCATTTATTTGACAAACCATTAAAGACCCAATATGTGCTTGGACCCTGTAGATTCCGAAGTGAGTACCATAAACTTGCTATGCAGAAAGGGTGTGTCTTATTGGAATCTTCCTCTCACTTGGGAGGTGGAGCTCACTTGGCTTTGTTTCGAATGAGTCTGAATTAAAAACTTGCGAAGAGACTGAAATCAAATATATAAGAATGTAGTCACTTCATTTAAAAATAATAATTGGTTACTGTGGGAGGCTGCTAGGCACCAATATTATTATAAAAAGTAATAAAGGGAAAATACAAGGCATTTAACCTGCCTTTCCAACACAATCTGTATTCCAGCATAACCAAAGAGTTGAGGAAAAAACAGAAATATAAAACAAACCAGTTGGATCATCTAAAAACTTCTGATTAACATTTTTGTTTTGCTTACCTCAGGGGGACTCTTGGGGAAGGGATGTCAAAGGGATTAAGGAGAAAGGCAGCACTTGAAGGACTCAAAAACACTCTTCGGGGCTAAGACCACATTCTGGCTTCAGAAAAGTCTAGCAGAGCTGACAGTTCTTTCCGGGTCTGCGTCTCACAAGCCCGAGATGAGCTGCACGGCACGTGACCCAGCTCTCCCTCGCTGCCGGTATAGCGTTAGGCGGGCTCGGCCTCCAGTCTGTCCGGTGCAACGCTTCCTTTCCGATCCCCGCGGCCGCAGCTCTAGACCCCCCCCCCCCCCCCCGCCACCGCCCAGCCACAAAGCAAAAGTGCGGAAGGCGAGTATGGTAGTCGGCCACGCCCCAGACCGCCGGGAAACCCGGGACCCGCGGGCGCGCGCCCGGCCACTTCGGGTCACTTCCGGCCACGGGAGCGGGGGGGCGGGGTCGACGTACGGCGCGCGGGTCAGACGAGCGGCGCGCGGCTCCCCCTGCCGGCGGCGTGGGGTCAGGCCTCCGCGCTGGCCCGCCTTCCCCACGACGCTCTCCGACCCCGCGGTGTGTGCTCGCGTGGCCCACCGGGCTCCCGCCACCAGTTTTGTTCTGAATTTACAATTTCTCCTGGCCCTCAGAGCAAATTAAAAATTTTTTTATTTTTATTTTTTATTTTTTGGGGGAATGGAGGAGTTAGAGAAAGAGGATAAAAAAGACTTGGAGTGTGAGGCGGAGATGGAGGAAGGTGCCCAGGCCCCAGACTGGGACAGTGATGAAACGGTGATCGAGGCATCGGTGACGGAGAGCGACCAGGAAGAAGAGTTGCCCTGGAGAAGGTGACCGCCGTTGGGCCTGGGTTCTGGCGGCGGGTGGCCCTCTGAGGGTTGAGGAGAAATTGTTACCAGCCGAACGTCTGCGTGCGGGCGGGAGTAGGGCCTCATGGGGCAGCTAGGCCTGAGCTCCGAATTTCGTATATAAAGAAGATCGCAACTGCCCCCTAGCCCTTCCCCAACTTAGGACCGAATGAGCTCTATAGCAGGTGGCTTTCTGACATTTTTAAAAAGCCTTCTTAGCCTGGGGCTTTTTTTGCGTAGGCAAAATAGTCTTGGGTCTAAACTCCTCAAGTGCATTTTGCTTCCAGCGACTCGTAGCTCAGGTCCAGGAGACGGTTAGTATACTTTCTCTCAGGAAGAGAATGTGTGACGGGGGAAATGGTTACTACCAAACTGGAAACGGATAGTTTTATAAGAATCAAGGGAAGATGGTAGTTCCGTTCATCAAAACATATCTAGTTCCCAGTGCTGGACACAGGGAGAAGATAAAAGAGATGAGGCCACTGACTCTGAGAAATCTACAGGCCAGGAAAGACGAAAACAGATGATTTCAATGTAATGTGGGAAGTCAGGGTAGGAAGGATGCCCAGGCTGGTTTAGGAGCCCAGAGGGATGCTTACCTCAACCTAAGTGGTCATCAGAGTTTGCCAGGGTTGACTTCTGGGTAGAGTCTTGAAGGTGGGTCGGAATTTGTCAGATGAAGGAGAGGAGGTTTTCAGGCCAAGGAGGTTTTCATGCAGTTGCATGCATGGGTAAAGGTGTAGTGGTGGGACATAGCATTGTGTTATGTGTGTTGGAATGTGCAAACAGTTGGGTGTTACTGAAGTGTTAAATGGGGAGATGGGTGTAGTGAAAGATGAGCCTGGAGAGAAAGGTACAGTAAGGTCACGTGAGGCCTCTTGTAGCCTGTGTGTGTCCTGGTAGGGAGCTTGTAAGATGTTAAGTGGAGGAGCAGCATAATCAGATTTTCATTCACTCAGGCATGCCCTAGACTAGGGCTTTACAAATTTTTTTTTTTTTTTTTTTTTTTTTTTTTGCGGTACGGGGGCCTCTCACTGCTGTGGCCTCTCCCGTTGCGGAGCACAGGCTCCGGACGCGCAGGCTCAGAGGCCATGGCTCACGGGCCCAGCCGCTCCGCGGCATGTGGGATCTTCCCGGACCGGGGCTCGAACCCGTGTCCCCTGCATCAGCAGGCGGACTCTCAACCACTGCGCCACCAGGGAAGCCTGGGCTTTGCAAATTTTAATGAAAGTTATGAATTTCTTATAAATCACTTCAGAATCCTGTTACAAGGTGGATTCCAACTCAGGAGTTCTAGGCTGGGGTTTGAGATTCTGCATTTCTAGCAAGCGTCCAGGTTAAAGTTGGTACTATTAGATCAGGGATCACCTTTTGCAAAGCAAGGCTATAGGGGTTAGCTTTGGGATCAAAGTAGTAACAGACTGGGATGATGAGAGCTCAACTAGGCAGAAACAGTGGGAATAGAGGGAAAAGGACAAATCTGAGAAGCCTTTAGAAAGTAAATTTAGCTGCAGATGGTGATTGATGAGATATGGAGGATGAGGGCAGGGCAGCAGTAAAGGATGATATTCAGATTTTTGGCTCTTTTATATACAGAAACAGTAATATTTGCTCTTATTGGTGTACAGGGACCATTTTGACTGGTACCTGGAGTCTTATAACAACCACTACACTCAAGATCCGGAACAGTTCTGTTATGCAAAAAAAACAAAAAAACTCCTTCGGGCTGCCCTGTCCCTTGTAGTCAAGCCCCTCCCTCCCCATTTAAATCACTATTTCCATTTGTGTGATATATCATCTTTTTTAATCTGTCTGCTTTCATTTTCCTCACTGTCTTTCATTTTCAGCAGTTTGATTATGATGTTTCTGGTAATGATTTTATTTGTGTTTTTCCTGTTTGGGGTTCACTGCTTCTCGAATCTATAAACATATCTTTCACCAAACTTTGGAAGTTTTCTGTCATGATATCTTCATATATATTTTTATGTACCAATCTTTTTATCCTCTCTTTCTGGGGTTTTTGTTGTTGTTGTTTGTTTGTTTGTGGTACGCAGGCCTCTCACTGTTGTAGCCTCTCCCATTGCGGAGCACAGGCTCCGGACGCACAGGCTCAGCGGCCATGGCTCACGGACCCAGCTGCTCTGCAGCATGTGGGATCTTCCCGGACCGGGGCACAAACCAGCATCCCCTGCATCGGCAGGTGGACTCTCAACCACTGCGCCACCAGGGAAGCCCTCTTTCTGGGGTTTTAAATGACATGAATGGTAGACCTTTTGATAGTCTCCAGATCCTTGAGGCTCTAATAATTTTTTTTTGATTTTTTCTCTCTTAGTTCTTCAGACTGTATAATTTCTATTGCTTTATCTTAAGATTCACTTAGTTTTTCCTGTCTCATCTCCATTCTGTTGTTGAGACCATCCAGTGAATTTTTAATTTCAGATATTATATCTCCTAAAATTTCCATCAGATTCTCTTTTACAGTTTTTATTTCTCTGCTGAGAACTTCATTGTTTTCATCCATTGATAAATGTTCACATTTATGTAATAGAGAATTATTATAATAGCTGCATTAAGGTCTTTGTCTTGTAATTCCAGCATCTGGGCTTGGGAGGTTGGGGCATTGGCATCTGTTATTTTTTCTCTCAAGAATTAGTCAGATTTTCCTTTTCTTTGCACGTTGAGTAATTCTGGATTATATCCTGTATATTTTGAATGTTATGTTTTGGACTCTTGTTCCTGTTAAAATCCTCTAGAGGGAGTTGATTTTTGTTTGTTTTAACAGGCAGTCAATCTGATTAGGTTCTGACTGCATGTTCTGTTTTGCCTTCTGTGGGTGGTGGTTACATCAGTCCAATTTTCAAAGCCTTTACTATTTGAGTAAAGCCTTTACTTTACTGTTTGAGTCTGTCTGACTCATGTACCACTCAGGGATTAATCTGGAATTTGGACAGTAGTTAATATCATAGTTCAGTTCTCTAAGCCTTTGTTACACTTTTCTGAATCTGCTCTGCATGTGGACAGCTCAGGGTTGAGCCTCACATTTATGTTGGATCATATACAGAAGTAGGTGATTCCCCTTCCTGCTCTCTTTTCTCCAGGATTCTCATGCACCCTTCCCTCCCCATGCCCACATGTTGATTCGTTTGACCAGAAAGATGGATTTCTTTCAGTGTTAGCCTTCTTGCTGTAGAGTAGTTCCCTGCAGTTGGGGCCACCTTCAGGGCAAAGTGAAAGAAAAAGAGAAGAAAATAAAAGAGGTTCTTTTCATACTCTTGGGAGTATGGTTCCTCTAGTAGGAGAGAGACAGGTTTTCTCTTAAGTTTTAAGTGCCCAAGCTACCATGATTGGTAGCAGTATAGCTCTGAAGCTAAAGAGAGAAAACAAGAAAACTCAGGCACATTCCCCCCACACCTTCCGGCATTCAGGGATCCCTTTCCCTAGTTCTCTGGATAAAGGTAGGAGAGGTTTCTTCTGGAGTTTTTGCTGTCTGTGTCCACTGTACACTTCTAGGTTTAGGCCTAGGATCAAAGCTGGAGACAAGAAAAAGAAAAAAAGAGCAAAAAACAAAACAAAGAAACCAAGCAAACCATGAGACTCACCTACTCCAGAGTTGTTATTTAGATTTCAATTTCAGTCCCCAGTTTACCTGCTATTATTTACTTTTCAGATTGCTCAGGTAGCTGTTAAAAAAAAATTCTACCAGAGTTTTTATTTTTATTTTTTTTATAGATGGCACTGTCTTCTTTTTTTTTTTAATATTTATTTATTTATTTATTTGGTAGCACTGGGTCTTAGTTGCAGCAGGCAGGCTCCTCTAGTTGCGGCTCACGGGCTCCTTATTTGTGGCACATGGGCTCCTTAGTTGTGGCAGGTGAGCTCCTTAGTGGCAGGTGGGCTCCTTAGTTGAAGCTCACTGGCTCCTTAGTTGTGGCATGCAAACTCTTAGTTGTGGCATGCGAACTCTTAGTTGTGGCATGCATGTGGGATCTAGTTCCCTGACCAGGGATCAAACCTGGGCCCCCTGCATTGGGAGCATGGAGTCTTAACCCCTGCGTCACCAGGGAAGTCCCATCTACCAGAGTTTTTAGTTGTAATGAGTGGAGAACTAGGCTATAGATGGCTTACTCTATCTTGACTGACCAATCTTTTTTTTCCCCCTAATTCATTTTTAAATGCTTCTCTGCAGTGCCATAGAAACATCATTCTTTCAGATCTCATAGCTCAAGGTTAAAAATTAGTTTTCTTTTTATTGGTATGGAAATACAAAGTCTAAGCATTGCTGGAGCTGAATACCATTGCTTCCCTCCCACCCATCTTCTTTGCTTACTTACATGCAGTTTATTCTGTTTTTCATGCACAAGCTCTCTACTTTGACTGGAATGAGGAGCACAGGTCCTAGTAGAGCAGAGACCCCCAACAGGCAAAATGTTATACATAAATAATCCTTAAATGTTGCAGCTATTAAGGTGCTTTTGCTAAGATCTGAGAAGAGGTTTGATGACCACTGGGATTAGATAAAGCAAGGCTTTCAAAGAATGAGGATGCCAGGTGTTAACTGTGCCAGAAAAGTACTCTGAGGACCTGGACTTGGTCCTAGCCCTCTTGAAACTGTAAAATGCATCCAGTCCCTTTTTTGGCTTGGTAAGTGTTGCTACTAATCTGTAAGAATTTAACTTGCTGATTAGTGAGGTTTTGTTTGCTTGTGATTTGTTTACTAAGAGGCAGGATTCATTTTTCTTATATATGCCCTGGGAACCTTTTACCAATCATTAATTTCTGTCCCAGCCTCCCGTAAATGTGAACTGCTCAATAACATTAAGGGATATACTGCAAACTAATCCTGTTCAATACATTTAAACAGAACCACCTTATAAGATAGTTCATTATTACCTGGATTTAGGTATATGTTCAGGTCAAATCATGTCCTCTGAACATTATAAGTGCATATAGTAAAAGGCTAATTGAACATAATTACCCTGCAAGATGAGTGTTAATTCTTTCCCTTAAGATAGGCTAGCACTATTTTCATGTGAATTGTCTAGATGGAAAATACCTGTTTTAAAGGATACAGTTGCAGAAGGGAAAAATAGCAAAATACAAGGAGACAAAGAATTAATAATCACATTAAATTAGCTAAAGAAAGCAACATTTTTGGTCAGGATATATGGCAAATAGGGGCTCTTCCAATGATTAAAACAGAATGGTGCCAAGTACTATTCTTAAAACTGTTAAATGGAGAGAAGAGAAGAGACAGGGCAAGATTAGCTTCAGTAGTGGGCATCAGTCCCCCGTGGCCAGCAGTCACTCTCTGCAGCTGATGCAGGGCCATTGGTCTGCCCACACCCCTCTTGTGCCACAGAACGAAGGACTTCATCCTCTCCCAACAGAGGATAGACAGAGCAGTGGGGTTGGCCAGGTACCATATGACACACATGTTTAAACAGAACGAAGGAGTACACACTGAGTCTAAACAGGGAAAGGGATTCCCATATAAGGTGGTAAGTCTAGTACAGGCTGGGAGGAGTCTATCTTTTAGTAAGAAGGTGTTCCAGACCCAAGGCCTAGCAGGGGTTGAAAGACTGTATGCACAAGACTGCCTTTCTCAGCACATTCTTTGTTATCTCCTGTAGGAAGTACACACAGTGCCTCCCCAGACTGAACTCGAATCAGATCAAACCTCTATATATAATAACCAGTTTACAGGAAATATACAGGACAGAGGAACATGTTAAATGACATGCAGTCTTCAAATCCAAAATGTGGGAAACTCTATAGGAAAAACAACTCAGTTTCTTCAACAAATAAATTGTAAGGGGCAGGGAAGGGGATAACTTATAGATTTTCAAAGAGACTTAAGAGACATACAACCAAATGCAATGTGTGCATCTTGTTTGGAGCCTGATATGAGCAAAACAACTGTAAAAAGAGACAGGGAAATCTGACTACAATCTGTTTATTAGTTTACATTGCTGTGTAACAGCTTACTCCAAAACTTACTAGCATCTTAAAACAATACACATACTGTGTAGTTTCTGTGGTTCAGAAATCTAGGAGTGGCTTAACTGGATCATCAGCTTCAAGGACTCAGAAGGCTGCATTTATCTCAAGGCTTCATGAGAAAGATCTTCTTCCCAAATGGTGGCTGTAAGATTCAGTTCCTTCTCTGGCTATTGAACTGAGTCCCTAGTTCCTCTCTGACTGTTGACTGGGGGCCTCCCTTAGTTTCTTGCTACATAGGCTTCTGCAAATGGCTTTCACAACATGGCAAGCTGGCTTCCATGAGAGGGAAGAAGCAAGAGAATAAGAGAGTAAGATGGAAGCCACTATCTTTTTGTAACCTAATCTCAGAAGGAACATCTCAACCTATTTGCTGTATTTTGTTTATTAGAAGAGTCACTGGATCCAGTCCGTACTCAAGGATAAGTACCATATACAAGGGCATAAATACCGGGAGCCATTATAGAGGCTGCTTACTAGAGACTGTAAATTTAATAATATTAAGGAGTTATTGACTTCTTTTTAGGTATGAAATTTTGGCTGTGTTTTTAAAGGTGTGATTATTACGGTTACGTTTGAAGAGCCCTTATCTTTTAAAGTTGAATACTGAAATATTTCCAGATGAAGTGGAATAAGATGTCTAGGATTTGCTTTAAAAATAATCCAGTGGGAGACTCGCAGTGGGTAGAGAGGAAGGCAGAGGGATCATAGAGGACGCAAGATTGGCTGTGTACTGATAATTGTTGCACCTAGACGATGAGTATACTATTGTCTCTATTACTTGTTTATGTTTGTAATTTTCCATAAAAAAAGTAAAAAGCAAAATGAATAAGTAAATAAACCAAAACACCCCTAGTTCCAAATCATATATTTATGCCTTAGTACATTGTTACATTCTTGGATTCTGGCAAAATTTTAAAACATTTTTTTTTATTGTGGTAAGATATATATAACATAGAATTTAGCATTTTAACCATTTTTAAGTGTATAATTCAATAGCATTAAGTATATTCACATTGTTGTACAACCATCACTACTAGTTATCTCCAGAATTTTTTCATCTTCCCAGGCTGACACTCTGTGTACCCTTTAAATAAGAGCTCCTCATTCTTTCATGCCTTCAGCCTCTGGCAACTACCATTCTACTTTATATGAATCTGACTCCTCTAGATACCTCATGTAAATGGAATTATACCATTTTTGTTCTTTTGTGTCTGGCTTATTTCACTTAGTATGATGTCTCTAAGGTCTATCCATGTTGTAGCATGTATCAGTAGTTCCTTCCTTTTTAAGGCTGAAAAATATTCCACTGTATGTCTGTACACATTTTGTTTATCCACTCATCTGTCGATGGATACTTGTCAATTCCACCTTTTAGCTATTGTGAATAATGTTTCTATGAACATGGGTGTACAAGTTAGGTCCCTGCTTTCAGTTATTTTGTGTACATACCCAGAAATGGAATTAATGGATCAAATGGTAGTTCTATGTCTAATTTTTGAGGAACCACCAAACTTTTTCACAGTGGCTGTACCATTTTACATTTCCAGTAGAAAGTACAAGAATTCCAGTTTCTCTATATCCTTGCCACACTTGTTATTTTCTGTTTTTTGGTTGGTGTGAAGCGGTACCTCATTGTGGTTTTGATTTACATTTCCCTAATGTTTAGTATTGTTGAGCATCTTTTCATGTACTTACTGGCTATTTGTATATTCTCTTTGGAGAAATGTCTATTCAAGTCCTTTGCCTGTTTTTTCATTCTGTAAAGGTTTTTTAAGCAGAAGAAATAGATACTTAGGTCTGCCTAGTAGCATACTCACTGTGCTATATCATTGCTATTTGTATCCCTCACCAGATCTGAAGCTTCTCGAGAATAAGGACTGTCTTCTCTCTTTACCTTGGTGCTGCCAAGAGCATAGTAAGAAGTGAATCCAAAAGTTAAAGTTCTGTAATTGTATGTTCTGAAAATATACACTCAGATTTAACCCTGGGATTTTAATCTGAAATTCTCTGTGGTATAGAGAAAGGTGAAGGAAAAAACCCAACAGCACTGGTCCTTCAAATAATCTCATTTCACTTCTGTTCAAAAACTATATTGATATTTGTCCCTTACTCCAAAATATATAAAAATAGCAGAATATTTATTAAAATGAACATGACCACATGAATATGTCTTTATTTTTCATCTTGGATAAGTTTTAAATTAAAGGCTACATTTCTGGAAAAAAAATTTTGATATAGAATATTAATAGTGGTATAACTAAGAATTTTAACAAATTAATTATAATTTTTATGAGTAGTTTACATTGAACCATGTTAAAAGTTTATCCACTTAATCATTTTTCAGTTTATGCAATATATCATCATATTATACACCTTAAACTTTGCACAATGTTGTATGTCAATTATATCTCGATAAAGCTGGAAAAAATTTTCTAAAAGATGACAGTTGATTTGTTAGTCTTTGTTTAGGAAACATCATAACATCTGTACCTTCTTTTCTTATGTTTGAAAGGTTGATTTTTAAGGAAGACACATCTCTTAGATCTGAGTTCAGTCTCCATCCTGGTATAAGTAGAACATGCAAAGGTGAGAAATAATTCTTTTCTCTAAGTAGTTCCTTTAATTTTCCAAGTATTATTATTCCATTAACTTCTCCTTTTATATTTAGTCTTATTCTTTAACTCTTTACACGGAGTTAGTTTCTTACAGGCATCTGTAATAGACCTTAAAATCTGTTATTTTATAAGGATAGCAATGGAGATTGTAACTTCTGGAAGATGTTTAAGACTCTTAGAGAGGGCTACTGAGTTGTGGAAGTGGCACTCGAATAGCAATTCTCCACCCCAGAATTTCCTGCTTAACCCTGAACTTTCCTATTTGCAAAAGTAGATAATACTTTATAATAATCAGTCTGATTCTTTCTGACTAAAATTAAGGTACAAATATCCTTGGTATATATATTTTTAAAAAGAGCCTTTCACTTACAAATTCTCCAAACCTCCTAAGTCCACTTCTAGATCAATTTAAGCACTTCTGGAAAAATCTATCACTAATTGTTACAGTTCAAAAAGATGAATTCTGCAGTAGCTGTTCAAATTGTAGGTTATTTCCTTTTATGATTTCTTCCTGTGAGCCATTTTTTATTGGAGGATGTCTGGAAATAGGTGTAGAATGGAAGGAAAATCTCCTAAACATCATGAAAATCTTCTTGTGTGTATACACTTGTCCCTTGGTATCGATGGAGGATTGATTCCAGGAACCCCGGTATACTCCCAGATCCTCAGATTCTCAAGTCCCATAGTTGGCCCTCCCTATCTGTGGATTGCACATCCACAAATTCCACCAGCCGCAGATTGTAAGCATAGTACACGATATGGTCTGCGGTTGGTGGAATCTGTGGACGCCATACCCATGGATATGGAGGGCCAAATATATGTCTATGAAAAAAAAAATCCTTGTTTAAGTGGACCTGCGTAGTTCAAGCCCACTGTAGTTCACAAAGTCTTCACTGTACTTCCTCTCACCTGATACCCCAGCGGCAAATTACAGCTTCTTCTTGGAGTAGTTTTTCCTACATGTAATTGGAAGGGATAGTGTGTAATATTGGTCTCCAGAATGTGTTCTTATGATACATAAAATGACACTAGGAAGAAGTTAGAGATCTGTTTCAATATTCCAACCAAGTTTTTTCCCTTCCCTTCCCTTCCCTTCGCTTCCCCAAATGGATAGACCTTAATTATTTTTGCCAATTTTTTAAAGTATAAAATATTTTTTAAATGTAAAATTATATAATGCAGAAAGTGAAAGATCTCATCCCCTTCTCTTCCCTGTAATTCCACTCCCAACAATTGGCAGTGTTTAGTATTTGTGTTTCTTTCCAGACTTTTGCATACCAATATATATATCTTTTTTCATAATTAGTATTGTACTACATGTATTATTTCTTTGTTATATTGATCTACCTCAGCCTGTTAAATTGCTGCTTTTATTCCATTGTATGAATGTACCATTTAATGATTTAATTATGTTTGATGTTTCTCAGTATTATATCTTTGCCTACTTTTCTGATTATTTCCTTAGAGTAACTAGCTAAAGTTAGATTTGCTTTAAAGGATAAGCACATGTCAGACCTTGACATATATTGCCCCCTAAAATAGATGACTTTTTCCCTCTAGATCCAACACAGGACATATGCAATCTTTGCCAAACTGGTGAATAAAACATATCTGATTATTTTAATTTGCATTTTTGAAGAATGCCAAGGCTAGGCATGTTTTAATATTGACCATTTATAGTTTTTTTGTGTGTGTGAAGTGCCTTAATGTCTCTTATTCTCGTTTTATTGTTAATTTATAAGAGCATTTTATATATTAAAGATAGCAAAACTTTGTTGTATGTACATTGTAAATAGTTTTATCCATTTTCCTAGTTATTATTTAATGTTATTCATGATATGTTTTGTAGTACAGAAATTAAAAATTTTTATATAATAAAATCTGTCAGTCTTTTCTTTCAAGGTTTCTTTTTTCAAACTTAGAAATATTTTACCTATCTCAAGACCATAAAAATATTTTCTTTATCTTTTTTTCCATTTATTATATTTATTGTTTTTACTTTTATGTCTTTAATATTTTTAGAATAATTTAGCATATGGGGGGTAGGTAGGGTAGGTCTCTAACTTCATTTTTTTCAAATGATTAACTAATTGCCCCAGTTTTATTTATTGAATGTCATCTTGTTGCCACTGTTTAAAATACCATTATTGTTATATATTAAATTCCCAAATATATTATAGGTCTGTTTCCCAGTTTTTGTTTTGTTTCACTGATATATTTGATTATTTCTACTTCTGTGCCATCACTACATTATTTTATCAGCCTTAGATTTTAATACATTTCCATATCTTGGAGGGAACATATTCTCCTACACAGAGTAGTTGGCTTGCAGCATACATCCTAAGCTTCTTTGGTACAAACAGCAAGCTCTTTGGTACAAATAGTATGAGACTTCAGCCACTGTGAGCTTCCAGCTTACCCTCCTTCATATTTTGTCTGTGGGATTTACTCTGAGCTAGGTGGTTTTCTGGGATTCTGATGGAAGAATTCCATATACTGGTTACTTCTGAGGGAGCCCCTCCTTTTCCTATGATGAGTGACAAGCTGCTAACCAGGGTTTGGTTTCCCTCTAATCCATTCCCATCTTCTATATTTTTTATTTTATATATATTTTTTATTTTATATTTCCTTTTTCCCATTGCTGCTTCAGATTTTTTTTTAAAACTAATTTCTTTGGATTCTTTTTGGGAACTCGGAAGGGAAGAAAAGTTAAATATGGGCTAAATTTGCCGTCTTGAAAATTCTGACTCTTCTTGAATAATATATTAGCATTATGAGTTTTTAAAAATGACTTAAAATGGAAAAAGAAAGTGTTCTTTCTAGCAGGGTTTAAGTCTGTACAATTTTCTTTATATATCCTTTGCATTCATTCATCCTGGGACAAAGAAATATCAAGTATTATTTCATTCAGCATCGTGTATACGTTTCTTCTTAAATTTAAAAACCTTGACGCATAAAAGTGGCAGTTAGGAAATTATGATTTACAAAATGATTTTTTAAATTTATTTATTTATTATTTATTTTTGGCTGCATTGGGTCTCTGTTTCTGTGCGTAGACTTTCTCTAGTTGCGGCTAGCAAGGGCTACTCTTGTGGTGCGCAAGCTTCTCTTTGTCGTGGCTTCTCTTGTTGCAGAGCACGGTCTCTAGGCGTGTGGGCTTCAGTAGTTGTGGCACGCGGGCTCTGGAGCACAGACTCAGTAGTTGTGGCGCACGGGCTTAGTTGCTCTGCGGCATGTGGGATCCTCCCAGACCAGGGCTCAAACCTGTGTCCCCTGCATTTGCAGGAGGATTCTTAACCACTGCACCACCAGGGAAGTCCCGTACAAGATGATTTTTAATGACATTTTGCAGTGTCTATAAAATCCTTGGGTCATTGTTAAAGCAGAGCAACAAAACTATTGCAAATGATTTATGATTATATTTCATTCTAGGCACTCCAGAGATTCAACTTGAATTCAAACTCAGAGAGGATCCACAAGAGCAACTGAATAAAAATCAGATGATGCCTATTAGTGAGGATGCAGTCTTACAGGTATGTAGTATATTGATTAAATACATACTTATTAAAAATTGGTAATGCTGTTTGAAATAGGGGCAAATTACTAATGATTAATTCTATTTGTCTATTATTTTACTTCTTTCTTTTCTTACTCAGCTTTTTCCCTTTTCTTCACCAGTCATTCTGTTTCTTCACTGCAACTTCAGTAAAAGCCAAATGTTTTAGGCCCTCTTTCCTTTATTTATTTCTCTTTCTGGTAGAGACGTGGAATTGAGAAGGTTAAAATAGGCTAAAATAGGATATAATAATTACAGTTTCATCTCCATTGTGTGTCAGAGGTCACCTTAAATTTGTGAAGAAGATACTAGTTTGTGTAGTATAATTTGAGATATGGGCCACTGAAAGACCCTTCTATTGTCGTGTGTGTGTGTGTGTGTGTGTGTGTGTGTGTGTGTGTGTGTGTGAGTGCATGTGTGTGGGCACACACTTAGATACACAAATTTTCACTTGTTTCTTTTTAATGCAGTCACCATGGCGAAAGGTAAGGGATGATTCATTTAGCACCTTGGCATAAATAAGTTAGCTAACCAGAGATAACTACAGAGTCTTAAGGAATAGAACGGAGAATACATTTATTTTAATAGCAGAAACTGACAGCAGTTCCAAAGAGTGACCATGCGGGTTTATTTAATATTGTACCTAGGAAGGTGTATCAGTTGAATTATATCTAGTCAAAAGAGTAAAATTCAACACCAAATATTTTTTTAAAGCTGAGGTGTCCATATTTAGTTTCTACTAATTTGTTGAAATATCATTTTTGTAACTTCTGATTTAAGAAAAATAATTTTTTTCCCTTTAGCTTCAATAACTGTGAAATAGGAAATAAAAATTAACTGTTTTCAATTTATCTGAGAAACATTTACCATGTGAAAATTGTATCAGGCTCTAGATTGTACCTCAGAACGGTGATTTTGAGAGCTTGATTACCAAACTTATTTGGATAGTGTTGACTTAAAAAATTGCACAAAGTGAGAGTTACGAGGTAAGTTTTATTTGGGGCAAAAGGAGCACTGCAGCCCGGGAGACAGCGTTTCAGATAACTCTGAGAAACTGCTTTGAGGAGGCGAGGGGAAGAGCCAGGATAAATAGGAGTTTTGCAACAAAGGGCAGGTAGTCGGGGACATTAAAAGATTATTGTTAATGAAAGAAAGCCAGATATCTCAAGTTAAGGAATTTAGATCTTTTCTGTGTATGGGAAGATGCCAGAGTCTGGGCTCGTTGAAATCATTCCTTTGATGTGAACCTCAGCTCTCTGGGGCCGGTATCCTGTATTTTCACATGCTGAGTTTCCTCAGGGCTCACCGCAGGGAGTGGCTGCAGTCTGATGGCTGCTAGATGGCAGGTATTCTTTTCAGCCCTGAGTTTCCTCAGGGCTCACTGGCTCACGTTGGATGGTTGCAATCATTGATGACTGTGACATCCTTTGTTTATCGATACGGCAGGAAATATTCCATTTATAAATATTCCATTCCATTTATAAATATTCCATTTATTAGTAGCTTTTTAAAAATATAGACTCTCAGACCCGTATTTGAGTAGAGCCTAGGACTGTCCATTTTTCAAAAGCCTCCCAAGTAATTGCTGATGATCAGCTGTTGGAACAATTGTCATAGAGGACTTGAAGAGTTAATGAATGTATCTTTCAAAGATTTTTCATGAGATTGTAACTCAGCCATCTGCTGGTTATGGGCTTGTTGTAAAATTAAGATAAGAAGGATAAATGAAGCACTTGGTATTGGTCCCTCTCTTTTGCCTTCGTGGGAATTCATTGGTAGTAAAATAGATACCTCCTTTAACTTTCCACTGCCCACCCCCCCCCACCGTTTTTGTGTACAGTAAGAGTTAGACCATGTTATCAAAGTGTTAAACATCTGTAGCAAATTTTAATTGATATCAGTTTTTAAATTAACAGATGCTGCTTTCACAGTTTTTTATTTTATTCTTTGAAAATAAACCTTTAGAAATTTAACTATATGAGTAAAATTGATTTTGTCAAATAAATAGAGAGACCAGAAAAGGTGCTTTCCCAGAGTTATTTAAAGAAAAAAATATATATTGTTTCACAACTTCAACCTAATTTTAAGTAAATTCTAAATAATTCAGTTACTAAACAGATTTCTAAATAAATTTTTCTTAAAACTCAGATATAATATTGATATTCAACTTCAAAACAAACTATTTTAGAAATGATGAGATTGGGATTGACACATATACACTACTATGTATAAAATAAACAACTAATGAGAACCTACTGTTTAGCACAGGGCGTGCTACTCAATGATCTGTGGTGACCTAAATGGGACGGAAATCTAAAAAAGAGTGGATATATGTATATGTATAACTGATTCAGTTTACTGCACAGCAAAAACTAACACAACATTGTAAAGCAACTGTACTGCAATAAAAATTTTTTTAAAAATGATGGAACATTTCAAGTAAGGGCAAACTATGAAGAAATAGAGGATCTTTGGTTTGACATGCACTGTGCTAATTTTTTTTTGCAGTATGTGGGCCTCTCACTGCTGTGGCCTCTCCCATTGCGGAGCACAGGCTCCGGACGCACAGGCTCAGTGGCTATGGCTCATGGGCCCAGCAGCTCCACAGCATGTGGGATCTTCCCAGACTGGGGCACGAACCCGTGTCCCCTGCATCGGCACGCAGACTCCCAACCACTGCACCACCAGGGAAGCCCCACTATGCTAATTTTTAAAAACATAGGGAGCAGTCTTTTAAAATATTTCATACTCATCATTTTTATTGGGTCTTGCCGTACCTTTTCTTGTTCTTTATAGGTGCTATGGCAAGCAGTTTTTAAACTTTACATAGAAATTTTAAAAATTTTGTTTGGAGAGTTTAGTAGTATGTATGGAGAGATAATTGGAGACATTACTATCAAAATTAGGAGGTATGATAGTTAATTTTATATGTCAACTTGTCTAGGCCATCAGGTGCCCAGATAGTTGGTCAAACATTATTCTGGGAATTTCTTTGAGGATGTTTTTGAATAACATTAACGTTTAAATCACTGGATTTGGGTAAATCAGATTGCCCTTCATAACGTGGGTGGGCCTCATCCAACCAGTTGAAGGCCTATATAGAACAAAAAAACCAGCTTCCCTAAGCAAGAGAGAATTATCCAGCAGACAGCCTTTGGACTTTATCTATACCATCAGCTTTCTTGGGTCTTAAGCCTGATGGCCCACAGTGTAGATCTGGACCTGCCAGTTTCCATAGTTACATGATCCAGCTCCTTACAATAAATCTCTTTCTATGTATAAACATATCCTGTTAGTTCTGTTTCTCTGGAGAACCCTGACTAATATAGCAGGCATCATTGATCTTACTATAATCGTTTTTGAATACTGGAAAATACTTGTTTGATAGGGAACAATGATTAATTCAGTCTTGTGATTATTACCATCAGGCTGCTTCTTCCATCTTCTACTCACGGAAATGCTGTCTAAGAGGTATGAATCCAGGTTGAATTCACTTTTCCTCTCCGTTAAGCAGCTTCCACCTTCCACCCTTATCCATATGTGGTGGTGAAATCAGTTAAAATGAACATTTAAGAGAACCTTGAAAGGGAAACAAACAAGCACAGGCTTGTTCGACAACTGTGTAATGGAAGAAGGATCATGGTTGGCAAGACCAGAGCCCATGGAGAGATTATGTATATATGTACTGCAGGGTCTTTTTTCTTTTTTAATTTATTTTATTGAAGTACAGTTGATTTACAATGTTGTTAATTTCTGCTGTACAGAAAAGTGATTCAGTTATATATATATGTATATATATACACACATATGCACACACATATTCTTTTTCATATTCTTTTCCATTATGGTTTATCACAGGATATTGAATATAGTTCCCTGTGCTATATAGTAGGACCTTGTTGTTTATCCATTCTATATGTAGTAATTTGAATCCTGCAGGGTCTTTTTAAGCCCCAGTAGGCAGGTAATATTCTCTCTTGCTAGCTACCTCTCTGATTCATGAAGAGCTGGACCACTCAAATTCAAGGTGAGTTTTCAAAACTTAGGGAACCCCTTGACTCTATTATGCTGATCATTAATGTCTTTGATATCCTTTTCCTGACTAACCCATCCTGACCTGCTTTAATTCTTAGGGTCCTAGAATTGCTGTCTCTGCCCAGAGTTGCAATTGCTTAGGAATATTTTGGGAAGGAATGGATGAAAACAGGTCTTTGGCACCTGACTCAGCCAGAGTAAAGATATTTCTCATTCAGTGGTTGAATAACTTTGTGTTTAAGTTGTATTTAGATACTACTCAGTGGAGTTTAAAATGATCATTTTAGCATTACTAACACTGAAGCAATGTAGAGATGGTACCATATGTCCAGATCAAACTCTCTAAAAGACAATCATGTGGATATTTGGAAATAATAAAAAATATTTGTATAGATAACCAAATTTGGCTACCTCAGTCTGAGAGAAAGGTATTTTAAGCAAACATTATCAATAATTCATCAAGATCACTAAAACGCTGAATATCAGGAATGTGTATTCTGTTCTGCGGAATGTGAGGATAGTTTGTGTGAGACATCTCATGCCTCATGGAGAGCCAAGGTTGGTCAGGCTGATCAGGTTGGCCAGGCTTCCATTTCTCTCCCAGTAATCCATGATTCAGTTGAAGAAAATGATCTCAGATAGTAGAGTATTGTTTTTTGGTTAAGGATATATAAACAGATTTGCTCCTTTCCCAGATCCTCTAAATTGATACAATTAATTTAAACCTTCTTTCACCTCTCACACCACACCCCCAACAGATTTTTTTTTTTAAATGTCTGCACTTTATTGCCCTCGTAGGGGCAGGAGAAAAATGTCTCATGTATCAAAAGCATAGATAGCAATTTGTACCCTTTAAGAAAGAATTGATTGAAGTGTATCCTTACATTTTGTTAATCAACAAATGAACAGCTCCAACCCCCATTATATTCCAAGGCATTACCTCCTGAAGGGTATTTCTGCCTATGGAAGAGGAAAAAAAAATCAGCTGTCAGGAGCAAACTTTCTTCTTACTTGCTCTCTTATCTTTTGTATTTTCCTTATGTGGGTAGGGTCAAATGAAAAATTAGCCCTCAGTTGGAAAATTCACTGGTCCTTTAGTAAGATGAATGAAATGAGTGTTACAGATACTTGAATGAATTGCTTTGTGAAGACTCAGAAATACCAAGTAAGTACATAAGTGTACCCTGTTTAATTAATCCTTGGGAATATCTAGGTTTACTTTCTTTTTTATAAATTTACTTATTTATTTGTCTTATTTGTGGCTGTGTTGGCTCTTCGTTGCTGTGCGCAGGTTTTCTCTAGTTGTGGCGAGCGGGGGCTACTCTTTGTTGCGGTGCGCGGGCTTCTCACTGCAGTGGCCTCTCGTTGCAGAGCACGGGCTCTAGGCACGCGGGCTTCAGTAGTTGGGGCGCATGGGTTTAGTTGCTCTGCGGCATGTGGGGTCTTCCCGGATCAGGGCTCGAACCCTAGTCCCCTGCATTGGCAGGCAGACTCTTAACCACTGCGCTACCAGGGAGGTCCGTAGGTTTACTTCTTGAAATTCCTTCTTCACTCTGGACCTCTGAGCTTTTTGCAATGTCTGCTTAGGAAGTATGTATATGTGGAACCAATGTGATAACCTTGAGCACTATAAGGATGCACTATCAATAAATAACAATGAACATTATTAATTGGAGAGGATTTAAGTTCTCAAATTACTTTGTGTTTTCTTGTTATTATGGCTGTTTCAGTGATCAAAAATGCTTGGAAGTTCAGGCTAAATGGCTTTACATATTTTTAGAAAGCTTTATTATTGATCATAGAAACAAACATAGAGGGTACCCCAAAGAGAGATCTTTTTGTAAAGATCTTGATACTAATAAGATATTTAAGGTAAGAATTCCTTTTAAAGCGATGAAAGCCAGTGTGCTGTGAAATCTTAAAATGGAAACATTTTATCAGAACATTTTAATCTTTTTTGAAAGGGACACAACAGCTTCAGATTTTCTGGCATGACTTGAGAATTAGGCAGAATCCATTAAGCATTTAACACTGTAACACAAAGGTTGTATGATTTTTGGCCCTCAGGAGAAATATTAGAACTCAGAACCTGACAGGAGTGGCTCATCAGGACTATTATGGATTAATGAACTAAGAAAAGGGAAATGCTAGGAATAAAAAGAAGGAACACTCCCTTTCTCTTTACCTAAGTTCCACAAATCCTTTTACAGAAAGAAATTAAAACAAAATACTAAACATAAGAGCCAAAACTATAAAACTCTTAGAAGAAAACATAGGGGGAAAGTATCATGACATTCAATTTGGCAATGATTTCTTGGCTATGAAACCATAAGCAACAAAATAAAAAATAGATAAGCTAGATTTCATGAAAATTAAAAACCTATGTGCATCAAAGGACACTATCAACAGAGTGAAAAGATAACTCAAAGAAAGGGAGAAAATATTATTTGTAAATCATATATCTGATAAAGGATTGATACACAGAGTATATGGAGACTCTTATAACTCAACAACAACAAACAACTAATTAAAAAATGGGCAAAGGACATAAATTGACATTTAGTAAAGAAGATATAGGGAATTCCCTGGTGGTCCAGTGGTTAGGACTTGGCGCTTTCACTGCTGGGACCCAGGTTCGATCCTTGGTTGGGGAACTAAAATCCCACAAGCCACTGCAGCGTGGCCAAAAAAAAAAAGAGACATACAAATGGCTAATAAGCATATGAAAAGATACTCAGCATCTTTAACCATTATGGAAATGCACATCAGAACCATGATGAAATACCATCTCACACTCATCAGGATGGCTATTACCAAAACAAAATTAACAAGTATTGATGAGAATATGGAAAAATTGGAATTCTTGCTCATTGCTGGTGGGAAATGTAGAATGAAATGGTACAGCTGCTATGGAAAATGGTATGGTGATTCCTCAAAAAATTAAACATATAATTACCATATGATCCAGAAATTCTACTTCTGGTTATATACCCAAAATAAGTGAAAGCAGGGACTCGAAAATATATTTGTATACCCACACTCATAGACGCATTACTCACAATAGCCAAAAGGTGGAAGCAACCCAGGTGTCCATTAATAGATGAGTAGATAAATGAAATGTGGTACATACATACAATGGAATATTATTTAGCCTGAGAAAGGAAAGAAATGCTGATACATGGTACAACAAGGATGAACCTTGAAGACATCATTACTAAGTGAAATAAGCCAGTCACGAAAGGACAAATATTGTATGGTTCCTTTTATATGAGGCACTTAGAGTAGTCAAAACAGAGACAGAAAGAATCATGGATGCCAGGGGTTGGGAGAGGAGTAAATGGGGAGTTAGTGTTTAAATAGGTATGGACTTTCAGTTAGAGAAAATGAAAAAGTTCTGGAAATGGATGTTGGTGTTGATTGTACATCAATGGGAATGTTCATAATGCCACAGAACTTTAAATGGTCAAAACGGTGAATTTTATGTTTTACATATTTTACCACAATAAAAAAAGATACTAAGAAAGAATAACGTATCTTAAATGTTAAATTTTTAGCTTGTTGTATTAGCTTAGTATTCCTCAGTTGGAAAAAACTACTGTTCTTTCTTTCTAGCAACCTCAAGATGAAATGGAACAAAATGAAGCTCTGTTACAGTAAGTATAATGATTTTGGGCATTATTATATTATAGATATTTTTTGTCATTTTACACATATAAAATAAGTGTTCTTTTTCTTAAGAGTTTTAGAGTTACTGTATATTTTTGAATAATTGTCCCTTTAGCAACATAAATATATGTTATTTTACAAACATTGTAGATAAGTTTCATTGCATGAGAAAGACTGAATCAGTTGATTCTCTAATATTACTTAAAAAGCAAATTTATAGCATAGCATGAGGGAAGAATTTGTAGAGCTTATTGAAATTAGACTTTCATAGAACTATTATACTTAAAGAGACCTTATCCTTTCAATTTTTTTATAAACAATGGTTCTCAAAGTAAAGCCTGTGGACGCCCTGGGAGTCCCTGAGGCTCTTCCCAGAGGATCTGTGAGGTCAAAACTATTTTCATAATAATGCTAACACATTATTTGCCTATTTTATGGTATTGACATTTGCACTTACGGTGCTAAAGCAAATGGTGGATAAAAAGCTGGAGCCTTAGTAGGCATCAGGGCAGTGGCACCAAATAGGACTGGTAGTCACCGTATTTTTCACAGCCATGTACTAGCGGTTTAAAAAAAAAAAGCCAGTTTTACTTAGTGCATTTGATGAAGCAGAAAAGTTATTAGTTTTATTAAATTTCTACCCTTGAATATATATCTTTTTACGCTTCTGTGTAAAGTGTGATAGTTGTCTTAAGAGCACTTGTGCACTTGTTTGAGTTATAAGATTAGTAAAAAAAAAATAGTTTCACCTTTTTTTTTGACTTGGGAGAATAACTAACAAACTGTTTATTCACAGTGGAGTATATGGCAGACATTTTCTTGAACTTTCTGGTAAGATCAGTGGAAATATTTACAAAGGTGACCTTTTTGAGATTTTTATGATGAAACAGATCAGTATAGGGAAGAGCTGCATAACTCAGCAAATCAGTATTTTCTGAAAGACCAATGCATAATGTCACAGCATCACCCACAGACAAGTAAAAGATCCATTCAAAGTGCAGCGTAGACCAATATAAAAGTTCATTGATTTTGTTTCAATTTTCACATTTCCAGTAACCTTTAAGGAAATTATTGCTTTTAGAGTTTTGGTATGTTATCTAAAAAGAATATGCACTATTATCCTAAAAGGCTGCTAAAGTACTCCTTCCTTTTCCAACTGCATATCTGTATAAGGCCAGATTTTTGTAATATACTTCAAATAAAAAAATATATCACAGGGCTTCCCTGGTGGCACAGTGGTTGAGAGTCCGCCTGCCGATGCAGGGGACACGGGTTCGTGCCCGGTCCGGGAGGATCCCACGTGCTGTGGAGCAGCTGGGCCCGTGAGCCATGGCCGCTGAGCCTGCACGTCCGGAGCCTGTGCTCCGCAACGGAAGAGGCCACAACAGTGAGAAGCCAGCATACGGCAAAACAAACAAACAAACAAACAAAAATATATATATATATATATATCGCAAAAGATTGAATGTGTTATAGCAGTTCAGGTGGCAGCTGTCTTGCATTAAGCCATACATTAAAGAGATTTTTTAAAATGTGAAACAGTGCCACTTTCTCACTAAATTTTTTTTCATTTTGGAAAATGCAAAAATGTTTCATAACAATATAATAATATATTGGATTATTACTGTTACTTAAAAATTAATGATTATTTAACATTTTTCTCCATTTTAATTTCTAATATGTAAATATAAATAAATAGAAGCCACATGAACAAAAGCTCTTTGAGTTCCTCACTAAGTTTTAAGAGTGTAAAGGAGTCCAAAGACCAAAAGTTTGAGAATCACTATTTTAAAATAATCCTTTTACTGAATATATCAGCAATATAAGTTCATCTACAGAAATGGAAAAAGAGAAAAGACTAAGAAAGACTAATGCAGCATCCATGGTCTCACAGCCTGGAGAGAACCATTGTTAACATTTTGGTACATTTTATTTTAGGCTTTCTATATATTTTTGTTTTGTTCATATTTTCTACAAAATTGGGATTATTCTGCAGATACTTTTGTTTCCTGTTTTTTTTCTTTCTTTCTTTCTTTTTTTTTTGGCCACACCATGCAGCTTGTGGGATCTTCGTTCCCTGACCAGGGATTGAACCCATGCCCCCTGCAGTGGAAGCCCAGCCTCCTAACCACTGGACCACCAGGGAATTACCCCTGTTTTCAAATTTTAAGTAGTGTTTATCATAATTATTATTTCACATCATTAATATTTTGTAAAAACATGAATTTTAATGACCTCATAATATTTCATTGTATAACTTACTATACTGTAATTCATTTAATCATTTCGCTAATATTGGACATGTATGTTGTTTGCAGTCTTGCCTAATATAAATAATAATTTTTTAATACCTTAGATGAAAGTTTGCTCTATTTTCAAAACTTCTGTGTTAAATTCTCTTTTATAATTAAGGAAAAAATTCTGCTGTTGATTCAAACTACGATTTTGTTTTATTTTAAATCAGCTTGTACTCAAAGAATCATGTTTTAGGGGAAAAAATGGCATTCTTTTCTATTTGCCTCATAGAAATTATTCTATATGAGCAGATTCATTTTCAAGATAGCTTATACTGATCACTTCTATTTTTTTAGGCAGGAGAGAATGTTCAATTTATTATTCTTGCTTAGGATTCAAGTAGCTATGCCTGGTTCATAAAAACTGTTCTTAAAACAACTGGAACAAGAGGCTTTTTTTTTTTTAAAGGAAGATATCTTGATTGCATTTGTATAGTAAATTAGATTGAGAAAAAAATAGTCAACTGATTGCTTTTCTTCAATCAACTTTTTTTAAACATCTTTATTGGAGTATAATTGCTTTACAGTGTTGTGTTATTTTCTGCTGTATAACAAAGTGAATCAGCTATACATATACATATATCCCCATATCCCCTCGCTATTGCGTCTCCCTCCCACCCTCCTTATCCCACCCGTCTAGGTGGTTGCAAAGCACCGAGCTGATCTCCCTGTGCCATGCACCTGCTTCCCACTAGCTGTCTATTTTACATTTGGTAGTGTATATATGCCAACGCTACTTTCTTACTTCGTCCCAGCTTACAGTCAACTTTTAATTATCCCAGGGTAGATGATCAAAATTGTAGATTAGGCTTGACCTTTATTTTGCTCACAACCTCTTCCCTTCAGTAGTTCCTACCTTTTTTTCCCCTGCTGTGAAATACAAGAAAGGTAAATAATGTCTGAGAATTTTCTCATGAGTGACTTTCACTTACATCTCAAGCTATAATGACAAACTTTCAGTGTATTTGAGGATTTAAGTAGTCAAGCTTCATAAATTAGGACCAATTTTTCTCTCTCACTCCACCTTTCTATTTGGTAGACAGTCATCTCCAAAGTTACTTTCAGACCTAAATGTAGTTTAGCTTGTCTACACTCCTAAAGTTCATTCCTTAATTTTTTTGGCTCTCTCCATTTTTGCAGCCATTTGAAATTTAAATGTTAACAAATTGCTAGTAATTGGAGCAAAAGAAGTTGATCCTATTTGAAATTCCTTTAAATTAAAAAGAAGTTTAAATTGTATCTGAATGAGAAATAGTGGGGTTTTTTCCATTTGAAACTTTATATGTATTTATTAATTAATTGATTGATTTTTTTTTTTTTTTAGGATTAGAAAAAGTTGTCCAGCGTTCACTGTGTCATTTCCCCAGGCTGAACTTTCACTGAACCACCAGAGTATTCAAGGTACACTTTGATGAGTAGAGTCATATAAAGTGAATTTGTCTTTGCCTAAAAATAGAAGGCTTAATTAGATATGGATTTATTTACAACTAGGCTGGTCTACTATACATTGCTTCCATACATTTTTACATATGAAATCAGTGTTGCTGTTGACCTTGGAATCATGCTGCTTAAAGTTGCCCATATGCGAAGAGCTCAGGTGCAGTCAATACCTACTCCTCCACATCTACTTTTTTGACTTATAATTTGGGGGCTCAAATTTGAAAACAATGTTTGTTTTCTCTGTTCATAGCATTCTTAATATGTATGTCATGTCTTTCTTGACTGGCAGTTAGGCAGGCCATTTACTTGATTTCAGCTGTATTAGAGGGTAGCTGTCTTTCACTTTGAAGTGCCACCTATGTATGTTGTATGACAGTGTAGTAAATATTCTTAGTGGTCATTGAAACTTTGTATTATAAGAAAAGGCACAAGGACGTGATACTTGAAGTTGAAAAGCTAAGTTTTAAAATCTCTGTCTTCTGATCTGTTGCTACTACAACAATAGCAGTACCACTTAACGCCATCACCAACTCTTGCATGCCCTCCTAGTGCCTGGATTTTGGTCTGTAATATTATTTATTCATTATTTTAACAAATATTTATTGAGCCTGCTAAGTGCCAGGTGTATGGGTGCTATGGGTGTACAAATGCCAAGCAAACCAGGGATCCTAAAAGGATAGCTGATCTGTCTTGGAGCTTGAAGATATTAGGATGGATCTGAAAATCTTACCATTGTTGGAAAACAAAAATGCTTTCAAGGATGTCAGGGGGCAGTGCTAAAAGGGTAAAGAGCTAGGTCAATAGTGCTCCCACTGGCCAACCTGTGACAAATTAGCTGGGGAAAAAAACTAACATGATTTTGGTTCATGGAAATAAGTTTGTGAAAAAAAAATCATGAGTTCATAATGATACTCAAAAAATGTTAGTAGTGTTCAAAAGGTAGTCTCAATACAGGAAAAAAAAGCAACTATCGTAAAATGTTTAAAAATTTTTAATAACTTTAAGAAATAGAGACTTGTTGATACATGTACCTTTAGGACATCTCCTGATTCCTTTTGGCCGCTACATGAATGTTTCTTTTTATGCCTTTTTTTTTTTTATTGCCTAACTCAACAGCATGAATTCATTTAAATTCTGTTACCCATAATGGAGATGATAATGACACAGAGAAAGTAGATATGATTTTTCCATGTAGTTGCGAATACTTAGGATAACTCAGCCAAAGTAGAGAGGTTGGTTTTTAACTAAACTAATTCCAAACAATTATAATATTACCTGGCTTCATGTGAAATATTTTTTTAAGGAATGGAAGAATTTCATAATTTTATTGCCAACATACTTTTATATCAATAAATTGGTATAATATTTATTAAATATTTGATATATCACATGAATGAGGGAGTCATTTCAAGTTATATGATTAAGAAATGCTGAGTGAGACAATATGTTTTAATGCTTTAATAAAACTGGAATGAAAACATATAATGTTATCTTCTAGGACCTGAGGCTGAAGATCCTAAAGTGTTAACACACCCAGAAAAGGTTGGTCTGTATAATAGAAATTAGCTATTCAAATCTTGGGTTTAGATTTTTTTAAAAACATTATGTTGCTTAAAGTATCAAGTTCATTTAAGTTTTCCCCTAGGCAGGAATATGACTAAACCATTTCAATAGATAGAATTGTGTAACAACCCATTTCAGTGTTTTTGTTTTTTTTTAAGGGGAATAATTTTCCAGTACTTTTCTCGTAAACTCTTGTATATCTGTCTTTGGAATAAAGCAGGCTTTCACTGTTCACAGGGTTTTTTGCGAGTTGCAAAAAATTTTTCCCTGCATTCCCGCATTCAGTCTGGGCTGCCACAGTCAGACAGAAAGCGCGAGGACACGTTTCTTACATCTGTCGTGGAGACCCATTTCAGTATTTATTCTTCCTTATCTCTAATGAAATAGAATTTTCTTGATCTGTTTCTTGTCTAGCATTATAAGTCTTTTATTCTTTATCTAGAGGAGAAGCATATAATTTAATATCAAACTAGTTGCTGAGATGTAATAGCAAAAATGCCTTCTGTTGCTTTGTCTATTACCCTTGTTCCTTTAATATTTCCTGCTGGATACTGCTTTCCCATCTTCCAGTTACTAATCAGTAACCATGTACCTGAGGGCTTGTTTTGGCTTTGCTTTCTGCTTGGTGCTATGGGAAATCAGAGGACGATAAGATTGGCTCTGCCCATAACAGACTCCAACAATCAAGGACCTCCCCAGGCCAACCCCGTCATACACCTGTACCTTACTTCATCTCAGGTATACCTTACACATTCCCACCTCCATGCCTTTGTTTAAGTCAGGAGCCAGAAAGCAAGGGAAAGAGCATAAAATTTGGAACCACATAGGTTGTGTTCCAAGGGCAAGTGTGTCATTTACATGTGTAATATACGGAAAGTGATACTCATTTCATAGGATTATAGTGAGGACTGAGAGCAGTGATGGTTCTCGGTGTTTGGTACCTAGTTGGTGCTTAAGAAATACGTGTTTTTCCTACTTTTACGCCTTCACAAATCATTAATTTCTGGCTTAAGTTCCATCTCCTCTTTGGATCTGTCTCAGATGACTGTGGTGATCTTGACCAAAGTAATTGCTCCCTCTTTAACATTGCTTATTCACTGTATCAGTATTTCCCTATCACTTGCCTCCTGTGACATTAATAGATCTTCTGAGAATAAAGGAGTTTTTTGAACAAAGAAGTTTAGAGAACACTGTATCCTAAAGTCTCCTCAGAGATTTATAGTGCACGTTTTGAAAAGTCTTGTAGTAAATAAATCTGTTTAACTTTGTTTAACCGAGCATTTTTCAGGCAATCTTGAAAACCCTTCACTGCCTCCCTTTCTTTCCCCCCAGAAAATTTATTCTTGTTACACTAGGGCTATGGTTTATGCCATTCATTTGAGTTCATGCAGTGTTTTTGACATTATTTATAGTTTGTTTATTTATTTATTTTATTATTATTATTTTTTTGCGGTACGCGGGCCTCTCACCGTTGTGGCCTCTCCCGTTGCGGAGCACAGGCTCCAGACGCGCAGGCTCAGCGGCAATGGCTCATGGGCCCAGCCGCTCCGCGGCATGTGGGATCTTCCCAGACCGGGGCACGAACCTGCGTCTGCTGCATCGGCAGGCGGACTCTCAACCACTGTGCCAGCAGCGAAGCATGATTTATAGTTTATTTAATGTCTTATGTATTAATGCCTTCAATCTTAATTTAGGAATTAATTTCCTTTAGGGCAGAGTTCTATATATATATATATATATATATATACTTTATTAGATCTAAGGCCTTGAATTTAGTAGGTATAAGGACTTCAGATAAGAGGGAGATCTTGAACATGACTTCAAGAATGGATAGGATCCAGTTCTTCAATTCCTTCTAAATTTCTTTTATCTTTCTGAGCAAATTATAGTTTGCATTGCTAATAAATATATCTTATTAAGCTCTGGATGCTATGTACAGAGAATATAAATGGTGGCAGGTAGAAAAGGAAGAGAGGGAGAATAAAATGGTTTTCACTTCCCTTATTCAAATCAAATCATAGTATTAGAGGGCTGACAAGTTACAGTGCATTCTGGAAGAGTGATGTGTCAGTGAAGGTGGATTTGATTTTTAGAAACAGGCAGAAGTCACTGAAACCCATTCTGATACTTAAGGTCAAGCAAATTAACAGTTTTCAATGTTGAAAAAAAGTTTAATGCCTTTAAGTTATTGAGACTGATTTTCTTGAATGGCTTATAAACAATTTTGAAAGCGCTTTCAAAAGAGGAAGTCTAATAATATTTTGATCATTGGAAATATTGTGAGAACAGGTATAACCTATTAAGGTGATGTCTTTGAAGATAATAGTCATTTTGTGTTTTGTAGTTTTGTGTTTTTTGTTTAAAACAACCATAAGTCAGAACCATTGATTTATAGCCAGAGCTTGTAATATTTACATAGAACTGTTTTCATTTCTCCTTTTCTCCTCCCTGACCACCTGTCCTTTGGCCTTTTTACATCACATTTACATATGCGTACAGAGGTGGGGAATAAAAGGAAGGTGAAACTACACCAATTTTGTTCCTGGTTAATTAATAAAATTCAATAGGGATTTTTAGCAAGGGAGAATTTTTCAACTATTAACTGCAGTGAAGTTTTTAGATTGTTGATTTAACTATCCATGTTATCTCTGGTCTTCCCTTAGCCCAGATAATTTAAACTTAGCTGAATAGATAATTTGCCATCTGTAATTATGGCCCGGCCAATTTTACCCTTGGTCTACTATTAAATGTTTAACCATGTGTTCACAGTCATTAGTAATTTGGTATAGGAAAGTAATAAAGAGTTGTTTTTTTTTTTTTTTTTTTTTGTGGTATGCGGGCCTCTCACTGCTGTGGCCTCTCGCGTTGCGGAGCACAGGCTCTGGACACGCAGGCCCAGCAGCCACGGCCCACAGGCCCAGCCGCTCCGCGGCACGCGGGATCCTCCCGGACCGGGGCACGAACCCGCGTCCCCTGCATCGGCAGGCGGACCCTCAACCACTGCGCCACCAGGGAAGCCCCAATAAAGAGTATTTTTATTTATGGAAGGGAGGAAAGTTGATAAAGCTTTTGGTGGTAACTTAGCAACATGATGAACCAGAAAACTATAACATTTTCATTTTAAACACTTTTTTGTATATGTAATAATGATGTAAATTCTATTTGGAATATACAGGAACTAAGTAGAGACAGAGACTCTCCTGAAATAAGCCTTCTCTCAAGTACTACTATTAAAGAACTTGGTACATTTGCTGTAAAGGAGAACTTGTTAATAGAGCCAGAGAAGGAGCCTAGCAAGGACATCACATTGACCATGACTTCTGAAGAAACCAAAGATGAAGAAGGCTCTCTTGAAACTTTTGTGTCTACCTTAGAAAAGTTACTGACATCACCAGAAATCACCCAGGAGGAAAGACCGATTAGAATAATGAGTGATTTTCAATGTAGAGAGTTGATGAACCCATTGAGCAATTCTTCGAGTTCCATATCAATACCTTTGACATGTCACAAAGATTTACTAGAAAATTCAAAGGATGATGCATTGCCAGCTGAGTCGTTAGCAGCCTTAAACACATTGTCAGAAGCCAAGGTGGAACCCATCTGTCACAGAAAAGAGGGAGATACCAGTCTCAGTGCTGGAAATGAATGTTTAGGAGTGGAGCCCAGTATGTCTCAGACTGATGAAGATTGTACACAAATAGCAGAGGTGAATTTTGAGACTCTTTGTTCTACTCAACCAGTTGAACAAGATTCCAAGTTAGGTGAGCTACAGGACAAGCATCTTTCAGTGCAGCAAGTAAGTGCAAGTATGAGTCTATGATTTTGCCTTTTATAGTGACCTTTAACAAGTCTTCATTGCCCGTATACTTTATTTTAAATTCAAACCTTCTACCCAAATACCAACACTCAGAAGATACTTTTTGACTTTGAAGCATATAGTTACCTTTATTGAGGTTCCCGGGGTAGAGTTTTCAAGGGGTTAAAAGTTAAAATAGATAAGTTTCTCTTCTGAAAACCTGAAAAGATATATCATCATTACATTGCTTATATAGAAGAAGGAAAAAATTTGTTACCAGAATTTTCCCGGTTAGCTCAGAAAATCACTATGTCTGTCTGCCTAGGTGCAGAGTAGAGAGAAGATACCCACATCAGTTTCTAGTTGGAAGTAAAATATATGCGATTGGACTGCCAGGAGAGGGAGAAAATTATGCCTGGCTTCAGTACAACTTTGCATACTGTGTCTGAGGATACTGTCAGGTGACACAGTTCTTGGGTGTAGAATTCCTGGACTATTATGCTTGGAGACCCTGGAGTGGCCTGTCACTTGCCAAGTCCCTTTTTCATGTTGACAATTTTTTTCTTTTTAAAAATAATCTTTATTTTTTCCTGATTATAATAGTAACACATCCTCATTATTAAAAAAAAATCAAACATTACAGTAAGAGGAAGTCTCCCACAATTCCACTTTCCAGAGATAATCATTGTTAACAGTTTGCTGCATGTCTCCATTTTTTTCTATGCATAATTCTATGTAAGTTTATTTTATATAAATGGGATTATATTATACATAATGCTTTGCAATTTGTTTTTAAAATTTAATAATACATCGTGGTTATCTTTCTGTGTCAACAAAAGTAGCACTACTTAAATCTTTCTACTTGTTGAATGGTATTCCACTCTATGGGTGTGTGTGTATAATAATATAATTTATTTAACCAATTCACTAATGATGGTCATTTGGATTTTTTTTTCTTTTTTTTTTTCTATCCTCTTTCTGGCTATTACCAAAATGCTCCTGTGAACATTTCTTGGAAGATTTAAATAACATGATACTAAGCTCAGGTTATAACATACACACCTGGAATAATACTGCATGCAATTCTGGTCAAAAAATTTCAAAACAGATATAATGATATGTTTAAAAATCCAGAAAAAGAGAAACTAATCATGGGGATAGGGCATGAAGATTAAGTTAAACATTCCAGGATTCTAATCTAAAATGAGGTAATATGAGTAAAGTGTAGGAAATTATGACTGGTATTGATAGAGTGAGCATGCACTTAGGAGGTCTTCAAAAAAAAGTCTACTTAGAAGTAGAAAAGAGATTGATTTAGAACAAATCAAAGTAAATACTCTTTTACTTAGCTATAATAAAAATATGAAACTTGTGGGACTTCCCTGGTGGTCCAGTTGTTAAGACTCTGCGCTCCCAATGGAGGCGGCCCGGGTTCGCTCCCTGGTCAGGGAACTAGATCCTGCATGCCACAACTAAAGATCCCATATGCCGCAACGAAGATCCCACATGTGGCAACAAAGACCCCGTGTGCTGCAACTAAAACCCGGTGCAGCCAAATAAATAAATAAATAAATATTTTAAATAAAATATGAAACTTGTTACCTTGAGAAGCTTTGCAAGCTGGATATATAAATAAGCTCAAGAAAGGTTTACGTGATATGTATAAAAATATGTATCCCCACAAAAGTTAAATCTGTAATGGATTTAACTTTAAGGGGAAGTTAGAGCCGTTCATGATATACTGCTAACCTTTTAAAATCAATATAATGGAAGTGATATAGTATCTCATCCCACAAATATCACTTACTGTTGCTATCAAATAACAAAATACTAGGCTGAATAGAACACTGATCTGGCCTGGCGTGACAGTACTACTCTTTTTATGTGTCTCTCATCATTTCATGCTACCCATTTCCTATGAAATTAAAGCACCCAGAGTGACCTTAGGTTTATCCTTGAGTTTTAAGGATGAATATTGATAAAAATAATATTTACTTATGCTTTTCTTGTCTTAGGCTTTTAAATCTGCATTGTCATTTGTTACATTAACTATGATAAAATTTACATTATGTTCACATATGTCTATGGGTTTTTGTATTTCCATCTTATAAGGTATTTTTGTGTAATCAAAGGACAAGATAAAACTTAATTTCTTCTAATTTTATTTTATTTTTTTGCATTGTTGTAATTATTTGTGTATGTATTTACATCTTATTACAGAGTCTAGAAGACCCAAATCCATTTGGATTGCAAACTTTGGTTCATCAAAATGTCACCTCTTGTGATCCACTAAATAATAAGGGAAATTCAAAGCCGGTGGAAAATAGCTCTGACCAGGACACTCCATGTGTGTTAAGGAGATCATCCAGACTGAAAGTAGGCAGAGATGCAAAGCCCACAGATGACATATATAAGATGCCAGAAAAGATTTTACCCAAAATACTTGGCTGTGAGGATCAAACAAATAATAACTCTTCAACTGAGAATTTCAGGTATGCTACCAACCTAATACATAATTCTGTGTTTGGGACATTAGAGTCAGTGTACCTCTAAGTAAAGAACTTTATTTTTCAGTTTTGTTATTTTATTAATTTTGCAATTTAAAAAAACCCCAGAAAACTCTTTTACTTTCTTTTTTTAAGACAAAGTAATGGGAAATTGTTGTATTTTAGCTTAATGCTAGTTTTCTTTCTTTAACATCTCTCACCACACATAGTTACAAATTTTTTTTCTTGTGATGAGAACTTTTAAGGTCTACTCTCTTAGCAACTTCTCAAATGTACAATACAGTATTATTAACTATAGTCACCATACTGTACATTACATCCCCTGGACTTATTTATCTTATAACTGGAAGTTTGTACCTTTTGACCACCTTCACCCATTTCACCCACCCACACCGTCTCCTACCTCCAGAACTAGTCTGTTCTCTGTATCTATTAGTTTAGGGTTTTTGTTTTTTTGTTTTAGATTCCACATGTAAGTGAGATCATACAGTATTTGTCTTTCTCTGACTTATTTCACTTAGCATAATGCTCTCAAGGCCCATTCATGTTCTAGCAAATGGCAGGATTTTTTCTTTTCTGTGGCTGAATACCATTCCATTGTGTGTGTGTGTGTGTGTGTGTGTGTGTGTGTGTGTGTGTATCACATTTTCTTTATTTATTCATCCATAGATGGATATTTAGGTTGCTTCCATGTCTTGACTATTGTAAGTAAAGCCACAGTAAAAATGGGACTGCAGATATTATTTTGAGATAGTGATTTTGTTTCCTTTGGATAAATACCCAGGAGTGGAATTGCTGGATCATATGGTAGTTCTGTTTTTAATTTTTGAGGAATCTCCATACTGTTTTCCGTCATGGTTGCACCAATTTACATTCCCACCAGCAGTGCAAGAGGGTTCCCTTTTCTCCACACCCTCTCCAGCATTTATTATTTGTAGACTTTTTGATGATGGCCATTCTGACTGGTGTGGGATGATATCTCATTGTGGTTTTGATTTACATTTCCTTGATGATCAGTGATGCTAAGCACCTTTTCATGTACCTGCTGGCCATTTGGGCCTTCTTTGGAAATGTCTTTTTAGTTCCTCTCACGTTTTTTAACGGATTGCTTTTCTCTTTGCTATTGAGTTGTATGAGTTCTTTATATGTTTTGGATATTAATCCCTTTTCAAGTATATGATGTGCAAATATTTTCTCCCATTTGGTAGGTTGTCTTTTCATTTTGTTGATAGTTTCATTTGCTGTGCAGAAACTTTTTAGGTTGATGTAATCTCACTTCTTTATTTTTGCTTTTGGTGTCAAATCCAAAAAATCATTGCCAAGACTGATGTCAAGGTGCTTACTTATGTTTTTTCCTAGGAGTTCTGTGGTTTCAAGTCTTACTTTCAAGTCTTCAATCCATTTTGAGTTGATTTTTGTATATGGTGTGAGATTGTGATCCAGGGGCTTCCCTGGTGGTGCAGTGGTTGAGAGTCCGCCTGCCAATGCAGGGGACACCGGTTCGTGCCCCGGTCCGGGAAGATCCCACATGCCGCGCGGAGCGGCTGGGCCCATGAGCCATGGCCACTGAGCCTGTGCATCCGGAGCCTGTGCTCCGCAACAGGAGAGGCCACAACAGTGAGAGGCCCACGTACCACAAAAAAAAAAAAAAAGATTGTGATCCAGCTTTATTCTCTTGCATTTGGCTGTCCAGTTTTCCCAACACCATTTACTGAAGAGACTGTCCTTTCCCCATTGTATATTCTTGGCTCCTTTGTCATAGATTAATTGACGATATATGGGTAGGTTTATTTTGGGGCTCTCAGAGTAGAGAGAACCAAAATAAACCTACCCATATATGCTTTTATGCCAGTATTTTACAGTTTTTGATCAGTGCCATACCACAGGGCAAGTCCTTTTTTTTTTGCCTGCCTCTTTTTTCCTAGAAGTTGTGAATAGAGTGGATAGTGGCATGCCAGCATGGGGAGTGAGGGACAGGAGCCTCAGAATACTCACTTATAGGTGACTATCCCTAAAGGAGAGAAACCCATAGGTGGCACAGAGACAAACCATAATGACTGGCATGTCTGTCACAGAATTATCTGCAGTTTACTCAGGAGCCATCTCCATATTTAAAACTGCTATCCTGCTTGACAACAGCTCAGTAAAATATCTTTGAGTTTTAAAAAAAATTAGTCAAAAATTCGATATGATTCTCTTTGAATGGTTGTGGAGAACATGATAGTAATTTTAAAAGCACATTTATTTTTCAAGAATGCAGAATCCTGCTTTAAGGATTGAAGGTAAAGGGAAGACTGTGCATTCATCCAGACTCAAGAGTGGAGAACAGATCAGGAAAAACAGAAAAGTTGCAGGGAAAAATGGTGAGGCCTATTTTATTTCTTTATTTCTTTAATAAGTAACTTACAAAAATATAGAATCCTGGTACTAAAAAAGGATTTAGAGATTATATGTCTCAACTTTCTCATTCTACTGATGAGGAAGTTCAGAGAGGTTAAGGATTTTCCCCAGCACTGCACAGCTCATTAGTAGTATAACTAGGATCCTGAACTTCTGCCTCATAGGCTGCTATATTTCCTATACTTTTACTTTTAAGAGAATAGTTTCAGAACCCTTTTCAAATTTAGATATCTGACCTATTTGTGGTGTGACTAACCTAGCATAGGCTTTGGGAAATTATAACCAGAAGAACAAATAGAGGAAATTATTATATATTTAGATGTTATTTCTTTGTTCCTATATATAAAACCCCAAAGAATGAACTAAAAAACTATCAGAAATAATAAGAACCTAGGAGTACTGGTTACAAAATAATAGATGGCAGGACAGTTGGCAGAATTGAAATATGGACTGTAGATTAAAGAATAATATTGTATCAATGTTAAATTTTCTTAATTTAATAATTTGGTTATGTAAGATAGTGTCCTTGCTTTTAGAGAATATGCTCTTAAGTATTAGTAAGTAAAGAGGCATGGTGTATGCAAGTTATTCATTATGTGTATATGTGTCTGTGTGCATGTGCATGTATATATAAAGAGGCAGATAGAATGATTTAAGTGGCGGCAAAATGTTAACAATGGGGGAATCCTTTGTTTTATTTTTACAACTTTTTTATAAATCGGAAATTATTTCCAGCTAAAAAGTTTAAAAAATTCAATAAACCAAAAGAAGACAAAAGTAAATACCTTTCATATACATAAGTATTACCCAGTTACAAAATATAAGAGAAGATCCCATTTATAATAGTTACAAAAGAGAGAAAATACCTGCTTATATACCTAATAAGAAATTGCCATACCTGTAAGAAGAAAGTGTAAAAATTATGCTGAGGGACATAAAAAAGACTTGAATAAATGGAAAGAAGAGCCTTATCCTTGACCATAAAGATTCAGCATTGTAAGAAACTTACTTCTCCCTAAATTATTCTGTAAATGCATGAGAGCTCAATCAAAAACAGATTTTTGTGTATTTGTTAATTGTTCTGTTTTGTTTTGCTTTATAAGGCTGGAGGTTAGCTATGAGAATGATACAAAATTTCAGCTGGAAAACTAAATATAAAAGACTAACAAAGAAAATTCTGAAAAATAAAACAAAGGGAGAGTAGAGAGGCAGGAACCTGCTCTACATAATGTGAAAGCAATTAGAAAACAATAGAAGTTAAAATAAGTTGGTATTGGCACAGGAATAGACAGATAAATCAGTGAAACAGAATAAAGGGTTTAGATGTAGAAGCCAGATACAATGGGAATATGGGGGTAGGTCTGTGATAAATATGGCATCTCAAATTGATGGCAGAAAGAAGGAGTAAATAATAAATAGTGAAAAACACAAACAGTTGGATCCCTATAACATTCCTTATACCAAATTTAATTCCAGTCTGGCCAGAGTTAAAGGAAAAGAAAATTTCTAGGAGAAAAGACAAGTGAATCTTTTTATAATCTTGGAAAAACCCTTTGTAAAGAACAATTCAAGACCAGAAGCCAGGAGGGAAAAGAATGATAAAACTGACTATATACATTTTAAAAAATTGTATGGAAAGATATCCTAAAAAAAAAACAATCATCAAACACAGAAGAAATATTAATAACACATGACAAGGGGTTAATTATACTAGTATGCAGAGAGCTCTTACAAAACAGTAAGGATAAAGAAAAATAGGAGTTCACAGAAAAAAACATGTAAATACCTGAAAAGATTAACATCTCACTCATACTTAAAGAAATGCAAATTAACAAGTACAGTTTTCACCTAAGAGAATGCCAATAAACATTTGAGGATTCCCAGTGGCAAGAATGTGGAAAAAGTAAACAATCTCATATGTTTTTGGTAAAAGTTTTTTCAGTCTTTTTATAGGGCAGTTTATTTACATTCATCAGAATTTTAAATCACAATTCTTTTGAATCTGCAATTCTGTTTAAAGGGATTTATTCTATGGCTGTATTTGCTTAAATATGTAAATATATTTTATAAAGATGTTCATTACAGCATTGTTTATTATAATAAAATGACTAGAAACGATCTAAATTAAGTGACTAGTTAACAAATTATAATGTAACCAATGAAATAATATTCAGTCACTTAGGAAGTCAGAAGAATATGTATGTGTTGATAAGGAAAAAAAAGCCATGTTTTTTTTTTTCATGTCATAAGGATGATATTAAATTTCTTGTTGGAAACAGTGCAAGCAAGAAGACAGTGTAGCAGCTGCTTTAAAGTACTAAAATAAATTCTATAGAATTCTATAACTAGAACCTAGAATTCTATACCTAGCAAAATATCTTTCAAAAATGAAGGTGAGGGGAGAGGAACCAAGATGGCGGAGTAGAAGGACGTGCTCTCACTCCCTCTTATGAGAACACCAGAATCACAACTAGCTGCTGGACCATCATTGACAGGAAGACACTGGAACTCACCAAAAAAAATACCCCACATCCAAAGACAAAGGAGAAGCCACAATGAGACGGTAGGAGGGGTGCAATCAGAGTAAAATCAAATCCCATGACTGCTGGGTGGGTGACTCACAGACTGGAGAACACTTTATACCACAGAAGTCCACCCACTGGAGTGAAGGTTCTGAGCCCCACGTCAGGCTTCCCAACCCGGGGGTCCGGCAACGGGAGGAGGAATTCCTAGAGAATCAGACTTTGAAGGCTAGTGGGATTTGATTGCAGGACTTCGACAGGACTGGGGAAAACAGAGACTCCACTCTTGGAGGACATACACAAAGTAGTGTGCTCATCGGGACCCAGGGAAAGGAGCAGTGACCGCAGGGGAGACTGAACCAGACCTGCCTGCTGGTGTTGGGGGGTCTCCTGCAGAGGCGGGGGGTGGCTGTGTCTCACCGTGAGGACAAGAACAGTGTCAGCAGAAGTTCTGGGTAGTACTCCTTGGTGTGAGCCCTCCCAGAGTCTGTCATTAGCCCCACCAAAGAGCCCAGGTAGGCTCCAGTGTTGGGTTGCCTCAGGCCAAACAACCAACAGGGAGGGAACCCAGCCCCACCCATCACCAGTCAAGTGGATTAAAGTTTTACTGAGCACTGCCCACCAGAGCAACAGTCGGCTCTACCCACCACCAGTCCCTCCCATAAGGAAATTTGCACAAGCCTCTTAGATAGCCTCATCCACCAGAGGGCAGACAGCAGAAGCAAGAAGAACTACAATCCTGCAGCCTGTGGAACAAAAACAACATTCACAGAAAGATAGACAAAATGAAAAGGCAGAGGGCTATGTACCAGATGAAGGAACAAGATAAAACCCCAGAAAAACAACTCAATGAAGTGGAGATAGGCAACCTTCCAGAAAAAGAATTCAGAATAATGATAGTGAAGATGATCCAGGACCTCGGAAAAAGAATGGAGGCAAAGATCGAGAAGATGCAAGAAATGTTTAACAAAGACCTAGAAGAATTAAAGAACAAACAAACAGAGATGAACAATACAATAACTGAAATGAAAACTACACTGGAAGGAATCAATAGCAGAATAACTGAGGCAGAAGAACGGATAAGTGACCTGGAAGACAGAATGGTGGAATTCACTGCTGCGGAACAGAATAAAGAAAAAGGAATGAAAAAAAATGAAGACAGCCTGAGAGACTTCTGGGACAACATTAAATGCAACAACATTTGCATTATAGGGGTCCCAGAAGGAGAAGAGAGAGAGAAAGGCCCCAAGAAAATATTTGAAGAGATTATATTCAAAAACTTCCCTAACATGGGAAAGGAAATAGCCACCCAAGTCCAGGAAACGCAGCAAGTCCCATACAGGATAAACCCCAAGGAGAAACACACCGAGACACATAGTAATCAAATTGGCAAAAATTAAAGACAAAGAAAAATTATTGAAAGCAGCAAGGGAAAAATGACAACATACAAGGGAACTCCAATAAGGTTAACAGCTGATTTCTCAGCAGAAACTCTACAAGCCAGGAGGGAGTGGCATGATATATTTAAAGTGATGAAAGGGAAGAACCTACAACCAAGATTACTCTACCTGGCAAGGATCTCATTCAGGTTCAATGGAGAAATCAAAAGCTTTACAGACAAGCAAAAGCTAAGAGAATTCAGCACCACCAAACCAGCTCTACAACAAATGCTAAAGGAACTTCTCTAAGTGGGAAACACAAGAGAAGAAAAGGACCTACAAAAACAAACCCAAAACAATTAAGAAAATGGTCAGAAGAACATACATATCGATAATTAACTTGAACGTGAATGGATTAAATGCTCCAACCAAAAGACACAGGCCTGCTGAATGGATACAAAAACAAGACCCATCTATATGCTGTCTACAAGAGACCCACTTCAGACCTAGGGACACATACAGACTGAAAGTGAGGGGTTGGAAAAAGATATTCCATGCAAATGGAAATCAAAAGAAAGCTGGAGTAGCAATACTCATATCAGATAAAATAGACTTTAAAATAAAGAATGTTACAAGAGACAAGGAAGGCCACTACATAATGATCAAGGGATCAATCCAAGAAGAAGATATAACAATTATAAATACATATGCACCCAACATAGGAGCACCTCAATACATAAGGCAAATGCTAACAGCTATGAAAGAGGAAATCGACAGTAACACAATAATGGTGGGGGACTTTAACACCTCACTTACACCAATGGACAGATCATCCAAAATGAAAATAAATAAGGAAACAGAAGCTTTAACTGACACAATAGACCAGATAGATTTAAGTGATATTTATAGGACATTCCATCCAAAAACAGCAGATCACACTTTCTTCTCAACTGCACACGGAACATTCTCCAGGATAGATCACATCTTGGGTCACAAATCAAGCCTCAGTAAATTTAAGAAAATTGAAATCATATCAAGCATCATTTCTGACCACAACGCTATGAGATTAGAAATGAATTACAGGGAAAAAAATGTAAAAACCACAAACACATGGAGGCTAAACAATACGTTACTAAATAACCAAGAGATGGCTGAGGAAATTAAAAAATACCTAGAGACAAATGACAATGAAAACACGACGATCCAAAACCTATGGGATGCAGCAAAAGCAGTTCTAAGAGGGAAGTTTATAGCTATACAAGCCTACCTCAAGAAACAAGAAAAATCTCAAATAAACAATCTATCCTTACACCTAAAGGACCTAGAGAAAGAAGAGCAAGCAAAACTCAAAGTTAGCAGAAGGAAAGAAATCATAAAGATCAGAGCAGAAATAAATGAAATAGAAACAAAACAATAGCAAAGATCAATAAAACTAAAAGCTCGTTCTTTGAGAAGATAAACAAAATTGATAAACCATTAGCCAGACTCATCAAGAAAAAGAGGGAGAGGACTCAAATCAGTAAAATTAGAAATGAAAACGGAGAAGTTACAACAGACACCGCAGAAATACAAAGCATCCTAAGAGACTACTACAAGCAACTCTATGCCAATAAAATGGGCAACCTGGAAGAAATGGACAAATTCTTAGAAAGGCATAACCTTCCAAGACTGAACCAGGAAGATATAGAAAATATGAACAGACTAATCACAAGTAATGAAGTTGAAACTGTAATAAAAATCTTCCAACACACAAAAGTCCAGGACCAGATGGCTTCACAGGTGAATTCTGTCAAACATTTAGGGAAGAGCTAACACCCATCCTTCTCAAACTCTTTCCAAAAATTGCAGAGGAAGGAACACTGCCAAACTCATTCTATGAGGCCACCATCACCCTGATACCAAAACCAAGCAAAGATTCTATAAAAAAAGAAAATTACAGAGCAATATCACTGATGAATATAGATGCAAAAATCCTCAACAAAATACTACACATTGAAAGGATTAACAACAACACATTAAAAGGATCATACACCATGATCAAGTGGGATTTATCCCAGGGATGCAAGGATTCTTCAATATATGCAAATCAGTCAATGTGATACACCATATTAACAAATTGAAGAATAAAAACCATATGATCATCTCAATAGATGCAGAAAAAGCTTTTGACAAAATTCAACACCTATTTAGGACAAAAACTCTCCAGAAAGTGGGCACAGAGGGAACCTACCTCAACATAATAAAGGCCATATATGACAAACCCACAGCAAACATCATTATCAATGGTGAAAAACTGAAAGCATTTCCTCTGAGATCAGGAAGAAGACAAGGATGTCCACTCTCGCCACTATTATTCAGCATAGTTTTGGAAGTCCTAGCCACGGCAATCAGAGAAGAAAAAGAAATAAAAGGAATACAAACTGGAAAAGAAAAAGTAAAACTGTCACTGTTTGCAGATGACAAGATACATAGAGAATCCTAAAGATGCCACCAGAAAACTACTAGAGCTAATCAATGAATTTGGTAAAGTTGCAGGACACAAAATTAATACACAGAAATCTCTTGCATTCCTATACACTAATGATGAAAAATCTGAAAGAGAAATTAAGGAAACACTCCCATTTACCATTGCAACAAAAAAATAAAATACCTAGGAATAAACCTACCTAGGGAGACAAAAGACCTCTATGCAGAAAACTGTAAGACACTGATGAAAGAAATTAAAGATGATACCAACAGATGGAGAGATATACCATGTTCTTGGATTGGAAGAATCAATATTGTGAAAATGACTATACTACCCAAAGCAATCTAGAGATTCAGTACAATCCCTGTCAAATTACCAATGGCATTTTTTACAGAACTAGAACAAAAAATTTCCATTACATTACATTTGAAAATCAATCACTGTAATTTGTTATATTAATAAGTTAAAAAAGAAAAACCATATGATCATTTTAGTAGATGATGCAAAGAAAGATTTTGACAACACCTAACATCCATTATTGATAAAAACTCTCAGCAGACTCAGAATAGAGGGCAACTTGGTTAATCTGACAAAGGGCATCTACAAAAAAAATACACAGCTGTCATACTTAATGGTGTAAGAGTGAATGCTTTCCCCCTAAGATCAGAAATAAGACAGGGATGTCTGTTCCCACCACTTCCGTTGATCATTGTACCGGAGGTCCTAGCCAGTACAGTCAGGAAGAAAAACAAATAAAAGGCATCCATGTTGGAAAAGAAGAAGTAAAACAGTCTTTAGTCACAAGTGACATAATCCTCTATATAGAAAATCTGATGGAATCTACAGTAAAAGCAACTGTAAGTGAGTTTAGCAGAGTTGCAAGATACAAGATCAATATACAGATATTAATTATATTTCTGTATTCTAGCAACAAGCAATTAGAAAGTGAAATATGAAAACCAAACAATTAGGAAGTGAAATTTATGCCACAGTTACAAAAAATGTGAAATAAAGATAAAATTTAGCAAAAGATGTAAAAGACAGGTACACTGAAACCTACAAAATATTAAACAGAGAAAACACAGGAAATTTGATGGAGAGAAATGGAGAGAGATTGAGTCAGAAGACAATATCATTAAGATGTTATTTCTACTCAGGTATATTTATGGATTCTACACAATCTCAATCAAAATTCCTGTAGGATTTTCTTGTAGAAATGCCAAAGCTGGTTCTAAAATTCATATGGAATGCAAAGAATCTAGAATAGTAAGACAGCTCTGATAGAGAACAAAGCTAAAGGGCTAACACTACCTGATTTCAAGAATTATTATATGGCATAATCAAAACAGCATGATATTCGCATCAAGATAGGGAAATAGGTCCATGGAAGGAGAAGGGAGTTCAGAAATAAACCCTGAGTTTTGACAAAGGCACAAGGCCTTTGTAGTGGAAAACAATTGTATATCCATATGCAGCAGAATGTGATTCAGTGTCATTCTGTGTATTTTAAGAGTGTTGATTTTTGTTTTGGCCAACAAGTTACCTGAAGATCAGTTTGATCCTTTCAACACTTTTTTAAAAACCTTGTTAGGGAGGTCTAGTGTAGGCCTTACTCTAGGACTAGTTTAGCTCTGCTACTAAGACATGACCCATTAAAGGTCTCTCTGAATGTTCCAGTAGTTCAGCAAGGTCTCTCCTCAGCCTGGCAGGAATGTGAATGTCTCCCAGCCTGTGTGATCTCTGATGGTTGTTAATTTATAGTTCCTGGGTAATTGTTCTTACCCAGCCTCATGAAGATTCACCCCACGCATGAGCAGTTCAGTATTCAGATGACTCAAGGAGCCCTTTGTATAGATTTCTGGTGCCTTTTCTCTATGCTCTCATCTCTGGTGCCCTGCCCTGTAAATTATGTTCACCCCAGCCTCCCCAGACTCTGACCTCTGTCTCCTTAGCTCAGCAGAATCACCTTGCTATGCTTGTGCTATACTCTGAAAAGCCTCCAGACAAGAAGCTGGAGTGAGTGACCTTAGGGCTCACTTCACTGTTTGTCTTCACTCAGGGAAGTCAAATAGGTCTGAACTACCTGTTTTCCAATGTCTGAATAAAGGGTCTTTTTCCCCCATATATTTTGTTTAATATTCTAGTTGTTTACAATGGGAGGGCAAGTCACAGCAGTTATTTAGTCATGATTAGAAGTGAATGTCTTTCACAACTTAGTTTTCATTGAAAATTTTTGTATTCTTAATTTGTTATTTTTAATAAATTGCATATTTATAATAGCGGGTACAACTGGAAAAGACAGATCTGGGAGTAAAGACTATTGATTTTTGCATATAGTTTATCTGGTGGGAGCAGAATGCTTTGTAGTCTGGGGTGGGGGAAGGCAGGCTCAGGTGTTCAGCAGTTGGTTTGTTTTACAGTGGAACTGAATGGAGAGAATCAAATAAAAACAAAGCAGCTAAATTGTGGTCCATTAAGAAACCTGTTGCAGTACTCAGTTACCTTTCGGAGGTTTCAGGATGGGGCAGGTTATTTAGATGAACCTGGAAAAGCTATCACCAAAGTTCCTCTGAGGGAATTCCCTGGCGCTCTAGTGGTTAGGACTCTGCGCTCTCACTGCCGAGGGCCCGGGTTCAATCCCACAAGCTGGGCAGTGCGCCAAAGGAAAGAAAAGCTGTTCTGAAATTCAGGAAAACCAAATGAGTATTATCTGTAAAAACTGACAGGATTTGGATTATCTAGATGAGGAGTTTAGGAGGCACAGGGGAGAAATGATACTTGGTATATATAACCTGGAAAACTATTTTAATTGTGTATTTCCCAGGTTAGGAAATCAAAACTATTATACTGCTCAAGACCAAGCTTTATTTAAGTTCATGACAATTATTTTTAGTAAAGAAAGAAAATTTAGCATTCTCTTTTCTGGTCTTGCTGGGGTTAATTTTTGTATCTTCCTTATATACTTCTGAGATTTTCTCCTCATGGTTTTATAAGACATTTTGGTATTTAATATTTTGTTAGGTTTGATAACATCCAATTCTGGATTTAAATAATACCTTTCACCAGAACTTTTAAGAAAATAATCCATTAGTCTTCTCATACATGCACCTTTCCTAGAGTTTCAATCAATATAAACTGCTTACATGATTTATAATTTACTCAAATATTTCAAACTAATGACATTTGTCTTTTTCATCTTTTTGCATGTAGATACCATTATAGTTGGGTTAATGGAAGAAATACTCCTCCATAATGTAATATGCTCTATTCCAGAATGTTGACTGGATTCATTCTACTACTTATATTCCTCTTGATTTTCAAATAAGGATTATTAATTTTTTTGTTTTCTTTTGTTCATGCCCTCATTTCAGAAAAAATGAAGATGAATAAAGTATCTCGTTGTAACATTAACCGTAGAAACATCTTTGGAGAGAACTTACTGTATAAAGCTGCTCTGAACAACGACGCTAATCTTGTTCATCATTATATGAAGAAAGGTGGAGATGTTAATCAGCCAAGTTATGCTGGTAGGCTGTGGTTACCACTTACAGTTATCTTAAGAGTGGTTTGTAGTTTCAGCTGAGTCACTACTATGTAAGTATGGCAAAGTGGGCCTAAGGCAAGTCTCAAACAGAAAGCTTCCAGGTAATTTTTCTACTTAGGCAGTGCTTCACCATCATCTCCCAGGGAAGTGGTAAGATAGGGGGGGAGAGGCAGGAGAAGAACATTACATTTCACCTTCAAAGATTATGCCTGCCTTCAAAGGTTATGCCTTCAAAGGCCCACTGCACCAGGTGGGCCATGTGCAGTAGCATTACACAGAAGGATGGGGTTCCTGGGGCTGGCTTGCTGGCTTTGTGTGGGCATTTTTACTATGAGACTCAGCTTTTAATGGAAGATAAGTGAGGTTCAAAGCTGAAAGAAGCTTATGGTACATTGAGCTTCAGGGAAAATTGATGATAAAATGGTAGATGTACAGCAAGGACAATTGCCAGGGAAATGGAGAGAACAGACTATGAGGTAGAGAGGGTGGGGCAGGAAGCTCAGAAAGAACAGTCTTTCTGCAAGGCTAGGTCTCTGTACAGTCTTCCTGTGGGGAGAACCTGATACGTTCTCCTGGAGAGGAATGATTCCTTAAAGGCACGTAAGTACTTAAAACACTGAGCAGCACTGTGTCCATACTTTTACTATTGTTTCTAGACTTTCTCGGGGTATGAAACAATGCACAAAGTCTTATGGTACACAGAGATCAGCAGCACGATCCATGGACAAGCAGGTGATTACAAGTGCACCCCCAGTACTTACTTTAGCAGCACCTGGATTTATACTATAATCAGGGTTTTAAAGACTATTATTCTAAGTCTCACACCCAGTTCATCCATTATGGTCTTACAGCTCTCAACCTTGGATCCTTACTTGCTAGCCAGAGCACTTGCTCCTTTGATTTTGAGAAATATATGGTTCTTTCTCTTAGTCTCTATGTGCTCCTTAAGTTTAGGAGTAGTTCTGCATGCCAATAACTGGACTTTATGGATTTCCCAAGCATCAGTCTTAACATGTTTCTTTTCATTAACCTTTTTTTCTGTGCCATCACTAACATCCCCAGTTGCTATTCCCTGCTTGTCTTTGGCCAGGCAGTGACCTTCTCCTCACTTCCCTAGGTACTTCTGTGACCTTCATGAATTCTTTATCCTTCCATATTTTCCAGACTTTTTGAACTCTCTTGTTTTCTATTTTTTCTTCTCAATTTGCATCTTAATCTGACCTTTACTACTTCTGGCTACCACATCCCACAGAATTGCAGAGGGCAGTGTTTGCAAAGGGTTGTCCATAAGCCATTTTCGTAAGAGTCACTTAAAATATTTGTTCAAAATGCAACCTTTACTTCACCCTCCCAAAGCACACACACACACACAAAATCACAATCAAAATCTGTAGGTTAAAATCTGGAAATCAAGTTCCCTAGATGATTTTTATTCTCATTAATGTTCAAGAACTACTGACAAGAGGTGTATGGCCTCCATATAATTCAATGTAGTGAGCTTTTACCGTATTCCTCCTCTGTGCCAGATACTATGAAAACAAAAAGATAAACAGTATCTACTAGGAAGGTTTAAATAAATTTATTTTGTGAGATAATCCAATAAAGGCTTAAGTGCCTTTTGAGGAATTAACAAAACGTTATAGTAACAGACCAATGGTCTTTTTATAGATAACATTTGCATTTTATAAGTCCTCATTTACATTTTGTGATATCTTTGATTTAAAAAACCAATTTCAATAATTCTTTATCTATCAAAACCAAGGGTGACAACCATGAAGTAGCCTGAAGATAAATTCTGAATACCTAAAATAGATCTAATAAAGCTTCTTTGCTAAAACTCTCTCAGATCAATGACTTGAGCATTATTTTACACAGAATCCTATCTGATTCCTAAGCCTATGACACATTAGAACTGAAAAGAAAGGTTGGCTTAGGTCAGGATATTGATAATAGCAAGAAGTTTAAGCCAACAGCAAGGCAAGAGACATAAAAAATGAGAGGCAAAATTGTTGAGGACTGTAATGAAGAGAGTGCACTTTATATTTCTGTGGGTGTTAACAATTGCTGCATTAGATCATATAACTAATATTATTATGATCTTGAATCTTTTTAAACAAATGCGTTAAATTATATTGTCTTCATAGGAAATTTCACTCTTATAAACCTTTGAAGAAATTTCCTCCAAGATACTTAGATTTTTAAAAAGAAAAAACTGTGTTGTTTAAGGATCTCCCAACCTGCAGTTTTGGGAGATAATAAAAGATCTGTTATAAAATGTACTCCATCTTTATTTACAAGGAGTGGTTTTACAACACAGAAGGAGTAAGCCTTAGGAGAAGGGACATTCTTTGTTACATTTGATTTCTTTCTGGAATATGTAGCCCTTTATGTGGTCTAGAGTAGCCCTCTGCAGAATAAAGGTCCCTCTGGCTTTGTTGCTGCTGGGAATTTCTTTGAACCCTGGAACTGATACTGTTCATCACTGGGTCCTCCTTGCTTACTTAGGTCACACTTAAAGTAGCATTCATTTTCAGCTTCCCTCCCCAGGACCCCATCATTTACTATTAATTGCTCACATGTACTTTGTTTTCTTTGGGAATTTTCTGAAGTAAATTTAGTGTATGAGACTGGCTTTTTCTTGGAAGCCAGACAGTTGCTTTACATTTACCTTATCTTTTAGTCATTCTGAGCTCAGGGAAAACAAACATCTTTTGTTATAGTTATTTTCTCATTCCTGTAGCAGCCATTTCTGTCCCCTTTAGGAAACTAATTTTTATTGTAGTTTAAGCAAAACCTAAATAAGGAAAGGAAGTTTCCTAGAAGGAAAATAATCATCTGCATTCCAAAGTTAATAACTTTTGGATTTCTGATACTTCATTTTTCATCCCACCAAACCTAGACTGTGGCAAATAATCAAGTTAACCAGTGTACATTATCAGTAAGCAAATTTCCACTGGTTTACAGGTCCCAGAACCTAAATAGCAATTAGTTCACGCTTTTTATTGGAGACAGTACTTTGGGGAAAGAGAGTTTTTATATTATTTTTTTAAAAATAGATCTTAAATAGTTATCTTCCAAAAGTTCACATTTATTTGAAAATTTTTATGAAATTATGAAAAATTTCAAACATACAGAAAAGTTGAAAGAATTGAACAGTGAACATCCATATACTTAATTTCTAGATTCTCCATATTTGTTTTTGTTACATACTTATTGTAAAGGGAAACACTCATGTGTTTCTCCTCTATTCACACCCAGATACGTGGGTTTTCCACACATTGAACAATTCTTCCACACCAGCTGGGTATCCTGCAATTCAATTCAATTCTGACACTAGACATTGTTAGTGTAGACTCCACAGATTAAGACATCAGTCCCATGAGGCTGACCCCCACTTCAGATGCCAATCACAAGTAGGAGATCACCAGGTTACCCACAGGTTTCATTCACCTTGGCTACAAACTGGGGGTTACCATGACCCATTTCTTGGATTTGATCATTTCCTAGAACAGCTCATGGACTCAAGGAAACACTTAACTTATATTTACCAGTTTATTATATAATAAAGCATATGATTAAGGATACAGATGAAAAGCCAGATAAAAAGGGTACATAAGGTGAGGTCTGGAAGGGTCCGAAACACAGGAAATTCTGTCTCCATGGAATTGGGGCGTGCTGTCCTCTCAGCATTCAGATGTGTTCACCAACCTGGATAAGCTCTCCAAACCCCATACTGTGGGGATTTTTATGGAGACTTCATCACATAGGCATGATCGATTATTAAATCCATTTCTAGCCCCTCTCTCCTTTCTGAAGAACAGAGGCAGACCTGAAAGTTCCAGCTTCTAATTATGACTTGGTCTTTTTGGTGACCAGCCTCATCTATGAGCCCACCAAAACTTGCCTCATTGGAACAAAATACACTTATATCTCCCAGGAAATTCCAAGGGATTTTAGGAGCTCTGAGACAGATTCTCCTATCATTCAGGAAATTACAAAGGTCTTGGAAATTCTGTATCAGGAACTAGGGTCAAAGACTATAAGGACAAAAGATCATCCTGCCACCCCTGTTTACAAGGGTTTTAGGAGCTCTGTGTTAGGAACCAGGGGGCAGAGGCCAGTATACATATTTTTTATTTTTTAAATTATTCTTTCAACTCCAACATGGCTTTCTCAAACATTTATTTCTTTATTATTTTTAAAAATTGAAGTTTAGTTGATTTACACTATTATGTTAGTTTCAGGTATACAACATAGTGATGCAATATTTTTATATGTTATACTCCATTTAAAGTTAATACAAAATAATGGCTATATTTCCCAGTCCTGTACAATATTTCCATATTGCTTATGTATTTTGTACATAGTAGATTGTGTCTCAGTAGATTGTGTCTCTTAATTCCCTACCCCTTTCTTGCCCCTCCCCACTTCCCTCTATCCACTGGTAGCCATTACTTTTTACTCTATATGTGTAAGTCTGTTTCTGTTTTGTTATATACATTTCTTTTTAATTTTTAGATTTCACACATGTCATACATATAGTATTTGTCTTTCTCTGTTGTATTTCGCTAAGCATAGTACTCTCTAGGTCCATCCACATTGTTGCAAATGACAGATTCCATTCTTTTTTATGGCTGAATAATATTCCATTGTGTGTGTGTGTGTGTGTGTGTGTGTGTGTGTGTGTGTGTGTGTGTACCACATCTTCTTTTTCTGTTCTTCATTGTTGGGCACTTAAGTTGCTTCCAAATCTTGACTATTTGTAAATAATGCTGCTGTGAACGTTGAGGTGCATGTATCTTCAAATTAGTGTTTTCATTTTCTTCAGATACATACCCAGCAGTAGAATTGCTGGATCATAAGGTAGTTCTGTTTTTTGGTTTTTGAGGAACTTCCATACAGTTTTCCATAGTGGCTGTACCAATTTACATTTCCACCAACAGTGTACAAGGGTTCTCTTTTCTCTGCTTCCTCACCAGCCTTTGTTATTTGCAGACTTTTTGATGATAGCCATTTTGACAGTTGTGAGGTGATATCTCATTGTGGTTTTGATTTTCATTTCTCTGATAATTTTTCATTTTGGGCATCTTTTCATGTGCCTGTTAGCCAGCTGTATGTCTTCTTTGGAAAAATGTCTGTTCAGGTCTTCTGCCCATTTTTTGATTGGCCTGTTTGTTTTTTGATATTGAGTTGTATGAGCTGTTTATGTATTTTGGATATTAACCTCTTATTGGTCATATCATTTGCAAATGTTTTCTCCCATCCAGTACATTGTCTTTTTGTTTTGTTGATGGTTTCCTTTGCTGTGCAAAAGCTTTTCAGTTTAACTAGGTCCCATTCATTTATTTTTGCTTTTGTTTCCTTCATCTTAAGAGACAGATCCAAAAAAATATTGCTATGATTTATGTCAAAGTGTGTTCTGCCTATGTTTTCTTCTGGGAGTTTTCCCATCTTACATTTACATCTTCAATCCTTTTTGAGTTTATTTTTGTATATGGTGTAAGAAAATGTTCTAATTTCATTCTGACAACCTCTGCCTGTCTAATTGGGGGTAATTAGTCGATTTTCATTTAATATATTTGGATTTACTGCCATTTTACTTGTGTTTCTTGTGTCTTCATCTATTTGGTTTTGTCTTTGCATTATTTTGTAGTGATTACTCTAGGGATTACAATATACATTTTTAATATTTTATAGTCTTCTTAGAGTTAATATTGTAATACTTCATATAAAATGTAAGAACATCAAATACATCTCCCTTTTCCTTTTTTTTTTAAATAAATTTATTTATTTATTTTTGGCTATGTTGGGTCTTCATTGCTGTGCGTGGTCTTTCTCTAGTTGCAGTGAGTGGGGGCTACTCTTCGTTGCTGTGTGCAGGCTTCTCATTGCAGTGGCTTCTCTTGTTGTGGAGCGTGGGCTCTAGGCACACGGGCTTCAGTACTTGTGGCACACAGGCTCAGTAGTTGTGGCTCGTGGGCTCTAGAGCACAGGCTCAGTAGTTGCGGCACATGCGCTTAGTTGCTCCGTGACATGTGGGATCTTCCTGGCTCAGGGCTTGAACCCATGTCGCCTGCATTGGCAGGCGGATTCTTAACCACTGTGCCACCAGGGAAGCCCCTCCCTTATCCTTTATGTTATGTCTGTCGCATATATTACATGTATATACAGGATAAACTCCAAAACATAAAGTTATAATTTTTGCTTTAAGTAGCCTTGTGTATTTTAAGGAAATTTATAGAAAATAAATTCTATTAACTATATATTTACCAGTTTTGGTGCTCTTCATTTCTTCCTCAAGGCTTTCTAATTAATACTATTGGAGAAATTCCTTCTATAGACGTTCTTAACTGGAGTGTCCCCTCAAAGGGGACATTTGGTAGTTTCTGGAAACATTTTTAGTTTTTACAACTGGAATGGGCAGCAGGGTACTACTGGCATCTGATGGATTAAGACCAGGGATACTGCTAAACATCCTACAGTGCCCAGAACATTTAGCCCAAAATGTCAGTGCCAAGGTTGAGAAACTGGATTATGGAGAAGGTTCTGAAAATGTTAGTGCCAAGATTGAGAAACTCTGGTTTATGGAAGGAAAGAATGAAGCACACTTTAACTTGCAACTTTTTATGTTTTCTTATATCAATCGTATGATTTTTTGGAGTTTAGATATCTTTGACTTACACCATTAAATCTGGCTAGCAAAGGAAGAAGATATTTATTTGGATAACTGGTTTTCTTGGAGCAGTTTGTGGTATGTTTGTTGAATTTACTGTAACTAACTTTTTGCAAATAGGGAGAAAAGAAATATACAGTTGACCCATGAACAACGTGGGAGTTAAGGGTGCTAACCCTCTGTGTGGTCAAAAATCTGAGAATAAGTTACAGTTACAGCCCTCCGTATCCATGGTTACTCCTTCAGCTAACCTCCGATTGTGTAGTGCTGTAGTATTTACTGTTGGAAAAAAATCTGTGTATAAGGTAAACCTGCATAGTTCAAACCCATGTTGTTCATGAGTCGACTGTATACTTTTGAACTGACTTCTGCGTAGTCTTGCTGGCTGGGTGGGTTATTTTAATGGAAGTACCTTGAGTTACAAATAAGGCTTTTCCCCCTCTTCTCTGCAGAAAAGTAGCCTGCAACCAGCATTCTCTATGAGCTAATAATGACCCCCTTACAGCCTTTTTATTTGAGGGGGGCAAAAATAGTTTCAAATATTTTACTTATTTTCATATTTTTCCATATTAACACCAACAGAATTAGGGGTAGGAATTTTATTTGTCCATCAGATTTATTGAATCCACAAATAATACAGGTTGCTTTCATGGTGAGATTATCTTGTCTCGTATAACCAAAATATTTTTAAAGCAACAACTTAGAATTAGAGTTCTTATTTTAAGGGCAAGCACAAACATTATTAAGATGCCAAATATAAACAAACACCATTTCTTTTTTGTGTAACAGGTTGGACAGCACTTCATGAAGCTAGTGTAGGAGGATTTTATCAGACAGCAAGTGAACTATTAAAGGGTGGAGCAGATGTAAATATCAGAGGAATGTACCAGATCACTCCCCTACATGATGCTGTGATGAATGGACATTATAAGGTACTGTGATTCTTTTGTTGGCAGAGCAAACACTACATTCTGCAAGTATTAAAAATCTCTGGGACCAAGCAATAGAAAAACAGATAGGGATCCAGTTTCAGTTCATTCTGCTAATCAATACTCAGAATTCATAATAAAATTTTACTGTGTGATGGATCATTTGTGCCTAATGTGGTAGATCCCATTTTACATGTTACTTTTAATAACTTCAGAATGCGTATTTTGGTTATACACAGTATTTTTAAAATTTCTTTAGACTCTTTTTGTATGGTTCTTTATAGGCTTTAGGAGAACATTTCCTTCTTAGAGTGTTACACAGTGATGTCCAGCCCTGATAGCAGGCTTACAGCTTTTTGTAGTCTAGTGTTACTTTCAGAGTCAGACTAAGACATGAGAACCTCCCAGGTTTTAATGATCAGCCAGTACACACCAGCACAGAGGTACCAGTGGTTATAGTATCAAAATACTATAATTCTATACAAGTTGGTTAATAGTAGCTTCAATAATGGTAATATTAATTAAGATTATGAATTCCAGCACACTTGCTTTATCATATATGTTCTGAGCTTCCTAGACATTTTTCTGGTCCAGGAACTGCATTGGTCTGAGGCACTTGTGAAAATAGCTTATTATTTATTTCAAGTATTGGAAGTTGCCTCTGGGTTTAAAACCTCTAGGGTAGGAGAGGGGGCTAATCAACAAGGCTCAGGAAGATCTGTTCAGTGTTCCTCCAGAAGAAATGCCTACCACAGGTAAAACTGGGGAAGGCTGCCAGGAACCATGGGCGTAGACAAATAGGACATATCCCTTCCTAGTTTGGAGGGTTTAGGTGGTTTTGCTTTTTTTGGATAATGTATCACCTGACGGTAGGTGGTCATTCCTGCACATTTTGTAGAGGGCTTGGGGGAGAAAATTCTGCCTTGGACCTAATTTAATGGCCAGAAGAATGCTAGAACAAGTGATGGTGTGAGCCCTCTCTCTGTCTTTTATCTGCTCTTCAAAACTGGCCTCTAGCAGAGAAACCTCATGCCAAAGCATTTCTTCTCTCTCTCCATGGTCCATCCGCTCTCCAACTTGCCAGGGCTGACCTATCCTGGTCAAGAATCTTTTCTCCCTTTGGGTAATATGAGCCGTGGGTGATTTATACCTTTTTTTCTTTTCTTTCTCAGTTCTTCCTTTGTTCCTCCTGATAACTTGGCTCCAATTAACTTCTGCCTCACAGGCTATAACTAGCAGTCTTCTTTCTGGCCTTTGCAGATATGTAGCCTTCTCTTGTACCCTTAGTGAAGTAAAAGGGACCAAAGACACAGGCCTCTAACTCCTGAAGTATCCTGTGGTATATAAATATTTGAGATGTTGAATTGGAGGTTCATTGACAATGTTGCTGGGATTCACAGATATTGAAAAGATATCCCCCACACATGGTGATTATGCATTCCATTTGTGTCTGGAGTGAGCTTTCTTATAAAGTTTGATTGTATATTCTATTACACTTTAAAAAGTCATACCACATCAACAGGCCGGAGCATGGATGGTGTTTTGTTGTTGTTGGGAGTATTTTTTTAAAACCCCAGACATCATACCATTTTATCCATAAATACTTGTACCTGCATCTCTAACAGATAAGGACATTTTTTTCCACACCCACATTTTTTATCATCTTACCTTATAAAAATTGAAATTTTAAATACCACTTAATAATATCTAGTCCATATTTAAATTTCCCCAAATTATCTAAAAATGTTTTTTATTACAAGTTTTTGTTTGAATCATGATCTATCAATGTCTGTACTTTTCATGTCTTTGTTATGTCTCTTAAGTGTGTGTGGTTTTTTTAAAGGTTTATTATTTATTTATTTAATTTATTTTTGGCTGCATCGGGTCTTAGTTGTGGCATACTGGATCTTCACTGAGGCATGCGGGATTTTTCGTTGTGGCGCGCGGGCTCTTTGTTATAGTGCTCGGGCTTCTCTCTAGTTGTGGCATGCGAGTTTTCTCTTCTCTAATTGTAGTGCCCAGGCTCCAGAGTGTGTGGGCTCTGTAGTTTGCAGCACGTGGGCTCTAGTTGAGGTGCAGGAGCTTAGTAGTTGTGGCATGCAGGCTTAGTTGACCTGCGGCATGCGGGATCTTAGTTCCCTGACTAGGGATTGAACCTGCGTCCCCTGCATTGGGAGGTGGATTCTTTACCACTGGACCACCAGAGAAGTCCCTCTTAAGTATGTTTTAATCTATAACAGTTCTTCCTATATTTTCTTTTGTGTGTGTCTTCTAGAACCTGGGTCATTTGTCTTATAGAATTTCCTAAATTCTGGATTTGACTGACTTTATCTATGTTTCTTGCCATATTTTCTCTAAATGGTGTTTTAATGTAAAAACTATCAGAGACCACAATCTGGGTGCTATGTGTGCTCATTGCTATTGGATGTCATTGTTTTTAGGCATTTTCAGTGAAATGTATACTTTTAGAAAGAAAAACAAATCATGAGTTCTTACTGATATTTCCATTTCAGACTTAATATTATAGATTCATAATAACTTTGATTTTATACTTGTATCTCTTTTTCTAATATCCTCCAAACTGAAAAGGAACTTTGAGACTGGAAAACAAAGCAGGCAATTCCATAAAGTGCAATTGTGAAGTTTATTGTGGGTAGCTTACATACTGGCAGGATTGGGCAGACACAATCCAGAGGCATTCACAGCTGTGCTCCTCACCACTGAAAGGAGCACAGGGAGATTTAAAGCGGCCAAAGCTAACAACAGAATCTGACTACCAAATGAGAAGCATGTCCACACTAACTGGAACTGGAGATTTTTCCTCCCCCTGGGGGGTCTCATGACCATTAAGCATCTGTGTCAACAGAAGACACTCTTCCAGTTTTCTGTCAGCAAGGGTAAAAGTTGACAGGGAATTTATCTGGCTTGGGCACATTCCTTTGTTGAGTAGGCTAAAGCTTAATCATGCAGAAAGGGGAGGGGTAGGACTTCAGACCTAAGATAGAGCTGACAAAATGGAGTCAGTGTGGTTCAGCCACACAGAAGTCAGCTGATTCTAGAGGGAGGAAAGCACTAGAGTCAATAATACGATTAAAGGTGAAAAGCCACGGGCAAGCCTTAAGTAGCAGTGTATTTCCTCATGGGGCCTACTGTTCGATGAACTAAATAAGTGGGGATTGTGAGGCCAGCCACTTACTGAAATTGCTCTGCTTGTTCCAGTTAAGAACATGTGGTAATCTTAAAATATGTCCACAAATTCTTTAACAGTCCTCCCTTCGAAAGGTGGATCCTGATTCCTCTCCTCAGGAGGGTAGGCTGGAGTTTCAGTGAGTTGCTTCTAACAAACACAGTGTGGCAGGAGTGACACAGTACATGACTTCTAAGACTAGGTTGAAAACTGTTGCAGCTTCTTCCTTGTTCTCTCACTCACTTGTTCAGCAACGCTGGGAGAAGCCAGATGTCATTTCGTGCAGCCACTCAAGCAGCTCCATGGAGAGGTTCACGTGGCAGTGGACAAAGGCCTCCTGCCCACAGCCATGTGAGTGAGCCATCTTAGAAAGATCCTCCAATCCCAGGCAAACTTTTGTTTATTTTTTAATTTTTAAATTTTTTAAAATAAATTTATTTTATTTATTTATATTTGGCCGCATTGGGTCTTCATTGTTGCATGTGGGCTTTCTCTACTTGCGGCGAGCAGGGGCTACTCTTCGTTGCGGTGCACGGGCTTCTCATTGCAGTGGCTTCTCTTGTTGCAGAGCATGGGCTCTAGGCACGTAGGCTCAGTAGTTGTGGCACGTGGGCTCAGTAGTTGTGGTTCGCGGGCTCTAGAGTGCAGGCTCAGTAGTTGTGCCTCACGGGCTTAGTTGCTCCGCGGCATGTGGGATATTCCCGGACCAGGGCTCGAACCGTGTCCCCTGCCTTGGCAGGTGGATTCTTAACTACTGCACCACCAGGGAAGTCCCCAGGCAAGCTTTTAGGTGATTGTATCTCCAGCCAACATTTTGACTGTAATCTCATGAGAGACCCTGAGGCAGAACCACCCACCTGTGGCCACTCCCAAATTCCTGACCCACAGAAACTATGAGATTATAAATATTTATTATTGTTTTAAGCTACTAAGTTTTGGGGTAACTTGTTAGGTAGCAACAGATAACTAATACAGAACCTAAACGCAGATTTAAAATAGGGGTAAAAAACGTAGTGGAAATAACTGATTTACTGCCATTTGGTAAGAAGAGAGTTTTTTAAAGAGGATATGTTAGTTAGGCTTCAGAATTCCTGATACCAAGCTATAGAGAGAATTGGTAAATGTGCATAGTTGGTGAAGCAGAGTATCCAGAGTCTAAAACAGAGACTGCCAAAGTAATGTATTCACTCCCTTGGGATCACCAACCCAGATTTCCAGAAAAGTGACGCTCTAGCCCTTGCCTTTTCCCTTCCTCCCATCTTCTTTCTCATGCTTGTTGATCCTGAGTTACTTTCATACTTCATGGCTTATTATTTGACATAAAACCTCAGAGGTAAGCAACACAGTTCCTTTGGCAACCCACTTATGAAACTACTTTTCCTGAAAAAAAAGTGGTACACTCTCTATTTGTATTACTAAACAAAATGTGAAGCTCCAGGAATATGAATTATAAATTTAATTGTATCTACTGTTACTTTCAATCCCCCTATCTAGCATTAAACTCCCACAGTAAAGCCATTTGAAAAGAGGAATCAAGTTACTGAGTCTTAATAATTTTTAAAAGATTTGGCTCATATTCTCCTTGTGTGTGGTGGGGCATTTTTCTTTCCTAGAATGCTTTCTTATAAAAGGAAAAATGTATATATCTTTAATCTGTATTAAATGTATATATCTTTAATTTAATGCATAAAATTTTCAGAAATTCAGATCCTTTCTCTCATTCCAGACATTAACAGAGAAATCTAGGCTTCATTTAGTATGTTATTTAAAGCCTGTTACCCACATCCTCCTTGGTCAACATTCATTTTTTTATTAAACAACATTTATTAAATATATACTCTATGCCAGATACTGAAATAGACACTGGGAATATAAAGATGATTAAGACATATATCTGTTGCAAAAACTTGGAAGCAACTTAAACGTGCATCAGTAGGGTACTGGTTAAGTAAATTATAGTACATTCATATAGTATATTCAAAAGTAAACTATTACTCAGCTGCTAAAAAGAATGATGAAGTTCAATCCATACTGATTTGGAACAATCTTCAAAGTCTGTTGCAGGGTGGGGTGGGCAGGAATGTATATAGTATATGACCACTTGTGTAAGAAAAAGTGTATGTACACAGTTATGATTCGTACATATATACCTGTTGGACTAGACTAACTCTGGAAAAGTTCAGAAGAAACTGTAACCAGAGCTGACTTAGAAAAAATAATTAGATGACTAGAGGACAAGGGTTGAGGAGGGAAACTTATTTTTCATTGTCTACTTCTCTGAGCCTTCTGTATTTTGAACCGTATTTATTAATTTCCTATTCAAAAATAATAAATTAATTTTAAAAGAAAACAGAGTCCTACCCTCAAAAAACTTGGAGTACAGGAGAGAGAAATATATAAGAAATAAGTATAATATACAGCATATTGGACATAAAATATGTACATAAAAGTAGGAAGAGGTCATTTTTCTCTAGGGGATCAGTGGGTGAGGAGGTCAGGGAGAGCTTCATAGAGGAGGTTACTCGAGGAGCAGTAACAGATTAAAGATTTACCTGTTTCTCTCTGATACCGAGGGGGAGCAGCAGCAACACAGGTCTATACAGAAGACATAGCTATTTCCTGGAACCTGTTAAAATTACATTTACTACTACAGAATGTAATCCTAATTCCTGGTATATCTGCTAGCTCCATTTCATCAGCAACTGAACCACAAACATTTCTGCCCCTCGCTCCATTCCTCCTTTCCTCCCTCTTCCTTACTTCCTCTCTCCTTTTTTTTTTTTTTTGTAAGAGAAGGCATATTTATATTAATAAATTATGATTCAGTAGCAGTTACATCAATTTTTGGTTTGGGGCAGTAATGTTACAGGAAACCCAAACTGTATTGTTGAAAGAAATATTTAATGTTGCTTAGAGTTGTATGCTGGCACACATTTATAATAATACACCTTTTGTCTGGGCTCCCTCACAAAATCTTCCTCTAGGTGGCACAGTTACTTCTTTTGAATGGAGCAGATCCTTTATTTAGAAATGACAGTGGAAAGTGTGCTTTGGATGAAGCTAAAGACTCATGTATGAAGCGTCTCCTTGAGAGATATGTTCCTAAACATCAAAAGCATCTTATATCAGGTAAAATTGAACTGCCCTGTTATATCTGTTCATCATGTCAGTAGAGAGTTATAGAAATCAAACTTGGAATTATAGAAATTAAATTGGTTTTCCTCATAAATTTTGAGAAAATCCATCCTGTGGTGTCCTTGCTCCATTCCTTTAGTTGAGCACACTGACTTGTTTGCAAATGCACCAAATGGAAGAACTCTAAAAGAACAAAGAAAGATAGTATTAAATGTACTTTCCCCCAGGATATGTATTGGAAACAGTTAAGAAAACTTTTGTAAAGTTCTGGGTCTTTTCCCCATAATCCGTTGTCTGAATAACATGGGTGATGTAACTTACATTTGGCTTTATCATTTTCCATGAATATGGCCAGGATTGTTTACTTTCATTCCTTAAGAATATTTTCTTATGGCTGTACTTTTGCCTTGTCATTCATCATTGCACTAAGTTGAACTACAAAAGAACTTGACCTGCAGTTTCAAGATTATATAAGAACTGTTTATTTTTTTATTGACGTATAATTGATTTATAATATTGTACTAGTTTCAGGTATATAATGTAGTGATTCAGTATTTTTATAGATCATACTCCATTTAAAGTTATTACAAAATGGTGGTTATATTCCCTGTGCTGTACAATATATCCTTGTTGCTTATTTATTTTATACCTAGTAGTTTGTATCTCTTAATTCCAAAACGCTATTTTGCCCCTCCCCCTTCCCTCTCCCCACTGGCAACCATTACTTTGTTCTCTATATCAGTGAGTCTGTTTCTGTTTATACATTGGTTTGTTATATACATTGGTTTGTTTTATTTTTTTAGATTCTATATATGTGATAACAGCGTATTTGTCTTTCTCTGACTTATCTCACCAAGAATAATACCCTCTAGGTATCCATGTTGTTGCAAATGGCAGCATTTCATTCTTTTTTATGGTTGAGTAATATTCCATTGTATATATATAATACTGTATCTTCTTTATCCATTCACTTGCTATGGACAGTTAGGTTGCTTCCATGTCTTGGCTATTGTAAATAGTAGTGCTGCTATGAACATTAGGGTGTGTGTATCTTTTTGAATTAGTGTTTTCATTTTCTTTGGATATATACCCAGCAGTGGAATTGCTGGATCATATGGTAGTTCTACTTTTAGTTTTTTGAGAAACCTCCATACTGTTTTCCATAGTGGCTTTAACAGTTTTCATTCCCACCAACTGTATACAAGGGCTCCTTTTTCTACAAATCCTTAACAATCTTTGTTATCTGTAGACTTTTTTTTTTTTTTTTTTTGCGGTATGCGGGCCTCCCATCGTTGTGGCCTCTCCCGTTGTGGAGCACAGGCTCCGGACGCACAGGCTCAGCGGCCATGGCTAACGGGCACAGCCGCTCCGCGGCATGTGGAATCTTCCTGGACCGGGGCACGAACCCGCGTCTCCTGCATCGGCAGGCGGACTCTCAACCACTGTGCCACCAGCGAAGCCCTTTCTGTGTTATCTTGTTTGGAAAAATATCTTTCAGGTCTTCTGTCCATTTTTTTGATTGGATTTTTTTTTTATATTGGGTTGTATGAGCTGTTTATAAATTTTGGATGTTAACCCCTTATTGGTCGTATCTTATACAAATATTTTCTCCCATTCAGTACGTCATCTTTTTGTTTTGTCAATGGTTTCCTATTCTGTGTAAAAGCTTTTCAGTTTTATGAGGTCCCATTTGTTTATTTTTTGTTTCCCTTGCCTTAGGAAACAAATCTCAAACAATATTAGTATGATTTATGTCAGAGTGTTCTGCCTGTGTTCTCTTTTAGGAGTTTTATGGTTTCTGGTCTTACATTTATGTCTTTAATCCATTTGAGTTTATTTTTGTATGTGGTGTGAGAAAATGTTCTAATTTCATTCTTTTACATTTGGCTGTCCAGTTTTACCACTTATTGAAGGCACCCTTTGTTGAAGAAACTTTCTTTTCTCCATTGTATGTTTTTGCCTCCTTTGTCATAGACTAATTGAAGATAGGTGTGTTGGTTTATTTCTGGACTCTCTATTCTGTTCCATTGATCTATGTGTCTGTTTTTGTGCCATTACTGTGCTATTTTGACTACTGTAGTATTGTATAGTCTGAAATAGGGAGCACGATACCTCCAGCTCTGTTCAGCTTTCTCTAAATTGCTTTGGCAGTTCAGGGTCTTTTGTGGTTCCATATAAATTTTGGGATTATTTGTTCTAGTTCTGTGAAAAATGTTGTGGCTATTTTGATAGGGATTGCTTTGGGTAGTATGGAAATTTTAACAGTACTCTTCCAGTCCAAGAACACAGTATATCTTCCCATGGCTTTGTATCATCTTCAGTTTCTTTCATCAGTGTTTTATAGTTTTCAGAGTATAGGTCTTTCACCTCTTTGGTTAAGTTTATTCCTAGGTATTTTATTCTTTTTGATGAGATTGTAAATGTAAATGGGATTTTTTTCTTGCTTTCTCTTTCTGATAGTTCACTATTAGTATATAGAAAAGCAACAGATTTCTGTATATTACTTATGTATCCTGCAACTTTATTAAGCAGACATATTAGAAAATGATGATAATACAATTAATTATGGAAGAATTTTTTGCCTTACAAAACCTTGCACACAGTTGCATATCTGAGTATAACTGTGGGGAATATAAAAATACTGAGTTCAGTGCCCATCTTTAACATAATTTTGTTGGGTCTGTTTTGCTTTTCCTAGAGAAATGTTTTCAGCTTTCTCAGTAAATATGGAAATTATAAATTATGGAATATTATATGTGTCAATTTTAATAGAAAGTGTTTGCATAATTTCACTTTTTCCACTTGGTTTTCTCATGGCAAAGGAGTTTTGGTTTTAGAAGTCTAGAGTCTGACTACTGGAGGCTCTTTTCTTTGATTTTTCTCTTTTTGCTTACAGCGCAGACAAATAGCACTGACCCTTCAGACTTAGAGGATGAACACCACCACAAGGTATATCTCTGTTCAACAATAAACATTTTTATAGAGCACACCTGCTGGTTATTTTATAGATCATCAGAGGGGAAAGAAAGACTACTGAAGCATTCACCAGGAACAGTGACTTCACCTTTGCTTTTAAGACACTTTGGAATAATTGCATAAGAATCAGAAGGTTCTGGCCTGTTAGTTTGGGAAGCAGTTGAGTAAATAAAGCATATGTGGGCACACTAATGTATTGGTAGCCATTTCCATTTCCTTTCTCCTCTTTACGGAGCCATGAGGGTTATCAACAATGTCAAATTTCCTCTGGCCTGAGCACAGTATAAGAGTCAAAGGTGTCGATCCATCCCTTCAAACTTCACGTGGTGGGCAGTTACTTTTCATCTGGTGCTTGTGTTGTGATGTGTGAGAGGAAGCACTGTCCCTGTTTTAATCTTGGCAGCCCACAGTAATCTTTCCATGCAGGCCAACTTGGTTGTATATGTGTCTTTTTGTTTTTAAATCCCTTCTTCCAGTGCCCTACCTGTGGTCTCTCACAGATACCAGAGGAAGAAACTCTCTTAATTCTAGGTCTATCTATATAACAAATGGGAGAGGAGAGTGTTTCTACAGTATTCTTGTAAAGATTCCTTGTAAAGGAATTACCTGATTGTTTTAAAAGCCTATAAAAATTAGGTAGATTAAAATTTTTCATTATGTTTAGTAAGATAGATAGTGCTAAAATACTGGCAAAAAGAAATTAAAATGTACAGGAGAAAATAAAGATTAGTACACATACTGAGTCTATTACTTTTCCCTTTCTTCTGTTAGTCTACTTTTCTGAAATACAAACCAGGTTGTATATATCCCAGCAGGTCCTGTGGTGAGATCAAATTATAACATTGAATGGAATATTAGTTTGCTTTATCTCCAATCCAGAATGAATTAAGTGTAGAACTATAGTTGAAAATTAAAGCTAACTATGTATTTTGTTTCTACAGAAACTAAAATTCAGTTCTAAAAATCACAGTGGGTTTGTTTGTGATGAAAATTCCAAGAGACAGAAGCCAGAACATGTAAAAGTCAATAAAGGAAGCAAAGAGGGTTTATTTATAAATAAAGAAGATGTATATGAACATTACCAAAAAGATTCCCAAAACACGAAATTTGGTAAATCCAAGTATAAACGATCAACTCTTAACCAAATATACTCGACAGAACTCAGAAAGGACAATCTCCATGGTGTTGAGGATCCCAGCACAAATGTGTCTGAAGATAAAGGAAGAAGAAATACACGACATAAAAGAACTCAAGTCGATGATGCAATCCAAGAAAGCGATCCAAGAAAGACAATAGCTGTCTCTTCTTCCAGAAAAATAAACAGATTGGTTACTTGTCAACAACATACTCTCCAAACCCTTGATGACCTTCCAGAAAAGTCATGTAAACCTTTTAGCCCATCTCTGTCAGGCCTGAAAAATGGTTTAAGTAACAATGTTGAGACTTGTTCATTTCCCAAAGAGACACATACCCAAAGCCTGGATTTATCAGATAGACAAGAAATAAAATTTTTGGAATTAGAATCCACTGACCAAGCTGAAGCCGTTTCTTTCTCAGGACTTTCTTTACATAAAAAAACCGAGTTACCACTTGTTGCTACAGATCAGCAGCCTCATACTCACCAAGAACAGCAGCACATTAGCCCTTATAAATCTCATGAAAACAGTAACTCAGGTCAAAAAGATGAGAGCCCTAATAAGTGGGAAAACTCTTCCCAATCCTTTATAAAGGAAAATTTTAATAATGATGATGATGGTGATTCCTGTGCTCCTGAGGAGACTGTAACATTTAAAAAGGTGATAAGTTCTTCAGGTTGCAAAAACCACAATAATTATAAAGAGAATAAAACAAATAGAGAAGAAATGGATTTTCAACAATTTTTACCTTCTCAAGACCATTTTTCACAGGAAAATGAGTTAATAAAAGCAGGCAGCCTAACCATATTTCCACAACAGGAAGCTGTTAATTTTTCTAATTCAGATAATATAATAGTTTCTGAACATGTTTCAGATTATGAACAATGTACATGTGGAACTTCTTTTGATCACTCACATGGCAGTCCTGAACATACTTCCCTTGCTTGTACAAGAACACTCTCAACACATGAAGTTTCAAAGTTGACTAGTCATGTGGAACTATTCGAGAGGCCTCAGGATTGTAGCCCCAGAATACCAACTCCTTTAATGAATCAAACGGATACACATATTGTGGAAAAGGTGAATAAGGAAGGAGACACTAAAAGGAATTACACTGACAAAGGCCAAAAACCAAGTTCTTCAAATAGGCCTTTATCCAGAGTTGTTCATTCTCAAGTAATGGAAACAACTAAAGTTGAAAAAAGGAGACAAGAGATCAAAACTATACATAGTATAGGCTTTCAGTCCATTGACAATATCAGTAAAGAATTGACCCTCTCACAGCTTAGTCAAAGAGAAGAGAAGGAAATTTCTCACAAACCAGGTATTAGTAGTATTGCTCAATTTGTACACGTTTCCTGTAGATTTACTTACTTCACAGAAATTTCTAACTGAATTTCACTCAACCTATGCCCAAACTGATAAGAATGAGGACATGTGGACCATAATTTGGAGATACTTTTAATTAGTTAAGTAATGGTATTTACTTTGAAAGAATGTGCTAAATTGATATTGACAGGAGATAATAAACAGTATTTCTATGAGTTCTTATGTTTCTATGAGTTTTTTTAATATAGCACCTTCTTAGTATCAAGAAAGCGAACAACATTTTCATAGCAGGAAATTGTTAGCTCCATTGATTTCAGTGATTCACAGTTGAAATTGCATCCAGAAAACTAATTTATGTTTGTTGTATGAAAACATTTTTAAAGGCTTCCACTCCTTTAAAATAAGCAGTCCAGCTAGGAACAGAAACTTGGAACAATTAACATGACTAGACTCTTTTTTAGTCATGTAACCGGTAAGGAGAACTACAACACTGATATTGCAAAATGTTTGTTTTTCAGGTGAGGAATTAACTAATAATGTCAATGGAGATGAAAACACTATAAGAAATTGTGAGGAGAAGAAAGAAAAAACAGATTCAGAAATTCACATGCCTACTAACATCCAGGAACACAAAAAAGTTCAGAATTTCAGAAAAAGGCAAAATTTCTTGAAAGCTACCTGCAGCCAAGGTTTGTATTCCTGTTTTTATATAGGAAAAGGTTTGCATGATCAAGCCTAGCAATCCACTCTGCTTCAAAGAATTACACATTTTCATATTTACCGTTTTTTTTAGTCATTCACTAATTTATAAGGTTATTTCAGCTATATTTGTCAGATGGTTTTACTGTAATCCACCACTTGAGAATCTCTTAGTCTTCCAATATATTGTCATATTTTTGCCTATGACTTCTAATTTGTTACGTTAGAGGAGATAAGATAAACAGTAGAGACAGCAAGAACGTTGAGCGGGGGCAGCACATCTGAATTGTGTCAGATCCCTTAGATACTTCCACTGAACCCTTTTAACACATGGGAACTTAAAGAAGCATAGCCACTAGTTTCTTTGTGTCAGATGCATGAACTGTATGTGTTTGGCAGCATGGATAGCTGACTATTCTTTGATAGTTCTTGGAGCTAGTTCTGTGTGAACAATAGACTGGACTACTTCAGGTTAAATGTTAAGCACCGAAAAGTTGATTTAGTAAGAAAAAGTTGATATAGTAAGAGGTAGGAATATAGGCATACTCTTTGAACCTTCCTGCATTGTCCGCCTGTCATGTAAACTAAAGCTCTTCTTATACATACCTCCTGTAGCGGGTTGAATAGTGGCCCCCCCAAAACATATGTCCATGTCCTGTTCCCTGGAATCTGTGATACTATCTCATTTAAAGAGTGAACATTACCTTGTTTAGAAAAAGAATCTTTGCAGATGTAGTTAAGGATCTTGAGATGAGAAGGATGTCCTGGATTTTCCAAATGGGACCCAAATCTTACAAGTATCCTTATAAAAGAAAAATGGAGAGACCTTTGAGACACACAGGAAAGGAGAAGATAATGTGAAAACCCAGGCAAAGGAACAATGTGGCCAAAAGCCAAGGAAGCTAAGGAATGCTGGTATCCATCAGAAGTTGGAGGAAGCAAGGAAGGATTCTTCCTTAGAGTTTCCAGAGAGAGTGCAGCCCTGCTGACACCTTGGTTTTGGACTTCTGGTCTCCAGAACTGTGAGATAATATATTTGTGTTGTGTTAAGCACAACACAACCACCCAGTTTGTGGTCATTTGTTACAGCTACCACAGGAAACTAATACATTTCTCTAGCAGCACTGAATCATATTTTAATGTAATTTTTTACATGTCTGTCATTCCACTATACTGTAGGCCACTTGAAGAAGAGATATTGTCTTTTATTTTCTTTATATGATGTTACAAAAAATCTTTTAGTACATCATTTTAGCATAGTTTGGGAAAAAAACTATTCACTGTTTTTAGTTCCAACTCAAGTCTAACTTGTGATGCAAGGAAAAGATTTTAAAATCTTCAGATAATGATATTGTACTACATTTTCTATGAAAGAAAACGAAATACCCAGTAGGCCATGGTTTGGTTCTTGGCATCTTTTGTGATCAGAAACACACCCACTGAGATATAAGAATAGTTATAGAAAGAGGATTTTTATAAAATCACAATTTGGTGTAAGAAAATTTTTATTCATTGATAGAGGACTACTGAGAGTGAAGTGAGTGTAGAAATGCTTGTTTTAATCAAGCATATGATAGAGTGAACAACTGCTAGAATGAATTTGAAGTAATGTGATCAGATGCTCTATCAGTTCTTTACAAGTTATATTTTTAAATAGTAACAGCAATGATATTAATTGAGGTATGTTTCTGTGTAGTGCATCCTACTTAGGATGTTCTGAGGAAGTTGCTGTGTATTTTCTAAGATCCTTCATAATAATCAGCACTTGGCAGAAAAGAATACTCAGTTTTGCTTGGCAAATTTACAGAAATGAAAACAGCTGGGATCAGTAAGAGGAATGCCAGAGGAGAAAGCCGGCTTCATTTGGCTGCCAGAAGAGGAAACTTGTCTCTGGTGAAAGCTCTGATAGAATCTGGAGCAGATGTGAATCTAAAAGATAACGCAGGTTTCGATTTTTAATTGTAGTTGTCTTTATAATTTGAACTCACTGATATACACATTTCAGCTACCCTCCCCCATTTTGATCCTGGCTGATATATAGCTGCTCACTTTGAAAATCTTTTTATAATATATTATTATTTAGTTGAATAGTAACATTTATCTTGGTTCACACCAATTGCTAAAATAACCTTCTCCTTTGAAACAGTTTTTAACATACGTTTGGGAGCATTCAGAGGGAGTATACAGAATGGGAAGGGAAAGAAGCTTTATTTAGAACTTTTCCTTGGAGGCCTTAATATCATTATCTAATTTTGTAGAGAATACCAAATTTTCCCATTTCCCTGTCCCTTCTTTTCTTTCCTTGTCTATTAATACTGTTCCTTTTTTCTCCCATGTCTTGTTTTTATCTTAAACCTCCATTTTTAAATTTATCTTCTAACATTTTTCTCAAGCACAAAAGAAACTTGTATAAGGAATTCCAGAGGGAAAAAACTCAGATTGATTGATCAAATGTCATTTCAAAGAGAAATGTGACAATACAAGATATAAATAGGAAGGTCAGATGATCTTACTCTATTTTAATATCTAACTTGAAACCATTTGACATGATTAGTATTTACTCTGGTCCCATTATATCTTATGCTCTGTGAGTCTTTTGGCACTTGTATCAACAAATATTTTTGATGTGGTTAATTTGTTTAAAAAAAAGAAGCATACTTTTTTATTGAGGTATACTTGATTTATTATATTAGTTTCAGGTGTACAACATAGTGATTCAAAGTTGTAATATTGTACAACTGTACCTCAAAAAAATTTTTAATTACAAATAAAACTAAAAAACAAACAAACAAAAAAACCCAAAGTTGATAGATTATATTCCACTTAGTTATTGTAAAATATTGGCTGTATTCCCTGTGCTGTACAATATATCCTTGTAGCTTATTTATTTTATACATAGTAGTTTGTACCTTTTAATCCCCTACGCCTATCTTGCCCCTCCCCCCTTCCCTCTCCCTACTGGTAACCACTACTTTATTGTTTATATCCATGAATCTGTTTCTGTTTTGCTGAATTTGCTTGTTTCTTTTATTTTTTAGATTCCACAGGTAAGTGATAACATAGAGTATCTTTCTCTGTCTGACTTATTTCACTACGCATAATACCCTTCAGGTCCATCCATGTTTTTGCACAAGGCAAAATTTCATTCTTTTTATGCCCAAGTAGAATTCATTGCGCATATATATACACAAACACACACACACACACACACACCACATCTTTATCCTTTCATCTGTTGATGGACACTTAGGTTGCTTATATGTCTTGGCTATTGTAAATAATGTTGCTGTGAACACTGGGGTGCATGTATCTTTTTGAATTAGTGTCTGTTTTCTTCAGATATATACCCAGCAGTGGAATTGTTGGATCATATGATAGTTCTGTTTTTAGTTTTTTGAAAAACCTCCATACTGTTTTCTACAGTTGCTGCACCAATTTACATGCCCAACAGTGTACAAGGGCTCCCTTTTTTACATATCCTCACCAATATTTGTTATTGGTGTTTTTTTATGATAATCATTCTGACAGGAGTAGGATAATATCTCATTGTGGCTTTGATTTGCATTTTTTTGATGATTAGCAATGTTGAGCATCTTTTCATGTGCCTGTTGGCCATCTGTATGTCTTTGGAAAAATGTCTATTCAGGTCTTCTGCCCATTTTTTGACTGGCATGTTTCTTTTATTGGTTTTGAATTCTATGAGCTGTTTATATATTTTGGATATTAACCCCTTATTGGTCATGTCATTTGCAAATATTTCCTCCCATTCAGTAGATTTTCTTTTCGTTTTGTCAGTGGTTTCCTTTGCTGTGCAAAAGCGTTTAAGTTTAACTGGGTCCCATTTGTTTATTTTTTATTTTGATTCCTTTGCCATAGGAGACAGATACAAAACAATGTTGCTATGATTTATGTCAGAGTATGCTGTCTATGTTTTCTTCTAGGAGTTTTATGGTTTCCAGTCTTACATTTAGTTCTTTAGTCCATTTTGAGTTTATGTTTGTATAGATGTGAGAAATGTTCTAATTTCATTCTTTTACATGTAGCTCTTCAGTTTTCCCAGCATCACTTATTGAAGAAACTGTCTTTTCTCCATTGTTTATTCTTGCCTCCTTTGTCATAGATTAATTGACATAAATGTGTGGATTTATTTCTGGGCTGTCTGTCCTGTTCCATTGATCTGTGTGTCTGTGTTTGTGCCAGTATAAGACTGTTTTGATTACTGTAGCTTTGTAGTATAGTCTGAAGTCAGGGAGTGTGATTCCTCCAGCTCTGGTCTTCTTTCTTGAGATTGTTTTGGCTATTCGAGGTCTTTTGTGCTACAGTACAAGTTTTAAAATTATTTGTTCTAGTTCTGTGAAAAATGCCATTGGTATTATGATAGGAACTGCATTGAATCTGTAGATTGCCTTGGGTAGTACAGTCATTTTAACAATATTAATTCTTTTAATCCATGAACACAGTATATCTTGTCTCTCCATCTGGGTGTGTCATCTTCAGTTTTTTTTTTTTTCCATCACTGTCTTACAATTTTCTGAGTACAGCTCTTTTACCTCCTTAGGCAGGTTTATCCCCAGGTATTTGTCTTTTTGATGCAGTTGAAAATGAGAAGGTTCCTTAATTTTGCTTTCTGATAATTTGTTGTTAGTGTATAGAAATACAACAGATTTCTGTATGTTAATCTTATATCCTGCAACTTAACTGAATTTATTGATGTGCTCTAGTAGTTTTTTGGTGGTGTCTTTAGGATTTTTCTATGTATAGTACCATGTCATCTGCAAAGAGTGACAGTTTTACTTCTTCCTTTCCAATTTGGATTCCTTTTATTTCTTTTTCTTGTCTCATTGGTGTGGCTAGGCCTTCTAATAATGTGTTGAATAAAAGTGGCAAGAGTGGGCATCCTTGTCTTGTTCCTGATATTAGAGGAAATGCTTCCAGCTCTTCACATTGAACATGATTTTAGCTGTGGGCTTATCGTATATGGTCTTTATAATGTGGAAGTATGTTCCCTCTATACCTGCTTTGTGGAGAGTTTTTTTCAAAATGGATGTTGAATTTTATCCAAAGCTTTTTCTGCATCTGTGGAGATGATCATATGATTTTTATTCTTCAATTTGTTAATGTGATGTATCACATTGAATGATTTGTGGCTATTGAGCCATTCTTGCATCCCTGGGATAAATCCCACTTAATCATGGTGTATGATGTTTTTAATGTATTGTTGGATTCTGTTTGCTAATATTTTGTTGAAGATTTTTGCATCTATGTTCATCAGTGATAATGGCCTATAATTTTCTTCTTTTGTGTGTTATCTTTCTCTGGTGTCAAGGAGATGCTGGTCTTGTAGAATGAGTTTGGAAGTGTTTCTTCCTCTGCAATTTTTGGAATAGTTTGAGCAGGATAGGTCTTAATTCTTCCCTAAATATTTGGTAGAATTCACCTGTGAAGCCATCTGGACTTTGGTTCGTTTGGGGTTTTTCATTACTGATTCAATTTCATTACTGGTAATTTATCTGTTCCTATTTTCTATTTCTTCCTGATTCAGTCTTAGGAGACTGTACATTTCTAGGAATTTGTCCATTTCTTGTAGGTTGTCCTTTTTATTGGCATATAGTTGTTTGTAGTAATCTTTTATGATCCTTTGTATTTCTGTGGTGTCCATTGTAACTTCTTTTTCATTTCTGATTTTATTGATTTGGGCCCTCTCTCTTTTTTTGTTGGTGAGTCTGGCCAAAGTGTTGTCAATTTTGTTTATCTTTTCAAAGAACCAGCTCTTAGTTTCATTGATCTTTTCTATTTTTTTTAGCCTCTATTTAATTTATTTCTGCTGTGATCTTTAAGATTTCTTTCCTTCTACTAACTTTCAGGTTTTTTGTTCTTTTTCTCTAGTTCCTTTGGGTGTAAGTTTAGATTGTTTATTTGAGATTTTTCTTGTTTCCTGAGGTAATCTTTTTTTTTTTTAACATCTTTATTGGAGTTTAATTGCTTTACAATGGTGTGTTAGTTTCTGCTGTATAACAAAGTGCATCAGCTATACATAAACATATATCCCCATATCTCCTCCTTCTTGCATCTCCCTCCCACCCTCCCTATCTCAACCCTCTAGGTGGACACAAAGCATGGAGCTGATCTCCCTGTGCTATGCGGCTGCTTCCCATTAGCTATCTATTTTACATTTGGTAGTGTATATATGTCCATGCCACTCTCTCACTTCATCCCAGCTTACCCTTCCCCCTCCCCATGTCCTCAAGTCCATTCTCTACATCTGCGTCTTTATTCCTGTCCTGCCCCTAGGTTCTTCAGAACAATTTTTTTTTTTTTTTAGATTCCATATATATGTGTTAGCGTATGGTATTTGTTTTCCTGTTTCTGACTTACTTCACTCCTAAGGAAATCTTGTATCACTATAAACTTCTCTCTTAGAACTGCTGTTCCTGCATCCCATAGATTTTGGATCATTGTGTTCTCATTTTCATTTGTCTCTAGGTATTTGTTGTTTTTTCCTTTGATTTCTTCAGTGATCCGTTGGTTGTTTTGTAGTATGTTGTTTAGCTTCCATGTGTTTGTGTTTTTTGCAGTTTTGTTCTTGTAGTTGATTTCTGGTCTCATAGTGTTGTGGTCAGAAAAGATGCTCAACATGATTTCAGTTTTCTTATATTTACCAGTTCTTGTTTTGTGGCCTAGCATGTGACCTATCCTGGAGACTGTTCCTTATGCACTTGAAAAGAATGTGTATTCTGATGCTTTTGGATGGAATGTTTTATATATATCAATTAAGTTCATCTGGTATAATGTGTCATTTAAGGCCAGTTTTTCTGTATTGATTTTCTGTCTGGATGATCTGTCCATTGATGAAAGTGGGGTGTTAAAGTCCCCTACTGTGTTACTGTCAATTTCTCCCTTTATGTCTGTTAATATTTGCTTTATGTATTTAGGTGGCCCTATATTGGGTGCAAATATATTTAAAATCGTTATGCCTTCTTCTTGGATTGATTCCTTAATCATTATGTAATGTCCTTCTTTGTCTCTTGTAACAGTTTTTGTTTTAAAGTCTATTTTGTCTGATGCAGATATTGTTACCCCAGTTTGCTTTTTGTTTCCATTTTCATGGAATACCTTTTTCCATCCCCTCACTTTCAGTCTGTGTGTGTCTTTAGATCTCAAGTGAGTCTCTTGTAGGTAGCATATATATGGGTCTTGTTCTTGTATCCATTCAGCCACTCTGTGTCTTTTGATTGGAGCATTTAGTCCATTTACATTTAAAGTAATTGTTGATATGTATGTACTTATTGCCATTGTATTCATGGTTTGGGAGTTGTTTTTGTAATTCTTCTTTATTCCTTTCATCTTTTGTTCTCTTGTGATTTTATGATTATCTTTAATGTTATGTTTGGTTTCCATTCTCTTTTTTGCATGTGGCTCTATTATAGATTTTTGATTTGTGGTTACCATGAGTTTTATTTATATATGGGTGTGTATATATATATGATTATTTTAACTTGCTGATCTCTTAATTTCAGATGCATTTTAACAACCCTGCATTTTTACTCTCCTCACCTCACAATTACTGTTTTCAACATCGTATTTTTCATGTATTTGTTTTGTGTATTGCTTAACTGCTTATTGTGGATATAGATGATTTTACTACTTTTGTCTTTTAACCTTCCTAATAGTTTTGTACCCAGTTGACTTACTACCTTTACTGTATATTTGCCTTTACTGATGAACTTTTTCTTTTGTGATATTCATGTTTCCAGTTATGGCCTTTTCCTTTTTGCTTAGAGGAGTCCCTTTAACATTTCACATAAAGCTGGTTTGCTGGTGCTGAACTCTTAGCTCTTGCTTGTCTGTACAACTTTTGATATCAACATCAAATTTGAATAAGAGCCTGGCTGGGTAGAGTATTTTTTCTTGTACATTTTTCCCTTTCATCACTTTAAATATATGCTGCCAGTACCTTCTGACCTGCATAGTTCTGTTGCAAAGCCAGCTGAAAGCCTTATAGGAGTTCCCTTGTATGTTATTTGTTGCTTTTCCCTTCCTGCTCTTAATATTCTCTCTTTATCTTTCAATTTTTCCATTTAAATCACAGTGTATCTTAATGTGGTCCTCTTTATGTTGATCCTGTTTGGGACTGTCTGTGCTTCCTGGACCTGGATGTCTCTTTCCTTTCCCAGATTAGGGGAGTTTTCAGATTATTATGTTTTAAAGTATGCTTTCCATCCCTTTCTCTCTCTCTTCGTCTTCTGGGACTCCTATAAAGAAAATGTTTGTACACTTCATATTGTCCCAGAGAGCTCTTAAACTGTCCTCACTTCTTGATTTCCACTACTCTGTCTTCCAGCTTGCTGATTCGTTCCTATATATATCATTTAGTGTACTGTTAATTCCTTTTAGTGTATTTTTCATTTCAGTTATTGTATTCTTCATCTGTTTGGTTGTTCTTTATGTTTTCTAACTCTTTGTTAAAAACTTCTAACTTCTCTGTTCATCCAGTCTTCTCCAAAGTTCTTTTGTAATCCTTACAGTCATTACCTTGAACTCTTTCTCAGGTAGATTTCCTATCTCCACTTAGTTCTTCTGAGGTTTTATCTTGTTCCTTTGTTTTGAACATGTTCCTGTGTTGCCTCATTTTGCTTAACTAGTTATTTCTATGTATCTGGTAGACTTGTTACATATCCCACCCTTGGAGAAGTAGCCTTTTATAGGAAATGTCTTAAGCTTCCAGGAGTTCACTCCCCTCTGCTCACTAGAGCTGTATGTTCTAGGGGTACCCCCTAGGTGGGCTGCTTGGGTCCTTCTGTTGTGGCAGGCTGACTACTCTGTGTGGTCTCGTAGGCTTGGCTGGCCCCCAGTACAGTTGGTTGCCAGGCCCTGCTTTGTGTGGAGGCTGCTGGCCCCTGGTTGGTGGGGCTAGGTCACCAGGTGGCTGGCTGCTAAACCCCAGGGGACCCCAGGGCTAGTGCTGGCTCACTGATGGGCAGAGTCTGGGTATAGGAGATTTACCAGTGGGTGAAGCTAGTTCTTGGGACCAGTGCCAGACCACTGGCGAGCAGAGCCAGGTCCTGGGGTCTGGCTTCAAGACCCAGGGGTCCCAGAGCTCATGTTGGACTGCTGGTGAGTGGGGCCAGTTCCTGATACAGGTGGCTGTGGGGTTCAGTGTGTCCTAAAGTTTGTGTTGGCCTACTGCTAGGCAGAGCTTGGACCCAGCTGGTCCTAGGGTTGGTGCTGGCCTGCCTGTGGGTAGGCTGACTCCTGCCACAGCAGGCTGTGGGGCTGTAGTTGTCCTGGGGCTGGTTTCCACCCACTGTGGGTGAGGCTGTTCCCAAGGCTAAAGCAGCCTTGCTGGTGCACAGACCTGGGGCCTAAGGATTTCTCGGCTGGTGCCTGCCCACTGGTGGGTGGAACTGGGTGCCAGGGTCTCTGGCTACAGGGCCCTGTGCATCCTGGGTCTAGAGTTTGTGCACTGGTGGGTGGGTCTGGATCCTGGGCCCTCTGGTGGACAGGCCCGTGTCCAGGGGCAGCTCTGGGCTCAGGGATCTTTAGGTAGCCTGTTTTCAATATTATTTCTTGTCCAGTACTTAGTACATACATTTGAATCAATAAAGTTAATAATTCCATTAGTGCAAATAAACTTAATAATGAATATACTACTTGAATACTGATTTGTAAGCAGCTTGTTTTGTTTTTTCTTTTTTCCCTTTTTAGGTTGGACACCACTTCATGAGGCAGCTAGTACGGGATGTAATGATATAATTGTAGAGTTGTTAAAAGCTAGTGCTAATGTTAATTGTGAAAATGTAGATGGAATTCTGCCCTTACATGGTGCTGTTGCAAACAACCATTTAAAGGTATAGTGCACATCAGATTAGGTTCCTATTTCTTTTTCTTTAAAAAGTGAGTGAAGACAGTAAAGATATTTTAAATTGCGAACTGAAGTGATTCCTTAAAACAAATGATTTTTAAAAACTGCTTAAAAGTACAAATGAATATGATATTACATATAGATTAGAAAACCAGTGTATTTCCTAATGAATCATTTTTCCATTGTCTCTTCATCATGTAATTCATGTAAGTGAGAATAAAATGAAAGGGCTAGAAGTAAACACAGCCTATTAATATAATACATTCCAATTTTAATTGCATTAAATGCTTTGCTGTTGTGTATAAAAGAGTCTATATAGCGATGATATATGTGACAGCCAGATGTTTTTTAAACTCGAAATTTCTCAGTGGGTTTGAAGTTTCAAAGAAATGGGTAAAAGCTCAAGTTGCTTGTTTCCTTGGGGGTTCTTGTATTTTTTTCTCCTTTTTTTTTTTTTTAATCAGATAGCTATGGTAAAAATATCACAAGAGAAAATCACCAGGGTAATTATTTCAGTAACACTCAATTTCAAATCTAGACTTTAAAATTCTCCAGATTTTTAAACTCATCTTTTTTGTTCGACAAACCTTAGAAGATTTGTCAGTAGGCAATATAGACTTCAGGAATAATTATTGGCTTTGAAAAGTAGTTAAGGAAACTACCAGCAACAACAATAATATAAAACCAAGGTTCATACAAAAAATTCCTTGGATCTCTCACTAAAACTACTTTTCTGTCTCTAGTATTTTTAATAGCCTGGTAATTTTATTTAATTTTATGAAAATATATCTCCACTGTTTTCAGTCTAAATATAGTCATGTGAAAGAATAGTATTGAATTTATGATTTGCAGAGATAAGAGAGATAAACTAATGATGAAGAATAATACCAAATGGGTGGGCTAATGTCCAGGGAGGCTTCTTTTGATCAAAGAAGCTCTTTGACCTTTAAGATATTTAAATTAAAAAAGAATTGACAAAGTCTCAAAGTTATGTGGTCATGCAATGGAAGAAAGCAAACAGGAAGAGTCATTGAAGTGATGAACTTACTGGTTATATGTACAGGGAAAAGGTTACTTAAAGTGAAACCACTTAAATAAGGGCCAAAATTTCATAGTAGGAAAATCAGGATTTTAGACATTATCCTGAAAAATGGAATATAAACAAAATAAGGGGTTTCCCAATACCACCACCCCTATACTTGGAAATTTGTTAGAAGGTGTTACAGAGCTCAGCATATGATTGTATTCATAGCTAAGATTTATTACAGCAGTATAGTAAGGGTACACAGGGGGATCATCAGAGAAAAAGGTGGAGTCTGGAGGTATCCATGTGCAGGCTGTACTATGCACTCTTCCTTATGAGAGGTCACATACAGTTTGCTTTTCCCTCAGCAGTGAAAATGTAGCAACGTAAGTGCAATGTTTCTGTCCAGGGAAGCTCATTAGAAACTCAGTGCTCAAGATTTATATTGAGGGCTGGTCATGTAGGCACCCTCTGCCTAGCACATAGCAAGATTCCAGACTCCCGGAAGCATAAATAAACCACATTGCTTGTGTAGACAGTTTAAGCACAGAGAGCCACTCATCAATTAGGGACAGTTTTATATCAATGTAGGGCACTGTTTACCAGCCAAGTTCACAGATGCCAGCTACAGACCAACCTAGCAAGCAGCCTTTCTAGATAGCAGTTTTATGCCTGCTAAGTTAACTCCTTTCTAAATAGTATTATATTTAGTTTCTAATTGAAATACATACTGATTTCTGGAACAGCAAAAACAGAATAATATATGCTTTCTGGGCCTAGCTTTTCTGGCAAAATAGTATGACAGCACATAGGACATCCTTTATCTCACAGTTGGTTTTTTGCATCATGACCTCAGGGAAGCTCTCTTTTTCAAAAATTTTGAGAGGTGCCACAAGTTTTCCCTAGGTCCTGTATTAATCCATTCATATTCAAAATTTTTCTTTTTTTTAGGTTAACAGTTTTACCTCTAAGTTTCTCATTTATCAGTTGCTTCACAGATGCTTCAAGCATTTCTACAATATTATTATTACTATTATTATTATTATTATTTTTTGCTGTACGTGGGCCTCTCACTGTTGTGGCCTCTCCTGTTGCGGAGCACAGGCTCTGGATGCGCAGGCTCAGCGGCCATGGCTCACGGGCCTAGCTGCTCCGCGGCATGTGGGATCTTCCCAGACTGGGGCGCGAACCTGCGTCCCCTGCATCGGCAGGTGGACTCTCAACCACTGCGCCACCAGGGAAGCCCTACAATATTATTTTAATATATGACTTCAGGAAATCCTACATCTTTACATTTTGGCTTTGTAATCAATTTGTAGTGTATTTCCATTTTATTGTTGGCTATTTACAATATCAGGGACCAGTAGTAAATTGACCAAAACTCAAGAGAAATATGTTGACTTGATGGATGGAAAAAATGCCATGTTATTGAACAGGGAGGGATGTTTGATTAGATCAAATTTTGTAAGTAGCCTTCATAAGTGAGAATTTTCCTATTTTGAAGACTGTAGCTTCCCTCATAGAAATTTGGTAACTTCAAGGGTTAGAGAAAATGATAACTCAGATGTAGAGGGTCTTCTGTAAAGTAAATGCCAAGAACTGAAAATTCATCACAGGAAATAGCAGAAAGGGAGCTTGACAAAACACCGAACTGGATTTTAGAGAACTTGAGTTCTAGGCCTAGTTCTGCTGCTTGAGAAAGATAAAGATATCTTTACCCCTGAAATAAGGAATTTGATCTAGAGCTGTACTGTCCTATACTGTAGCCACTAACCACATGTGGCTATTTAAATTTAAATTACTTAAAATTAATTAAATTAAAAAATTCAATTCTTGGACTTCCCTGGTGGTCCAGTGGTTAAGACTTCACCTTCCAATGTAGGGGTTGCAGGGTTTGATCCCTGGTCGGGGAGCTAAGATCCCACATGCCTTGTGGCCAAAATTCCAAAACATAAAACAGAAGCAATATTGTAACAAACTCAATAAAGACTTTTAAAATGGTCCACATCCAAAAAAAAATCTTAAAAAGAAAATTCAGGGACTTCTCTGGCGGTCCAGTGGGTTAAGATTCTGCCCTCCCAATGCAGGGGGCCTGGGTTTGATTCCTTGTCAGGGAACTAGATCCCGCATGCATGCCACAACTAAGAGTTTGCATGCCGCGACTAAGAGTCCTCATGCCACAACTAAAAGATCCCACACACCGCAGTGAAGGTCCAGCCTGCGGCAACAAAGAATCCTAGTGCTGCAACTAAGACCCAGAGCAGCCAAAATAAATAAATAAAATTTTTTTTGTAAGTTTCAATTCTTCAGTTGCATTAGCCACATTTGAAGTACTCAATAGCTACATGTGGCAGTGGCTCCCATACTAGACAGTATAGATTAGGACATTTCCATCATAACAGAAAACTCTGTTGAACAGCTCTGGTCTAGAGCAAGGATTGGTAAATATTTCCTACAGAGGGCTAATCAACAGTTTAGGTTTTCCGGGCCACACAGTCTCTGTTGAAACTACTCAACTGCTGTTCTAGTGCAAAAGCAACCCTAGACAACATGTAAATGAGTGGGTTTGACTGTGTGCCAATACAACTTAATTTACAAAGTCAGGCAGCAGACTGGATTTGGCCCGTGGGCCATAGTTTGCTATTGCTTGATCTAGAGAATTACTGCCGTTCTTTTACCTAAGTGGTGATAAAGACAAGTTTGCTTTTGGAATAACCTTCCACATCTCTGTTGCCTTTACTTTAAGGAGAAATATTCTATTTAAAAAGAAGGAGGTAGTATTTTTAATGATATTTTAATTCCTTTGATACTGATATATTGCCAGCATCTTTCTTCATATCTTCATTAACTTTCCCTCCATGTGACAGTTCTTCTATCATTGACTCATTTTATTTCTGACTCACTTTCTCCCCTTTTGTCCCTATTTCTTTATTTTGAGGTAGGATATTGATAGACGATCTAGAAAGATTAATAAGGGGGAGCAAGAAAGGTAAATATATGGTACTGTAGACCTACTAAATATCAATTCTATAACACCCTGTATATTTAATTCCTAATTTTCTCTCTGGCATGACTACATGCAAAGTTATTCAACATCTTATTTTCTTTTTCAACTTTCAATTAAAAAAAAATCTTAATTTCTTTTTTAAGTTATCTTCCAAGATGGTCATGTATTCTACATTGTAAAATGTGGAGAATAAAAAGATAAGGAAAAGAAGAATAAGAGATTTTTTTAAAAGATAAAATGTGGGGGGAATGGGTACCCACTTTTGTACAAGATGGGATAGCAGGGGTAAGATATTTCCTCCCACCTTAAAAACTAGAAAAGTGAGCAAAATATATGAAATAACAGTTTTGAGACATTAGACAACATGCAACAGAGGGCAGTGATCCCTGACAGGATGGAAACATGAGACTAACCGTATGATTGCCCCACCTCATGGACTAGGAGGAGTTTTCAGGCAGAAGCCTAGGGAGGAAGAAAGCAAATAGCCTTATGATCTCAATGAGTTGAGAAGGTTGTTTGGAGTTTTAAACTCCAACAGCTGAAATTTATGGGGCAAAATACCAGACAATATATCTGCACAGAAAGAATTCTCCAGAGATTTAAAGGGGAACCCCCTCAATTCCTTGGCTGATCTACAGATGTGGGTAAGGAAACTACATGAGGTTAAGCAAAGAGCCAGCAGGCTGGAGATTACACAGGGCTAAATAGGGGAGTGTTTTCCTTAAGCCCCGCCATGTGCCAAATACTTTACCCGGGTTCACATTTAAGCCTCATAGGTGAGAGAAATGAGGTTCTGATGGTAAATAACTTGCCCAAGGACATAGATAGTAAGTAGCAGGAGTGAATTTTGTATGCTTGACTTTAAAACAAATAGGCTGATAGAACAAATAAGGAGCTATCCTTATTACTTCTACTGGCCCATTTGCTCCTAAGTTTTTCTGCTTTTCCATACCTGGACACAAGTTGAAAGAGAAAAGCTACTAGCACATATGCATATCTTTACTTTAACAAAATACTGACCATTTTTCCTAAACAAAAGATTTTTCAGTGGTTTGAGTCATTTGCCTTGTGCAGATGGAATCACTGATTGTTTTTTACTAGTTGGCTTATACTGTCAACTAATTAGTGACAGTCTTTAACTTTGATGACTTATAAACTTACTTCTAATACACAACTTTGAGTTATTCAAATTTTTTAAACACAAATTTGAGTTATTTGAGTTATTCAGGGAAGCATTATTTATATTAGAAACTTTTGCCCCCAAAATGTCACAACATTTATCTTTGACCTCAGTTTTCTCTTCTTTAAAAGGTGGGGTTGGAGTAGATTATTTCTGTTTCTTTTTAATCTTATTAACATTCTGTGAATATGTCATCTATTTAGGAAACATTTGCATAGAAAATATTAGAATAGACATTAGGTTCCCAGGCTAGCTTATAAAACCTCCTAAACAAGTAACATACCTGAAATATAGTTCAAATGAAACTTTATTCAACTATGTCTGATGGCAATTTATAATACAGTGTATAATGTAATATAATCCTGAAATGATCCCTCCTCCCTTCTCCACCCTATCTTCCAGCAGTTTAGGGGAGGACAAAGGGCTGTGTTAAAGAGATAGAGTAAATCCTTTTGCACATCAGTCTCCCAAAGTCTGCCTCTTCAGCCGTGAAGGCAGCATATCTGGTACTTTCATGTCATGGTGTTTGGTTCTTCTGTGAGGACAGATCAGGCCAAATCAGTGGAGCAGTTTACAGTTGTCATATCAAATTTAATCAAGATTTTCTTGGTCAGAGTTTGAAAACTTTTTTTGATAACTTTTAATACTTGATAGTGGTGTCTTGTAATGAAAGCAGGAATTATTGATCTTAGGTATCTGTAGAGATAACTTTGGAAAAATACCTTTTAGGCAGCTGAGATTCTACTACAACATGGAGCAAACCCTAATCAAAAGGATCAAAAGCAGAAGACTGCTTTGGATGAAGCAGATGATAAAAACATGAAAGAGCTGCTAAAATCTTATGGTGCTATTGAGACTGACAATAGAGATGAGAGTAATGCTGTAGTCACTGGTATGTATGTCAGTGGTGCTTGCTATTTTATAAGGGTGTGTACCTCTGCTTAGAAAAAAAATCTTAAGATTTGTGTAAATTATTTCATAACTAGGGATAAATGTTTTGTATGTTTATTAAACTCTTGAAAAGCATCATTTATTTTTAGAAATAGCATTTCCAAACTTGGTTTAATTTATAGATTATATGATCCTGTTGTATTGGGATTATATGTTGAAACAAAACATATTCATTAAACAAACATTAATCTCTCGTAACATTGGATCTGAGATAGAGATGTCACTGAAACTATGCAGATTGGTTTACTTGTAGTGGGGCTGGAAAAGAATGACATACTAAAGTCTTTGAAACTAATATTCCATTACTTCAAAATTTGTAATGATGCCAACTTTTCAAGACAAACTTTCTAATGCTAGAATATGAATTTGTTAAGCAAATATATTATGCTTATATATGTATGTGAGTGTATGTGTAATATATTACAATGGAAAGAATATTTCAAGGGAATATATAGGTAAAATTTTGTGAACCATTTTTAGCAGTAGTTTGCACTTAAATAATATAATGAGTTATCTATAAGAAATAAGCATTTAATCCTGCCATTTGTGGCAACATGGGTGAACCTGGAGGATGTTATGCTAAGTGAAATAAGCGTAGAAAGACACAGAAAGGCAAACTCTTTAAGACGTCACTTATATGTGGAACCTAAAAAAGTCAAGCTTAAAGAACCAGGTAGGTAGTTGAATGGTGGTTGCCAAGGGCTTGGGGGAGGGGGTGATGGGGGGAGATGGGAAAATGTTGGTCAAAGAATACAAACTTTCACTTATAAGATGAATTAGTTCTGGGGAGCTAATATATAAGATGATGATTATAGTTTATAATAATAAATTGTATACTTAAAATTTGCCAAGAGAGTAAATCTTAAATGTTCTCACCAACACACACACGGTAACAATGTCAGGTGATGGATGTGTTAAAAAAAAAAAAAAAAGAAGCATTTAGTGAACACTAATTGAGAAAACGTACAATTGTTGAGCACCTGCTATACAAACCAGGCACTTGCCCAAGAAGAGCTTCCAGTCTTGTGAGGAGATAACCAGAAAACAGGCAGTTAAACACAATTTTGGGAATGTTGAGGAGAGAGAATTGTTCTTCCTTTTCCTTCATGCTTGAGCCTTGACTCATAGAAGAAGAAAGCCGGGAACTTATCTGTCCTCTCTATGAGGGAGAATATTGGGAAGAGAAAACCCGTGACTCACTTTTCCCCCAGCCTACCACAGTCCTTACCAACTGTTTGTTTTCAAGGGAGGAATCATTATTACTGATATGATTGGTGAGAGGCAAGGATAATCATTGTGTCCTATTTTACTAGTGAGCTAGATCACATGTAGGTCAAAGTCAAGAGACTGATACACAAATCTTCTTTTCTTTGCCTGCTACCATATGCTAAGTCCATAGGGTCAGGGACTTTCTTAAAGCCCCAGGTATGTCTCTTTCCCTCTTCAAAGCCATATTTGGAGTTATTGGGCACTCTTGTTAAAAAGTGCTATATCTATTCCCACTTTTCTGTTGTTTCTTGTATATACCTTTCCTTCATCAGGTTCCCCAGCAGAATGAGGGGTATAGGGTACCCATATATGGAGAAAGAGAATCCAAAATGGGAGAAGGTTCAGAGAGAATTTTACGGAGACAGTGAATTATAGTCGTAGTATTTAAGAGCATGGACTTGAAGTCAGATCTGGTTTCAGTACTAGCTATGTAACTTTAGGCAACTTCTTGAATCCCTCTAAGCTTCACGTTCCTCTTCTGTAAAATAGATGTAATTAATTACCTACCTCATGGGCTCATATGAAGATTAAATAAGATGATTCAGGAAAAGAATTCAATGTCCAGCATGTGATAAGTATTCAGCAAATGTTAGCTGTAGTTAGTCAATTGATAATAAATAATGAGGTGCTGACCAACATTAAGATATCATAGTAATTATAGACTTACTTTATCCTTCCCATTCCTGTCACCATTACAATTGATAAAATGATGCTAAATTTTTACACATTCTTATATTTTCTAATTTTATGTTTTAAAGTAAAAATTCCTGCTATCCAGGCAAAAAGACATAAACAGTGTTTTTGTGATGACTGCAAAACTGTTGATACACGTTCTATTTCACACCAAGAAAAAACAAAAGAAAACCTCGCCATGGTGAGTGAAGTTGAAATCCTTTTGTTCTTCAGCCTAGAAAATGCCATTCTTTGGGCCAGCCAGCCATTGGCTGTTGGCAGCACTCTTTCCATTTTAAGGACATACAGGTTGAAAATGTTTTTTGTCATAAGAAAATAATACAGCATAATTGAACAGAATGAACCAAGAAAATATGGTATATAGTTAACTCTCCATTATCTGCATTGAACACAGAATTATAGTTTAGCTGCTATCCTTTACACCTAGATTGCGTTTTTTGGCTACTTCTTATCTGACAGACAGTGCCACTGTCATAGCGTGTCTTCACCCACCCACTTCCAAAAAGTATCTAAGATACATACTAGGTAGAAAAGACCCTGGAACCCAGACAGAGAAGAGAAAAGAAACCTGGTTTAACCAACGTGGATCCCACATGGTTTATAGTGACAGTGTTTGCTATATGTGAAATCCCTCATGTAAACGTATATTTTTTGAAAAAAAAAACCCATAGTAGTCATACATATATAAATATATAAAATGGATATTCTTAGTTTAATTAAAACATACAGCTTACTAGACACTAACTTCTTAAGCAAAGTAGCATCCTCAATGAAATATTTTGAATAAGACTATGTATGTTGATTAGATTTCCCTTACATATTTTTTGTTAGTGTAGAGGAGAAAATATTATTCATTGAACCTAAACTATGATTAATCAACTGTTTTATACCTTAAATATTTTGAATGGTATTCAAACTAAATTGTATTTACCTCAGCATTTAAAAAATATTTTACATTGCTCCTGGTATCTCTTGTAATGAATGAAAAGTTAATTGTCAATCTAATTGTCATTCCCTTGTAGGTAATGTCTTTTAAGCTTACAGTTTTTAAGATTTTTCTTTTATATTCTGCAGTTTCACTAGGTTATGTCTAAATGTGGATGTGTTTTTAATTAATTATTCTAAGGACTAGGCATGCTCCTTTAATCTGAAGACACATTTCTCATTTGTATATTGGAAACTCTCAGCCCTTATATCTTTGAATATTACCTCTGTCCCATTCTCAGTATCTCCTTTTTTGGAACTCATATTTAGATGGCTGTTAGACCAGTCTCCATATGTCTTTTTCATATTTTCCATCTCTTTAATTCTCTGCACTATATTCTGGGCAATAGCCTTTGATCACTGATTTTCTACCCAAAGCCTTGGGTGGGTGTCAAGTAGAATTTTTTCTAATCCTTATTTAAGCTAAAGGACACCCACTTAAGGTCACTAGCTTTATGAGGGGACTCCATTCTAACTCCTTCTTCCTGTGGCCCTGAGGCCTTATCTTCTGTTCCTTTGTAGGACCCTAATCCCTAATATCTATGTTTGTTCCAGATCCCTCATGGGCTGCTACTAACTTCATTTTATTTCTCTTTCTTTTTCCAATCTTAGCTGGGGACAGGTGGTTAAAGTTTATTGTATTTTGTCTAATGTGTTTTTCCAACTGTTTGGAGTAGACTGGAGTCCTTCTGTATCAGCTCAGTTCACCATATTGACCATTAGTATCTTTAAGGTATATTTTCATGTAAAGATTAAAACATTATGGAAAAATCACCCTATTGTTATTAACTATATGGGTATTTGCTTCAGAATAATGTATATCATTTTAGATGCTGAGCCACAGAGGAGTATAGTGGAGATATAGGAGTTTAATGAAAACCAACTTTAAAAAAAAGAAAAAGAAACTTAAATATGCAGACATTAAAATCATCAAGGGTTTGTCTTTTGTAAATGTAAAATTGTTTTTGAATGTTGAAATTTCCAAACCAAACTGAGGATGGGGGGGGCGACTCTATGGCCAGGTGCAAAGGAAATGAGATGATTTTAGTTTGGTGCTACCTTCTAACACCTTCAGATCACAGCATGTGTAGGCAGCCTCCTTCTCTACCTCCATATAGAATGAGTACAGAAGTAATAAAAAATAATAATGATAATAGTTTGCATTCACCGAGTATTTATTATATGGTAAACTCTCCTCTAAGTGCTTTATATTAACTCATTTAGTCCTTATAATAATTCTTCTAGGTAGTTTCTATTAATATTATTACCTTCCTCATTACAGATAAGCTAAAGTAAGAGAGGGTAAGTAACAATCCAGAATTACATTTCTATTAAGTAGCAATGGTAGAATTAAACTCCAGGCAATCTGACTCCAGAACCTGTGCTCTTAACCACTATGTTTTATTTTTAATATTCAAAATTATAAAAGAGATGTCAGAGGCAAAGATGATCCTGCCATAGTAAAAGTTGTAAATCTGGAATAAAATCTTAGTGAAGCTTTACAGTAAGTAGAGTGTAAAGTGTCTATAAGTTGCTTATTCCAAAGACAGATCCTAGGTTAGGAGTGGTTTTTCTTGTTTTTTGTTTTTGGTAAGATAAACAAATAGTAATGAAAGACTAAGAAGGGGGATCTTGGAGGGAAAGTTTTACTGGGCTCTCCATGGTAAAATGTGGAGCTGGTATGGAGTGAAAAGTTATGGCCCATGGTGGACAAGACTGAGTGCATCTACAATATGAGACAAAACAGAAGGAGAAGTCAGCACGAAAAGATGTTTTCTTTATCCCAACCTGTAGGTAGAGGCTTAGTCTGGTCACAAATTTAGACCTTTAGTTTACTTTTCCACATAACTGGATGGTTTTATTATGTGCATTTTCCATATCCCTTGTGGGCACCAAAGTAAAACTTTCGAGCAACGTACTTCACAAGGCTTTGAGGACATACATCTTTTAAAAATGAATGTGTTTTGAGAATGTATTAAAGGATACATAGTACGAGTCAGTCCATCAGTTGTCATTTATTGAGCAACAACTGTATATCCAGCAGTGTGGAAACCTGTACACATATGAAAGCCATGCTCCAGCCTACAAGATCTCATTGTTTTGATGGAGGAAATATAATATATAAGACATTACACATGTTAATGCTAATTTCTGTAGCACTAAAATTCTTAAGTAATTCTGAGAAAGAAGAAATCAGTATGGATTAGATTAGTCAGGGGTTTTGTGTGTGAGATTGGTTTAATATAATAATAATAAGCAGTATTTATAGAACTTTTACTTTGTGCTGACACTGTCCTAAACAGTTTATATGTGTTACTCAGTTCAGACAAGGAGAGGATAATTAACTTTCTGTAGTCACCCAGCTAGGAAGAGATGAAGCCGGAATTCAAACCCAAGCAGTCCAGTTCCAGAGTCCACTCCACAATTCCATCTCTGATAAGAAAGAGAAAGTTCTGGGCAGAATATGTAGAAGGCATTTGAGTCAGGAATATTAATACTGACAAGTATATAAAGAGGTGGTTTTAAATCCCCTTTGTGAGTTTTTGAGAGTGTTTAGTATTTGTAAGACTGTGTGTGAAATTTCAGTAGTGTACAATGATAGTCATAAAGCCTTAAAGTGAACTTGTTGCATATATATTGTCTTTAAATATTATGTGCTGAGTGTTCTTTTTCTCCTATGCCTATAACAGAAGTCATTGAGAAATTGTGATTCTTTGTATGCTTGCTACTCTTACATTCTGTTTTCCTGGAGCAGATCTGCTACATAAATCAAGATACATTTATGTTTAATTTTTCCCCAAATATGTAATATATATACAATTAAGTTTAAACAAAGCCTGAGTACATTTGGAACATAAAGGGAAATGAGCATTTTTAGTGTCACTTTCTTTAGCACTTTTACTGTGCATTTGTCAGTTGCATATCAGAGAAAAACATCTACTTCTTGTAATGAAGTTTTTAATATTTTATCTGATAGCATCAGACCATCAGTGCCGTTCTACAAGATTTAGAAGAAAAACAAGAAAATTTGTTAGCGTTTGAAATAAGAACCCCTGAAGATGCAGGTAAATATATACTCATACTCAAGTCTGATTATTTCATTCATCCAAGGTATTGCTATCTCATCTTCTTTTTTGGGGGGTGGGGTACAAGTATGATTCCATTTTTATAAAGTTCAAGAACAGGCCAAATTAACTTTTAGTAGAATTCAAAATAGGAGTGCAGTGGGGTTGAAGGTGCCCTCCCTCCAAAATATGTCCACATTCTAAGCCCCAGAATCTGTGAATGTGACTTTTTTTGCAGGGGGGAGAGTCTTTACAGATATAATTAGAGATCTTGAAATAAGATTTATCTTGGATTTTCCAAGTGGGCTCTAAATCCAGTGATAGGTGTGCATATAAGAGACACACAAGAAAGAGACACAGAGAGAAGGAGAAGGCTATGTGAAGATGGAGGCAGAGACTGGAGTGATGCAACCACAAGCCAAGGAATGCCTGGAGCCACCAGAGACTAGAAGAGGCAAGGAAGTTTCCTCCCCTAGAGCCTTCAGAGGGAGTACAGTACTGTCAGTACCTTAATTTTGGACTTCACTGTTTGCAGGAGTATGATATCCCTTGAAACCAAAGTAAAATAATATAAAATGAAATCATTTTTTAAAAGTGATAATAAATTCTCAAATTAATTCTAAGTTATTGAGTAGACTAAGTATCTTCTCATGGAAGTATTTAGGGCAAGTTTCTCTTTATAAAATGGTTATGCTACTGGTGTTTCATTAGGAAGAATTTTTAAAAATATAATTACACATCTTCAAATGCACTAGAAAAACTTCATGTCAGAGGGAGCCAGTTCTGAATCATTTGTGACTTGACTATACATTCCATGTTTGTCGTGTTGCAATTTGATAATAATTACTAAGCCATAAGCCAAATTGTTATTTGTCCTGAGTAGGATTTATTTGAAGACTTGTTTGTTTGCTTCTTTTATCCTGCATGAAATTTCCCATATTGTGCTCATAAGATAAAAGTACCCTTTGAGATAAAATCAGACAGCTTGGGAAGATCCTTGATTTATAACCTTTTTTCTTCATCTTTTTTGGCATTAATTTACTAAAACATCTGAATTTTACAGTTGAAACTCACAAAATTTCAAACATTTAAGGCATTACCAGAAATAGTATATTAGATGTGTGAGAAATAATGTATTAGATATTATTAATTAAACAATGGATGGTCTATATTTAATTTTTTCTCCCATATGCTACTTTATTATTTTTTTAATTTTTATTTCATATTGGAGTATAGTTGATTAACAATGTTGTGTTAGTTTCAGATATATAGCATAGTGATTCAGTTATACATATACACATATCTATTCTTTTTCAAGTTCCTTTCCTATTTAGGCTATTACAGAATATTGAGCAGAGTTCCCTGTGCTATACAGTAGGTCCTTGTTGGTTATCTGTTTTAAATATAGCAGTGTGTATATGTCAATCCCAAACTCCCAGTGTATCCCTCTCCCCCACCCTCTCCCACTGGTAACCATAAGTTTGTTCTCTAAGTCTGTGAGTCTTTTTCTGTATTGTAAATAAGTTCATTTGTATCATTTTTTTTAGATTCCACATATAAGTGATATCATATGATATTTGTCTTTCTCTATCTAACTTAACTTAGTATGATAATCTCCAGCTCCATCCACGTTGCTGCAAATGGCGGCATTATTTCATTCTTTTTAATGGCTGAGTAATATTCCATTGTATATATGTACCACATCTTCTTTATCATTCATCTGTCGGACATTTAGGTTGCTGCCATGTCTTGGCTATTGTACACAGCACTGCAGTGAATATTGGGTTGCGTGTATCCCTTTGAACCATGGTTTTCTCCGGATATATGCCCATGAGTGGGATTGCTGTATCATATGGTAGCTCTATTTTTAGTTTTTTAAGGAACCTCAATACTGTTCTCCTTAGTGGCTGCACCAATTTACATTCCCACCAACAGTGTAGGAGGATTCTCTTTTCTCCACACCCTCTCCAGCATTTATTGTTTGTACACTTTCTGGTGATGGCCATTCTGACTGGTGTGAGGTGATGTCTCATTGTAGATGTGATTTGCATTTCTCTAATAATTAGCAATATTGACCATCTCTTTTCATGTGCCTCTTGGCCATCTGTATATATACTTTGGAGAAATGTTCTTTTTATTTAGTTATTCTGCCCATTTTTTGATTGGGTTATTTTTTGATATAGAGCCTCATGAGCTGTTTGTAAATTTTGAAGATTAATCCCTTTTCGGTCACATCATTTGCAAATATTTTCTCCCATTCTGTGAGTTTTTGTTTTGTTTATGGTTTCCTTTGCTGTGCAGAAGCTTTTGAATTTAATTAGGCCCCATTTGTTTAATCATCAAATCACAAGAGAAGAGAACAAAAGAGTAAGGGAGGAAAAAAGACCTAGAAAACCAAATCTGAAACAATGAATAAAATGGCAATAGGAACATACATGTCAAAGTTTTTATTTCCATTACTCTAGGAGATGGATCTAAAAAGATAATGCTGCGATTTATATCAAAGAGTGTTCTGCCTGTGTTTTCCTCTAAGAGTTTTATAGTATCGAGTCTTACATTTAGGTCTTTAATCCATTTTGAGTTATTTTATCTTTATGGTGTTAAAGAATGTTCTAATTTCATTTTTTTACATGTAGCTGTCCAGTTTTCCCAGAACCATTTATTGAAGAGACTGTCTTTTCTCCACTGTATAGTCTTGCCTTCTTTGTCTTAGATTAATTGACCGTAGGAGTGTGGGTTTATTTCTGGGCTTTCTGTCTTTTTCCATTGATCTATATTTCTGTTTTTGTACCAGTACCATACTGTTTTGATGAGCGTAGCTTTGTAGTATAGTCTGAAGTCAGGGAGCCTGATTCCTCCAGCTCCATTTTTCTTTCTCAAGGTCACTTTGGCTATTCGGGGTCTTTTATGTCTCCATTGTTCTAGTTCTGTGAAAAATGCCATTGGTAATTTGATAGGGATTTCATTGAATCTGTAGATTGCCTTGGGTTGTATAGTCATTTTGACAATACTGATTCTTCCAATCCAAGAACATGGTATATCTTTCCATCTCTTTGTGTCATCTTTGATTTCTTTTATCAGCGTCTTACAGTTTTCAGAGTACAGGCCTTTTGCCTCCTTAGGTAGGTTTATTCCTAGGTATTTTATTCTTTTTGATGTGATGGTAAATGGGATTGTTTCTTTAATTTCTCTTTCTGATCTTTCATTGTTAGTGTATAGAAATGTTGTGTAGTATCATGTCATCTGCAGACAGTGACAGTTTTACTTCTTCTTTTCCAGTTTGGATTCCTTTTATTTCTTTTTCTTCTTTGATTGCTGTGGCTAGGACTTCCAATACTATGTTGAATAAAAGTGATGAGAGTGGACATCCTTGTCTTGTTCCCAATCTTAGAGGAAATGCTTTCAGCTTTTCCCCATTGAGTATGATGCTAGCTGTAGGTTTGTCATATATGGTCTTTATTATGTTGACGAATATTCCCTCTCTGCCCACTTTCTGGAGAGTTTTTATCATAAATGGGTGTTGAATTTTGTCCAGCTTTTTCTGCATCTGCTGAGATGATCATATGGTTTTTATTCTTCAATTTGTTGATGTGGTGTTGTATCACACTGATTGATTTGTGGTTATTTTAAAAATCCTTGCATCCCTGGGACAAATCTCACTTGATCATGGTGTATGATCCTTTTAATGTATTGTTGGATTCAATTGGCTAGTATTTTGTTGAGGATTTTTACATCTATGTTCATCAGTGATATTGGCCAGTAATTTTCTTTCTTTTTGTGCTGTCTTTGTCTGGTTTTGGTATCAGGGTGATAGTGTCCTCACAGAATGAGTTTGGGAGTGTTCATTCCTCTGCAATTTTTTAGAATAGTTTCAGAGGGTGGGTGTTAACTCGTCTCTAAATGTTTGATAGAATTTGCCTGTGAAGCCATCTGGTCCTGGACTTTTGTTTGTTGGGAGCTTTTAAATCACAGTTTCAATTTCAGTACTTGTGATTGGTCTGTTCGTATTTTCTGTTTCTTCCTGGTTCAGTCTTGGGAGATTGTACCTTTCTAAGAATTTGTCCATTTCTTCTAGGTTGTCCATTTTATTGGCATATAGTTTATTGTAGTAGTCTTTTGTGATCCTTTGTATCTCTGGGGTGTCCATCGTAACTTCTCCTTTTATATTTCTAATTTTATTGATTTGAGCCCTTTCCCTTTTTTTCTTGATCAGTCCAGCTAAAGGTTTATCAGTTTTGTTTATCTTTTTAAAGAACTTTTTAGTTTCATTGATCTTTTCTATTGTTTTCTTCATCTCTATTTCATTTATTTCTGCTCAGATCTTTATGATTTCTTTCCTTCTACTAACTTTGAGTTTTGTTTTTTCTTCTTTCCCTAATTGCTTTAGGTGTAAGCCTAGGTTGTTTATTTGAGATTTTCCTTGTTTCCTGAGGTAAGATTGTATTGCTATAACCTTCCCTCTTAGAACTGCTTTTGCTGTGTCCCATAGGTTTTGGATCATCGTGCTTTTGTTTTCATTTGTCTCTAGGTATTTTTTTATTTCCTCTTTGATTTCTTCAGTGATCCATTGGTTGTTTAGTAGTATATTGTTTAGCTTCCACATGTTTTGTGTTTTTTACAGTTTTTTTCTTGTAGTTGATTTCTAATCTCATAGTGTTGTGGTCAGAAAAGATGCTTGATAGGATTTCCATTTTCTTAAGTTTACCAAGGCTCACTTTGTGGCCCAGCATGTGATCAGTCCTGGAGAATGTTCCATGTGCACTTGAGAAGAATGTGTATTCTGCTGCTTTTGGATGGAATGCTCCGTAAATATCAACTAAGTCCATCTGGTCTAATGTGTCATCTAAGGCCTGTGTTTTCTTACTGATTTTCTGTCTGGATGATCTGTTCATTGATGAAAGTGGAGTGTTAAAGTCCCCCACTATTATTGTGTAATTGTCAGTTGCTCCTTTTATGGCTGTTAGTATTTGCCTTGTATATTGAGGTGCTCCTATGTTGGGTACATATATATTTACAATTGTTATATCTTCTTCTTGGATTGATCCCTTGATCATTATGTAGCGTCCTTTTTTGTCTCTTGTGACAGTCTTTATTTTAAAGTCTATTTTGTCTGATATGAGTATTGCTACTCCAGCTTTCATTTGATTTCCATTTGCATGGAATACCTTTTTCCATCCCCTCACTTTCAGTCTGTATGTCCCTAGACCTGAAGTGGGTCTCTTGTAGACAGCATATATTTGGGTCTTGTTTTTGTATCCATTCAGCCAGTTTATGTCTTTTGGTTGGGCCATTTAATCCATTTTAATTTAAGATAATTATCAACATGTATGTTCCTATTGCCATTTTATTCATTGTTTCAGATTTGGTTTTCTAGGTCTTTTTTCTCCCTTACTCTTTTGTTCTCTTCTCTTGTGATTTGATGATTAACTTTAGTGTTGTGTTTGGATTTCTTTTTCTTTTGTGTTTGTGTACCTATTGTAGATTTTTGGTTTGTGGTTACCATGAGGTTCTAATATAGCAGTCTATATACATATACAAGATTGTTTTAAATGCTGTTTTTTTTAATTTCAAATGCATTTCCAGTATCCTGAATTTGTACTCTCCTCACGATTGCTGGTTTTGATATCATATTTGTGTGTGGATGATTTCCTACCTTTACTATATGTTTGCCTTTACTGGTGAGCTTTTCCATTCATCATTTTCTCATTTCTAGTTGTGTCCTTTTCTTTTCCACCTAGAGAAGTTCCTTAAGCATTTGTTGCAAAGCTGGTATGATGGTGCTGAATTCTCTTAACTTTTGCTTGTCTGTAAAGCTTTTGATTTCTCCATCAAATCTGAATGAGAGCCTTGCTGGATAGAGTATTCTTGGTTGTAGGTTCTCTCCTTTTATCACTTTAAGTATTTTGTGCCACTCCCTTCTGGCCTGCAGGTTTTCTGCTGAGAAAGCAGCTGATAACCTTATGGGAATTCCCTTGTACGTTATTTGTTGTTTTTCCCTTGTAGCTTTTAATATTTTGTCTTTGTTTTTAATTTTTGTCAATTTGATTACTATGTGTCTCACCATGTTTTTCTTCAGGTTTATCCTGCCTGGGATTATCTGTGCTTCCTGGACTTGGGTGACTATTTCCTTTCCCATGTTAGGGAAGTTTTCAGCTATTATCTCTTTAAATATTTTCTCAGGTCCTTCCTCTCTCTCTTCTCCTTCTGAGACCCCTGTAATGTGAACGAACGTTGGTGCATTTAGTGTTGTTCCAGAGGTCTCTTAGGCTGTCTTCATTTCTTTTCATTCTTTTTTCTTTATTCTGTTTTGTAGCAGTGATTTCCACCATCTGGCTTCCAGCTCACTTATCCGTTCTTCTGCCTCAGTTATTCTGCTATTGATTCCTTCTAGTGTATTTTTTATTTCAGTTATTGTACTTTTCACCTCTTTTTGTTTGTTCTTTAATTCTTCTAGGTCTTTGTTAAACATTTCTTGTATCTTCTCGATCCTTGCCTACATTATTTTTTCAAAGTCTTGGATCGTCTTTACTATCATTACTCTGAATTCTTTTTCAGATGGATTGCCCATTTCCACTTCACTTAGTTGTTCTTCTGGTGTTTTATCTTGTTCCTTCATCTGGGACATATTCCTTTGCTGTCTCATTTTGTCTTAACTTTCTGAGATTGCTGTTTCCATTCTGCTGGCTGAAGGGTTATAGTTCTTTTTGCTTCTTCTGTTCTGCCCCCACCCCAACGCCCAGTGGATGAGGCTGTATAAGAGGCTTGTGCAGGCTTCCTGGTGGGAGGGACTGCTTCCTGCCCACTGGTGGGTGGAGCTGGGTGTTGTCCCTCTGGTGGGCGGGCCATGTCAAGGGGTGTGTTTAGCCAGCAGCTGTGTGCTCAGGAAACTTTAAGTAGCCTGTCTGCTGATGGGTGGAGCTGTCTTCCTGTCCTGTTGGTTGTTTGGCCCAAGATGTCCCAGCACTGGAGCCCATAGGCTGTTGGGTGGGGCCAGGTCTTGGTAAGAAAATGGTGCCCTCCAGGAGGGCTCAAGCCAATGAGTACTACCCAGAACTACTGCCACCAGTGTCTTTGTCCCTGCAGTGAGGCACAGCCACCCCCCACCTCTGCAGGAGACCCTCCAATACTAGCAGGTAGGTCTGGCCCAGGCTAAAATGAAGTCATTGCTTTTTTCCCTGGGTCCTGGTGCACATGAGACCTTGTGTGCACCCTCCAAGAGTGGAGTTTCTGTTTCCCGCAGTGCTGTGGAATTCCTGCGATCAAACCCTGCTGGCCTTCAAAGCCAGATTCTCTGGGGCCTCCTCCTCCCATTGCCAAACCCCCAGGCTGGGGAGCCTGATACGGGGCTCAGAACTTTCACTCCTTTGGGAGAACTTCTGTGGTATAATTATTTTACAGTTTGTGGGTTGCCCACCTGGCAGGTATGGGATTTGATTTTATCACGATTGTGCCCTTCCTACTGTCTCATTGTGGTTTCTTTGTCTTTGGATGTAGGATATCTTTTTTGGTAGGTGTGCTAGATGTGCTGTTTTTACATTCTTTTTTGTCATAGTCATCATTCTTAGTGGTTACATAGTAAATGTTCAATAAATGTTCCATGGTTTACTTAATTTTCCCCTTTTTGTTGAGCATTTAGATTTTTATAATTTTTTGCTATTACACTACAACACATAGTTTTTTCTGGATTTAGGATTATCTTCTTAGGAAAAATTAACATAATTGAAATTATTGGGTCAAAAATATATAAACATTATAAAATCTATTGGTTCATATTGATAAATTGATTTCCTAAAGTATTACATAATAATTTGTACTTCTGCCAACACACATTCATGTTTGTTTGCCTTCACGCTGCTAATAGCCTCAGTATTTTCATTTTAAATAATTTTACAGAAAAAAAATTTTTACTAATTTAATAAAAAAATGCATTGTATTTTCATCTGCCTTATTGATTTTATTAGTGGTACTTTTTCACTAGTTTTATTTTCTGTTTCATGAACTAACTGTTCCTGTTTGTTAATAAATTGGAGCCATTTTATATAATCAAGTTATTGACCCCTTTTCTGCCATAACTGCTGCAAATACTTTTTTCACCCCTTAACTGTCTTTTTATTCATAACATGTTAGTGTGTGCTTAAATACAGAAATTCTCAAATTCTGTATAGTAGAATGTATCAGCCTCTTTGCTGTTTCTTTTACTGCTTCTAAGATTAGAAACTTTCCTCCCCTCCCCACCCCCAGGCTTTGTAACTTAATTTTATTCTGTTATAACCATGATTCTTTTATCACCATGACTATTCTAATCATGATCCCTATTTTTGGTCTCATTGCCCCTTTAGGGGAGGAGAGGTAAGGCAGTAGGACTCTAGAGTTCTTGGCTGGTGATCAAGTCCTGACTGTGTTTGGCGCCATCACTCTTTTGCAGTTGTTTAAAACTAAGTTTCTTCCAAACAAAATTTCTGAGGCTGTTCTGAAACTTCTACATAGCTCCCATAATGTGACAGTGCACATTTTTCTTTCCCGGGGCCCTCTCAGTCTCCTCTCAGCTTCTTTTTTTTCCTGGGTCCACCTTACACAGATTGTCACCCTCAGGTACAAACCCTCATAAGCAGGACCACAGGGCAGTCTCCACACTGTCTTCAAGATCCTGGCTCCTTGGACCCACTGTTAGAAGGAAGGACAATCAATTCCTAGCACAGCAGCAACTTTCTCCTTGCCCTGCTGTAGAAGCTCCCTGCTTTTCAGGGTCTCAACCTCTAGATGTTCAAGGTCAAAGAGGAAGTCAGATATGAGTCCATTGTCACCTCAACAGAAAGTTGTTACACTCTTAGTAGTCCTTTGAGAAACTCCCCCTTTAGGCTTGAAGTAAAGGGGAGAAACGCCCTCGCCTTTCACTTTTGCTGCTCAGCATAGAGAATCCCACCCAGTGAAGCTACAGCTCTCTAAAGAAACAGCTTTACAAAGTCACCACCTCCATATTCTGACATCTTTTGTATCTTTGATCTGGTTGAGGGATCCAAGAGTAACGAATTTTTTTTGTACATTTCTTTGTAAATTTTTCTTGTTGATGTCTTATATACATTGATGTCAAATATTTTTAGTGCCTCAACTGAATTGAGACAGAAAAAAATGTTCATTTTAAACATTTTATATGTTTTTTTTCTAAGCATCTTAACTCTATAATTCAACTGAAATTTCTCTGCCACATACGGTATAAGGATAGAATAGGGCTTTCCCCCATATTACTACCCCATTTGCCTAGTCTTATTTGTTGAATAATTCCTCTCATCTTCATTGTTTACAGTGCCTTATTATCACATATTAAAATCTTACACTATTAGGGCAATTTCTAGGTTTTCTCTAAGATACCATTGATTAATTTTGTCTCTTTGATAAATAAGTATATAGTATCAAGTTACATGTAAAACATCTTTATATCCATTCTTATAGAAATATATAGAATCTTTTGGTTACTATGATAATGTTATTTTTACCAGTGGTTTAAAATTCAGTTAGAAAACCCAAATGTAACAGGAGACATAGATAATGTAAATGTTTTTTATTTTTTTTTATTTTTTTATTTTTTTTTTAAATTTTTATTTATTTATTTATTTTTGCTGTGTTGGGTCTTCGTCTCCATGCGAGGGCTTTCTCTAGTTGCGGCAAGTGGGGGCCACTCTTCATCGCGGTGCGCGGGCCTCTCACTGTTGCGGCCTCTGTTGCGGAGCACAGGCTCCAGACGCGCAGGCTCAGTAGTTGTGGCTCACGGACCTAGTTGTTCCGCGGCATGTGGGATCTTCCCAGACCAGGGCTCGAACCCGTGTCCCCTGCATCAGCAGGCAGATTCTCAACCACTGCGCCACCAGGGAAGCCCTAAATGTTTTTTATTAAAGTGTCAAATCTGCTAAAAAATTTATATCTAAATTCTTAATTATCATACAAGTTTCTCCCCTTTGTTAGCATATGCATCACATCGTGAAACTAATCTTTTGCCATAATAATAGGGAGATAGAAACTAGTCTGGGAACAGACTCTATACTTATTTGTCTGATTTGCAGAGAGAGGTTCTGGAGTAAATTCCAACTGTGAACTTCATGTCATTTTTCACCACTGATTTTGTCTAGTTAAATTATCTAGAAAAATATGCATTGGTCTAAAAGAATTAGGAAAAAGCTTAAGAAACAAAGCCAAAAATGAAATGAATAGCAGGTAGGCTTAAAAGAAATAAAATGTATTCATCTAAGCGAAATTTCCTATTTGGGAATCTGGGTTTGGACATAACTGACTTTACATGTAAATCCTGTGAATCTGTGATGCGGGAGGTCATGATGCCTTGGGAAGCAATGGAAGAAAGTAGGAAAAATTTAATTATTATAAAAGTAATTTTATATAGATCAATAAGTGACTGTAGATATCATATAGCCCTATCTAAGTGTTAAGTGTAAAGAACAAAAACTGACAGTGTGGGACTTCCCTGGTGGTGCAGTGGTTAAGAATCTTCCTGCCGATGCAGGGGACACGGGTTCGAGCCGTGGTCCATGAAGATCCCACATGCCACAGACCAACTAAGCCCATGCGCCACAACTGCTGAGCCTGTGCTCTAGAGCCCACGAGCCACAACTACTGAGCCTGCGTGCCACAACTACTGAAGCCTGCATGCCTAGAGCCCATGCTCTGCAACAAGAGAAGCCACCACAATGAGAAGCCTGCATACTGCAAGGAAGAGTAGCCCCCACTCACCACAACTAGAGAAAGCCCATGTGCAGCAATGAAGACCCAACGCAGCCAGAAGTAAATAAAATAAAAGATAAATTAATTTAAAAAAAGAACTGATAGTGACTCTTATTTTTAAGTACGTATAAGTTATATATAGTACAAATATAGTATAGAACAATATATTATATAAATATATTTTAAAGTTTACACACACAAACACACCCCTACCAAAGTATTAACAGCAATCTCTTTCATGGAGTGAAATACTGAGGAGAAGGAGTGGTTGAGTGGGATACTCTGACTTCTCTTCTCCATAAACATTCATATTATTTGCAGATTTTCTTTACATTGACAATGTATTCCTTTTGTATTTTAAAAAGTACATAATTTTAACAGACAAAATATTTATCTTCCTATTTATTTTCCTTTACTACCCTCATTTCACAGGTAAGGAAGCTGACCAGAGAGGTCAGTGACTTGTCCAGGTTCACAAAGCTTAGTCAATGGGGTAGCAGGATTAGAATTCAGTCTGGCCTGCTTCTTCTTGATACCATGTTCTTAATTATACACTTCAGGGTACTTCCATAGAGTGACATAATTCCTAGGGAAATAATGGCTTTTTAATTAACAGTAAGGCTAAGTCCTATGTGACCAAATTTAACATTTATCTCTCAATTAACTGACTTTTTATTTTATTACCATGTTTCTAGAACAATACACTGATAAGATGTTAGAGATAAAGGAGGTTATGGACAACGTGCTTACCAAACAGAAGGCAGAAAGGGATGATTTAGCTAAAAAATACAGGTGAGTGAAAAAAAAAATAGGAATGCTTTAGAGTTTTCAGAATTTATCTATTTTTATCTACAGTAGGCCTAGAATTTCTTAAGATTACAAATGTTGCTTGGGACCAGAAAAGGACTTTATGAGGTGATCTAATCTATTACCTCTATGAGGAATTATACTTTCTAGAAAGATGTTTTTCTACTTTATTATTTGAAATGTTCAGAAAAGGACATTTTCCTATCTTAAAAAGTTGTCTACAGCCATGAATTTTATGAAAGCCTTTCTGGTCATGAATTCCGTAAGTAAATTTCTTTCCTTAGTAAACTCACATTTTTTACATTAAAATTTTTTCTTTTATGCTATCACAAATGTTGTTCTTCTAAGCAGTTTAATCATGTATATTTTGTGGTTTTGTGTACTTCTAAACTCTCAGGGTCCTTAAAGAGTTTTATCCTGATTATATTGATTATTTACCTCTTATCCTTTTTTTTGAGAAATTTGTTATATGATTTTTTCTTGTTTTGAGCATTATTTTTTTTAGTTTGCTATTCTTTTTTTCTTTTCTCTTGTGATGAGAACTTTTAAGGTCTACTCTCTTAGCAACTTTCAAATATGTAATACAGTATTATCAACTATAGTCACCATGCTATATATTACACTCCCATGCCTTATTTATTTCATAACTGGAAATTTATACCTTTTGATTACCTTCACCTATTTCACCCACGTGCCACCTCCACCTCCACCAACCACCAATCTGTTCTCTGTATCTATGCCTTTTTTGTTTTTGTTTTAGCTTCCAAATATCAGTGAGATCATACAGTATTTGTCTTTCTCTGACTATTTTCACTTAGCATAGCGCTCTCAAGATCCATCGATGTCTCAAATGGCAGGATTTATTTCTTTTTTGTGGCTGAATAATATGCCTTTATATATGTGTGTCTTCATACTAATGTTGCTATTTGCCTTAAACTCTTGTAATTTAAAGAGCATTTGTATTTTCTGTCTGAACTCTTTGTTTCACGTAGTTTTAAATGTGATATTAATTTCTTCTTTCTTCTCTATCTATCCAGCTTCTTGCATTTTATACTACCAGTTATTTGCTAATCTGATTTCTTCTTGATGCTTCTTCCACTTACATCTACTACTTGCTTTGACATCCAGTTGGTTTGGAGTTCAGTACCGACAACTCTAAACTGTGTTAGGAGAGACAAGTATCTATACTATTGCTTTCTCTTAAAACGGCTCCTCTAAAAAGATGGTCCCTGAGGATCCCTGAGACCATTTCAAGGGGTCTAAGAAGTTGAAACCATTTTTTTTTTTTTTTTTTTTTGCGGTACGCGGGCCTCTCACTGTTGTGGCCTCTCCCGTTGCGGAGCGCAGGCTCAGCGGCCATGGCTCACAGGCCCAGCCGCTCCGCGGCATGTGGGATCTTCCCGGACTGGGGCACGAACCCCTGTCCCCTGCATCGGCAGGCGGACTCTCAACCACTGCGCCACCAGGGAAGCCCCCGAAACCATTTTTATAATAACATTAAGATGTTATTTGCCCTCTTTTGCTCTCATTTTCTCATAAGTGTACAATGGAATTTTCTAGAGGCCACATGGCGTGTGATGATATCATCACTCTAATAGCTAATGGAATGTGCACTTGTGTAGTCTTGTGTTTTAAAATTTTCTCTTATTTTCTAAAACAGTAAATATTGATAGATATAACTCAAATAAACAAAAGCTCTTTGCATTCCTCAATAATTTTTAAGAGTATAAAAAAGTCCTGAAACCAAAAAGTTTGAGAGCTACTGGAAACAAAGTGTCCAATATCCTGAAGATCAGTGTGGAATAGTTGAGTATAACCAAAAGACAGGTGTGGATGAGCCAGTTTCCTCCCACTCAGTCTTCAAGCCCCTGAGAGACTTGGTTTAAGGAGGGCACACAGGATAATGCTTATCTGGGTAGTCACTTCAAAGTACCTCACTACAGATTCAAAGTACAATTATTGGTTTGGCCAAAAAGTTCATTCGGGTTTTTCCGTAACATCTTGTGGAAAAACCCAAATGAGCTTTTTGGCCAACCCAATACAATAAGTACTTGATGAATTGACATTTCTCAGGTCTAGCTTACTTATAATTATTCACAAAACAATCTCAGTCCTCCATAACTAAGGGAATTTGGGTGGAACTTACTCCCAAATTTTACTTCTTGATACACCATTTCACTGTAAACAGGTAAGCGAATTCCAAACTTAAAGAATGGTGTTGCTCCTTGGCCATCAATTTATACCTTCCAACTAAAGGACTACTAGGTATCTAGATAAACAACCCAAGTTTTGTTTCTCTTTTAGGGCTGACTCACAACTGATATGTAATGATGTGAATATAAATGTGGATAACCACGCTGTCACCTAAAAAAGGCAAACTTATTTACCTCAAGTAAAGCAACAGTTTCCTCTCAAAGAATATACATTGCAAAGATAGTCTCTTGTGTACTTTGAGCTGATTAATTTGACACAAAGTATAAAATCTAAATGATTGCTAAAAAAAAGTTTTCTACTGTTTTTATATTTTTTCCTCTTTCTGTTTCTTCCTACAGGGTGTCCATAGAGTCATTTAAGCATGGAGTCCTGAGAGACCAACTAGCTAACTTGGCCACAAGGCAGAAGAGCCTTTTACTTGTAGCAAAAAAACAGAAAAAAATAAGCCAGAAAATTCAGAACTATAAGAATGTTACATCTTTGTCTGGTCTTAGTTTCAAGAAGCTGCCATTGAGCTCAGAAATCTCTAATGAAAAGGACAGCCAAGAGTTTACTAGTCTGGAAAATTCAGTACAGCCCCAGTCATGTTCAGTTTCTCCTGTCAGCCTTGTTTGTGGAAGCATGCAGGAAACACAGTTGTCTTTGGAAATCTGGCATGACAACCAAAATACCAACACTTGTCTAAATTCAAAGACAGTGAGAAGGGAAGAATTTTCTGGAAATGAACTGAATTCTAAACAAAGTGTCAGTGACTGTACCTTAGATAGATTATCAAAATCCAGACTTTCAGATGGCACTAAGAAGATTAAATTACAATCGCAACCTATTTCTTTTATTGCTCAAGCAGAATATTCACAAAAAGAAAATGATCTTACAGATACTACAGCCAAAGGGCATGAGTCCTTTAGTCCTTCAGCAGTAAATGGCACATTAAAGATTTCAGAAACCGCAAGTGTATTTGCCCACAATGATGCCAATCCATCAACTATTATTTGTGATCAGGCTCTTTCCAATTGTGATCCAAAAAAAGGAAACAGGAAAACAGCTTCGCAGCAACCACATATGGGGACATCAGAATCCCTGGTACATCAAGGGATTGATGTCTTTGGCAGTAATACGGGGCATCAGGTGAAAGCTTATCTTAGAAAATCAGCTCTTGCTGTTCCACATGCAAATGATAGTCAGAGCTCCTCCTCCTCTGGGTCTGGCCGTCAACATACTGTAAAAAATCCTTCAAAATACAGCACAACTCCTAAAAAGAAATGTATGCAGATAAAGGATCTGATACTGCTAGGAAGAATTAATCCGGGAAATAATATTCTGGAATTCAAAACACAGGTATCCTTTTTTTTTCTCTAAAATTACGTAAATTTTATAAGTAAGTGAGTAAATGTTGCTGTCACATAGTGTCAGTGTTTAGCTCTAATTAGGGGAATAGGGTTTGGCTGGGCTTCTTGAATGGACAGACCATTATATCTTAGCAAGTGAAATCATGCTTCTAAAATTGCCCTGTACATTTTAGTTACAAGCACCTTTAGGCTCTCAGACCAAAATTAGTTTTACTGCAGCAGGAAGGATTTAAGAACAAAATAAAAATAGTAAATTGGAGCTGTGTTTGGTTCCAAAGTTTTGGGAACTACCAGTGTGTACTGCTAAAGCTTCCCCTAATAAGGGTTAAGTATAAACACATCTTCCATAGTAGCTCAATTTAGAAACAGAAAGTGACTTGGAGTTTGGGTAAATATAACTCAATTAAAACAATATCACATATGCATAATAACAGAAGAGGAAAAAAAAGATTCTGCTAGAAATGCCTACAAATGAGGCTTCCTTTCCCTTTTCCCCCTATTCATTTTTTGAAAGAGGATATAAGAGTGGCAAAGTTTGCAGGGTCCTGGAATGCTGCTTTGCTTGTGGACCAGTCCAACAGAAAACCAATCCAAGCTAATTGGAATTTAATCTAAATGACCCCTTTTTTCAACCCTTTCTACTTCTGGATTATAAGACTTTTCCTAGTTAATAAGCTTTATTTATAAGTTAGGAGCAAAAAAAACTTAATTTTAATGCTCCAAACTATAGTTTAAACACTAAATTAGCAGCTTGATCTCAGATCCCTTGATGTTCCTGTTTGCTTGCCTGTCAACCAATGTATTGCTAAGTAATACCTACTTCACATTAGCCAAAGCAACTCAAATTTCAGTTATTGGTTACATTAGCTAAAATTTTGACAGCTGTGGTTACTCCTCTGGATCAGCAATGATAAAATTCTAATATAATTCTTTGTATTTCAGCTATTTTTAACAGCTTTATTGAAATACAATTGACATACAATACGCTACATGTATTTAAAGTATATAATTCAACAAGTTTTGATGTATGTACATACGCAAAGTATAAAATCTAAATGATTGCTAAAAAAAAAGTTTTCTACTGTTTTTGTATTTTTTCCTCTTTCTTCCTACAGGGTGTCCATAGAGTCATTTAAGCATATTGGTCTGTAGTTTTCTTGTGTTGTCTTTGGTTTTGGGCTCAGAGTAATACTGGTCTCACAGAATGAATTCCAAAGTGTTTCCTTCTCTTCTGTTTTTTGGAAGAGTTTGTGAATTGGTATTAAGTCTTTTAAAAATGTTTTCTAGTAATCAGCAGTAAAACCATCTGTACCTGGGCTTTTTTGTTGTTGTTGATAGTTTTTTGATTATTAATTGTGTCTACTTTTTATAGTTTTTTTTTCAGATTGTCTATTTCTTCTTGAGTCAGTTTTGGTAATTTGTATCTTTCTAGGAATTTGCTCATTTCATCTAATTTATTGGCATACAGCTGTTCATAGTGTCTCTTATAGTCCTTTTTATTTCTATAAGGTCAGTAGTAATGTCCACATTTTCATTTTTGCTCTTAGTAATTTGAGTCTTCCCTCTTGCTTTTCTTGGTTAATCTAGCTAAAGGTTTGTCAGTTTTATTAATCTTTCCAAAGAACCAATTTTGATTTTTTTGATTTTCTCTATTTTTCTATTGCATGTTTTACTTTTTCCACTTTAATAGTTACTATTTCCTTCCTTCTGCTTGCTTTAGTTTAGTTTGCTGTTTTCTTTCCAGTGTCTTTCTTGTAAGTTTAGGTTATTGATGTGAGATCTTTCTTCTTTTTCAATATAGGCATTTACACCTATAAATTTCCCTCTAACCCACTGCTTTTACTGCATCCCATAAGTTTCAGTATGTTTTGCCTTCATTTTCATTCATCTCAAAGTATTTTCTCATTTACCTTTTGATTACTTCTTTAACCCGTTGTTTATTTAGGAGTATGTTGTTTGAGTTCCACATAATTGTGAGTTTCTCATTTTTTTGTTATTAATTTCTAATTTCATTCCATTGCTCTTAGAGAACATACTTTGTATTATTTTGGTCCTTTTAAATTTTCTGCGACTTATTTTGTGGCTTAGATAGTGTGTAGCCTATGCTAGAGAATGTCCCATGTGTACTTGAGAAGAATGTATATATCCTCCTATCATTAGAAGTTTTCTATAGATGCCTGTTCAGTCTAGTTTATAGTGTTGCTCAACTTTCCTCTTTCCCTTTTGTGATATTATTATTATATATATTATTGATATATCTGTAAATGTTATAAAGCCAATAATTCATTGTTATAATTATTACTTTATAAAATTTTGTGACTTTTAAAGGAGCTGAGAAGAAAGGAGAGCAAGTTTATATTTATAACTTTTGATATATTAACCTTCTTACTTATCCTTGCTGGTTCTCTTCATTTGTTCCTGTGGATTTGAGTTACCATATGGAGTCATTTTCTTGGCCCAGTAAAACTTCTTCCACCCACCGCCTTTGTGCTTTTGCAAATATATATGTATTATATCCCTATTGTTTTGTACAATTGTTTTAAAAACCAGTTAAGCAAAGAAAGAAGAAATGTGCATTTATACTGTCTTTTATAATATGTGATTACTTTTACTGATGCTCTTTGTTTTTCTATGTGGATTCATATTACCATTTGGGGGTCACTTGATTTCAACCTGAAGAACTTCCTTTAGTATTTTTTGTAAGGCAGGTCTGCTAGCAACAAATTTTCTCAAAAGAGGTCTTTACATCACCTTTATTTTTGAAAGATTTGCTGCAAATAGGATTCTTGGTTACAGGTTTTTCTTTGTGTACTTTGAGTGTGTTATTCCACTGCTTCTGGCTTTCATTGTTTCTGATAAGAAGTCAGTTGTTAATCTTTTGGGGTTTACCTTGTAAGTGATGAGTCATTTTTCACTTGCTTCTTTCAATAATTTCTTATGGTCTTTGACTTTCAGTATTTTTACTATGTATCTATTTATGTCTCTCTTTGTGTTTATCCTTGTTGGACGTCACTGAGCTTCCTGAATATGTAGATTAATGTTTTTTAATAAATTTGGGAAATTTTTAGCCATTATTTCTTCAAATATTTTTTCTGCTCCTTTTTCCTGTCCTTTTGGTACTCCCATTATGCATATGTTGGTGTGCTTAATGGTGTCCCACATTTCTCTGAAGCTTTTTCATTTTTCTTCACTCTTTTTTCTTTTTCTTCTTCAGCTTACATAATCTCTATTGATCTCTCTTCAAATTCACTAATTCTTTCTTCTGACATTGAAAATCTGTTGAGCCTCTCTATTAAATTTTTCATTTTAGTTATTGTACTTTTCAACTCAACTTCTTTTTGTTTCTTAATAAATTGTTTCTTTATTGATACTTTCTGTTTGCTGTGATATTGTTATCATACCTTGCTTTCCGTCCTTAATTATGGTTTCCTTTAGTTCTTTGAACATGTATATAAACGGCTGTTTTTTTGTTGTTGTTGTTTGTTTTTTTGCGGTACGCGGGCCTCTCACTGTTGTGGCCTCTCCCGTTATGGAGCACAGGCTCCGGACGCACAGGCTCAGCGGCCGTGGCTCACGGGCCCAGCCGCTCCAAGGCATGTGGCATCTTCCCGGACCGGGGCATGAACCCATGTCCCCTGCATCGGCAGGCGGACTCTCAACCACTGCGCCACCAGGGAAGCTCTAAACGGCTGTTTTGAAGTCTTTGTTAAATCTAACACCTGGTCATTCTCACAGGCAGTTTATGTTGCTTTTTCGTTAGTTTATTTTGCTGTATGTGTCATACTTCCTGTTTCTTCACATGTCTCATAATTTTTTGTTGGAACTGGGCATTTTAGATATTTTAGAGTAGGCCATGTATTGTAGCAAGTCTGTGTATTGATCCCCATCTTCTCTTACGTTTGTTATTGTTCCCAGGCAAAATATTTGTGCCATGGCTCTGGAGCTTAGGGCAGGAACATGGCAACTTCTCTCTGAATTATACCCCTGCTTTAGGATCTGAGCATTTAGTGGAAAGGGGCACACTAGCCTCTTGCCTTTTCAACTTGCCTCTCCTGACGTGAAACTACCACCTTACAAGCCAGGGCAAGTGTGAGCAGGACCCCAATAGTCTCAGTAGCACCTTGCCAAAGGTAGAGACTCTGTCTCACCAGTACAGGTTAAACAGAAGAATTTGGAAATTTTTTTTCCAAATTTGGAAAAATTTCAGCTATTATTTCTTCAAATATTTTTTCTTCCCTCCCCTCGTTTTTGAATTCCCATTACATATATATTAGGCTGCTTAAAATCATTCCACAATTCACTGTGATGATCTTATTTTTAAATTCTCTTTTCTCTGTGGGTTTTTTACGCCATTCCTATTCCTGTGTCTTTGAATTCACTAATCTTTTTGTTTGCAGTGTCTAATCTGTTAATATCATCCAGTGTATTTTTCATTTCATATGTTGTAATTTTCATCTCTAGAAGTTTGATTTGAGTCTTCTTTTATATCTTCCATGTCTCCATGTAACATTTGGAACATGTGGAATATAATAACTATTTAATGTCCTTATCTGCTAATTCTAACATCTTTGAGAGTTCTCAGTCATTTTCAATTGATTGCTTTCTCTCCTCCATATGGGTTTATTTTCCTACCTGTTTCTAGGCCTGTTAATTTTTTATTGGATCCCAGAATTGTGAAATTTAGCTTGTTGGATGCCAGATATGTTTTTATTCTTAAAAATATTTTGGATATTTGTTCTAGAATATAGTTAATTTACACAGAAACAGTTTTATCCTTTTGGGTCTTGCTTTTATAATTTGTTAGGCAGGATTGGATCAGTGTTCAGTCTAAGGCTAATTATATCCCACTACAGAGGCAAGACTCTTCTGTGTACCTCCCAGTGCCCCATCAGTTTCGAGGTTTTTCTAGTCTTACTATTGGGAACAGGTGCTATTTCTGCCCTTTGAGAATGCCCGAGAATGCCATTACCTCTACTTCTTTCAAGTAGTTCTTTTCCCAGGCTTGGGTAATTTCCTCACACACATGGCCAATCACAGCTCAGCGGAAGATCTGCAGAGTTCTGCAGAGTTCTCTGAAGATCTGCAGAGTTCTCTCTCTATATATTTCTCTCTTCTTCAGTACTCTGTCCTGCAGACTCTAGCCATCATGCCTCCCTAGACTATGCTCTGTCTATTCAACTCAGAGAATCCACGGGTTTTGCCTGGATGCCCTCTCTCTGTAACATGACATGGAAACTCTCAAGGCAGTGAGTTGGGACAATTACAGGGCTCACCTCATTAGTTTCTCATTTCTCAGGATCACTGTACTTTGTTCCCTGATGTTTGGTATCTTGGAAACCATTGTTTCATATATTTAGTTTGCCTTTTTTTTTGGTTGTGTCATGTGTTAGGGTAAATCTGGTCCCTGTTACTTCATCATGGACAGAAGCAGAAGTTCATATATTTCAGATACTTTTTAATCCTAATTTTTGTTTTATTTTTCACCTCAGGAGACTACCCATAAAGCCAGTGTTTTATTGAATGGCAAAATTAAGGTAGAAAATGGTCAGATTTATCAAAACCCAGTCATCTGGCTCAAGGATCTTCTAGGAGCTGATAGTTACGTGACCTGGAATTATGCTTGGAGTAAGGTGGGTCATTCTTAAGTTATCTTTAACTTCATATTCAAATGGAAAGGTACATATTTTTTTATGATAAAACTATTTCCTTTTTTTAAGAAATCTGAAAGTTCTCCAAATTAGTTTTGTCCTCATGCATCCCTTCTGCAGTGTACTACATGCTTTCTCCCACAATTCCTATTTGCCAGAATTCCCCACAGCAGGATTGCACAGCTAACTGAGCCTCTCCTTCCTTGTTCCTCACCTAGTCTCAGAAAATTGAATGCCCCCGATCTTCCCCTCTTGTCCCTGCCACCTCACCTCCACAGTGATTGCAGGTCCCTGTGACTCCACATAGAAAATTTGGAACCACTGGTGAATTGATAATTTAATTAATATGTTACTAGTATTCTGATAAAATAAAGCAAAATATTCCCCTAAAGACGAAAATTATGATAAAGGGGCCTAAGACACACAGAAGTTATGGTGCACTTTTGTGTTTGAACATAGTCTTATCCATGAATTGCTAGCCTCCCCAAAAAATATTTCTGAATTTTTATTCAGACTTCCCAGACTTAGTGGTCTCCCCCTCAGTTCTGACTTCTGAGTTATAAGCCCAGTTTAATAACCAATTTGAAGAGTATCGATGACTGACACCCTTGAGGTCCAGTGATCAGCCACCTCCAGATGTCCATGGCACCCCTTCAGGGAACAGTATTGCAATGATTCACCCAGGAAAGTGTGAGTCATCAGACAGTCACCATTACTGTTTCACAGAATTGCAAATACCTTTAACCTCCACTAGCCATTACAGTAAGTCTCAGTGCACCAGTAATAGAAGGTGGTTTCCTCTCTCGTTTTTTGTCCAACTCAGCTCTGCCCACTCTCCTTTCTAGCTCCTATCTCAGTCTTAGTCCCTAAACTCTGCATTCTGGTCTCCTAGACCTCTGTTGCAGGTGCTTCCAGAACAGTGTTTCAGTTCCTTCACTTACATGAGCACATTTTAAATTTTCTCTGCTTTACATTATAGTCTCTCTGTGTTCCTTTTTTCCTGTATTATTATTATTTTTTATTTCCCACTACTGGAGTCACCAGGCCATCTGCTTTCAATTCAACCTGCCTAATCCTTTCCATGGATTCATAAATCATATTTGCATGTTAGTAATTAACATTTTACCCATGGAAATCCCTTTTTATTGCAAAGTTTCTTAAATTCATGATAGATGATATTGTTTTGCTGAAACTGAATCTATGCTCACAGTGTGAATATGGTACTAATTGCTGTAGCTTAGGTTGTTTTGAGCTTAACATGCCTGTGGCCCACTGATGATGACTCAGTCCTCCCACTCTTTTTCTCTGTTGGAACTACTGCATTTTCTGCTTTTGAATAGCTGGCTGTGATATCATTTGGCTCTCACTCTGTACTTATATGCCTCATTTACATATCACATTGCCTCTGGTCTTTTCTCATTAGCCATGTCAATTGGAGTCATATTGTTTAACATCTATGTGATAGTGAAGCCAAATACAAATGTGGGCACTAAAATTGGGGCAATTCTTGGATATAAGATACTCATACAGATTATCTGAGCAAGCTTAGATTTTTTTTTAATTATCCTAAAAATGGAAATAGTTTCAAAAATTACTGTAGGACACTCATGTACTTCTAGTAAATACCACAAGCTGAGAAGCACTGCCCCAGTGAGTTTGTTTACAATTTTTTAAAGCCTCTTTTAAAATTTACCACAGTAACCTCTACCCCTCTTGTCTTGGGGTAACTCCTGAATTCACAGTCACTTCTTGATAGGAGCTTTTTGCTACCTCGGTAAATGTGAACATTTCTACCGACTAGTTCCTAGTACAGTGGTGGGGCTATAGAGCCAGAACTGGTTGGTTGTCAGGCAAGAAATGCCAGAAAACTAGGTCTTGTCCTACATCAGACAGAATGACACAGCCACTAGACACGGAGATGACTCATACCTCGTACCCAAGCAGCTGAGCTGCTGTACAGCTTTGCCAAGGGAATCCTCATGCGTACTCCACTGGACATCACTCACTCCTCTTGCCACTTCAGTCTCCTGAAGTGACCTAGTGCCTGTTCAGTTTGAGTTCTATTCATTGTTATCCTTGTTCATTAAATCACTCCTACCTTGTGGAAAATAGATTTTTAACTCAGTGGATTTTCTTAAAGCTGTGTTCTTTGAATGTGTGAATTATCCCTAGTGATGTCTGGGACCTATGGGGACTCATGACCTCTAAGGCTACTAAGGTAAAATTTTACCCAGCACTAACTGATAAAAATATACTTTAAATCTGAGACATAGGTGAAAACGTACTGAGCCTACACATTGATGAGTGTATAAGGTGTGTTGGATATTGTCAGGGTGATAATGTGAACAAAATCCATTCTTTCTTCTTTTTATATACTTGCAGGTAAACTTTATTATTTCTGAGGTATAGTTGATTCCAGCTGTACAACATAGTCATTCAAAATCTTTATAGATTATACTTAAATTTATTATAAAATATTGGCTATATTCCCTGTGCTGTACAATATATCCTCATAGCTTATTTATTTTATACATAGTAGTTTGTACCTCTTAATCTCCTACCCCTATCTTGCCCTTCTTCCCGCTCCACTCTGGTAACCACTAGTTTATTTTCTCTATCTGTGTCTGTTTCTGTTTTGTTATATTCATTCATTTTATTTTATAGATTCCACATATAAGTGATAACAGAGTATTTGTCTTTCTCTGTCTGACTTATTTCACGTAGCATAATACCCTCCAGGTCCATCCATATTGTTGCAGATGGCAAGTTTACATTCTTTTTTATGGCTGAGTGATATTCCATTGTACATATATACCACATCTTCTTTATCCACTCATCTGTTGATGGGCGCTTAGGTTGCTTTCATATCTTGGCAACTGTAAATAATGCTTCTATGAACATTGGGTGCATGTACCTTTTCAAATTAGTGTTTTTGGGGTTTTTTTTTTTTTCAGATACATACCCAGGACTAGAATTGCTGAATCATATGACAGTTCTATTTTTAGTTTTTTGAGAAATCTCCATACTGTTTTCCACTGTGCCTGCACCAATATACATTCCCACCAACAGCATACGAAAGGGTTCCCCTTTCTCCACAGCCTTGCCAACATATGTTATTTGTATTCTTTTTGATGATAGCCATTCTGACAGGTGTGAGGTGATACCTCATTGTGGTTTTGATTTTCATTTTTCTGATGATTAGCAGTGTCAAACATCTTTTCATGTGACTGTTGGCCATCTGTATGTCTTCTTTGGAAAAATTTCTATTCAGGTCTTCTGCCCATTTTTTGACCAGGCTGTTTGTTTTTTGATATTGAGTTGTATGAGCTGTTTATACATTTTGGATATTACCCCCTTAATACTTGCAAATAGTTATATCATTTGCAAGTATTTCCTCCCCTTCAGTAGGTTGTGTTTTCATTTTGTCAGTGGTTTCTTTTGCTGTACAAAAGCTTTTAAGTTTAAGTAGGTCGCATTTGTTTATTTTTTATTTTGTTTCCTTTGCCTTAGGAGACAGATCCAAAACAATATTGCTCTGATTTATATCAAAGCGTGTTCTGCCTATGTTTTCTTCTGGGAATTTTATGATTTCCAGTCTTACATTTAGGTCTTCAGTCCATTTGGATTGGTATATGGTATGAGAAATGTTCTAATTTCATTTTTTTACATGTAGCTGTCCAGTTTTCCCAGCACCACTTATTGAAGAGACTGTCTTTTCTCCATTGTATATTCTTGCCTCCTTTGTCATAGATTAATGGACCATAAGTGCATAGGTTTACTTCTGGGCTCTCTATTCTGTTCTGTTGATCTGTGTGTGTGTGTGTTTTTGTGCCCATACTGTTTTGATTACTGTAGCTTTGTAGTATAATCTGAAGTCAGGGAGTATGATTCCTCCAGCTCTGTTCTTCTTTCTCAAGATTGTTTTGGCTATTCAGGTCTTTTGTGTTTTTATACAAATTTTTAAATTATTTGTTCTAGTTCTGTGCAAAATGCCATTGGTATTTTGATAGGGGTTGCATTGAATCTGTAGATTGCCTTGGGTAGTATGGTCATTTTAACAATATTAATTCTTCCAGTCCAACAACATGTTTTTCTTTCCATTTGTTTGTTTCATTTTCAGTTTCTTTCATCAATGTCTTACAGTTTCCCAAGTACAGGACTTTTACCTCCTTAAGTAGGTTTATTCCTAGGTATTTTATTCTTTTTGATGGAATGGTAAACAGGATTGTTTCCTTAATCTCTTTCTGATGGTTCATTTGTTTTTTTATTAAATACATATTTATTGGAGTATAATTGCTTCACAATGCCGTGTTAGTTTCTGTTGTACAACAAAGTGAATCAGCCATATGCATACATAGTTCATTGTTAATGTATAGAAAGGCAACAATTTTCTATATATTAATTTTGTATCCTGCAGCTTTTCTGAATTCACTGATGAGCTCTGGTAGTTTTCTGGTGGTGTTTTTAGTATTTTCTATGTATAGTATCATGTCATCTGCAAACAGTGACAGTTTTACTTATGTGTTTCCAATTGAGATGCCTTTTATTTCTTTTTCTTGCCTGATTGTTGTGGCTAGGACTTGCAATACTATGTGAATAAAAGTAGCAAGAATGGGCATCTTTGTCTTGTTTCTGATCTTAGAGGAAATGCTTTCAGCTTTGCACCATGAGTATGATGTTAACTATGGGTTTGTCATATGTGATCTTTATTATGTTGAGGTATATTCCCTCTGTACCCACTTTCTGGAGTGTTTTTATTATAAATGGATGTTGAATTTGGTCAAAGCTTTTTCTGCATCTATTGAGATGATCATATGATTTTTATTCTTCAGTTTGTTAATATAGTATATCACATTGATCGATTTGCAGACATCAAAAAACCCTTGCATCCCTAGGATAAATCCCACTTGATCATGGTGTATGGTCCTCTTAATGTATTGTTGGATTCTGTTTGCTAATATTTTGTGAGGATTTTTGTGTCTGTGTTTATCAGTGATATTAGCTGTAATTTTGTGAGGTTTTTTTGTGATATCTTGTCTGGTTTTGGTATCAGTGTGATGCTGGCCTTCTAGAATGAGTTCGAAAGTGTTCCTTTCTCTGCAGTTTTTTGGAATAGTTTGAGAAGGATAGGTGTTAACTCTTCTCTAAATGTTTGGTAGAATTCACCTGTGAAGCCATCTGGTCCTTTACTTTTGTTTGTTGGGAGTTTTTAAATTACTGATTCAGTTTCATTACTGGTAATTGGTCTATTCAGATTTTCTACTTCTTCCTAGTTTAGTGTGGGGAGATTGTACATTTCTAAGAATTTGTCCATTCTAGATTGTCCATTTTATTGGCATGTAGTTGTTTGTAGTCTCTTAAGATCCTTGGTATTTCTGTGGTGTTGGTTGTAACTTCTCCTTTTCATTTCTGATTTTATTGACTTGGGCCCTCTCCCTTTTTTTCTTGATAAGTCTGACTAAAGGTTTATCAATTTTATCTTTTCAAAGAACCAGATTTTAGTTTCATTGACTTTTTCTATTTTTTAGTCTCTGTGTCATTTATTTCTGCTCTAATCCTTATGATTTCTTTCCGTCTACAAACTTTAGGTTTTGTTTGTTCTTCTTTCTCTAGTTTCTTTAGATGTAAGATTAGGTCATTTATTTGAGATTTTTTCTTGTTTCCTGAGGTAAGCTTGTGTCACTATAAACTTCCCTGTTACAACTGCTTTTGCTGCATCCCATAGATTTTGGATCATCATGATTTTGTTTTCATTTGTCTCTAGGTATTTTTTTTTTCTTCTTTGCTTTCTTCAGTGAATTTTTGGTTGTTTAGTAGCATATTGTTTAGCCTCCACGTGTTTGTGAGGATATTTTGCAGTTTTTTTTCTTGTAGTTGATTTCTAGTCACATAGTGTTGTGGTTGGAAAAGATGCTTGATATGATTTTAGTCTTCTTAAATTTATTGAGATTTGTTTTGTTGCCTAGTATGTGATCTGTCCTGGAAAATGTTCCATGTGCACTTGAAAAGAATGTATATTCTGCTGTTTTTGGATAAATGTTCAAAATCCATTGTTGTTAACTGTCAGTTGTTTGGAGAAATGACAGGTGGCATTCAGTGGCCTCACCGCTCTTTTTCCCTGGCAAGTGAGGAGGGTTTAGCATACTGAGTAGGCCAGGTCTGTTCCATTGACATTACCAAGCTTTGTTTAGTCATAGGATTGAGCTAAAAGTCTGCCTAACCATTCTGTATTCCTTAGGCCTTCCTCGTTCTGTTCAGTAACAAGCATTTACTGAGCACTCAGGGTGTGCTAGACAGCATGCCAAAAGTATATATTATCATATATATTATCTCCTTTACTCCTCCCAACTTAAAAATCTGGAGATACTCATTTAACAGATGCACAAACTCAGGCTCAGAGAATTTAAGAATTTTGCTTAAGAGCTGGGACTTAAGAGCTTTTTCTTAGTATTGTCAGGCACTATATGAAGAGCTAGAGAATAAAAATTAATATTATACAGATCCTTCTTCAAGGAGCCTATAGTTCAATGGAAACGGACACATTAATACATAATTTCCTTTAAGTGGGATAAGTGCCTTGACAGAAATATGAGCACAGACTTTATGGGATCCTAGAGGAGGGTCATTACGTGAGCTTAGCAGTTATAGGAAGGCATCCTGGAGGAAGGGATGTCCAAGTTGAGACTTGCTGGTTTAACCATAGTGAACCTAGCTTCTGGGAGTATACTATTAGACTGCTCTAGAACTAGGTCCGGAGGACGCAAAGACCCTTGGACTCAGAACATTTCTGGCAGGTGTTTGCCAGTCTACCTCAGTCCAGCCCATTTGTATGTACATATTTCTAAGCTCTGACCTTTTGGGCTGATACACAATAACTAAGTTCAAAAACAAACCAAGAAAAACAAAAAAACTTTGATGTATAGACCTAAAATGCAGTTAATGTAACCAGCTGTGTATCTGATTTCTAGAAAAGTACCATTTTACTTTTATGACTTAATTTTATTAATGCAACATTAATTTTTTAAAGTTATAAAGTAGCAGGTGCTGGATTAATATTTGTTGAATAAGTGAACATATGAGAGAATTAATGGTACATATCAGGGATCAGCAATTTTTTCTGTAAAGGGCCAGATAATACATATTTCAGGCTTTGTGAGCATATGGTCTCTGTCAAAACTACTCCATCCTGCTGTAGCATAAAAGCAGCCATAGATGTTAAGTAAATGAATGGGAATCACTGTGTTCTAGTAAAACTTTATTTACAAAAAGATGGCAGCCCAGATTTGGCTGTGGGCTAGTTTTCCAGTACATAATGTACAACAATCAGTACTTTACTGGAGTTACAATTTGCAGGAGAAAGCTGTATTTGCTTCTGATAAAATATATGATTTTGAAGTTCTGTGTTTAATTATGTGCAGGTAACATACCAGGGGAAGGAACTTTTAAAGTATATTTCTGAGGAATTACCCTTGCCTCCAGACCCAAACTTGGTACCTCAGCAACATCAACCTTGTCTTCCAGGTATGTGCAGACCAACACCTGTTTCTTAGTTGTGGGGAAAACACACCCACATCTGCTGAGAAGGCATTGCACTTGTCTTTTTTTTTTTCCATTCAGGTTAAATTCACATGATATTCAAATAAACATTTTAAAGTGAACAATTCAGTGGCATTTAGTACATTGACAGTGTTTTACAACCACCAGCTCTGTGTAGTTCCAAAACAGTTTCATCACCCCAGAAAGAAACCCATACCCATTCAGCAGTTACTTCCCATTCAGCAGTTACTTCCCATTCCCCACTCTCTCTAGTCCCTGAGAACTACCAGTCTGCTTCCTGTCTGCATGGATTTGCCTAGTCTGAATATATTATATAAATGGAATCCTTCAATATATGACCTTTTGTGTATGGCACCTTTCACTTAGCATAATGCTTTTAAGGATTATCTACATTGTAATAGTACTTCATTCCTTTTTATGGCTTCCATTACATATATATATAAACCACAGTTTACTTATTTATTCATCCTTTGATGGACATTTGGGTTTCCACTTTCTGGCTGTTGGACATAGTGCTGCCATTAACAGATATATACGTATATTTGTTTGGATACCTGTTTTCAGTTCTTTTGGGTGTATACCAAGGAGTGGAATTGCTATATTATATAGTTATTATATGTTTAACTTTTGAGGGAACAGCCATTACTGTTTTCCACAGCAACTAAATCATTTTACATTCCTACCAGCAATGTACAAGGGTTCCAGTTTCCCCACATCTCCACCAAAACTTGTTATTTTCTGTTTGTTTGTTTACAGCACTCCGTTTAAACACCGTTTAACTTAAATTCTAGAAGAATGACACCTTCTCTCACAATTCCTTTCTCGGAATCTGTGATGTGCTTACTTTAGGTAGATTTTTTTTAAGTGTCATGTAAAAGGGAAAAATGGTATTTTTTTCCTTCCTGCAGGCATGATTTGGTTAGTTTTCCATATTTTCTAAAAATAGATCCTAGATACTAGAATTAAGTCTTTGCTTGTTAGGGTACACTAATAAACCTTCAGAAAACTGAAGAGAATGTGGTCTTCACCAGTCAGCAGCCGATTTTGAAGTTATTGGAAAGGGCGGTACACATTTATGAAAAGCAGACATAACTAATGTTATATCACCCTTCTCTGCTGCAGTGCACCCTCTTTTTCCCCCAGTTTCCCTGTCTTAGACCAGTTGGGGACAATATATGAGGAGAGGAGGTACAAAACAAAAAATGATAATTCTGTGACAACCAGAGTCAAGAACCAAACAGGATTACTATCACAAGCCTCTAACCAGGGGTTTCCCAGGGTTACTCCTTTCCTTACAACAAATCCCAGTAATTCAAAGTACTTTCCTAAGTTTATACTGAAGTCACTCTAACCTTTGTCTCAAAAACTGGCTTCAGAATAAGATGCATTTTCCCCTGTTTTCTAAGGATAGCCTCAAAAGTATTTTTCATCATTTTGGGGAAACACATAAAATAAAACAATTGTGGGGAAATTAAAGAGCTTACGAAACTGGAAGGAGTTGTAGTAATTCATGGTCTTTGGTTCCGTACCTAATCTAATCTTAGAGATAGGCCAAGGAACCTGAGTTTTTAGGAGTGATTCTTATGCAGCCAGCCTGACTGTTGACTTTGAATGACTAGTAGTATCTGATTTCTTATGCAGGTAATAATTTGAAAATTCTTAATATTCAGCCCTTCACTTTGATTCCAAAGCACACCCACTTTTGTGCTTGTACACTCAAGCCCTCTGTCTCTCTGTCTCTCTTGTCCCTCTCGTCTCTCTGCCTCGTGCACGTGCGCACACACACACTTGAAGGAAAGTCAAGCAAACCCTTTCTCCTAGTTTCTATCCTTAAGAGTCAAAGCAGAAATATAGGTTCTTCCTCATATCAGAAAGCATATCTGCTCCTCAGATTTTCTAGCTCCAGGCACGTATTTCCAACCCCAGCCATGCGTCTTCTTCCTCAGAGGGCTCACAGTTCCTCTGCTAAATGAGCATGAAATAAAAAATGGGTTCTGAATTGCTGCTTCTGTTGCCTGCAGTATAAACAGTTTCTTGTTACTAATTTCTGTCCAGAAATCCTGAATTTTCTTTCCTTTAGATATTTCAGAAAATGTTAGTGCTAATTTGAGAACTGTGGAGGCGCCAGTATGCCAACCAGCATCTTGCTACCTTGATCTGGACCTAGGAATCTATAGACAGGTCCCTGCAGGCATCCGTAGGCTGCTGTTGAAGTTTTGTTTGAGCATCTTTGATTTAGGATTCTTTTGTACCTGGTTTTGTGGTACCTGACAGAAATCCAAAGACCTGGTAAGTTAGAAAAATGTAAAGTCTCTAACCTTATTACAAGCAAAGCATTCTGGAGAGAATCTTTTCCCCTCTTCTGCATATCAAAATGTGGTAATGGAAGTTGTGGCTCTGACATCATAGAGACCATAAAGTCTAAAGGAAAAACATGTCCACATGGATTTAATTAGCCTACTTCAGATCATGAACATATCTGTTCTCTTATGCTTTTTGATGATCACACTCTTCAGAATACTGTTTTTTGGAAATAGTGGACTAGGAAGAGATATTTACATTTCCCATAACTAGGATGACCATGTATCCCCATTTGACCAGGGCAGTCCCTAATCCAGCAAAATTATTAGAACCACTCCCTTTCACTTTCAGACATGCCTTGTTTAGATGACCTAGTACAGGAACCAAGCAAATAACTGTTGGAAAAAATGAAATTTGGACAAGGTGAAAAAAAGAGAAACTTTCAGTTTTATTTAAGTTTTTAACTGTATAGTTTCTAGCATACTACTGTGTAAATAGATGGTTAAATCTTATGTATATCACTCTATATTATAAATAATTGCTGGTTACCTAATCTTAACCCCCGATAGACTGAGAAGATCTTTGAGTTCAGAAAGATTTTTGTGGGCTCTTGCTTCCTATTATATTCCCAATGCCTGGCATATAGTAGCTTCCAAGTAAAATGTTCATTGAATAAATGAATGAGTGAATGGAAACATGAACATGATCCAAAGGACTGCTTATTTTAAAACTGAATTTACTTACAGTTGACGGTCCTCATAGGTGGACATTGCTAGATCTCACAGGCTATAACAGAATTTGTGGTGAAGAATTCAACAAATGGTAAATGGGATTTTGGTTAGTTAATACTATCTCCTTTATCTGAACTAATCTCCCTTATCTGAATTTTCTGTCTAACTGTGAGGTATAAGAGTGATGGCCCTTCAGGCTTAATTTCCAAAATATACAAACAGCTCATACAACTCAACAACAAAAAAACAAACAACCCAATCAAAAACTGGGCAGAGACCTAAATAGACATTTCACCAAAGAAGACATACTGATGGCCAATAGGCACATGAAAAGATGCTCAACGTCGCTAATTATTAGAGAAATGCAAATCAAAACCACAATGAAGTATCACCTCACACCTGTCAGAATGACCATCATTAAAAAGTTTACAAATAACAAATGCTGGAGAGGTGTGGGAAAAAGGGAACCCTCCTACACTGTTGGTGAGAATGTAAATTGGTGCAGCCACTATGGAGAACAGTATGGAGATTCCTTAAAAAACTAAAAATAGAGTTGCCATATGATCCAGCAATCCCACTCCTGGGCATATATCCAGACAAAATTATAATCCGAAAAGATACATGCACCCCTATGTTCACAGCAGCACTATTTACAATAGCCAAGACATGGAAGCAACCTAAATGTCCATCGGCAACAGATGAATGGATAAAGAAGATGTAGTATATATACACAATTACTACTCAGCCATAAAAAAGAAAGAAATAATGCCATTTGCGGCAACATGAATCGACCTAGAGATTATCATACTAAGTGAAGTAAGTCAGAAAGAGAAAGACATGTGCCACCTGATATCACTTATATGTAGAATGTAAAATATGACACAGATGAACTTATTTGTGAAACAGAAACAGACTGACAGACAGGGAACAAACTTATGGTTACCAAAGGGGAAAGGGGGTGGTGGGGGAGGGATGAATTAGGAGTTTGGGACTAGCAGATACAAACTGCTATATGTAAAATAGATAAACAACAAGGTCCTACTGTATAGCATGGGGAACTATATTCAGTATCCTTTAGTAAACCATAATGGAAAAGAAGATGAAAAAGAATATATATATGTATAACTGAATCACTTTGCTGTATACCAGAAACTAACACAACATTGTAAATCAACTATACTTCAAAAAAAAAGAAAAAAGAATGATGGCCCTCCACATTTTTCTCAACCAGAAATTTCAAAGAGAACTATTTCTCCTTTCCCCTCATCCAGTTTACTTCTACATATCATTTTGGATTCATGGTATCAAGAAAATCATGAATCATGAAGATAAGTGATAAAATGACTTGCTTCAGTAAGTCAGAGATAATGGAAGAGCTTTTTATTTATTTGAATTCTACACAAAAACTAGTTAACCTGGCAACTTGAGGCAATGTATTGATAGACTCCAGGATGTTAAAATGTGGTATATTAACACATTTGAGGATATATGTTGTTTCTAATGAAAGATTGTAAACATACCAATGCTAATCTTTAAAAATGAAGTTCTGTTCACGAAATGTTGATGAAATCCCTGAAGTATCTATCTCTAAAGTCCTTTATAAGCTTTAAAATGGAGTGAGTCTATGATGCATTTTCCCTTAAAATTTCACAGCTTCGTCCCAAGCCTCTCTCCCCTCTGCCTACTTGTCTGTAGTTCCTCCTTTGTGTTATTGAGGGAATCTTCATCAATATTTCAGTATATATTGGAATGGGAAAAATGAACATTCCCAAAACTTCTATTACATAATGTGAACATTATGTATAAAAATATTGACATATTTTTCACAAAGTTCTTTAGAAAAACATTCTGTTAATATAGATCACATTTCATTATTTACCTGGAAAGCCAGTTTTATATGTTTATGTCCCCTGTCACCATAGTACCAAGACACTCAAAACACATGAAGCTTGAATGTATTCATCTAAGCAAAGCAAACAAACAAAAAAAGAGTATCTCCTGAGGCCTTTCTTTTCCCAGGCTATCATTTAATGCACACTGATTATATAATTTATAATTTTCTCTCAGGAAGATCTAACATCACTTGTTCATTTGAAATAAATATGCTTTTTCAGGGAAAAAATAGACTTTTTTGTTTTTAATGAAAACGGTCTTTGACCTACTTATAATCTGTTGTGAATAAATGACTTTAAAGAAAGAGTTTTCTTCATTTCAGTGCTGTTATTGTGCTTCATTTCTCTGTAAAAGTATATGTAATAGAACACAAACATTCACAGGTGCTTCTGTTTTATGTGGTTAAGAACTTCTTAAACAGCCAAGGAAGATGGGTGCCTGATAACAGAGCACAGGGTGTTTATTTCAGCTCCTGTTTAAACTCCTGATCGTTTTTCATTATTTTAATCGTATTTTTTTTCATCCTGGTATTTTATATCTACTGATAGGGGAGGAAAGAGAAGAAAACAAATTACCTGTTGAGCATTTGCCATGTGCCAGACCCCCTGCCAGATTATTTTACATACATTAGGACATTTAGGAGCTTCTTTTTAGTAGAACTCCAAGGTTCACGTCTGTATGACAGAGACACAGAAAACCTGAACACTTTACATATAAAATCAAGTATCTCAAATCCAATTCAGCTTAAAGAACCACCTATTAATTTCAATTTTCCCCTGAACAATGAGGGCCTAAATAGTTTTAAACTTCTAAGTATAATAATCAAGTCTGTTTCTTGATGCCAGTACAGTTTCACAGATGGCTTTTGATATTATCAATGTAAATCTGTGCAAAATTATTAATTTAGTTTTAGATATCCAATCATGTAATACTCTATCACCATATTTATCCTTTAGGATCCTTCATTTATCAGAAGACACTGAACTTTATTTTTTTTTCTTTGGCTGCATTGGGTCTTCGTTGCTGCGCATGGGCTTTCTCTAGTTGCAGCGAGCGGGGGCTACCCTTCATTGCGGTGCGCGGGCTTCTATTGCAGTGGCTTCTCTTGTTGCGGAGCATGGGCTCTAGGCACGCAGGCTTCAGTAGTTGCGGTGTGTGGGCTCAGTAGTTGAGGCTCGTGGGCTCTAGAGCACAGGCTCAATAGTTGTGGCACATGGGCTTAGTTGCTCTGTGGCATGTGGGATCTTCCCGGATCTTCCCGGATCAGGGCTTGAACCCGTGTCCCCTGCATTGGCAGGTGGATTCTTAACCACTGCGCCACCAGGAAAGTCCCTGAACTTTGTATTTAAATAGCCATAGTAGAATTTCCCCCCATCATAACTAGAGCAGATGTATTTTTACAATTCATTAAAATTATTCTTAATCATTTTGCCTTTGATTGGAATTATATTTCTGATTCAGGATGAGAATGTATACATAAGTATGTTCATTTTCATTTGTAACTAGAGCAAGTGATGTTTCATTCCATAATTGTAATGAAGTTTAGAATGCTTAGTTTGTAAGCACAAGTTCTGGAAGTCTGAGTTCAATAATTTTCAAGTTAGAAGTGAACCTAATAGATCAGCTAGTCTCGGACCTGTTTTACAGATGATGAAACTGAGAACCAGAGGAGTAAGATGGGTTAGGGATGTGTCAGAAGTGAACCATCAGTTAAAATAATGAATCTGATTATTTTTGCTTTTGATATATTAAGGGAATTTTTTTCAAAAGCAGAGGAAAAGAAACGAAATTGAGTTATTTGTAGTGAGGTGGATGGACCTAGAGACTGTCATACAGAGTGAAGTAAGTCAGAAAGAGAAAAACAAATACCGTATGCTAACACATATGTATGGAATCTAAAAAAGAAAAAATGGTTCCGAAGAACCTAGGGGCAGGACAGGAATAAAGACGCAGACGTAGGGAATGGACTTGAGGACACAGGGTAGGGGAAGGGGAAGCTGGGACGAAGTGAGAGAGTGGCATGGACATATATACACTACCAAATGTAAAATAGATAGCTAGTGGGAAGCAGCTGCATAGCACAGGGAGATCAGCCTGGTGCTTTGTTTCCACCTAGAGGGGTGGGATAGGGAGGGTGGGAGGGAGGAAGATGCAAGAGGGAGGAGATACGGGGATATATGTATACTGATTCACTTTGTTAAACAGCAGAAACTAACACACCATTTTAAAGCAATTATGCTCCAATAAAGATGTTTAAAAAAAATTCATCAGCCTTACATAATTGTGTATTATCATATGTAGTATTTGTATTGTGTATTGTTTTTAAGTGTCAATGTTCATTTGGATTTATCTACATATTTACTACTTTATTTGCTCTCCGTTCTATTTCACTTCTCAAACTTTCCATCTAGGACAAGTTTCCTTCCCGTGTTATATCCTTTAGAATTTCCTTCATTCATAAACCCTCTCTACTTTGTCTAAAAATTATTTTATCTCACATTATTTATTGCATTTTTCAGTGGTCATTGAAATCTGGTATAAAAGACGTTTTCATGACATACATTAAAGGTTCTCTTTTACTGTAAAAAACCCCCCCAAAAACAGAGGAAAAAGAACAGTAAAAGTTAAATTATTTTTAACCTAACTAGTATGTCATTTTGAATTGCCAGTTTTGGCCACTGGATAACATGAATAGTTGCATGAGCCCATTCTTTTGCCTACTAATGAATCTATCAATTCATTTTAAGCAGACTTGTGCAGAATATCTAAAGTCTGGTGATATTACTTGAGGGAGATTTATTTCTCCCTACCTTGTCCATAAGCAGAATGGTTCCTTAGTGCCTTAGCTGTGCATTTCCTGTTGGGGCTTAGGGACAACAAGAAAAGACAAATGTCCGATTAAATGGCCATCTTCCTAGTTGTACTGGGCTGCTAAATGTGCTACGGTTTAGAAATTTTATTTCTAGATCTCAGAGGGCACTGACTTTGCCTAGGGAATCTACCCCAAGTAAAAGTGAAAATTAAAGGGAGAAGGGCTCTTACCTTCTAATGGGGTGAATCGGTGGTTTTCACAGTTCTGATGGAAAAATTCTTTGTCACAAAGCTACAAGTAGATGTCCTTAGTTATCATTGCAAAGAAGATGGTAATTATTTGACCAAATAACGGATTAAGTTACTATCTCTCAGAGTTCTAATTTCTCTTTACCTCATTCACAAAAATTCTTTCAGTGACAGAACTTCTTTTTTAAATCCTCCTATTCCTCTTTGTTTCTTTGAGGCTCCAGAGCCACAGGTGTCTGGCCCCTTAAGCAGAACTGAACTTCCGAGCACTAGTCCACTTAATCCTCCCCACAGTGAGGACTGGGAAAAATGAATAGTTGATATTGTCAGACTGCTTAAGACTATGTGTGTGTTTGCTCCTGGTATTACAGTGCCGTACCTGTCAGTTCATATTGCTGCAGATCACAACAGCTTAGTTTTTCTAAGATCTTTCCATGGAACAGTAACAATTTACTAATGGACCCAAAGTAAAATCATTTCCTATAAAGTATATTAAACTTAAACGTTTTACATCCAATATCTGAATCTTGCTGCTTCATTCCCTCTTAGCTACCTACCTCCAGCATGACAGTCAGGGCTAGAGTGGAAGCAAAACTCCAGTGTTTGGGAGCTTCCAATTTGGAAACAGGTCTTTTAAGTGTGTGCTTCCTGCAGTCCCTTTATTTGTTGCTATGCTAACTAGCCCAAAGCTTGGTGGGAGTAGCAAGTATTGTAGTAAGAGTATAGACTGCATTGGTGAGGAAACTTTAGTTCACTGTTCTTTTATATTTAAGTGCCTGTATTTTGTGCAACCTATTAAGTTCCTGTTAAGTAACAGTATATTGAGTACTATAAATGAATTATTAAATCAAAAAAAATCTAAATCTCAGTTTCCTAACTACTTGGATTCTTTCCCTTTCTTGTCTCACATGGTTGTACAAGGATTAAAGTATTGAAAAGTGATGGACAAATGTGTGATATGACTATTAGAGCACAGAAACAAGCTATAGAAGGATATGATATACCCTGGGTTGTTATCGTTGGTTACCTGGGCAGCAGGGGAGTTGGGGCAGGGAGAGGATTGCAGGAAAACCATACCTTCGGACCAAATTTAGAGTATATACAAAAATAAAACACTGAAAACAGTTCTAAAAGCCCTGAAAGCAGGAGACATGCAGAGTGAGCCCAGACTAGGGCCCACAGAAGAGAATCTCAATTCTAGAACTGTGTTCTCAGCTGCTGTAGTAACAGGTTATTACTTATTTCTCAGAAGATTGATAATACAAACCACAATATATTTTTACTTATTTTAAGTAGCTGTAGTACACTGCATGTATGTTTAATTTTTTATGAAAAGAAAAAGCAAAGAGTTTTAAAACTATTACATACTGGCATTGATGCTTTCAGGTATGCTTTCCATATGTAGACATGGAGAAAAGGTTTACTCAACTTCAAAAAAGGAAGAAAAGCTAGTGAAGTTCTTCGTCTTTAACTTTCCTGAATGTTATTTGCCTGGAATGATTCAAATAAATTTGAAGCTTGTACTATTATGTAATAAGATAACGTAGCAATTGTATAGTTACTTAACACAATTCAAACTGGGATCATAAATTTGAAATCAGTTTGCTGTATTCTTACATTTTCTTATATGAGGATTACCCTGTTTAGCTCAGTTTTCTGTATGAATGTGCTTTTTGTTTTGTTGCCCACCCCATCCCAATATATTGGGAATTGTGGATAACAACAAAGAAATCTGGAGTCTAGAAGTTGTGGTCAGCCAAAGGTGCCGGATCCTGGTAGCATGGGCTGGAATGAAACGGGTGGGAATGCAGTGGCAGATGGAGTTCAGAGATTCCTGTTGCGGAAGAGGTGGTAGAGGAGAAAGAAAAGGCAGCAGAAGATGAGAGGTAAAGGAGATGAGAACAGGTGTTTTGTAAGGAATGGTCTTTGTTTCTTCCAGTCTGATAATTATGGAAAAGAGGCTATTCTGTGAGAAACTGGGGGATGTTCTTAATACTGAGTTTTGTGGTGTGATATGTATGTCCCCAGAATTTCATGTCCATGGGCTTACCCAGGAAGTGGCTCCTTCTGTTACCACAGAGCCACTTGCAGTTTTCCTAAAGTCCTGCAGATTACAGGAAAGTCAGGAGTGTATTATGCTGACAGCGAAATTAAGTGGATCTGGGGGTGGGATTTTGGCTGCCATGACCTCTGTTCCTTTGAAAGAGAAGCCATGTGAATAGCCACTAGACAGAATATCAACTGAATAACTTTTGTGGATATATCATAGCTAACCTGTTGAGAAAGTTATAAATCAAGGCCATCACACCCTACTGACTTTAGTGATAAAGTCAGCCCTGCTTAAAAAAAAGAAGAAGGTGGGCCTAAAATGGTCCCTTTATCTTAATTTATTACAGCACGTAAGGGAGAGAGAGAGCCAGATCAGCTCCAAGCAAAGCTAGTTTAGAGTGCAAAGCGGTATTGAATAACACTTTACAATTTTACAGAAAACTTTCACATAGGTGTTATTTTATCATTTGACAAAGGTGAATGATGGGAATGGTAAGGCAAAAGGAAAAAAAGGTTTAACATTAGCATTACTTTATTGAAAACTCCAAACTCCACTTCTGTGGGTTAATAGGTTAACAGATGTCCATCTGAAAATGCTGTTTTTCAAACACTTTTGTTATATCATCTCAGCATCCCAAGTTTGGGCCACTCTGTTTCCAGCATGTCAATTGGGAAGATGGGCAGGTTGCTTCCTGTGGAGCTACTGCTTATCATTCTGCACTTTTGTTGGTGACCTTCTCTATGTGAGCCCTATGGTGATAATTTCTGGTTACAAACAAGATGAAGCTATTCAGGTGCTCTTGGCCATCTCTTACAAGTGCCCATGTTTGGGTCTGTGACTTTTAAGGCAAGCCCCATTCACTGGAAAGAGAATAGGGTTTTTGTGCATACAGGCCCATCCTTGCTCTGATGAAACTAAGCTAATATTAGCAAAATTAATTTAAATTAATATTTAAAGCCTTATTTCCATGGGCTTTTCCTGAAGGATGAATGCTCTCCACTCCCAACTTTTGTGAGGTACCTTGCTTCAGATAGTCTATAAAACAAACCTGCTAATGAGGGGATTATTTTGTTTACATATGGACCATGTGTAAAACAGTTTAAATTCTTTGGGTTGTAAGTAACAGTTTAAAACCCAAATCAAACTGGCTTACACCCCCCATAAAAAGGAATTTTATTGACTCATGTACATGAAAGACCAGGAGTAGGTTCTTCAGGCTTAAGCCAGTGTTCACAGAGCATGACTGAGCACCCAGTTTTTCTTGCTTTTCATTTCTCAGCTCCATGGTAGCAGCCTCTCCTCTCATCATTCCAGAGCTACATGCTTCCAGATTCAAGTCCAGAGGGAAAGAATTTGGATGTGACTGTTTCCCAGAAGGCGAAACAAAGATCTTATTGCATGTAACTTCACTCCGAATGGGTCGTGTTCTTACCGTGGATCAATGCCTGTTCAGTGATTGGCCTAGATCTAAACAAATCAGGAGATGAATGTTGGAAGGAAGAGATAGTGAATTATATCCCCTGAACTGAGCAAGAACTTTCAGACCAAAAAACTAAGCAGGCAACTCCATAAAGGGTAATTGTGAAGTTTATTGTGGGTAACTTACATACGGGTAGGAAGGATCAGGCAGAGATGATCCAGAAGCATTCCTAGCCCAACTCTGCCTCTGAAAAGGGTAAGGAGGATTTAAAGGGACCAAAGCTAAAAACAGAATCTGACCACTTGGGAGAAGTGTGGTTGGTCCACACTGACAGGAACCCCTGTTTTTCCTCCCTGCCCTTCCCTGAGGGGTCTCATGACTGTTAACTACCTGCATCAGCAAAAGGCATTCTTCCAGTTTTCATATCAGTTGAAGACAAGGGTAAGCTGATAGAGAACTATTAACTATCTGCGTCAGCAAAGGCATTCTTCCAGTTTTCATATCAGATGAAGACAAAGGTAAAAGCTGGCTTGGGCGCATTCCTTGTGAGTAGGCTAAAGTACAGTCATGCAGAAAGGGAAGGGATAGGACTGCAGACCTAAGATGGAGCTGACAAAATGGAGTCAGTGTGGTTCAGCCACACAGTTCAGAACAATTCCACCAGAAGCACATGGACCAAGTGTGGGGAAAGGGATGGTCCTCCAGAGGCAAATTAGGGTGGGATCACCATTAGAAGGATAAACGGGTACTTTATCAGGAGCGCCAGATATCCATGCAGATGTGTAACTGTGTAAACATTTGTACTGCTTAGAATTATGAACAAAGCACTTGGACTATACATACGTCTATCTGAAACTGTCTGGCTGAGGTCACACAGATAGCATGTTGGTGCTAACCTTGGAATAAGATTCAACTAGTTGAATGACGTATAGCTCATATAGCCAGTCTCCAAGAAAGGAATCTCTGAGACTGTCAGGGAGCTTAAAGAAGCCAGTTTTAGTATCATTGGCTCTTAAACTGGCAGAGCTAAAAGGGACCCTGCTGATCATCAACTCTCTCACCTCTCAGAGGCGATGGAAATCTAGATAAGCCATATAACTTGCTTGAGATCACAACCAAGTTTGTGTGACCTAGAAAATTGATCATCCATCTTCCAGCCTAACACTCTTTTTAGTAATAACTACCTGCTATAATAATAGCAGCTACTATTTATTGAGTGGTTGCTCTGTATTAGGCAGTAGACAGGCATTTCACATGCAGTATCTCATTTAATCTTTACAACTGTTTTATTCTCAATTTATTGGAAATTGAGGCACAGAGGGGCTTTGTATAACTACCTTCAGAAGCTTCAGTTATCCATTTTTTGCCTTGGTGTTTTAGACTGCAAACAGTCTTCTTTCTTCCAAGATAGGTCAGTGCTGATTTACAGCTTTATCTTGGGTATAGAAAATGGAGTGAAGAATGACCTGGTCAGAAAACCTGTTATATGTGCTCATAGACTTGACTAGGGTCTAGGGTTCGTAATAAGTAAATTTAAATCTTACTTTTTACCTTTTTAAAAATTTATTTTTTTAACATCTTTATTAGAGTATAATTGCTCTACGATGGGATGTTTGTTTCTACTTTATAACAAAGTGAATCAGCCATACATATATCCCCATATCTCCTCCCTCCTCCGTCTCACTCCCACCCTCCCTATCCCACCCCTCTAGGTGGTCACAAAGCACTGAGCTGATCTCCCTGTGCTATGCGGCTGCTTCCCACTAGCTATCTGTTTTACATTTGGTAGTGTATATAAGTCCATGCTAATCTCTCACTTCTTCCCAGCTCACCCTTCCCCCTCCCCGTGTCCTCAAGTCCATTCTCTACATCTGCGTCTTTATTCCTGTCCTGCCTCTAGGTTCTTCATAACCTTTTTTTTTTTAGATTCCATATATATATGTTAACATACAGTATTTGTTTTTCTCGTTCTGACTTACTTTGTGTGACAGACTCTAGGTCCATCCACCTCACTACAAATAACTCAATTTCATTTCTTTTTATGGCTGAGTAATATTCCATTATATGTATATGTGCCACATCTTCTTTATCCATTCATCTGTCCGTGGACACTTAGGTTGCTTCCATGTCCTGGCTATTGTAAATAGAGCTGCAATGAACATTGTGGTACATGACTCTTTTTGAATTATGGTTTTCTCAGGGTATATGCCTAGTAGTGGGATTGCTGGGTTGTATAGTAGTTCTATCTTTAGTTTTTTAAAGAAACTCCATACTGTTCTCCCTAATGACTGTATCAATTTACATTCCCACCAACAGTGTAAGAGGGTTCCCTTTTCTCCACACCCTCTCCAGCATTTATTGTTTGTAGATTTTTTGATGGCCATTCTGACCAGTGTGAGGTGATACCTCATTGTAATTTTGATTTGCATTTCTCTAATGATTAGTGATGTTGAGCATCCTTTCATGTGTTTGTTGGCAATCTGTATATCTTCTTTGGAGAAATATCTATTTAGGTCTTCTGCCCATTTTTGTATTGGGTTGTTTGTTGATATTGAGCTGCATGAGCTGCTTGTAAATATTGGAGATTAATCTTTTGTCAGTTCCTTTGTTTGCAAATATTTTCTCCCGTTCTGATGGTTGCCTTTTCATCTTTTTTATGGTTTCCTTTGCTGTGCAAAAGCTTTTAAGTTTCATTAGGTCCCATTTGTTTATTTCTGTTTTTATTTCCATTTCTCTAGGAGGTGGGTCAAAAAGGATCTTGCTGTGATTTATGTCATAGAGTGTTCTGCCTGTGTTTTCCTCTAAGTTTGATAGTGTCTGGCCTTACATTTAGGTCTTTAATCCATTTTGAGTTTATTTTTGTGTATGGTGTTAGGGAGTGTTCTAATTTCATTCTTTTACATGTAGCTCTCCAGTTTTCCCAGCACCACTTACTGAAGAGGCTGTCTTTTCTCCACTGTATATTCTTGCCTCCTTTATCAAAAATAAGGTGACCATACGTGCATGGGTTTGTCTCTGGGTTTTCTATCCTGTTCCATTGCTCTATATTTCTGTTTTTGTGCCAGTACCATACTGTCTTGATTACTGTAACTGTGTAGTATAGTCTGAAGTCGGGGAGCCTGATTCCTCCAGCTCCATTTTTCTTTCTCAAGATTGCTTTGGCTGTTCGGGGTCTTTTGTGTTTCCATACAAATTGTGAAATTTTTTGTTCTAATTCTGTGAAAAATGCCATTGGTAGTTTGATAGGGATTGCATTGAATCTGTAGATTGCTTTGGGTAGTATAGTCATTTTCACAGTGTTGATTCTTCCAATCCAAGAACATGGTATATCTCTCCATCTGTTTGTATCATCTTTAAATCTTATTTTTTAAAAGACAGTTTTTAATTTGTTGACTCTTCTTCAAACAGGAACTTCCAAAGGGTCAATGAAAAGCATCCCACATTATCTTCAAATAAATGAAATACTGTTAATCAGCGATCAGGAATTTCTCCCATGCCATATAATGGATGAGCATTGGAAGTTCTATGTGGAATGTGAGGAGCTAACATTCTAAAGCCTTGTTTTCTTAATAATTTATTAGGTATTTTTTCATATTATTAACCAATGTTCATATTTTGTTGTGTGTGGGCTGGTGGGCCTGTTTAATACACACTTTATGAGTTACTACTTAAGATGTGTTTACTGTTTTAAGAAAAAATATAACTCTTCCACTATTGTAGTAAGATTAATCGTTTTTTGCAATTAAAATAAAGACATTTTTGACATAAACAATATTGACTCTCTGGCTTTCTTTTTACTAAAATAAACTTCAAAAAAATCTTTAAATCAACACCTCTGCCTTTGCATAAATAACAGTTGTTCCTTGTGGGAAGTAAGAATACAAATAGGAGTGACTATTGGTCCTGAAAAGTCCCTGGTAAAGTAAATCTACTTAAAAAAAGGAACTTAAAGTCCTACTACCTTCCCCCATTTATTTTAGAATTGATGTTGAAATGAAAATGTAAAATTATGAAAGAGGTTTGTCTTAAGTTTCACAAAATTTAGTGTAGATAGAATTGTAGCTGTGCTAAGTCTGAGAACAAAAAATGAATAAATGAATCAAGTGTTGATTTGGGGGCTGATTATTTTAAATAGGATATATTTCATCTTTAATGTTTGCCACACTGTCATGAAGATTTTTTTTAAAAAGCGCTATATTCAAGAGCTTTATAAGTTTTTATAAGCTTTCTTTATACGGGTCTTTCTTAATCCTTTGATAGCCATCTTATTCTTATCTGTCATTACCCCAGGCTCCCAAATATGCTTTTTAACTTTGTGGCCTAATTCTGTCACTTCTCTCTCATTTGAGTAGACAGGTCAAAATTGCAATAAAAATTACCCTAGCAAGTGCTAGAACTTTGGGGGGGGGGATGGGGAGGAGCAATATGGTGTTGCTTTTTGGTATTTTCTTATTTTAAATGTACAGAGTCTTAAATATCTTTAGAATACACAAGAAACTTGTCAACAGTTGCTTGTGGAGAGAAGAATTATGGGACTGGGGAACTAAGGGGAAAGGAAGACTTTTAACTACATGCACCCTTTGGCAACTTTGAAATTGGTACTCTGTGTTTATTCTTTGTATTCAGATAAAAATTTTAAATATCTGAAAAGATAGCACCTGAAAATGTTTGCCTATTCATAAAAGTGTAAAGACATCATTTTATTTTTCTTCCTTTGAGGGTCCATTGAAAATGTTCAGGATAAAGTGAACCCTACATGTTGTAATGTTTGAGAACTGACAAGAATTTTATTGTTCCATTATCATTTTCTTAGACTACCCTATTTTTCTAATTTTTGAATAATATACCTGAGGTGGTCTATTTGGCTTTCATTACTTAAGGAGATATTTAAAACATGGGCCATTTGGGAATATATGTACTAACGTGGGAAATATATACAATATATATAAATATACAATATACTTATATATATATAAGTAACTGAAAAATGCAAATTGTTAGACAGTATTTAGTACAAATCCTGGTTGTGTTAAATAAAAATGATATGCCTTTCTGCCTCTGTGGTAGGGAAGTTTGGGGGAGAATGGATACATGTATGTGTACGGCTGAGTCCCTTTGCTGTGCACCTGAAACTGTCACAACATTATCAATCAGCTATACTCCAATATAAAATAAAAAGTTTAAAGAAAATTTTATGCCTTTGAGTGCATGTATAATATATATATTTATATAGCTATATAAATATACATATTTTTATATTATGTGTGGTATATCTACTTTATAAGCTATGAAATGTGTATTTGTATGTATAAGTATGTGTGTGGTGTGGGAGATGTCAAGTAAAAGGTCTGGAATGCTACAAATAAAATTGCAGTGCCCGTCCCTAAGGGACTGGGGAAGTTGGAAGGATGTATTACAGTTTACTTTCAACTTAAAAAAAAAGCCACCCACACATTTCTTTTGTAATTTAAAAATATTTTTAAAAAAATAACTTAAAAGCAGGTACTTTGTTTAGTGATTACAACTTACAAAAGTCATACATTCTAAGTTTATAGTATAAGAAATCTTGCAATTCTTAGTTTTCATTTTAGTGATCAAATTCTTAAATTCAGTTTTCCAAGCCCATTTAACATTAAGTATACCAACTGGCAACTGACTTAACACCTAGTGGAGGCATGTTGAGTATTGCCCAAACTAAACAAAAGGGTCTACTTCAAGCAGGGTTGGGGTCCGGAGAGCTACCTTACCTCAGATCTTCCCTGTGAAATGATTGGGTGATTTGGGGTATTGGCTAGATGTTTTGCCTATTCTGTATTCTAAATGAAACAAGCTTCTGGACCCTAAGCCATACGAGGGACTTCCAAGAATATCTAATAATGCAATCTTCTCTGATATTTGTATCCTTTCTATAAAACTAAGTTCCTGAGTATCTCCAGGATACTCCATACCCAACAAAGAATCCTATTCCCTTTCAGACAGGTACTCCTAAATATTAGAAAGCTGGAACCCCAATGTCCCAGGACTCACAAAACTTCCTTTTTTTTTTTTTTTTTTTCTGCGGTACGTGGGCCTCTCACTGCTGTGGCCTCTCCTGTTGCGGAGCACAGGCTCCGGACGCGCAGGCTCAGCGGCCATGGCTCACGGGCCCAGCCGCTCTGCGGCACGTGGGATCCTTCCGGACCGGGGCACAAACCCGTGTCCCCTGCATCAGCAGGCGGACTCTCAACCACTGCGCCACCAGGGAAGCCCCACAACACTTCCTTTTAAGACTTGAATTTACAGCATAAGCCTCCCCTGGCCTGATTGCTGGGAATGTCCAAGCATACATCTTGTCCTTTCGTCCTCCATTTCTCTTTCAGTCAGTCACTTCGAATTCCCCTCCTGAGCTCAGTCCTTTATCAGGACTAGACTATGTGCAGCCCTATCCCGTTTCTCTAACCCCAGTTCTTTGCCTTATAAAAACCTGCAGCACGCTTCGGCAAATTATTCTTCCTAAGGGTCTGTTTTACTTCCCTGCTGCTACTGCAAGAGTAAAATCTAGGCCCAACGTTTGAGGCCCCTAGCTCTCTGGTCCTGATGTAACCTTCCAGCTTCATCTCCAGCCATCTCTAACCTTCTACTCACTCTTAAGCTCCTTCTTCGTCCCTTTTATAGACTGAAATTGTGCCCTTTCCAAATTCATATGTTGAGGTCCTAACCCTCAGTACCTCAGAATGTGACTGTATTTAGAGATAGGACCTTTAAAGAGACTATTAAATTAAAATAAGGCAATTAAAGTAGGTCCTAATGCAGTCTGACTGGTGTCCTTACATGAAAAACTTTGGACATACAAAGGGATACCGGGGGTGCATGTGAACAGACAAAAGACCATAAGGAACACAGCAAAAACGCAGCCATCTGCAAACAAAGGAGAGAGGACTCAGAATGAAATCAGCCCTGCTGACGCTTTGATCTTGGACTTCTAGCCGCCAGAACTTTGAGAAATAATTTTCTGTTGTTTAAGCCACCCAGTTTGTAGTATTTCGTTATGGCAGCCCTGGCAAACTAATACAATCCCTAACTCTACCCAACATTTTGTTTATACTACCGGGAATGTTCCCATCTGTCCATCTATGTCCATCTTTGAGCCCTCTCCTCATATATGACCTCCTGGGCTGCTTTCTCAGGCCAAGCACTTAATATTTACTGCTTGGTATTAGTTCTCTTTCAATGGCTCATCTCCCTCAAGTAGCTGGAAAACTTGTCGAGGTCAGGTTTAGGGTTTTGCACTTTGTGTTTCTAATAAAATATCTCAAACATACTAGATACTCAAGAAGTATCAATCAGGGTGTTTTCAAGTATGATAACAGAAAACCATACTCATAATGGAAAATGTATTATTTCATATATTAAGTCCAGAGGTAGGAATTTGGGGGTTGGTTAATTCTTTAATTCAACAATATCATGATTGTTTCCATCTTTCTTCCAGCTCCCTTCACAGTGCCGAGATGGCTCTGCTGTTATAGGCAGGTGTACATGCAGAAACAGCATTATTAGAAGAAGGAAGGAAAATTTTCTTCCAATGCACGTCTTTTGGGAAGAAACCTTCCCTGAACACCACCACCCCAGGAAATTGTATGTCATTAGACAAAATTGTGCCATCTGCTTGTTCCAAAGCAGTCACTAGCCAGGGAAGTGGTTTGACTGGCTGCGAGAAGTAAGTACATGCCCATGTGCGGGAAAGTAGTCAGATGTACAAACTCCACACTGCCAGTTAGGAAAAAACCCTGGGGCTTCCCTGGCAGCGCAGTGGTTAAGAATCCGCCTGCCAATGCAGAGGACACAGGTTCAAGCCCTGGTCCAGGAAGATCCCACATGCCTCGGAGCAACTAAGCCCGTGCACCACAACTACTGAGCCTGCGCCCCAGAGCCCACGAGCCACAGCTACTGAGCCGGCGTGCCGCAACTACTGAAGCCCACGCACCTAGAGCCCGTGCTCTGCAACAAGAGAAGCCACCGCAGTGAGAAGCCCGTGCACCACAACGAAGGGTCATCCCTGCTCACCACTAGAGAAAGCCCATGTTCAGCAACGAAGACCCAACACAGCCAAAAATAAATAAATAAATTTATTTTAAAAAAAAAAAAAACCTGTGTAAGGCAGGGGCAGGGGTGGGGTAAGAGCTAATATTTATTGAGCACTTAACATATACCAGTCATTGTTATAAGCACTTCCGATGTGTTAACTCATTTAATATTCACCACACCCTATGAGGTAGGAAATATCCGCATTTTATAGATGAGGAAACTGAGGTATAGGATGAAGTAACTTGGCCCAAAGTCACACAGCTACCAAGTGGTAGAGCTGGGATTCGAACCTGGTCATCTGGCTTCACAACTCATGCTGTTAGGTATCATATATTTCCTCTGTCTCAACCAAAATTATCTGCCTAAAAATATGTTATGATTAAAACTGTGAACATCACTCTGAGTGACAGTGACCCTACTTCTGCCACCTACACATTCTGAGGTGTCAGTGTTTGCTCACTTTGGTGGATGACAGGCAGGACAGGCGGAGATACTCATTGGTAGAAAATGGAATACAGAAGTCTTACTGGAAGAGTTTCAATATGAATACATTAGTATCTGCTCTTGGGCTCTCTCCTTTTCAATCTAGGGAGTTTCAGGCATAAAGAATGTGTAAAGTTTATTCATCTGAGATATTGCCCAAACTCAATTTTCACAGAAAACTACCTTGTTAATTGAATGCATGTGCCCATAGGACTTGTATTTTAAGTCCCTTTGGATTCTCAAGACTGTGAGGGCTGATAGCACGTAACCTCCACGTGTATTTCTTTGGACTCCCTCGTCTTCTATTTCTTCTCATCTCATGTGGTAAGTTTCTGCTTAAACTTTTTTTTTTTAATGAAATCACAGAAATGTATTTAGAATTATGTACTTTTCTTTGTAGTTACATTTTTTTAAACATCTTTATTGGAGTATAGTTGCTTTACAATAGTGTGTTAGTTTCTGCTGTATAACAAAGTGAATCAGCTATATGTATACATATATCCCCATATCCCCTCCCTCTTGTGTCTCCTTCCCACCCTCCCTATCCCACCCCTCTAGGTGGTCACAAAGCACCGAGCTGATCTCCCTGTGCTATGCAGCTGCTTCCCACTAGCTATCTATTTTACATTTGGTAGTGTATATATGTCCACACCACTCTCACTTTGTCCCAACTTACCCTTCCCCCTTCCCATGTCCTCAAGTCCATTCTCTACGTCTGCATCTTTATTCCTGTCCTGCCCTTACGTTCATCAGAGCCCCCCCCTTTTTTTTTTAGATTCTATATATATGTGTTATCTGCTTAAACTTAATCATAATGTTCTCATGTCCCCAGTTCTCTTACCACCTAAATAAGAGGAGCAGAATTTGAGGCCATGTCAAATCAAGTCGCCTCCATTTAAAGTCCCAAGTAAAAGCTACATAGTTAACTTCTAGATTCCTTGGACATATTTGTAAGTTCATATTCTTTCATTTAGGCTACTCTGCTAGGGACTTTAAAGTAGGAACAGTAGATGCAAACATTTGAAGCTGTAATGTAAAGAGTGGTACTTCTAAAGGTTAAAGCAGTTAACATTTCTGTTTTTCGCTGTTCACAAGACACCTTGAAGTTCAATGGCATTGTGGCTGAGATATGACGTTGGCTCATGTCCTTCAAAGCTGGAGGCAAGGAAGTGGTAAGGCAAGTCACCTAGCTGGTGGGTGAGCCTCGCCAATCCCCCAGCATATTCATCTCAGCACAGCTTTTTTGTTCTCTGTTCATTACTGCCTACTCATTAACTGTCGTGAAATGATTAAACGAAACAAAAACTATGTTTCTATATCTCTTGGGTAAAAATGGCCCCAAAAGCAATGCTGGTGATGGAAATGAAGAGGTTTAAGAAAATATTGGTTCTCAATGTCTTGTAATAACCTATAATTGAAAAGAATCTGAAAAAGAATATAGGGCTTCCCTGGTGGCACAGTGGTTGAGAGTCCGCCTGCCGATGCAGGGAACACGGGTTCGTGCCCCGGTCTGGGAGGATCCCACATGCCGCGGAGCGGCTGGGCCCGTGAGCCATGGCCACTGAGCCTGCGCGTCCGGAGCCTGTGCTCCACAACGGGAGGGGCCGCGACAGTGAGAGGCCCGCGTACCTCAAAAAAAAAAAAAAAAAATATATATATATATATATATATACACATATATATACACATATATAATATATATTGTATATATTATATATATAATTCCTTGAAACTAATACACCATTATAAATCAACTATACTTCAATTTATTTAAAAAGGAAAGAAAAAAAAATGTTGGTTCTCAGCCAAATAAAAAACCAGGGTGAAAAAAGGAGTAAACAGTGAAATTTGGAAGAGCTTAGCTCTGTGCCACGAATGATTATGTGTAGTAATGTAAACCAGAGAGCCCTAAGTCTCTGTAGCCGTGCATCTCCTTTTCCTTTAGAAGCCAAGTAGAATGACTTGAGTCCCTCAGTCAATGTACAGGGCAAAGCCCACCACCTCCCTGACTTTAGGTACCCCTGTTGTTCTACATTTTCCCAAGAATGGGCTCTCCCATTGTAGCTGCTTTCCTTTCTTTCTTTTTTTTAGATTTTTTTGATGTGGACCATTTTTTAAGTCTTTATTGAATTTGTTACAATATTGCTTCTATTTTATGTTTTCGTCTTTTGGCCCCGGAGGCATGTGGGATCTTAGCTCCCCAACCAGGGATCAAACCCGCACCCCGTGCGTTGGAAGGGGAAGTCCCAACCACTGGACCGCCGGGGAAGTCCCTGTAGCTGCTTTTCTCTGAAATTCGATCAGCAAGCCGGTCAGCTTGGTACCTGGGCATTGCTCGCAGCCACTAGTGCTGTCCTCACCCCCAAATCTCTCTACCGCATGCTAATCTCACCCCCCTGGTCCTTCCCCCAAAGCCCCACCCACCCCCGCTCTTGTGGCGCAGGCTTCACTGAAGGCTTGGTGGTAAAGGGAAAGGAGTGATAGCACAGCACAGCAAACAACCTAAGGTTGACTGGACATGACCCCTACCACAGGGAATTTCTCCTCAAGGATGTTCTCTTTAGACCCTGCTCTGGCTGAAGCAGTATAGGACGGTGGGTATGAGCGCAGACTCACCTGACATCCTGGCTCCACCACTCACTGGTTATGGAACCTTGTGACCCTCCCTAGGTCTCACTCCATGTCTGAAATGGAGCTACCAAGGTGCCTCCCTCCTGAGATGTTCCTGAGAATTAAATGAGATAATCTGTGCAAAGCGGGCATCCCAGTGGCTGGCACATAGTAGCTTTTGTTTCTGTGAGGAGTAAGTTACCAGGCTCCCCCCTTTCTCTGTAAACCTCTGATTAACAACGCTGCTGCATCACACACACACACACACACACACACACACACACACACACACACACACACACACACACACACACACACACACACCCCACCCCTATATCCATAACAGCAGAATCTTTGAGAATGTCTGGGCATCAGTAATGACTTAAGCTCCCCAAGTGATTGTAATACGCAGCCAGGCTGAGACCTACATCTATAGACTCTTTCTACATCTTCCCCTTGGCTTTCTTTCCTGAGCCACCTATCACCTTTCTCCAGGCCCATGAGAGAAACTCAGTGTTCTCCTATGCTTTCCTCATTGTATTAGAAGCATAGCATTTGGGCTCTGTGACTCAATTCTGCCCATCTAGGCTCTGCTCAGGGCACCTTGGCTTTCTCACCATAAAAATATTCTTGTAGGTGTTTTCCACTCCAGCCATGAAGTATAAGAGATTACATTCAGTTGTTGCTTTAAATGACATTTTTTTAAAAACAAGAGCAAAAAGCTACTATAGTTCACCACAAATCGAGTTACACATGTCCCTTCCAGACTAGGAGATCAAGAGTTGCAGCTGAGGGATCCAAGAAGCTGGATACCACTGGAGCACAACCTAGCAATATACTTGGAGTACTGATAAAATCTTTCCACAGACCTTAGGGGGTTTTCAGCCTTGGCTGATCATGAAAATCACCTGAGGAACTTTAAAACTGGCCCAAATCCAGGACCCACTGGCAGAGATTCTAATTTCATTGATCTGGAATCTGTGCATCTCGGCATCAGTACTTTTTAAATCTCCCCCAGATGATTCCAATGAGCAGCCACTGACCTCGGGCACCTGCTCTTATCACTTCAGTTTTCTCTTTCACCCACCATCAATCACTGCATTAACCTTGTGTTTCCAATGCTGCCCCATTAAAAGAGTCAACCTGGGATGCTTCTTTAAAATACAGATTCCTGGGCCCTACTCCAGGCTTACTGAATCAAAACCTTCAGGGAATTTTTTTGACAGCTGCATAGGTGATTCTTATAAGGCAAATGTGGGAAACACTACATTAATCCAAGTTATCTTAGCCCATTTTCAGTTGATTAATATGTATTTTATTCATTTATTTAACAAATATTTAATGAGCACCTAATGTGTGTTCAACATGGTTTTAGGTGCTAGGAATACAGCAAAGAACATGACAAAGTCCATGTCCTCATGGTTATTATGTCTTGAGTATGTCTAGAGTAAACAAGCAAACATTTAATTTAATAATTAAATTCAAAAAAATTTAATTTCAGATAGTGATAAATGTCATAAAGCCATATCAGGATAAAGGGCTAGAAGGTGATATGGAGGTGGGGCAAGCCATTGTTTTTAAAAGGGGAGCCAGGAGGGCCTGGTTTTGAAAAGTTGCATCTGAACAGACAACTGAGTGATGAGAAACTGCTTACAAATCTCATTTGTAGTCTCACTTATACCATGTTTACTCTATATGTCTCATGTCTCCTAAATTAAATGGGATTTTCTTCAAGGTCAGGGACTGTCTTATATTTTTGTATTCTTCCATAGCAACCAGTGCGGCATTTTGCACAAGCAAGAATTCAGTGAATCACACTAGTCGCAAAAGAATTTCATCCTTAAATATACCTTTAAAGACTCAGCCAGAAGAGAATTTGGCAAGTTACCTGCTTGCTAAGTAAAGGAAAATCCAGGGAAACATATTAAGCATCAGACATTCAGCCCAAGGCTAGACTTCCTGCTTGCTTCCAGTTGGTAGCCATAGTTACAAATTCTGATTAGAAAGGCTCCAAAACACGCCAAGATCTGGTCATCTGTGTATGACTCCACGCTGGTGAGCCCAGACCCAGAGCTTCGATTATCAGTTTCTGCTGCCTTACCACCTTGTGATGTAATTTGTCTTTTGTACGCAACTTCCCCTCAACTTCTTACCAATGTCTCTGCATGCCTTCAAGTTCCATTCAGCCCCTATTTCCTTAAGATAAACAGCTGAGTTCTGCAGAAGGCCACTGGATCATATAATGTTTCTGAAGGCCAAAGAAGACTTTTTACTACATTAGAAATTCCTTAGAAGGTTTCGTGAAACCAATTCAGATGGCTTGGGAGGGTTTTTCACAATTCCAATTTGGGATTTATATGGCTTTTAGGAGCCTTTCTATTTCTTGCAGGATTACTCTGTTCTTCAAATGCTTTCCTTGGGCCAAGAACAACACAATCAGTACTGGAAGGTTGACCCAGGAGGCAACATCATTTCGTGGGGAAATTCCTGAATGAGGAATAGCGAGACCCGTGTGTTTCCTACCAGTTCTACAACTGATTTGCTGATTGACCTGGACAAGTTACTTGACCTTTGAGCCCCAGGATCCTTGGTTATATGATAACACTCAGGATTGTCATTTTGAAGACCAAATAAAATTAATGAACGAGAGGCCACTTCACAACATGCTAATTGCTGCAGCATTACAGCATACTATTATTATAGCCAAAGTAACTCACCATGTTCTTCTACTCCATATGGTAGTTATTTGCATCCTTTCAGCCTCTCATTTCTACAGCAAAACTTCAGAAGTAAGATTCTGCCAGGCACACCTTCCCCCTTGGAGCGGTGCTTTTGATAAGCCCTCCTTACTTATCTTTGCTTTTCCTACTTTTCCTTCAAGGATCTCCTTGGAACTCACCACCACCCGCCCTGCCCCTCTGAGTGAAATCTTTTAGTGGTGTCCTCAGTGACTGTGTCCCCTTGGCTGAATTCCTCTGGCATGGCTGCCATTTGGCCCCAGTCAGTTGACTCTAAGCATCCCCTATCTTGTTGGTGATTTATGTTCCGAGTGCAGGGACCACCTCTGTAACTACAGTGTCTTTCTTTGAGGGCAAGGTCTGTGATTTACGCCTCTTTGCATCCTTAGCTCAAGCAATGCATTTTCACTGATGATGACTTTTGGGGATTGGACTGGGTTGACTAGTGTCTCCTCAAAGTTCATGTCTTTGCATATGTATTGTAATCAAGTTAAGATGAGGTCATACTGGACTTAAGTGACCCTAAATCCAATGTCTGGTGTCCGTAAAGAAGAGAGAAACTTGGACACAGAGGAGACACAGGAAAAGAAGCTCATGTAATGACAGGGCAGAGATTGGAGTGATGCAGCTAAAAGCCAAGGAATGCCAAGGACTGCCAGCAACCACCAGAAGCTAGGAAGAGGCAGAGAAGGATTCTGTCCTAGATCCTTCAGAGGGATCACAGCCTTGCCAATGCCTTGATTTCAGGCTTTTAGCCTCCAAATTGTGAAAGAATAAATTTCTGCTGTTTTAAGTCACCCAGTTTGTGGTAATTTGTTAGGCAGCCCTGGGAAACTAATACCCTGGGGATGCTAAGTACACTGTAGAGTGTAGCAGAGGCCTTAGGGGGCCACCATCCAGCCTAGAGGCATCCTTTCTGAAGACCTAGGATGCTGATCAGGGCAAGGTTTTAAGGGAAGAGAGTAACTAACTGAAGGAGACAGGGAATGAGCTGAATATGGTCTGAGTAGGAAAAAAAAAATTTACAAACTTTATGGTAAAGGTATTTTTTTAAGGTCCCATCATAGAAACAATTTGCTTTATGACAAAAAGGTTGATCTGGGAGTTGGAAACAGGGGAGCAAGTAAGTGAATGGACAACTACTTTATGATATGATATATTCGAACTTTTCAATTGACCAACTTGGGAGGAATTGTGTGTGTATAGATTTCATAGCACCCCTTGCCTAGGTAACTGGAATCTATGGTGTGAGCCAGGCTGATGATGGCTGGTGGACTATTTGGATTCCAGCCCTGGAAGCCTCCATTTCCTCAGCTTTTAATGGCATGAACACTGAGAGAACAGACCCACCCGGGTCTGAGTTCTGGCTCTGTCCCTTACAGGTTCATTATTACACCTCACTTACCTCTCTCTGGTCCTCCGTAAAATCAGAATAGAAATGGCCTCTCCCTCATAAAGTTGTGGGGATTGAAAGATGAATCTGCATAAACTGCTTAGAACAGTGCTCACAGTGGATAATAGAAGCCTTAGTTGTTTTTATCATCATCATCATCATGAGAAGGGTGAATAATGTGACCTTTAATGACCCAGAAAGAGGAGGTCGCACTAGAGAGAAGGAGATGAATGCAAAGCTGGTCATTTGCTTGAAAATAAGTCTGCAAGGTGGATATTAAAATACTTGCTTTCCCGAACACAAGGGATGTTTTTTAAAGGCAGGGTGGCCTCAGAGTGTCTAGTACTGTGGGCAGACTGCAGATCCTGGGAGTAAAGGATATGGGGTCCCACGCAGCGCTCCCTCTTTGGGATTCCCTGGGTCTCAAGGCCCAACACGTTTTACCTGGTCCTCTCTGGCTCCTCACCAACGCATCTGGCATACAGCAGGCTGTCAGCCAACATGAGTTGACTGAGGACGGAAGGAAGAAACCGGCTGGGATTGACTTCCCTGGCGCATCCCCTGACTGTGAAGCGGGGCCCAGGAGCCTCTGGCCCCCAAGGACTTGGAGCGCCACGGGAGACGTCTGGAAGGTCGGGAATTACAAGCACAGCACAGGGCATCTACTTCACAGAGTTAGTATAGTCCCAAGAGCCCGCTACCAAGGCTGAGGCGTAGATATTGCCCAGTTGGTTAAGGAGGCGTGTGCTTGCTTTCAGGCAATTATTGGGTGAGCAGAATTGGGACCGGATACCGTGCCGGCACGGCCCGCCACCTTCACCCCCGCTTGAGGGTAAAGAGGAAGCTTTAGAATGTCTATTTGAAATGTAGGCACAGACCGAAACACAACTTCGTACTATTGGACATACAGCTCCCCCTTCCCACGCTGCTCCTAGATGATATTTCTCCAGGCTGCGTGGGACACTATCCTGGTCTTACCAATGAGAGCGAGGCGATTCCTGCAGGACCGGAGCCTCGCAGAGGGAAAAGCAAGGAGTCGCAGATGTGTTTGGTTTGTCACCGCCCCCTGAGCATCTCTGGGCAAGTCACTTAGCTCTCCAGACCTCGACTTTCTTGCTGTTTAATGTGGGGAGGGAACCGAACCTGGCTGACGCTCAGGGCAGCGGCAGAGAGCGGAACGCGCCGCCTGGGAACTTTGTCTCGAGCGCGAAGCCTAGACCCCCGAGTGCAGGGGCGGGAGCTCCCTCTGCGGGAGCGCGGCGGAGGCGGTCCTCCTTCCCCTCCACGTCACGGGGGCCGCTCGGCGCTCTCCAGTCCCCGGCCGAGGGAGAGCAACTGTCTAGCAGGGCGAGCCGCCGAGGTGGCGGCGGAGGACCAGGAGGAGGAGGAGGCGGGAGCCAGTCGCCGCCGCCGCCGCGGGACCCGGAGTCCGCAGCGCAGCTCGCGGCTCCGTCGCAGCGGCTCCTGCACCCGCGGGGACCCCGCGCTCGGGGCTCCCCCCGCTCCCTTTCGTAAGTCCACTTGGCCACGCAGTCCAGCAAGGAGCGCGCGGGGCCGGGGTGCGGGGCTCCTGGCCCAGCCGCGGATGGCCGGGACGCCCGGACCCCCTCCTCGCGACTTTCACTTTCCAGCGGGGGAAGACTTGGGCGCCGCGTCCCTTGCGAGGTGGGGGAGGGGGGAGGGAGGGAAGGACGGAGGGAGGCTGCCCGGGGCAGCCGCAGCGGGTTAGCGGGCTGAGCCTTGGCCTGGCTGCACGCCCTTTTTGACTTCGGGGCCCCGCCGGCGGCCGGACGCTGTAAAGTTGTCCGAGGTCCGCGGGCTGCCGGGCGACCAGCGCGTGTCAGCGTGAGGGTGTCCTGGGAGACGGAGCCACGGCGCCCGCAACCCGGGCTCTCGGGGCAGGGCCGGCGGGGAGGCCGGGAGCAGCGGGGCGAGGCCGGGAGCCCCGGGGCGCGTCCGCACCAGGGTTTTCCTGGGACTCTCCCCGAGCGGTGAGAACGCGGCTCCCGGACGCGCCCTTTCCGGGGTCAGGGGTCCCGCTGTCTCGGTCTCCTGGCCACTTGGAGCCGCCCAGGTGAGGGGCGCAGAGGGGCGGGCTCCGCGAGGAACGTGCCGAGCCGGAATCGCGACGCCTGCTTCTCCGCAGCCCTGCACCCGCGGGGCCGGGCCACGCTGCCTGTGGGCGGCGGAGGCGAGTGTGCGGGAGCCGGACGCGTGGCGCGGGAACGGGCTGCTGGCGTGGCTTCTCCTTTAGGGCCAGGTGGGAGTGGGGTGTCTCTTAATAGTTTGGGGATCAGAAGCTGCGGAGCAGTCCCCCCGGCCGCGCCTTCCGCTGGGACGAGCTTCTGCGCTTTTTAAGGTCAAGTTTTCTGCCGCAGAGCTGGCCCGGATCGTCCCCCTGTGAGGTGGCGGCACCTCTTCCATCGAGCTGGGAGCCTCCGAGGATCCGAGCCACGAGGTCTGGGCTCTCGAGTCAGTTTACCATCTTAACTTAGGCCAGAAGTGCTAGTGGGTGGGTATTGTTTTGTAAATTTCAGAGCTTTCCTGCCTGGGGGAGGTTTTCCTTGTTTTAGCCGGGAACCGTGTATTTCCCTCTCTGGGTAAGGGAGAGTGGCCTTAGCCCTTAGGCACTTGTCTTTTCCTCTTCTCTTCCTTTAAACTGAAAAGCAGCAAACCAGAAGATTAAGGGAGTTGGGGATGATATTAAATTAAGTGTCCATGTGATTTGGTAGACAGGAGTCACCCCTTCTGATCTTCCAGAAGCATGCCCTTATTATTAAACCACCTATCAGTCTAAGACAATCTAGAACCTAGCTGTCCGTTTTGATAGCTTTTGTTGATGGTGTCTTGAGGAAGTAAAATCTTTAAAAGTAAGTGGGTTGTTGCAGAGAGCAGTTCCTCTGCTGCACTTTCTAAGAATCAATTGTCTATGAGAAATGACCGATTAAGATGCTATTGAATCATATCTTATATCTTGTATTTGCAGAGAATCTATAGCCATAGAATCAGGTTGTGTGGCACTGAGTGAAAGGAGAGTTTCTTTGGGGGAGGGGGGTTGGTGAGAAGTGTTCCTTTGAGAAGCAGATTTACTAAATACTGCAATGTCTGCCCAGAGGGGTATAGGAGTGAATGGCGGAGTTGGGCAATAAGTCAAGTTGGCACTTGATGGCATCACATTAAGTACCCTTGGGATAGGCAGTCAGTAAATAGTTATCATCCTGACTTTGAATGAGCTCGGTCATGGGAGGGGGGGCAGGTGGAGACTGTACGTGGCAGTGCCCAGTATCTGCTCCCTTCAGAATGACTGACAGCAGAGCCACCACTGTTGGGAGTATGACTTGGTGACCTGGGCCTTTGTAGGTTTGAATGCAGGAAGAAAGCAATAAGACAGATTGTATGATGTGAGGTTGAAAAGCCAATCCGTCCATCCAAATTTAGTGAGCATTTACTGTGTGCCAGGCCCATACTAGGGTGCAGTGGGAGCACGGAGGTAGCTCACTGGTCTGGGGGGAGGCAGGAAGCCTTCTTGGGGAGATTTAAGGTGGACCCAAAGGATGAGTAGGAGCTGCATAAACTAAGCAGGCGGAGGCGAAAGGGCAAGTATTCTCACCCCGGGAAAGAGGGCACCCCAAGACCAGAGGAGGGCAGAGCAGGGAGAGTCCAAGGAAAGGAGAGGTCCAGTGTGACCTGAGGGGAGAATGGCGCCAGGCGAGGTCAGCAGGTGCCAGGGCTGCTTGATGCCAAGCCTTGGGGCCATTTTGTGGGCTTGATTCTCAAGACGGTTTCACACCTGAAAGTATCCTGATGAGTTTTAGATTCAAAACAAAACTGCAGGTGCTGTGTGGAGAATGGATTTGAGGAGCCCCTGAAGTAGGCACGGCTAGTTTGGGTGGGACGTACGAGGGGCCTGGAGGTCTCTCTGAGGCAGTGGCAGTGAGGATGACACAAGTGGGTAGATTCAGGATAGACTCTGGAGTGACTTGACTAGTTGACTGTAAGGTATGAGAGGGCAGGGGGACTCCCTCTAAGTTTGGACTTACAGCACTTGGGTAGGTGGGTGCTGCCATTCACAAAGGAATGTGCAGGAGGTGCAGCTTGGGGGAGGAAAGACACATTTGCTTTTGTTGAGTCTGAGCTGCTTTTGAGGCTCCTGAGTGAACATACTTAATAAGTGGCTGGAGAAAGCAGACCCTCCAAAGAAGCTGGGGGTCATCTGTATTGGGGTGTTATTTTAAGGCTGGGGTAAATTGGGGGGGTGACCTGGAAAAGAGCCCCTATCTTTATGGGGAGAGGTGGGAGGAAAACCAGGGCAGCGGTGCTGAGTCTCAGCCCAAACCGTAGTGGGAGTGAGCACCTCGCGTGATGCCAGTGTGTGTGTGCTGGGGGGCTGAGGACTAACAGCGGCCACCGCACTTAACTCCCTGGAAGCAACTCCTCCAGTGAGAAGTGGGATGGAGGGATGGCTTTTTGAAGATGAGAGAGCCTCGTGCATATTTATATGTGAATGGGATGGAGCAAGTTAGGAGGAGAAGTGGAACACACAGGATATCTCTGGACCCACCCTTCCACTCGTGGAGTAGTAGGTAAAAAATGAGTATGATTGCGCTGCCATTCTGATATCAAACTCATGTAACATAAACCATCACCATCTACTGAAACCATATTTTGAAGCCCAAATGACGGTGAAATTTGAAGTTTTACTTTGTAGATCATGAAAATTTAATGATTAGGAGAAACATAGATGGAAATCATGAAACAGAGCTGCAGTGTAGCTAAGAGTGGCCCCTGGAGTGTGACTGCCGAGGGCCCCTGGCTCTGGCCCTGCCACTCCCTAGCTTATGACCTTGTGCAAGTTTCCTGTCCTTTTTCTGCCTTGGTTTCCTAGTCTCTGAAATGGCACCACATCTAAGGGGTACACGTTCTATGGTACCTTCCTGTGGGTGGTTGTGAGGATTGCCTGTGTGCACGATGTATGCACAAGGTAGGCATGTGTGCATCGTGTGTGCACAACATGTGTGTGTGCATCATTATGTATAGTGTGTGCCTGTGTGCATTGTACCTGGCACATAATGATGCTCAGTAAGCCTTAGTGCTGGTGGTTTTATGATGATGATGTCATTTCCATCATTTCCAGATGCAGAATCTGAGACTCAGAATTTTGAAAACCTGTCCAAGGCCTTAGAGCCAAATAGTGGCAAAGTTAAGGCCAGGATCCCGTTTGCCTGACTCACAGACAGGGTCACCTCCCACTTAGCATGTCAACAAGTGTCAGGTGCTGGATGCTGCATAACATTAACTGTAGTAAAAGGATCCAGTCACTGCTTGTCAGAGTACAAGAAGCGAAACAGATAATATCAATGTCAAGGCTTACAGCGTTTTCCCAAGCAATTTAGAGATGTATGTTTTATATTAATTTGCATTGCTTTGCATGTCATTTTATATGCATTTCCATATGCTGGTAATTTTCCTAGTGGGATCTAAAGGCTGAAGCTTCACGTATATAAGATCAAATTAAATTAATCAGGAATTGAATGTAGCTGCTTCAAAATCTAATGGGCCCCTGGGCACAGTGTGCTCAGGTGGGCTTTGGGGGAAAGGATTGGGTCGACATTTACTATTTTAGAAGATGTGGGAAATCAGATACCATTTGATAAAAGCAGGTCACATCTTAATATGTAATGAAGCTTGGTTTGCTGAACACAATAGAAAAATACAGGAAAAGTGGAAGAAGACCAGAGGGAAACTACCTATTATATAAAATGCCAGAAACGGAAGCAGAAGCAGAAGTCTGCTTTATGAAGCTGAACTAATAAGAAACACTAAGGGTCAGAAAGTAAAGGTGGAACTTCTGCTAAACAATATGAAATTTTAAAAAGAGCATAATCTTAAATACGAATGTGTGGTGTTTTAGAACCAATAAATTCTCCCTAATTTGGACTTACTGGGAAATAAGCCATTGTATCTTAGTAAAATCTTAGAAATATATGTATATTACAAAACAAAAACAATGATTTTGTTACTTAGAACAGTGATTCTCAAAGTGTGGTCCCTGGACCAGCTGCATGTCACCTGGGAACTTGTTAGAAATGCAAATTCTGCGACCATCAGACCTGCTGAAACAGAACCTCTGGGGATGGGGCCCAGCAGCCCACGATTTAATATTTGGAGCCAGCTTTCATTCCTGTTGAGTTTTCACTTCTTTCGTCTTAAACTTCCATTTCCATCCTGTGGTCACTCACTTCTCACTGTGCTGCTTACCTTCTGTGAGACAGTATCCTAGTAAAGGGTAGTACCCAGACACAGACCCATCCGGTCCTCTGTCCCACAGTCTACGCTGATGGAAGATGCTCTCTAAGATCCCTTTAGGCTCTCACGTTCTGCAACTCTGTGGTTCTCACGCTGTCCAGGACCACACTGGTTTGGTTTCTGGTTTGGTTTTTCTGCCTTTTAAAAATCTTTTGGGGCTTCCCTGGTGGCGCAGTGGTTGAGAGTCCGCCTGCCGATTCAGGGAACACGGGTTCGTGCCCCGGTCCAGGAAGATCCCACATGCTGCGGAGTGGCTGGGCCCGTGAGCCATGGCCGCTGAGCCTGCGCGTCCAGAGCCTGTGCTCCGCAACGGGAGAGGCGCAACAGTGAGAGGCCCGCGTACCGCAAAAAAAAAAAAAATCTTTTGGCAGTCTCATACCAAACGAACTGGGACTCCTCCCAAGCAGGGTCAGCCAGAACACTGGACTGTCCTCCCCAGATGCTCCTGTTAAATCACATTTCTCCATCTGGTGTGACGCAGTTAATTTCTTGGACCTAAGTGTTAGCCTTTGTATTTATCTCTGTTAAATTTCGTCTTACTAGATCCAAGTCTGTCCAGATCTATTTGAGTCCCATTTCTGTCCTTTTTCACGTAAACCTTTGAGTCCTCTGCCAATGTGTCTGCTGATGTCCTGGCCTGAGGAATTTAATAATATGAGCTTCTTTGTCAGAGGCCTTCGTCACAGTTAATGAGGCTTAAAAGCTTGGCATCTTTTGCAGACCTTGTGGGGCTAAAATCAGAAGAATAATTATCATCAGTCCCATCGTTGTTTGCATTTAAATTACTGCTGTTCTGATGTGCCCCTCGCACGGTTTCCCCGTGTGGCACCGTGTTCTCTAACTCCATCCTCAGTGCCCCTCACAGAACAACCTCCATAGCATGTCGGCAGGAGCAGTTGGACTGTGACGATTGCTTCTCTCTGTTATGTTTAATACCATCAGCTTGGGGTTTTTTTCGTAGGTGACACAGAGGTAAGTTTCATCTTATTTATGGTCAGATTAAGATGAATTCAGAAATTTCCAAATAATAGGAAGCAAAAATTGTGCCTTGTCGTTCCTCTCTGCCTCACAGCCCTTCCCAGCCAGGCTCTAGAACTCAAGAATTTTGTGCTCAAGTCCATATTTCACCAAGAGATTCGGGTTATTTAATGTTTTTTTTTTAATGTAAAATTGTGCTCATACGTGATTCTTAAAGGAGTACACTTAGATAATATAATCACACCAAAAAAAAGTTTAAAAAGTCAAAAAGCAAAACAATTTTATGGCAAGAATGCTCTTGAGCCATGATTGCTAGGGCATGAAAAAGTGCCTGGAATCCTGCACTTTTCCATCATTCATGATCCTTATCCAATCCTACCCAAGCCCTCTCCCTCCTCCCTTACCCTGGTTTGAAAGACCAGGGTTAAACCAAACTGCAAAAAATCCCAATAAAATCCAAGCCGGGCTTTCCTGGTGGCACAGTGGTTGAGAGTCCGCCTGCCGATGCAGGGGGCACGGGTTCGTGCCCCGGTGCGGGAGGATCCCACATGCCACGGAGCGGCTGGGCCCGTGAGCCATGGCTGCTGAGCCTGCGCGTCCGGAGCCTGTGCTCCGCAAAGGGAGAGGCCACACAGTGAGAGGCCCGCGTACCGCAAAAAAAAAAAAAAAAAAAAAAAAAAAAATGTCCAAGCCTACTTTTCTCCTCCAGCATGCTACCAAACCGCTTTTGATGTGACATTCTCCCTTACCATGACAAGCAAAAACAAAAAAGTGCCGGGTGATAAGGGCACTTATTTTTGTAATTTATAAAATTTGTAATTTCTAGTAAATCTCCATGAACACCCTGTACTTCTGACTCTTTGATTGCTTTTCCTTCTCCCCCACCCCCTCTGTTTTTCTAATCTAGTTCAGGGGAGAATAGACGAGGTTGTCCCTTTGAAGGAGGGCTTCCTGGCTATGCTCAGACTCAGACAGTCGGCCTATCTGCTCTTGGATAGGTTGGACTTGTTTCCAAAGGCTCTGCAAAGCTTGGTATTTCTCCTGGTCATCTACCAGACGGCAGCAGAGGGCGAGCATGTGCCCCCAGGATCAGGAAGAACGAGGCCTAGCATAGCTCCTGTGCTTGCCAAGGTTGCTTTTCTCTTCCTTCTTCTCTGCATCACTGTGGCGTAGCTGGACTATTTGCACTGTGGCAGCCTTTCCCCACCTGCCCACATTCCGCCTGGGGGCAACAAGGGGGTCTCTCTCTGCCAGCCATCATCTTTTCCGGGTTCTCCCTTACTTCAGCCTTTATAGCCACCACCCTGCCCTACTCTCAGGCAGGTGGAGACAGAAAGATGTTGTATCAGATGGGTCGGGAGAGAGGAGCGGAGTGACACACAAGGTAGGCACCTTAATTAAGTTGCGAAGGCTAGATCGTGGGACAATACTACTAGGGGGAAATGGAGCTTGTGGAGCTGGCGGAACGGATGTGGAGCCAGAGGAGAGATGCTCAGGAAGGAGGAACATGAAAGGAACACGACGGCAAGAGAATCCCTAAAGAATAGAAACTTTTCCAAATGCTAACTAGTGACTTACCGTTTTGGGGAAGTTATCTCTAGATGATAAAATTCAAACTGAACTGTGCACTTAAAAATGGTTAAAATTTTAACCATGGATCCATCCATGTCCGTCTACCTCTCTGTCCATCCAACCACCCATCTTTCCATCTATCCAACCACTCACCCACCCATGATCTCTCTAACATTTATGGAATGGCTTTTCGAGGATAGACTAAGGAACAGAGACTTTTTAACACTACTGATTTTGTTTAAATGGTTAAAATGGTAAATTTTATATTATGTATATTTTACCACCATAAAATAATGGAATATTTTTATGATCATCAACTAATTCCTAAGTATGGAACAACAAAAGAAAAGTTATTTTTATAACAGAAGTGAACGGGGTAACACTTTGAGAGTATAGATTATAGAGAGAAGACAGCAATGACACGAGACTTCAAAAGATGTTTAAAACCATGCTACTAAAAACGTGTCTCCTGAATCCTCATATAAGGCAGGGACTTTCAAAGGCTTTTAGTCCTGCCCACTCCCTGTTGTCCCTATGATTCTCTCTTTAAAAGACAACAACTTTATTTTGGAAAAATGTCAAACCTATGGAAAAGTTGTAAAAATATTACAGTGAGCACCTGTCTGATTCCCTCTTGACCATGAGAATGTGGAAGGTTTTCATGTGGCCTCTGCATCATCCTGCCCGATGGAGACCCCCTGCTGCTGCCTCTGGAGGTGGTCTCTGGATGCAGGCGTGGGGCTGGCACGTGGCAGACAAAGCGCAGTCCATGTTTGCAGAGTAGCCCCTGGTCTGTGTTATCCTGTGCTCCTCCCTGGCTGTTGCCTGTTTAAATGCTCTTGACCCCTTACCATCAATGCACCCCAAGTGCCCGCTGGCTTTTCCTGCCGAAATATACCCAGAGCATGAGCTGAGTTAGTCGCCACCACATCCATGTGAGTGAGCGCCCCTGGCCCTCTTTCACAGATGGGGCGGCAGAGGGCTAACTAGATTAGTGACAGCTTGTTAGTGTAGTCAGAACTTAATTCAGAAACCTTGGCCTTAAATTCCAAACCATTATGCTGTATACAAAGGTAAAGCAGGAGGGTGAGATGGAGGGAGCCGAGGGGGTGGCAGGAAGGAGAGGAGGGAAGAACTGCGCCACACAGTTCACCCTACATGGTAGTGATATCTTTCTCTTGATGTATAACAAGTTTGTAACCAAGCAAGTTCTCAAGAAGGCAGCCAACCTGCAAGGTGACCTTCAGAGATTATATGGGGCTCCTGGCCAAAACCAAGAGGAGGTGTGCCGTAAGCTGAGTGGTGCTTACCTGAGGCCTGGTTAGCAGGCTGCTCTGTTCATGCCAATATCAGAGTTAAATTGGTAACTCTTGGAGTTTGCTTTTCTTCAGAGGTTTATCTAAAGCCACCATCTGCCTCTAAATCCAGACAGATGAGAATTTCAGCATCATGTGAGACACATTTGCACTTGACAATACACAGGATTATACTATTGTTCAAGTAGACACTTTAACCTGGTTTAAGCTTTATTTTGTGTGTGTGTGTGTGTGTGTGTGAGAGAGAGAGAGAGAGAGAGAGAGAGAGAGAGAAGCATTGCCATCTTCATACTGTCATCTTTCAAAGTCCATGTTTACAAAATTGCTTACACATATAAAGGCTTCTTCTCACGTAATAAGAATGCAGAGTGGGCATTTGCTGCCGGTGGTTCAGTGCTTTGAGGATTTTGGGGCTGAGGTTGCTAATATTCTCCTGGTCTGTTCTTCATGGTCCCAAGGTGGCTGCTACAATGTGAGCCATCATGTTGGAGTTCCAGGCAGAAAAGTGGATGAAGGGAAGAAAAAATGGCACACTTTCCACCGTGAATCAGGTTTTTTGTTTTTTTGCAGTACGCGGGCCTCTCACTATTGCGGCCTCTCCCGTTGCGGAGCACAGGCTCTGGACGCGCAGGCTTAGCAGCCATGGCTCACGGGCCCAGCCGCTCTGCGGCATGTGGGATCTTCCCGGACCGGGGCATGAACCCGTGTCCCCTGCATCGGCAGGCGGACTCTCAACCATTGCGCCACCAGGGAAGCCCGAATCAGGTTCTTTTGAAGAACTTTCCTAGATACCCCACATTGTATTTCCTTGACTGCTCCTCTACAATGGAGTCTGGGGAGGAAGCCTTTTAGAGGGGTATGTTACTGCCGCCAGCAATATAGAGATTCTCTTAGTAAAGAAGATAGGGAGGATGGATGTTCGGAGGCATTTGCCATCTCTACTAGAGCCATACATACAATCCTTACCTACTAGATCTGTTTCTGAATTTCATCCCACTGAACTCTGTCTATTCTGGCCACACTGTTTCAATGATTGTAACATTATAATACATTTGGAGATCTGAAGAGTCTTTTACTTTTGTATTCTGTACAGTTGGCATATAAATTTGCTGAGATGTTTAGTTTTTAACTAAATAATTTTAAAAATTTTTTATTATATTAGCCGAAAATAAAACCTACATGTTGAGACCTGTTATCTTAATTAAAACCATTACTAGAGGGACTTCCCTGGTGGCATAGTGGTTGAGAATCCACCTGCCAATGCAGGGGACACAGGTTCGTGCCCTGGGCCGGGAAGATCCCACATGCTGCAGAGCAACTAAGCCCGTGTGCCACAACTACTGAGCCTGCACTCCAGAGCCCCCAAGCCACAACTTCTGAGCCCGTGTGCTGCAACTACTGAAGCCCGCACGCCTAGAGCCCGTGCTCCAAAGCCCGCACACGGCAACGAAGAGTAGCCCCTGCTCACAGCAACTAAGAAGTGTGCAGCAATGAAGACCCAACACAGCCAAAAATAAAATAAATAAATTTATTTTTAAAAAAGAAAAAACATTACTAGAGAATATAACAAAAAAGAAACAGATTCACAGATATAAAGAACAGACTGTGGGTTACCAGTGGAGAGAGGGAAGGGGGAGAAGCAAGATATGGGTAGAGGATTAAGAGGTACAAACTGCTATGTATAAAATAAATAAGTTAACATGGATATATAGTACAATACAGAGAATATAGCCAATATTTTATAATAGCTATAAATGGAGTATAACCTTTAAAAATTGTGAATCACTATGTTGTACACCTGAAACTTATGTTGGAAATCAACAATGCCTCAATAAAAGTATGAATAATAATAAAAACCATTACTAGAACGTCTCCTTGTAGGAGATGCCAGCTGGTTTTACACGAAACCTCTGCTTTTGAAATCCCTATTTTGGCAGAACCTTTAACTTAAGTTCCTGGGTCTTAACTTTATTGTGTCTCTGTGCACACAAACTCTTGGGACAATACCTCCATTTTAAACCAAGCAATACAGATCTTGACTCAATGGTAACATCATGACAGGGATGCCAGTCTAGAATTTTTTAGTGGAAGGGCAGAAGCATATTGAAATCTCCGGCTCAGCTCCCCACCACAGTGGCAGAACACAGAAGGTAAACAAAGGAGCCTTTCTGATGATTTAAAACTGAGTGTATCTAGTCCATTCATGGAGCGTGTGGCCTGGCTTTAAGCCATTTTTGCTGTTTGTACCCTTGATTCACCTCTGTGGGTCCCTGTGCTCCCTCTGATGTAGTTACAGCATTGGAAATTCTACTTTAAATGCAGGTGTGGAAATCAGTTACTGTGTCTCTTCAGTTGCTGCATAACCTTTGAGGAATTAATTTCGGCAGTGTAAAATAGAGAGTTAGCCATATAATACCAAAGAAGTGCTTCCAGAAATTTCTGGGGTGGGGTGAGATGGGGTGAAATCATATCATGTAGACCTTGGGCAGAGGAAGTTCTTTTTTCTTTATGGTGCACTAAACGTGATTATTTTTTTAAAGGAGTTAAATGTTTTTCAATGCAGTTTTTCCTCTTTATAGAAAAAGAAGCCAAAATAAAGCCACACTTTTAAGTTAGAACATAAAACATAAACTATATATTGGTTCTGTATTGGGCTAGCTAAGTGTGGAAGGCAGAGAAGAGAACTGGAGAAAGGAATGTCACCTCTCTGTTTATAAAGCTTGGAAGATAACGATTGAATACATCAAGGAGCACCTTTTTTGTAACCTTTTATATCTACAAAGAAGGAAACTGATTTAAGCTGTCGCCATCAGAGCTGAAATTTGAGGGCATAGGTATTTTTGAACCAACCTCACCGCCCCCCCACCAGCATTTTTGTTTTTGTTTTTATGGAAAAACAATGTTTTGCAACATAATGAGGGTCATAAATTGTTACAAAATAAAAAACTTTTCATTCAGTAGGATCATTTCTGGTCCTTTTGACTTCCTACTAAAGACTTCTTAGCCATATAGTTTGCCCAGCAGGATACACAATCAGCTTTTGAGGTTTGCCCTGTGGACCAGATGCAACAAAGCCCAGAATCGTTGGCTGTCTCCTAATTGGTGTGAGTATAAAAAGCTGGCTGAATTTGGCACTTTTTTTCTCTACTGCTGCAAGCCCAGATTTGCGATGACCTTGAGGGACCACCGTGGGTAAATACATCCTAATGTGGGTTGCTCGTTTTCCACGTGACTTTAAATGACCCTATAAATCTCCCCCAGACCAGAGAGGCTCCAGCCAAGTTACTATTTGGAAGAATTATAATCTAAAGAGGTGGTTGATAGACTGATATTACCGTCCAGGATTTTTATTCAGACCTCTGTTCTCAAATCTTGCAGGTTAGATAGACCTTCGTTTAAGGAAAGCGGTGACCATAGTCTTTGTACTTGTAAACAGAAGCCTGCTGCCTGTAGAGGAAGCTATCAGTTGTGACATGGTCCACAGGGACCTCAACCAGAGCCCCTTTGGAAGAGGGGCATCTTATTTCTCTGAGTGAGACAGTTTTAACTGGACATACGATCTGAGAAACTGAGCCGTTGGAGGCCCTGTTTGAGGGTATGTTTTGTGTACTCGCATCGCTGCAGATTCCTCACGACCACTTTCTTACATGGTCCCTGGGGATGGCTTTGCCTGACAGGGATGCTAGAACAAGTCATTGCAGTTTTGTACTTTCTAGAGAATTGCCCCCGAAGATAATGAACTCGGGAAAAGTTTACAGCTTCTGCAATGCATAAAGTTACAGAAACAGTTTAGCTGGTTGTAAGTGCACAGAACTAGTTCCATTTGCTCTTCTTGGATGTCTTTTTTTTTTTTAATTTTATTTATTTATTTATGGCTGTGTTGGCTCTTCGTTTCTGTGCGAGGGCTTTCTCCAGTTGCGGCAAGTGGGGGCCACTCCTCATCGCGGTGTGCGGGCCTCTCACTATCGCGGCCTCTCTTGTTGCGGAGCACAGGCTCCAGATGCGCAGGCTCAGTAATTATGGCTCACGGGGCTAGTTGCTCCACGGTATGTGGGATCTTCCCAGACCAGGGCTCGAACCCGTGTCCCCTGCATTGGCAGGCAGATTCTCAACCACTGCGCCACCAGGGAAGCCCTTGGATGTCTTTTAAAGGAATTCTTTGGCTCTCGATCTTCCAAAAAATATTGAGCAGACTGGGGAAAAAATTCTAAAGTTTAACTAGAGTAACCATCTTCCTACCTTTCAAAATCAAAGATAGGTGTATGTACATCTTCGGGAACAATATACTTCAGGCTTTAACAAAAAAGAATGTTGTCAGGAAGTGAAAAACATAATAATTAGAATGTCAGAATGAAGAGAATAATGAATGTACTATTTTAGAAATACAATGAATGCAATATTTAGAAAACTGGGAAAAAGTCAATATGTTGGTTTCCCAAAAAATCATTCATCTTGTAAAGGTCCTAGTACCTGACTTCTGCATACCACAGTTTTCCTTCCATAGCTATTTCACATGCATTGTATCATAAGACTTTCATAACAGCATTGTGGGATAGCAAAACTTATCCCCTTCAACATTTGGGAAGTAAAGACTTACCCAACATTAAATGACTTGCCAGGGACACTTGAGGCATTTTTGGTGGCGGAGCCCACATAGAACGTGGGTCTTCTGATTTTGTTCTGCTGAGCAACCACCCTGTGCCAGGTAGGTATGTACATGGGGCAGGGGGTAGAGCGTAAATGAGGCCCGTCCCAGAGATCGAAATAAACAAGTAAACAAAGTAACTGCTGCTGTGATGAGTGCTGAGAAGAAAACAAAGAGTGTGACAGTGAGGAAAGAGATTCGAGAAGGGTGATCAGAGACGATCAGAGGAAAGGATATTTCTCCTATGACTTGAGGGATATGGAAGGGCCAGTCAGGCCAGGATTCAGGGAAAAATGATCTCAACATGAGAAGAGCAAGTGCAAAGGTCCTGAGGCAGGAAAGAGACTGTGGTGTTCTAGGAACTTGTAGAAAGGCTGGTATTGCTTAGAGCTTAATGAGCAAGAAAAAAGCAGAATAACATGAAGTTGGAGAGAATTCAGTGCAAACTGTGGAAGCAAACCCTCACCCTCTCACCTCAAGCCCCCGGGCTCCAGCACTACTAGGACTGTTATTGCATTTGAAGCAGAAAGTCGGGGGGGATCCAAAATAAGAGGATACGATAACCTACTTTATTTATGATGCTGGGTATTTTAATTTTTTTGTTTTTAAAGGAAAAAAGCACTTTTTTTTTTCTCGGCCATGTATGAAGTGTTAGTGTTACTGTCAACCCCCTGAGAAACTAGCCAATAAGCATTGTGCAGAACCTCCACGCAAGGATGTCAAAAAAAAAAAAGATGAAGTTGGAGAGGAAGGCAGGGGCAGGAACAGGCTGGGCCTCTGTCCGTGGAAAGGATTTCTGATTTTACTGTAAGTGCAATGAAACCCAAGTGAAGGTGGTCTAAGTGTAAGGAGTGGGGTAGGGAGGGGGAGTGATGTGATTAATGGGTTTAAAAGATCCTTTTGGCTACAGTACAGAGAGTGGGTTAGAGCAGCGGTCCCCAACCGTTTTGGCACCAGGGACTGGTTTCGTGGAAGACAATTTTTCCATGGACCAGGGTGGCGGGGTGGGGGAAGGCTCAGGCAGTAATGCGAGCGACAGGGAGCGGCAGATGAAGCTTCACTCGCTGTCCCGTCGCCCACCTCCTGCTGTGCGGCCCGTGGACTGGGGGTTGGGGACCCCTGGGTTAGAGGGAAGCAAGGGAGGCTAGTGAGGAAGTTACTTCATATACAGGCAAGAGTTGATGCTGGCTTGGGTTACAGTGGAAAGGGATGGGTGGATTCCCCCTACATTTTGGATGCAGAACCAACAGGGTTTTTCTACCGCCAAGAGATTGGAATGGCAACCTCGCATGATGGTTAATAGCGTAGGCTCTGAAATCGGGCCACAGTTGAAAATCCTGGCTCCTCCACATACTAGCTACTAATCCTCTGTGACTCAGTTTCCTAATCTGAAAAATGGAGACAGTGATAGTACCTCCCTCACAGGTTTATTGAATGGAATTCATAAGATAATGTAAATGGTACTGGCGCTCAGCATAGACCATTAGAGAGCAACAGGTCTGTGTCCTCTGACGCTGGCAGCATGAAGATTTTTGTTGACTTTGGCCAGAACAGCCTCAGCTGAGGGGGCAGTGGAGCCAAGCTGGACTGAGTACCACCTGAGCGGGCCTGGGTAGGGGGAGTAGAGGTCCCCTCCTCTCCACTCCCTTAAGGGGGAGCAGCTGGATATACAAACATGTATGTAATGGGGGAACGTGTTCCCGGCATCCCAAGAGTAAAACAGGGTCTAATGATGGGTAGGTCTCTGCTTCCTCATTTAGAGAAGGAGGAATTTGGACTCAATCACCATGGAAGTTCTTGTCAGCTTTAGGATTTTCCTTCTAAGCTTCTTCAAGAGTTATGGAATAATTAATTCAGCTTTGGTGGGGAAGGCCCAGAAAAGTCAATTCTATTCTTTCAATTGTTTTTCTCCTATAGAAAATTATGTTGACCTCAGAAATCGTTTACTTTCTAACAGTTCACAGACCCAGTTTAGAAGAGGACTCATTCACAGTATATTGTGAAATGAAAGAAACAGCTAAGACAGTGCCTAAGGAGTGAGGCTTCTTGTTAAAAAGCAAGCCGGGGGTGGGGGAGATCAATTGGGAGACTGGGATTGACATATACACACTACTATATAAAATAGATAACTGATAAGAACCTACTGTATAGCACAGGGATCTCTACTCAATACTCTATGGGAATAGAATCTAAGAAAGAGTGGATATGTGTATATGTATAACTGATTCACTTTGCCGTACACCTGAAACTAACACAACATTGTTAATCAGCTATATTCCAATAAAAATTAATTTAAAAAAGAAACCTAAAAAAACTTTTTTTAATTTAAAAAAAATTTTTTGTTTTTACCGAAGAAAAAAAAAGGAAGGCAAAACAGGCCTGTTTATTTATAACAGTCTGGATGGACATACTGCCACCGAATGCTATGGCCAGGTGGCAGATTCCTGGTGAGCTTTGTTTTCTTTTTTAGACTATTTTGACTTCCTGATTTAAGAAAAGAAAGAAGAAAGTTTACTTTTACAAACAGAGAATGGAAAACCTTTTTTTTTCCTTTTTGAAACTATAACCTCTTATTATTTGAGGACGTTCGTCCTCAATTTATATTGTATGGTATTAATGACCCAGGGACACCATTCTTACTGTTTAGCTGCACACAGTCCGATGATTATTTGCCTTTTGCAATCTTCCCTCTAGAACAATGAAGATGTAAGGTCATCAGAGCAAGAAACCTGCCTTTCTGCTCCTTTGCTGACTTCAGGTGCTATGGGGGCATTGAGGAAGTGCATCTCAGCTGAGTCATCCTCCCATGAATGGTCTTACTCCAAAACTTTCCTTGGGTTTGGTGATGAGCATGTCACCAAGGGGAGAATCAATGGCTTTATTGAAATCAGAGAGGTGCAGTAGGAGGACCTTGGCTTATTCAACTAGATCAGGATTTTTTTTTTTTTGAGTGAGTGAGCTCATCTCTATATTAGTGTTCTTAAGTGATTTCTCTTTGTAAGACTTTAGAAAGAAACAAAATTCTGACATTTCCAAATCAATAAACTCTTCAAAGCCTGTTTTTTACACTGACATACAATGATACAAACTTTAAGAATTTACAGGTGGCCCATAGAGGAAATATTCACCACGTAGAGAGAGATTGCACCCAGGCAGTTTTCTAAAGCAATTAGTAATTCTCAGCCCAATCTGTGTCACTGGTCACAACAAGAACAAGTGAATCAGTGAATAGTCAGTGACAGGATACAAGCGTAACTGATGGCAGAATTTCTTAGGAGGAGCTCGCTTTCTTTTCCTTTAGTGGATTCCACTGGCTGGGAGATTGACTGATCTCCTTCACTGGCATGTGGATTGGCACCAGCCTCTGATTGCAGGAACAGAACGTGTTCATCAGCCAGCATTCCTCCAGGCTGATTCTCTGTCTAGATAAGCCCTTAAACTGGGTGGAAGTTCTGAGGACTTCAAACGTGGTTTGATGTTCACTTCTGTTCCAACTTTAGGACAGCTAGATAAGACACAGTAATGAGAAATTTTAATCAAGGACTAAAACTTGTGGAAAATAAGGAGTATTTTTAGATTTATATTCCAAGAGACAGCATTGCCTAGAGGGTTCGTCCTTGGAGAAAGACTCTCTGGGTTCAAGTTCCAACTAAAGCACTTTCTAGTTCTGTATAACCTTGGGCAATTTCTTTATCTCCATGTGCCTCAGTTTCCTGTCTTGTAAAAGAGGGAGGCAGTACCTACCTCATTGGTCTGTGGAGGGAACTGAGTTATTACATACGGAGTACCTAGAACGATGCCCCGAGTAACAACTCTTTATTGAGTGATTCTACATTGAGAATAATGATATTACTAAATTAATAACGAGCATTACATGGATGCATTCAAGCATTGGTCCTAAAGTATTAAAGTCATACCTGCATTAACCAGGCAGTCAGGATCTGGACTGTGCCAACGCACTTTGCATGCATTACCTCACTTAACTTCAAAGGCCCTTTGAGGTAGTTACTATTATTAACGTCTTTTTACTGATGGGGACACAGAGATGGGGAGAGGTTGAGGGGCTTGTCCAGCGTCCAGTGCAGGGGCCTCCCGCAAGCTGAAGCCCGGCTGTGCCGCCAGGACCACGTGTGGCTGCCTCTTCTCCAGCTCAGCCCAGAGCAAGGTCTTATTTGCTCCCAGCCGCTTTATCCTTCCTTCTGCCCTTTCCACCTCCTCCTTTGGTCAGAAAAGTGAAGGTCATTTCCTTCACATTGCCCAAAATTGTTTAGTGGATTCTTTTCTTAAAAACAAACAAAACAAAACACACACCAGCACGTCCTGTGTACTACACTGGAAAAATCCCAAGATTTGGAGTCAGGCAAGCTGGGTGCCGGGAAAGAAAAGACGTGTAATGTGCCCTGAAGACCCCTGCGGGCAACTCCTTTCACCCAGGCTCCAGAGCCCTCACAGTCCCAGCGGGGGCACTTCTAATCCCCAAGTTGAGACCAGAAAACCAGTCTTAGTTTGATCGGTCTTAAAGCCACTGCTTCTGCAGGGATCCATGTCCGGATCTGGGGCATCCTGAAGCCCTTACACTACTTTCTCTTCTCCTCCCGGTGCCCCACCCCCACACACACACATACACACCTGTGTGAGCGCCTGGGAAGACGTGCAGGTGTGCAGGGAGGGAGCAGGACGGGCACGGGGGCGGGGGGGGGGGGGCAGAGGCCACCTCATCTGCAACATGCACGGTGGGCCCCGCAGTCTTGGTGCCTAAGCTAAACCACGTGCCTTCCTCCAGGAAGGCTAAACCACAACCCTTCCTCCAGTTCGTTGGTGATTTACCATTCGCCCTCTTGCCCTGGGTTAGGAGTCACGTACCTCAGTGACAGCCGTGGGTTTTCAATTGCTGGCGAATTGCTGACGAACGAGAGTTCGTTGAAAAGCTGTTAATGGCTGGGGCCATTTAGCCCTGAACGCAAGTATAGCCACTCAGCTGGGGTGTACCTTGGTGCGCCTGCTGTTTCCTTTAAGACTGTAAACAATGCCTGGGAGGGTAGAGGAAAAGAAGATGGTTTGGGGAAAATGCTGCATTCCGCATCCCTGTTGGGGTTTTATTGAATTATCCAAATAGACCTCATTTGATGTAGCGATCAACCCTTGCTGCCATTTCCTTCTCGATTCTGCATCGTCACTAGGCACTCGTGCCCATGTGGGGATAACTCCCTAAGCAGGTCAGCTTCCTCGTCTGCTTGGGTGGGTGGGAGGGAAATACCCCTTCTGCCAGGGGTGGGGCATCATTCGTAATGTAAGACTACCTCGTGGCAGCAAAACGCCTGCCTGCTCTCTGCCCATGAGCTTTTAAGGGGGAAAGAGTGGGTGGGGTGTTTGTAGAAGGTGACCTCGCTGCCCTGGTTTCCGCTTTAGAAAAGACGTGGCCGCGTAATTGCCAGTCTTAGCCCAGCCAGCTCCAGTCAGACCTGGGTCACGCCTCTGGAAATCATCCCCATCCCTCCACCCCTGGCCCCTGGTAGAAGAATACCCCAAGTAACAACTTTTTTTTTTTTTTTTAAGATTTTTTCGATGTGGACCTTTTTAAAAGTCTTTATTGAATGTGTTACAATATTGCTTCTGTTTTATGCTGTGGCTTTTTGGCCGTGAGGAATGTGGGGTCTTAGCTTCCCGACCAGGGATCCTAGGGATTGAACCCGCACCCCCTGTATTGGAAGGCGAAGTCTTAACCACTGGACCACCAGGGGAGTTCCAACAACTCTTTATTGAGTGACTCTGCATTAATAATAATGATATTATTAAATTAACAAAGAACATTACATAGAAGCATGCAGGCATTCATTCTACAACATTGTATGTATGTCAACAGCGTCTGTGCTGGGAGGGGCTGTGGGTATCATGCAGAGGTTGTGTCCTGAGAAAAGCTAAGGTTGAGAACTGTGATCTCTAACCTCCTGCACCCGCGCTTCCCTGCCCCTCCTGAGAAGGCTTGGAGCACACACTTCCCGACTCCAACTAGTGCGTGGACAGTCTGAGTTGAGCCAGGAGGCCATGGCTGCCTGCCCAGAGAGGGAGGGTCGCAGGGCACCGGGGAAGGAGAGGCGGCAGGCACGCTGTGAGGAGTCCTGGGAGAGCTAGCTCTGGGCCCTGTGTCTGAGCTTCGCCAGCCAGGGACAAGAATTAATTCTAAAGGTAGAAAGAGGAGGGAATTGGGACAGCCCAGAGGCCTTGCTTTCTGACTTTCTTCCCATGCCAGATATCTTTAAGCGGAAGAGCTTGTCTGTCTCCAGGACAGCCTTTAACATCAGGGCAAACAAGCAGCCCTCCCTATTCTGCCCCGTCCTAAGTCCAAGTGAAGCCCCTTCACCTACTCACCATGCCAGAATTGCCTTTGACTGAAAGCATTCCTTTCCCCAAGTTAGAAGGAACAAGGGGTGGAGGTGCAAGCCTTTTGCTGAGAATGAGCTTTTATCATATCCTGAAAGGGGCCCAGTCTGGGGAGATGTCATCAGGTTATCCGCAGGCACTGAAACCTTTGCCCTTTTATGTAAGTGTGATGCTGGTCAGCAAAGATGTTGTCTGGACCTGGTAATGGAGAAGGAGAAGAAGGGATGAATTTGAGGCGTATTTGTGAGATGATCCTGTGGGTGTACAGGAAATGGAAGAGTCGGGTGGCTTTCGAGTTTCGAACTTGGGTCATTGAGTGGATAAACTGAGACAGAAAACACAGGAGAGGTGAAGGTGTCCTGTTTGGCTGTGGACTCATTGATGTTGAGTGCCCGTGGGCTATCTAGTGGAGATGTCTATCAAGCAATTGGATGTTCACGTCAGAAGCTTGGGCAAGACGTAGGTCCTGAAGATAAAGGTGTTGGCAATGTATATACATGGAAGGTATACATGGAAATCCCGAAAGCAAGGAAGAGTGTTTGTGAGAAGAGCAGTAAGCTAAGAATAGGACCCCGGAGAAACCCACAGAGGAGAGACTGAGGTGTGGTGGGGAGGACCCAGATTCTACGGAACAGTTCAGCGTTGATAAATAAGGTATGGGTCTTTAAAGGAGGGTAATTCAAGTGAGGGTGAATGAGAGTATGGCATTCCTAGGAGAGCTTTTTCAATCAATCTGTATAAAAGAAAACTACAAAAGTAAATCAGGTTCAAATGCCTTGCTACCTCTTCTAAGGAAATTGGGTACAATGATTATGTCCTCGTTTAAGATTTATTGAGATGTGTAGGGAAATTGTATGTGGGCTCCTCAGACCTCCCCAGTTCTCAGTAACTGAACCTCCTGGAAGCAGGTCTAGGAGCTTGGTCAGCCCTCCTGTCCTCGAGCCTCTGGGTAATACTCCCTGGATTTCCCCATTTCCTGCTGCTCCCCAAATAAGCACATGTAATGCCCTTCTGTTGGGTAGCCCATTTTTATCTGTTAAAGTAATATAATCATTTTCAACATTCTAATAGTCCAAAAGGCTATTCAGTGATAAGTAAATCCCCCTCCTTCCCAGGCTCCAGATCCTTAGTCCTTCTGGAAGTATTGGCCTGTGGGCCAGATCCAGCCAGCTGTCTGTTTTTGTAAATAAAGTTTTATTGGAGCCCAGCCACACCCAGTCATTTGCACACAGTCTATGGCTGCTTTCCCACTACAGCAGCAGAGGTGAGTAGTTGTGACAGAGAAAGAAAAAGTTTGGCAACGTGTGCTCTTTGTGTCTAGGCTTCTGGGTGTATATAGTCTTTTTGAACACATATGTGAGCTCGCTCTACACTGTTTGTTATTTCCGTTTCACAGTCTACAGTGGGGACTGTTCCACAGGGATATGTGCAGATTCTTCTCAGGCTTTTTCACCGGGTGAGGGTGCAATTAATCAATGCCCCGTAGGGCATTTTAGTGCTTTTCAGTCTTTAGCCTTAACTTCAGGGAAGCTTCTCATTACACACCTTCTTTGCGCACACATGAGCTCTTCTGGATGGGTTCGTAAAACTGACAGATTCTGCCAAACTGACCCCTGGCCCCCACCTTCTCTCAATGCGTCAGGTTCTTTTCATCTTAAGGGCTAAATTTCTAATCCCTGTGAGGAAATGGGGCCTAACAAAATAAATAAGTGAAATGTGCAAGTTTACCAAATTTGTATAATCTATATAAAATTTTAGTGTCTAATACTTACTATAGCTCCTTTGGGGGTCTGCCCACTGCTCTTATTTCTGAAGGTGGGTGTCTTAGTCCGCGCAGGCAGCTATGATAAGATACCACAGACTGGGAGGCTTATCGACAACAGAAATGTATTTCTCACCGTTCTAGTGGCTGGAAAGTCCAACATCAAGGCTCCAGCAGTTGCTGTGCCTGACGAAAGCTTGCTTCCCAGTTCATAGACAACAAGCTTCGCACCGTGTCCTCACATGGCGGAAGGGGCAAGGGAGCATCCTGGGGTCTCTTTTGTAAGGGCACCAATCCTATTTATGCGGACTTCACCCTCATGACCTAAAAATTTCCCCAAAAGCCCCACCTCCGAATACAATCACATTGGCAATTAAGTTTCAACTTAAACTTTGGGGCGGGGGATGCAAACATTCAGTTTATAGCAGTGATTTACTGGGCTTTCCCCATTTGACATCAGATCTAGATCTCATCAGGATCTGAAGGTAGAATCAAGATGGATATTCCTGTTAGCCTCAGGTGGGTCATTTGCATTTCTAATGACCTCTTGACAACATCCAATTCTCTAGGCCTCTGCCCAAACCAGAGCAATCCCTCCCCAAATATGCTAAGCACAAATACAGTCAATTAAGATACTTAGTACCTATATTTTAGGAGTTAACATTATTTTTCATTCTATTTGGTAACCAACATCTCTCAAAATTAGGTATAGTTAACACAGACTACGACAAAATACAACCATTGTACCTATTTCCATTTCCTTGTTTCTGGATTCTTTTAAGGACAAGAATCTTGTTTTAATCATCTTTGGGCCCAGCATTCCGCCTGGTGTGTGGTAGGCACCCAGTGGGTGTTGGTTGAACTGAACTAATTTTCTCTTCCTATTTCAATGGAAGTATTCCTTTGTTCTCTTACAGAATGAAGACATTCAAATGTTGTTTTAAATACCACCTAAAGCAGAAAGTTTTCATCCTGTTTCTAACCCTATGGCTGTTCTCCTTGTTGAAGCTTCTAAACGTGAAACGCCTCCTCTTCCCTGAAAGAGGCATTTACTTGGTTGAGTACTCGCTAAGTACCTCGCCTTTTGTAAAGAACAGATACACCCATGTTAAGAATGAAATCGGGTATGAGATTAACTGTTCAGGTGTCTATGAACAGGAGCCTTTGGAAATCGGCAAGAGTCTGGAAATAAGAAGAAGAACCATCATCGACTTGGATGATGATGATGTTGTGGCAATGACCAGTGATTGTGACATTTATCAGGCCCTACGGAGCTACCACGAAAAGCTTGTTTCAAGGGAGGAGAAAAGCTTCCCAATAGCCTATTCTTTGGTTGTTCACAAAGATGCAATTATGGTTGAAAGGCTAATCCATGCTATATACAACCAGCACAATATTTACTGCATCCATTATGACCGTAAATCATCTGATACCTTCAAAGTTGCCATGAACAATTTAGCTAAGTGCTTCTCTAATATTTTCATTGCTTCCAAATTAGAGGTTGTGCAATATGCGCACATTTCCAGACTCCAGGCTGATTTAAATTGCTTGTCAGACCTTCTGAAGTCTTCAGTTCAGTGGAAATATGTTATCAACCTGTGCGGGCAGGATTTTCCTTTGAAATCAAACTTTGAATTAGTGTCAGAGTTGAAGAAACTCAATGGATCAAATATGTTAGAGACAGTGAAACCCCCTAACACTAAGATGGAAAGATTCACTTATCACCATGAACTCAGACAGGTGCCTTATGAATATGTGAAACTACCAGTGAGGACAAACGTCTCCAAGGAAGCCCCCCCTCATGACATCGAGATATTTGTTGGCAGTGCTTATTTTGTTGTAAGTCGAGCATTTGTTAAATATGTTCTCAACAGCTCCCTCGTTAAAGACTTTTTTGCCTGGTCTAAAGATACATACTCGCCCGATGAGCACTTTTGGGCTACCTTAATTCGGGTACCAGGAATCCCCGGGGAGATTCCTAGGACAGCCCAGGATGTGTCTGACCTACAGAGTAAGACCCGCCTGGTCAAATGGAACTATCTAGAAGGCCTTTTCTATCCCAGTTGTACTGGCTCTCACCTCCGAAGTGTGTGTATCTATGGAGCAGCAGAACTAAGGTGGCTTATGAAAGACGGACATTGGTTTGCTAATAAATTTGATTCTAAGGTGGACCCTGTCTTGATTCAATGCTTGGCGGAAAAGCTTGAAGAACAGCAGAGAGAGTGGATCACTTTATCTTCAGAAAAGTTATTTATGGCTAAAACAGCCACAACCACATTATGATAAAGTCATGATGGAAATAAGGTTAATATGGAATTGCATGCTATACCATGGCCAGTACCATTTGCGTTTAACCTTCTCATAGTCTGAAAGGTGTCTACAGTTCCACACACAAGGGAAAGTGACCTGGCCTTTAGTGACAATTAGTCTGTGGTTGGTTGGGTGTTTTTTTGTATGTTTTTGCTTGTAATCTCACTGAGCTAAATGGGAGATTTTCAACAGTCAGTAATCTGATATCTATTGAGTTCCTGCTATATGCCAGGCACTTTTTTTAGAAACATGTAGGAATTGCATCCAAGTTGTGATGAGTTATACAGTGCCCTCAAGGAGCTGTGGCTTACCCCAATCACACAGCAACCTTAATATCTTAAGTTGTCCACCTAACAGGGTCCCACTGAAGAAGCTGTGGAGTGTGCGGTAATTATATAACCATAATAACCACCAGTTTCAGAGCAGTGTTGACGTACAGTGACCAACATTCCACTTGCCTCTTAATTCAGCTCCCTAGACTTTTCTTAACCATTAGAATATTAGAAGGAGAGACTCTACTACCTCAGAAGAACTAAAAGAATTGTCCAATTTCCTGCTTGCCAAAAGCATAACTTACCTTATGGTACCTCGCTTATTCAATTCAGGGTTGGGTGACTCTGTTGGGGGGGCATTTCCAGTGTATGGATGTTAGGGAGGGGGTGAAGTTAAGTCGGACGATTGGGACGGGTGGTGCCTGAGGAGGAACAAAGGGATTTGGGTGACTTTTCCATCATGTTACGCAATGGTGTCATGAATGACCTCCTTTGTAATTCAGCTGTTTCTTTAATACATTTACTGATTAAAGTTAAAAACTGATTAACAGTTCAAAGTGTCACTCTCCAGAACATTGAACCTAAGTCTTTCTGTTCATAGATTATCATTATATGTAAGTTTTTTTTACAATGGAATAGTATAATTTTGTTTTGTGGAACTGTCAAGCTAAGAATCACTAAATTTTCTTGAAAAGGTTGTGTGAAATATGACAGCTTACTAAATTAACTATTAGTCATTAAAATAATGTACTTACTTCTCTGGCAACTGTCAAGTGGAGTCCAAACGTAAACTTATAAAAGCTCTAAGTTCGTTGCAGTCTTCTCAGCTTCAATCCAAGAGAGAAAAAGCTAATTTTCCTAAGGACATAGCAAGAATAATCACTAATGATATTTTATGAAAACTACACCTTAGAAAACTACCAAAATCAGTCAAAATATACATATATTTTCATGTAACTATTGTGCTGGAGGTGAAATGGGACAGGAGTGGTGTCCTCAGAACAGGCTATAATATTTTTCTGTCTCCTGGGAAATAATGGAACTCATGTAAGAAATTCTCCATGATCTTATGTTTCAATGTCAGCCTCAATAACTACATAAAGATGTAGTAATCAAGACCAGTATGAGACTGTTGGAAGACAAGTATTTAAATGTTTTCAAATGTCTGTGTTCTACATGTGAAATGCCTTTTGCTTGTTTTAAAGTTTATGATACGATCTGCCAAGTGGCACCATTTCTCTGTTCCTTTCTTTTTCTCCTGAACTTGTTTGTTTTCCCTTTTTTCCCCCTACCCCTTTCAAATTACCAGTTTGTCCATGTGTGTGACCGTGACAATCTAATCACTATGATTCCAGGAGCCTCAGTTTTCTTGGTCTATAAAGTGAACAGTTGGATGTGTCCTTGGCTTCCTCACACATTTCTGGGTGAGAATCAATTGAGATAATACATAAAGTGGTTTGAAAATGAGGACAAACTATTGAAATATCAGCGAGCAGTCTTACTATGAGGCAAACATAGGTCTAACCCCATTGTGACACTTAACCATTTACCTTTTCTAAAAAACCTTCGCAATACAAAAAGAAGCCACAATTGCAGGGGCAACTTTTATAACAGATTCCAGGTACTAAGAAACCCCTGTCACCACATCTGGGGCTCCTTTTAAACGAATAAGATTAGCAAATTGGTCCAGTGGCTTAGATCAGGAGTAGGGGTAGAAATACTTTTCCTACTATCCAGGCTTAAATACACAAAGCCCTGTCGAAATCTTGTTTTCTATGCCTTTGGTCGTCAGAATAAATGAAAATGATGAAACATAAATATCGACCTCCTGGTCTGGTGTCTTGCCTCCTGGTGAGAAATGATTCTATCCCTTGTTTATTGGGAAATTTTCCAGTGGTTAATCACTTTAATGCCATATTCAAATGAAACATGGCACCAGGAAGAGGCGGCAGTGCCTTCTCCACATGGACATATTTCTCAGGATTCAATTCCTGACATTCCAGGGAGCTTGTCAGATCATTCTCTCTTGCCTTGGAAATCCTGCAGATTCCCTGCATGTCTTCAAACCTCCATCAAACCTGATTCTTCCCTAAAGCAATTTGGTATGATTCTCTCTAGTCTGGACAATGTTCTGCAGTCTGTGTTTTATAATTATTCTTTGCATAGTATTTATTGAATCTAGATTATCATTTGGCAATGAGACCAGGACCTTGGAGTTTGTAAATTATATTAGATAATATTAATAGTGAAAGAGCTACCCAAATGTATCTACATTATGTGAATAATCTACTGTAATAATATTTAAAGACCAGTGTTGCTGCTATTTTTAATGTTTTGGTTATTTTAAGTGAAATATATGTAATGTTTTAAACTTAGGGAATTAAATTTGAAGATTTTTCTTGCCTTCCAGAATGTGAATATTATACATAAATATATATATATATATAGACATATTGCAGAGAAAACAAAATGACAATCTTTTTTGAGAATGTAAAGTGAATGTACTCCATTTATGCTATAACTGTTGTTGTTGATGATGGAATGAGTTTTGATTTTTGTTAACATTTTTATCAACTGGTCTCTAAATCTCCTAATTTTTTTTTTGTTTTTTGTTTGTTTGTTTGAAAGACATATTTCTCATTGTATGAGTTTTAAGTAGATTGGTTTTGCATTTTTGTATTATGCTGCTACTAGATGTTAACTCTCCGGTACTGTCCAATAAAATGTGCTCCCAAAACCAAGGCCTTGGAATCTTTGATGCTTCCTTTTTCAGGTTGTGCTGGTTCCCCACAAAGATTCTTTCCGTTGATGACACTTGCCCAGTATTTGAAGAGCACAGTTAATTTCACATCAGAGTAAAAAAATTCGGTGTGTGCACTATACACAGAACATAGGCACACAAACTTGAATTTAATTTGGCAACATCTCAAAGAATCTTTCAGAATTTCTCTGTTTTCATTCTCCTTCAAGTTGGTTTCTCCTCTAAGATTAACTATCTAGATAAATATTCTTGTTTCCTTGATTACTTTATGGAAGTTTATTCTCAATAGAGTAGGGTGAGCTCTTTATCTCACATCCCTCAATCCCTGGAAAATCAACTCTTTCTGCACCAGAATGCCTGCCTTGGTTGTAAAGCCCCATGAACATGAGGACCCTGGCTCCGCCAGTATCCTCAGGCTCGGTTGGTGAGTGATTCTGGATGAGTTTCCCTGTGTCCTGAATAACACCATCTTTTCCAGCTCTACTGAGCAGAGGAGCATTTGTCATCGCTGATCCCCGCGCTCCCACCCCTACTCTGAAAATCCCCCTGGTCAGTTAGTTTTCTTCTATCACACTTCTAAAGCTGTAACAGTTCCCAGCCTCCCTAGCTGACAAGGAGTATGCATGTCACACTCATAAATAACAGTCCATCTCAAGGAGTAGGGCCATTTTAGGAAGCTTCCAGATAAAAAAAAATTAACATCTACTTTAACCTAAGGTTAATTCTAGGTCTTGCCAAACTGGACAACTATGTAATCCCATGAAAGAAGTTGGACTGCTTTTGGTAGTGGCAGTGGTAGGATGGGTAGGTATACAGCATCACATTGAAGACCCATAGGCTTGATTCCCAGATTAGCAATTCCATATATTTTTAATTCCCTTCGGTGCCTACAAATCTGCATCTAAACTAGGACAACTGGCTTCTAGTTTCATGAAACCGATTATGAAGAAATCTTGGCAAGGGAAAGGAGATGATTGCAAATTTATTCCTACTACTTGGAAAAAATTTTCTATGATGATGCATAATAAACAGCTTGAGCTGTGCTTCAGAGACAGATGATCAGTGTGTCAACCCACGAGGATGCATAAGAGCCACAGGAAGACTATTCACCTGACCTCAGGTATGGCCTTCACGCAGAGTAGCACTGTCCTTCCTGGGAGCATCGTGGACAAAGTCATGCAGAGGACAAATAGGAAAGAATCTGAGGAAAAATCTTGGTCAATGACCTGGGTACATTTATTTTACTTTTTTGTTGTTGATATTGCTGTTGTTTTCTATAGAACAATAAAGGAAATCTAAACAGAAATCATTCATATTCATAATTCTAACATCCTGACAAAACCATTATAGTTCTCTGAATGCCCTTCTAATCTTATCCGTACCCATATCCATTTTTTGTTTCTTCCCACTACCAGTATATTTTCAATCACTTTCCCATGTTGCTGCATGACCTTTATGGCTATCTAATGGTCATACCATAATTTACTCAGTCCTTCCTTTATTGTAGGACATTTGGATTGTAAACTCCTTTTATCTTTCTGTCATAAATAATGGAGCTGTGAACAGCTTTATACATAAATCTTTTTCTTTCCTTGAATCACTTCCTTATTTCTGAGCGAGGAATGACAATCCTGAAGAGAATGGATTTTTCAAAATTTATTGGTTTTTATATATGTTGCAAATCTCCCTCTCAAGGAATTGTATAGGACAGTCGGTTGGTGTCTATCAACTACAGCCTCAACCTATGTGAAATACATTGTATTTATTTATTCTGATGAATGGCTAGTCTGATTCTCAAAGGTAAGCAAAGACCTTTGCCTAAAGCAAGGATGCAGCCAGTCCTCTAACAGATCAAAGAAGGTGTTTAATGTATGGTTAATAAAGAGCTCTTTCAGAACAGTATTATTCTCGAAGTTTAAATTCTGATGACTGCTCCATTCCAGGAAGGATCTAAAGGCTGCTAGTTCCTTCTAGGATCCATTCTCCCTGGCTTCTGTGGTTTAATTCTGAGCAACAATATGACCAACTGTTAATTCCCAGCCTTCCTTTTGTTAACTAAAATTTCAGAAAAGGAGACCTGACTGAAATAAGTAGGCATTTACTGGGGAGTTGTTAAGACTGCAGCCAGGGAGACAGTTTCAAGAAGCACTTGAATTATGTTCCCTGGGACTACAAAATGGGGGAGGCTTAAAAAGGCAAAACCCCACAAGGTTAGATAAATTGTCATGAATTAGAATTGAAGCTGGCAAAAAGTAAGAGTGTTTGTTAAGCAAGAGTTGGTTGAGATCTGAAATGATTACACAGTTGCAAAGAGGGAGAGAACTTTGAAGCTACAAGTCTGCAGCTAGCAGATATTGTTTTAAAAATGGCTGGTGGTGTCCTTCCGTTTGATATAATTCAGAGAAGATTCAAATTCTCAGTGATGTAGGAAAGTGTCTGAAACCACATCCAAAATGGCCATCCAGCTCCATTTTGGATGCCTGAACCATAGTTCCTCTCTTTTGATCTTCAAATGAACTTAAATATGCAGTCACTTTCAACTAATGGTGGCAAATGAGAAAAAGCAGAAGTCATTGTACAGGGAAGCTGAAAACACACTTGAAAGGTGGGTTACCTAGCTTGCCTTTCCCCCACCTCCCTTACTTTTTCATACTCCCTGGAATGTGTTTGTAATAGCTGGAGTTTCAGCAGCCATTTTAAAGCCATGAGGGTGTAAGTTATAAGGCAAGGATAGAATAAAAATATGCCACTTGAACCACCCCAAACTACCTACCTCCAGTCTTTTTTTATGGGAGAAAAAAACTGACATGTACCTTAAGCTACTGTTACCTCACTTCTCTATTACTAACAGCAGAACATGATCCCTAGCTTAAATGATGTTTTTCTAGGACATTGCAATCATTCACCCATTATTTAATTTTGTCTTAATGGCTACTAATTATTTTTTTATTCAGGGTTATTATTAATCCAGTTTTACAGGTAGTTTCACTCACTGTTGTTGAGAAGACCACTTGTGCAGGAAATATGGAATCCAATATGCAAAGAGGTGAAAGGGATCCCTAGGGTGATGGTGAAGGGACATCCTAGGATGAAAGGTGGGTACCAATGGAAATGGCAACCAGTTCAGACCGGAGTAGGTCAGAAAGCTTTAGAGATTTCTTCAGGATGATGAATATAATGAATACCTCGTAAATCTGAGTGTATTTATTTAGAAGCAAATTAGACCATCAAGAATTAAGGACTGAATAAATGTCTGTGGGAAAAAATTATGAACTCAAAGGAGAAAAATGAGTGGTACAGCTGTGGCTTAACTGGAGGTACTGTTTTCCTAGTCATAATCATATGATGTTAATCATGTACTATTTAAATGTTGATCTAATCAACACGATGCTGATATAATTTATTGGGAACTTGGGGAGATCAAAAGTGTGAACACATGGGGTGGGGAGTGTGGGTGTGTGTGAAAGATATCAAAACCATCTCCCATGGTGGTGATCAATAGGTAATGCCTAAGACTGAAACATCAAGTGTAGGAGTATAAGGATGTCATTCAGAAACGTGCAAGTAAAGCCAAAGAACCAGTTCAGAGAACTGAAACTAGTCTCCTCCGAGGAAGGGAAACGGGGGAAGAGATGGAAACTGCTGATTTTTTTTCAACAAGCCTTGCAACCAGCTCCACAAACCTTAAAATAAAAACTGGGGGTGGGAGAGACAGACACTGGAAAGGAAAAAGACATGATCTGTGATCAAAGGATGATTGTAATCTAAAAACTAGTGCAAATAACCAGAAACTTAGAAAGGTAGCTACTGTTTCTGTCTGCTCAGCCCTTGTCCCACCACCCATCCCTCCCAAGTCTTCAGAAAACAGCCCTCCTGGCTACAGAGGTGGTCAGGTGACCCAGGGTGGGCCAATTATAGTCCCTCACAGCCACAGTGAGTGGTCTGAGTGGGCACATGACCTAAACTAAGCCAATCGGGGCTCCTGGGACTTTTCAAATTACTACCCAGGGATAAGAACCTCTTGTTCCTCTCTGATCACAAAACCCAAGGATATACCTCAAGGGCAGTTCTCCACCCCACACCTGGCCAAGTTTGTACCAGCCAACGAAGTGAATGTGCCAGAAGCAACAGAGAAGAAATAGAGAAGGACAAAGAGAAGGTATTCAAGGCAGTGAATCCAGCCTTCCCTGAGACCAGCTCTATGCTGCCCTCCGGTCAGTTAAATCCCAGCCCAGTCAAATCCCTTCTTTTGTTTAAGCAAGGTTAAATTGGGTTTCTTTCCATTGTAGTCAAAAATACTAATACACAGTCAAAAACCGTCAAACAAACAACAACAAAAAAGAAACCATCAAACAAAACTTTAAAATAATTTTATTATGGAAAGTTGCAAACAAACACGAAAGTAGACAGTCTGGCATAATGAATTCCCACAGTCCATCACCCAGCCTCACAATTATTCACATTTTGACAATCTTGTTTCATCTGTCTATCTCTCCACCGTTTTTTCCTTAGAAATATTTCAAAAGAAAATCCCAGACGTTATATTATTTCACTTAGCCCCTGTGCTTTATGCACTGGTCCTGGTAAAAAGTAAGGTGTCAGACAAACGCCTGTTTTGTCCATATTTAAGCTATATGGTCAAATATTGGCAATGTGAGATGGCTTGATCTAATACTTCGATATGAACGTAATCTAACTGCTAAGGATCTTTTTTTTGACATAACCTCCACGCCATTATCATACCTAACAAAATTAAGAATAATTCCTTAATATCTAACACCAAGTCCATTTTCAAAATTTCCCAGTTGTATCAAATATTTGTATCCACCGTTTGCTTAAATCAGGATCCAAACAAGGTCTGCACAGTGATTTGGTTAAAATAACTTTTTGAGTGTTCTCTCATTTAGCACTCTTGAAGGAACCTAGAGAGGTGACACCAAATGGTGGGCAATCCTCAAACAGAAGAAGTCAGAAGAATTAGGTCCCAACTCCTTGTTTATATTATTTAATATACACATATATCACATTAAATAATATACCATATATGTGTGTGTACATGTTCTGTTTGCTTCACATCCATTCTCATTTACCCTTATAAGGCTGGTTGCCATTATCACCCTTATTTTGTAGATGAGGAAGTACCCCCAAGGAGGTCAGCTGACTTGCCCAATATCATCAGCTAGTAAGTAGCAGAGCTGAGGTTGGAATTCAGGCCATGTGGCTCCAAAGTCTAAGCTCTTAGCCCCTGCACCCTGCCTGTACTCTATACTCCAGTCCTTGTGAGCAGTAAAGTGCCAGGCACATGCCTATTATTATTTTATTCCACAAAGTACTGAGATCCTGTAGGGAAGAAGGCGACAAGAGCTTACGAAGTAAACGCTTGAAGGACTACATCCATGTGGCTCAGGTAGAGTAGGGATTTGGGACCGATCTCTTGCATTTCCCCTCTCTAGTCATCCACTCCCAGGCATTCCTGTTTGAGTCCACGAGCCTCACTGCCGTGCTCCTCCCCCGCGAAACTGATGACCTCTAGTCTTCCTTCCCTCACCTGGACCCAGTGGTCATTCCTCTTGGCCTCCTGCTTTATTTACTTTTCTGCTCAGTCCCTTTTGCCTGCTTCCAACCCCAGCCTCCAAGCTAACCCCAACTCTTCAACTATAACATATTCAATTAGAACGATTTGACTCTGGTGGGCCCAGAAGTTAATGAACCCAGCGTTGGTGTTTCAGACTAAAGGGCCCAAGCCCCTCCTGCTGCTGGGCGATCTAATTCTCTCCGTTTCAAATATATTAGCCTTGGGGAATCACAGCAGGCAGCTTTGGACTTCTCCACTGCTATGATACGATCAGCAGGATGCCTAGTTCACGTAGCACTTCCCAGGGAGCTGGCTGCTTCATGAGGACAACCAGAAGCACAGGTGTAGGAGAATCACCTCGTCATTTCTTCTCAAACATGCATATAAATCCCACATGGATCTTGTTAAAATGCAACTTCTGATTCGGTAGGTCTAGGGTAGGTCCCAAGATGCTGCCTTTCTAACAAGCTAACAGGTGGTGCCAATGCTGCTGGTCCGTGGACCACCCTTTGAGTAGCAAGAATCTAGATCACTGGTTCTCAAAACCAATTGCACATTACAGCCACCTAAGGTGCTTCTAATTAGGGGAGAGGTAGGTGCAGGGAGTTATAAAAGCTCCCCAGCTGATTCTAATGAACAGTCAGCGTTGAAAAATACTACTTTGGAGGCTGAAGCAGCAGCAGGAATCGGGTGGTCAGTTGCATGAATCCCTGGCCAGATGGAGGAAGTGAGGTGGTCACAGGAAGGTGGGGCTCCTGGCTTGTAAGCATCTTCCTTCCTTGTGCTTCCTGCCTCTCCTTGCTGTCACTTGCGTTTTCTCTCTCTTTTATTTTCCTCCTACCAATCCTTCCACTTCCCAAATCCTCATCTCAAAAAGAAAAAAGCTGAGCAAACTGAAAATCAACAACTCTTCCTACATCCCTCAGCAAACTGAGGTCACAAGGCAACCATCACCCTGAAAATTGGAGAGACAAGAAAAAACAGAGAATCACAACCCACCAGGAGCACAAGTCCACAGCGGGAGCCAATACCAGTGGGGACACTTCAATGTAAGTGACAAATTGCCGGAGGCTCAGGGTGGACTAGCTTGAAAGTTAAAAATTCCAAGGGTGGGGGTGGGAATGGGGGTACTTCTAGGGGACCTCTACTCTTTTGTTTATTTCCTGAAGCTGCATCAGATTCTCAGAGTGAAGACTAGAGAAAAGTCCCCTTATACTTCCAGCAAGTAGAGGGGAAAAGAAGGTGTGGCTTCTAGGAAATAAATCTTTGTGAAAAAGATGTTGGAATTAGTAAACAACCTTAAAATTGAGCAAGTAGGTAACTAACACACAATCAATGATGGGGTTATTAGATGCTACATGCTGGGGATTGAGGATAAAACTGGCTCCCTCTCCTCCAGGAGCTCGTGTTCTAGTGGGAAATGCATATGTGCAGACAACTGAAATCGCACAACGTGGCCTCTCCCGTTGCGGAGCACAGGCTCCGGACGCGCAGGCTCAGCGGCCATGGCTTACGGGCCCAGCCGCTCCGCGGCATGTAGGATCTTCCCGGACCGGGGCACAAACCCACGTCCCCCGCATCGGCAGGCGGACTCTCAACCACTGCGCCACGAGGGAAGCCCGAACCCGCGGTCTTTTAATTGATATCACACACCTGGTCTCAGGACTTGATGAAGCTCAGGTTCTTTATGTCTCATCCCAGAAAGAATTCAGTGAGAGATAAAGTGATAGGTAAGAAGTGGACTTATTTAGAGAGAGATGTGTGGTTAGTTTTTATGGACTCGGTAATTTCATAGGCTAGTGAGTGGGAGGATTATTCCAACTATTTTGGGTAAAGGATGGGGATTTCCAGAAATTGGGCCACTGCCCAATTTTTGGCCTTTTATGATAAGCCTCAGAGCTGTCATTTAGCATGCTAACATATTAAACAAGTGTATAATGAGGCTTCAGGTCTACTAGAAGTCGAATCTTCCACCATCTTGGACCTAGTTTGTTCTAATCAGTCTTTGTCATATCCTCAATGGCTATGTGGTTCTTTTAAAGGTTGTGCCCTGCCCCCTTCCCTTCTGTTTCACAATGATGCCAGAGATTGATAGTTGCTGCCCCTTACATCTTACCTCTGCTTCTTCCATAGTAATAGAACTCTCCTTTTTAGCTGAGCACATGCTCCCCAGAATAAAGATTATATTTCCCAGCCTCTCTTGCAAGGTAGATGTGGTCTTATGACAGAGTACTAGCCAGTGGGGTGTAGTGTCCTTACTTCAAGCAGGTGTCTAAGCCCTCACCCCCGTAACTGTGACTATGACCTCATTTGGAAAAAAGGGTTTCGCAAAGGTAATTAAGGATCTGGCTGTGAGCTCGCCCTGGATATGAGGGGCAGCGGCTCTCCATCTCCCCTTTTCTCTTGCCTACTGGCTGGAAAGCAGATATAATAGCTGGATCAAAGTAGACATCTTAGACAATGAGGTGGAAGCCTCAACCGATAGCCTGGGTTCCTGATGACTGTAGAGTCATCATAGTGTTACCGAGTTAAGTCTTATGGTCCCTGCTCAGGCCCTAGCCCGAGAGCTGAGGCTCTCTGCCTTGGCAGAGAAGAGTTCTTTTTCCTTTCGTGTTCGAGCAGCCAAATAATGACAGAAGCTGAGATCAACACGGCACAAGCTTTATTCAGTGACCAAAGAATGGAGAAACGGGAACTAAGTTCAGATCAACTTCTCACCCCGCTGGTGAGAGGGATTTAATTTTAAAGAGTAAAGGGAGGAGGAGGGAGGCTAATGATGGCGAAGCATATGAATTAGTTTACCGGGAAAGGCTTCTTCCAAGGGAATGGGTTGCCACCACCTTTTTACCCTTTTTCGGTCCTTAACGTCCAGTCATGGTCGCTGGTAGGTATGCCATTTAATATGCTAATGTAGTAAAATCAAGGTGTAATGAGACTCAGGGTCTGTTAGAGGTCAGATTCGTGGTCATCTTCCACCTGGTTTTTTGTCTGTAGCTTCCTTCTTATCTCTGGGCCCTTTAACTTGAAGATTTATGTTAACTCCTGCCCAAGGTGGGAGTTGGCAGGTTTTGAGCAAGGACACTCCTGCTAAAGGTGAGGGTTGGGGGGTTGTGAGCAAATACCTGGAGCAGCTCCCGTAACGACAGCAGCCAACATTTAAGTAAACTAAGAGAAAAATAGATTTCTAATTTGCTGAAGCCTTTGTGACTTTTGGATTTCTGTCTCTTGTAGCAGAACGTTTTACTAACAAATATACCAACTAACCACAATAAATCTGCTTCTTTTTAGGCCTCTCATAAATATTCAAAGTACAAAGCAATATATTGGGCAAGTTCTATTTCACTTAGAATAAAATATAGACTCCTTTATTTATTTATTTGCGGTATGCGGGCCTCTCACTGTTGTGGCCTCTCCCGTTGCGGAGCACAGGCTCCGGACGCGCAGGCTCAGCGGCCGTGGCTCACTGGTCCAGCCGCTCCGCGGCATATGGGATCTTCCCGGACCGGGACACGAACCTGCGTCCCCTGCATCGGCAGGCGGACTCTCAACCACTGCGCCACCAGGGAAGCCCTAGACTCCTTTAAATGGTCAGAAAGGCCCCGGTGTGATCTGACCCCTGTCTACTTGTCCAATCTCATACCACTCTTCTCTGGCCTGGCACAGGGTATACTGCAGCGTTATGCCTGTGTTCCTTCATAACATACATACCTTGTGAGGACGTATTATGAGCTACACGTGCAGTGGGCACACAGCATCAGACCTAGCCCTTACAGCCAACTTTTTTTCTATTTTGCCTATAAGCTAATTTATTTTCCAGCTCAGAGCCTTGACCCATGCTCTTCCCTCAGTCTAGGGCAGGGCTGTCCAATAGCACCTCCTGCATGATGGAAATGTTCTTATCTGTGTTGTCCGATATGATAGCCACTAGCCACAAGTACTGAACACTTGAAATGTGGCTGGTATGTCTGAGAATATAAATTGCTAATTTTACTTAATTTTAGATTAATTTATGTTTTAAACAGCTACACGTGACTAGCAGCTGCCAGGATGGACAGTACAGGTCTCGACCCCTCTGCTCCCCGGGACACATAACTTACTCGTTGAGGTGGTTTTAGAACGTGGTCGCTGATTCTTTGACACACCTCTAACTGAGAGATGGGGTCTATATCCCCTCTCTTTGAATTTGGTTGGGCTTGTGACTATATGACAGAAGTGATTTGTTGTTGTTGTTGTTTTTAGATGTTGGGGGTAGGAGTTTAGTAATTTATTTATTTATTTTTGCTGTGTTGGGTCTTCATTTCTGTGCGAGGGCTTTCTCTAGTTGTGGCAAGCGGGGGCCACTCTTCATCGCGGTGCGCGGGCCTCTCACTATCGCAGCCTCTCTTGTTGCGGAGCACAGGCTCCAGACGCGCAGGCTCAGTAGTTGCGGCTCACGGGCCCAGTTGCTCCGCGGCATGTGGGATCTTCTCAGACCAGGGCTCGAACCTGTGTCCCCTGCATCAGCAGGCAGACTCTCAACCACTGTGCCACCAGGGAAGCCCAACAGAAGTCATTTTAATGTGACCTCTGAGGCTAGGTAAGAAGAAACCTTGCAGCTTCTGCCCTGGTCTCTTTAAGGTCATGGTCCTAGGACACTTGCTTTCAGGAAGCTCCATCACAGAACCTACTCACCATCCTATGAGAAGCCAAAGCCACATAAAGAGGCCCACATGTAGCTGCTTCATCCTTTGAGTCATCCCAGCCTAGGTACCATACTAGTTTCCTGTGGCTGCCATAATGAATTACTAGCAACCTGGGGGCTTAAAACAACAGAAATCCACTCCCTTGCAGTTCTGAAATCTGCCAGAAATCTGAAATCAAGGTGTCGGCAGGTGTTGCCGTGCTCTGAGTCTCTAAGAGAATCTGTTCCATTCCTCTCCCCTAATTTCTGGTGGTATCTGACAATCCTTGCTGTTCCCTGGCTTGTTGACACATCAGCCCAATCTCTGCCTCCACCTTCACATCACTTTCCCCCATGTTTCTCCTCTTCTCAATTCTCTCCTTTCTCTTAAAGGACAACAGTTATTGGCTTTAGGGCCCACCCTAAACCCAGGATGATAGCATTTCAAGATCCTTAACTGTGATTACATCTTCAAAGACCCTTTTTTCAAATAAGGCCAAATTCACAGGTACTGGGGATTAGGACTTGACATATCTCTTTGGGAACCACTATTCAGCCCAATACAGCCCCAGCCATGTGCATGAGGTGGCCTAGAGATGATTCCAGCCCCCGGTTGTTTGAGTTACTGCCAGACCCTCACATTTTCCTGGCTCAGACCCTACACATTGTAGAGCAGACATAAGCCACAATCACCATGCCTTGTTTGAAATCCTGACCTATAGAACTTCTGAGCATAATAAAATGGGATTCTAAGTCACTGAGTTTGGGATGGTCTATCACACAGTAATAGATAACTGGAAATTCCTGTTCATCTTTTAAGGGCCTGATCAAGTAACATTTCTTCAAAGAGGCCTCCTGAGATACCTCCTCCAAGTCTAAATTACATTCCCCTCTTTACTTTTCCTTTCTGGCACATATCACAATTTATAGTTGTAAATGTCGTTAGGTGTTTTTCCTTTTTTTTGATTTTTGGCTGCATTGGGTCTTCATTGCTGTGCGCAGGCTTTCTCTAGTTGTGGCAAGCAGGGGCTGCTCTTCGTTGTGGTGCACGGGCTCTAGGTGCACGGGCTTCAGTAATTGTGGCACGTGGGCTTAGTAGTTCTGGCTTGCAGGCTCTAGAGCGCAGGCTCAGTAGTTGTGGCACACGGGCTTTGTTGCTCCGCGGCATGTGGGATCTTCTGGGACCAGGGCTTGAACCCGTGTCCCCTGCATTGGCAGGCAGATTCTTAACCACTGCGCCACAAGGGAAGTCCTGTTTTTCCTTTTTAAATGTCTCCCCCACTAGACCTAAGTTCCATGAGGCCAGGGACCATGTTTGTTTCATTCAACACTACGTCCTCTGTGTGTACCAGGCACACAGTAAATGCCCAACCGATACCTGCCAAATGAATCAAATTCTGAGCTTTCTGTGACTGAATCTACAACTGACGCTTCTTTGTCATCTGAACTGAGGCAGCTCTAGGAAGACATTATTTATTTAGCCTTTTTGCTCTCAGCAGATGAAATAAGCCAGCATGCAGCAAGTGGGAAGCAAAGTGTTCATTTTCCAAGGCTCAAACCTCAGTTCTTGCCGTTACGGTTCTTTGCATTTGAATAATTGCTGTGGTTTTTAATTGTGGTGGAAACAAATGAACAAAAGACAAAGCTGGTCAGACAGCCAGGCTTTGAGAGACATCTTTAATTTTTTTAAGAAGCATCTGTAAGTTCACAAATGAACCTTAAATTGTCCTTGTATGTGAGTGTGAATCTCATGATACATTCTTCCATGAAATGAAAGCTTAATGGCAAATCATACAGCATGGGCTCTCCCTGGCATCTTTGCCATCATCCGTCTTGTTCTAGAAAGTGCATGGGTACAAATTCTGCTGTTACTTTTCTTGGAACAGAAAGAAAAATAGGACTTGGAACAGAAAAAAAAAAAAAAAAGCCAGAAAGAAAAAGCAAAATGTGCTAAATAATACCAAGAATGGTCAGCTAAAACTTGTAAGCAGCTGTACAAATGAGTGTAGGGATAGAGCCTAAGATAAGTCAGGAGGTAGTAAGCATCTTAAAAACTGAGTATAAGCAGTTGGTGCTCACCTTTGTCACTCTCACACAGGTCACTGGTGATTGGAAGGACTCCTGACTCTCCCAGATGCATCCATCTTCCCCACGGTAGGAATTTTAACATGATCTGCAAGACCCTACATGATAATGTTCTGTGTTTTCTCGGATTCTGTATTTGTGTATCTGGCATCCGTTAAGCACAGCACCAAAGCTCAAAGTTGCTTACCCTTCGCTGTGATCTGGAGCCCACGCTCTGAACCACTTCCTTGTCTACCTCTCACACACCAAGCCGATGTTTTCCTTGCCCTAAATCACCTCAGGGCCAGTGCCCACCTCTATAGCCAGAGCCCGCCTACATGACTCAGACTAGCCACGCCTCTGCTGATTCCTCTGCCTTTGCTGTGGAAACCCCATTCAAGGCTGTGGCAGGGAGGCTTTCCCCTCACTCCACTTCTGCCTTGTGACCGAACCCGGTTCCTCCCGGTGTGGCCCTGTGTGGCGTGGCACGCACCATCCCCCCAGGAACTGTAAGCAATACATTTTTCTTTCAATGGCATTAGCATTTCCACGTCATCACTTGGTCACCTACATAAATTGAAATCCATGGTGGGTACAACTGAGACTGATCAGCCCTTGGGGCCTTTTACAGTCGTTGTTTCCTCTGCCCGGGAGCCCTCTTCCCCTGTGTCCACATGGCTCCTCTCTCACTGCATTGAAGTCTCTGCTCAGACATCACGACATCCAAGCAAGGCTTCCCTGAGCACGCATCTAACTAGCATGCCTATCTAGCCTAACTAGCTGTCTATCCTTTTTTTTGTTTTGCTTTGTGTTTTTTGTCTTTTTAATTTATTTATTTATTTATTTTTGACTGTGTTGGGTCTTCATTGCTGCACACGGGCTATCTCCAGTTGTGGTGAGCGGGGGCTACTCTTTGTTGCAGTGCATGGGCTTCTCATTGCAGTGGCTTCTCTGTGTTGTGGAGCACAGGCTCTAGGGCTTCAGTAGTTGTGGCACACAGGCTCAGCAATTGTGGTGCACGGGCTTAGTTGCTCCGCAGCATGTGGGATCTTTCCGGACCAGGGCTCCAACCTGTGTCCCCTGCATTGGCAGGTGGATTCTTAACCACTGCGCCACCAGGGAAGTCCACCCCCCTCCTTTTTTTAGTTTTTTTTTTGTGGTGCGCTGGGCCTTCGTTAGGGCGCACGGGCTCTTCACTGCAGGCTTCTCTCTAGTTGTAGTGCATGGTTATGTGGGATCTTAGTTCTCAGATTCTGTATTTGTCTATTTGGCATCCATTAATCCCTTGGACTTGGAACAGAAAAGTTCCAAGATCCCCTGACCAGGGATCAAACCTGTGTCCCCTGCATTGGAAGGTGGATTCTTAACCACTGGACCACCAGGGAAGTCCCTAGATGTCTATCCTTTTGTCCTACTTTATTTTTGTTACTAGCTCTCATCACCACCTGACTCGTTTGTGTGTTCCCTCACTCTGCACCACACAGAACTTAAGTTTTCCTAGAGCGAGGCACAGATTTTTGTTTTGTTAACAGCGAAGTTCCTACCACTTAGAACAGTGCCTGGCACACAGAGGGTGTAAAATATTTCCTAAATGATGAAATTTTATTTTTCCAGAGCAGCTGGCCTGTTAATGAGTACATTAATGGCCGAAATCTCCTTCAACTTTATAACTCTCGTTGGGCCCGGAGATCCGTGAGAAGCCAGTGCTCTGGATCAATAAGACATGAATTTCTAAAAGGGAGTAAGTGGTTCAAAAACATATCCTGGGGAATCGCAGGATAAAACCCCAAGCAAGCTGGTTAGTGGAATTAATACTGGGGGTTAGGACAAGTGAGCAATTACCATTCCGGAATTATCAGGCCCTCCGCCATTCCTCTGAAAATCTGCCTGGCATTGGGTTATGGGCTCTGTAACTCCTAGGGATTAAGGAAAATACTTTCCTTTATCATTTAGGAATAGCGTCATGCCCCCCCATGAGGTTGAAGCAGGGTCTAGGAAGCATCTTAGCAAGGGTTGGCCCAGACACCCTTCAGTGTGTGCCGTGTGCTTTCCCTCCAGAAGGAGCCTAAATGACTGTGAACGCAGCTCACCAGTTGTACAACTCAGCTCAACACTGGTTCACACTTGATACTGGCAGCCTTTTCTCCCAATGAGCACATTTCAGAGGAAAGCTGCTTATCACACGGTGCTTATAATGATGTATCTCAAAAAGATCTGTATACCATGTAGGTAAAGAAAAGTCTAGCAATACTGACCAAAACTATAGAGGCTTAAAACAAGGGAGGGGAGGTGGAGGGAAGAGAGGAAGGAAGGAATTTCTGCTCTCTGAAAGACAGGAGAACTTACATTCTCACTGGTATGCCCCATTGCCTCTGTGAAAAACGTCCCCCAAATAACTTTGATGCAAGCTGATGTGGAGGCTGATCCACTACTGACCTTAAGATGTTTCCTTTACCTAACCCAGAGGCTATCATTTAGAACTAAAACTAGATCAATTTTTCTCTAGTCTCAGAGGTTAAAGACATTATGAGATTATTGACATGAAGAAAGTTAAAGAAAGGAGAATCAGAGAATAAGAATTTGTAAGTCTCCTTTTTCCGGTAAGCAGCCTGAGGTTACCTCTAAAAATGGAAAACCCCACAAAATCATGCAAGTCAAGAGGTTCAAATCTCCATGTTCACTTTAAGAACACTCGTGAAACTGCCCAGGCCATTAAGGGTATGCATATTTGAAAAACCACCAAGTATCTGAAGGACGTCACTTTAAAGAGGCAACGTGTGCCATTCCGTCGTTACAATGGTGGGGTTGGTAGGTGTGCCCAGGCCAAACAGTGGGGCTGGACGTACGGGTCAGTGGCCCAAAAAGAGTGCTGAATTTTTACTGCACATGCTCAGAAATGCAGAGAGTAATGCTGAACTTAAGGGCTTAGATGTAGATTCTCTGGTCATTGAGCTCATCCAGGTGAATAAAGCCCCCAAGATGTGGCTCAGGACTTCCAGAGCTCGTGGTCGGATTAACCCATACATGAGCTCTCCCTGCCACATTGAGATGATCCTTACTGAAAAAGAGCAGGTTGTTACTAAACCCAAAGAAGAGGTTGCCCAGAAGAAAAAGATATCCCAGAAGAAACTGAAGAAATAAAACCTTATGGCCCGGGAATAAATGTCACAAAAAATAAATGCAAATAAAAGTAAAAAAAAGAAAAAGAATTTGTAAGTCTCTCAGACTGTCAGGGGACAGAGGTCTAACAGGCGGGGCTAACCAAGTTCTCGTCTGCATGGACCCAGATAAAGTTGGGCCACAGCCACGCTGTTGTTTACTTGCCATCTGTGGTTCCTCTGTAACCGTCGCATTAACTGTTTGCAGCAGAGATGGTCTGCAAAGCTGAAAACATTGAATATCTGGCCCTTTACAGAAACAGTTCGCTGATCTTTGGTAGCTATTAAAGGAGCAGCGTGACTTACCAGGCTATCGTGATCTTACTGAAATATTTCTGAGGACTGTGTAACGCCCTTCACTTTGAGTCCCTCTTTATCAAGCAACGTTCTGAATGTAATTGGGCTTCTGGAGTATGTTTCTCTATTAAAGAAAGAGGATGTGCAGACTTGCTACACGGATTTCCAAACATCCTGGACAATTGTATTTCTCACTATAGACTACTAAACTGGGCTTCTGCCACAGTCTCTCATAAATTCACATGGTATGCAAGTTTTCAGGGGGTCTAGCATCCCTTTATATTAGGTCCAGACCTGCAGGGCTGGAAGACTGTGCTCTGGACCTGAGGTGACCCCTCGGCATCCGAGCCCCACGCCCACGCTCTGACCTCACACAGCAATCACACTCACATCCCTTAGCATATCAGGGAAGAATTTGAGCCAGGAGTAGCTTTGGTATTTGTGAACTTCAATTTCTAGGCCTCTTACCTTTTACTTTTTTTTTTTTTTTTTTTTTTGGCTGTATTGAAGTAATTACATGAATACAATTTTAAAAATCAAATAGAAATACAGGATTAAAACAAAAATAATAGTCACCTCCCCGAGGTCCTCCTGATCTCCAATTCCCACTATCCAGAAGAACAGTTTTCAAATCTTCTCATTGTATTTTTTCATATTTGCCTTCATAATTCTAAATAACACGCTAAATCATGCTCTTTGCAGGACAGTCATATCAAGTAAATAATGGGTCCCCCACCTTTTTTTAAACAATCCTTTGGAGTTGTCCTACTCTGTGACCTGCACTGACTGATCTCTCGGCTTCTGTACAACTGCAACCCTGTAGCTTCCGTTCAGCATTGTTTGGGGGTTCCTACAGTCTCCTGTTTGAGTTTCTCATTTTCTAGACCCTGTGTCTTTTCACTCTGAGTTGATGGAGCACATCTTTCTGTTGCTTCCTGAGAAAGAATGAATAGAAGATAAAATTTTCATTGCCTTGCCTGTTTGAAAAAGTCTTCATTATACTCTCACATGTGACTGGTAGTTTATCAGGGTATGAAATTCCAGGTGACAATCCTGTCCTCTCAGAAGCTGTAGGCATTTGCCCATTGTCCTCTAACTTCCTGTCTCTCTGTGCCATTCTAATTCCTGATCTTTTGTATGCTTTTGAGGGCTTCTCTTTTGCTCAGGTGTCCTGAAATTTTATCACAATTTATGTTGGTGTGGATCATTTTTTAATTCATTGAACTGGGCAGTTAGTGGTCCTTTTAAATCTAGAGGTCCATACGCCTCAGTTTGGGAAATTTTCTTTTCCTTTTTCATGATATCCTGTCCTTTTTTTTTTTTTTTGATTCTTTTTCTGGAGGTCCTCTTGATTGACAATTTGGGCTCTCTTGATCAGTCTCGTAACAGTTTTGTCTCTTACATTTCTATCTCCTTGTCATTTTGTTCAGCTGTCTGAAACATTTCCTCTATTGTATTTTTGATACAATACTTGTCACCTTCTAGTGATAGTCTTATTTCTGCTAGCATGTTTTTAATTCTAAAAACCTTATTCTCGGGCTTCCCTGGTGGCACAGTGGTTAAGAATCCACCTGCCAATGCAGGGGACACGGGTTTGAGCCCTGGTCTGGGAAGATCCCATGTGCAGCAGAGCAACTAAGCCCATGCGCCACAGCTACTGAGCCTGCGCTCTAGAGCCTGCAAGCCACAACTACTAAGCCCATGTGGCACAATGACTGAAGCCCACACACCTAGAGCCCACGCAACGAATAGCAGCCCCCGCTTGCCGCAACTAGAGAAAGCGTGCGCACAGCATCGAAGACCCAATGCGGCCAAAAATAAATAAATAAATAAAATAAAAGAAATCAACTCCTTTTAAAAATAAAAATAATAAAAACCTTATTCTCTAAATTAAAAAAAATTTTTATGGCATTCTGTGGTTTCAGCAATGGAGTATCTTCTCAGATCCCTTTGAGGGTTTTAATTATAAATTTTTTAACATTTTCTTCTGTTCCCTGCATTGTGTGCTTTCTTTGGTTCCTTTTCTCCCTTTATTTTAGTCTCTGTTTCATAGTGGATGTTCCCTCAATCTGGTAATGCATTGCTGGAAACTCAAACTTAAGAGTGAGGCAACTACTTGTTCTTACCTTTTGATAATAAAGGAAGATGATCCAGAAGTACTTTTCCACCAAAACAATTAGAAAACTGGAAAAAAAAATAGGAAAAAACTACTTCCAGACATTGGACAACAGGCAGCACAGAACTGTGATCCCTGTGGAAAGGGGAACAAGTGGGGTAAACCTCACTACCATCTTGGTTTTCTGCCTGGAGACAATGCCCAGACTGTGGGACAGGAAGGAGAAACCTAAACAGAGACTGGAGTCTGGAGAGGTCAAGGTGGCTAAAATTTTCAGGGCAGAGTACTTAAAAGGTAGGAATTACACGGCCATCCAGAAATCTGCATAGGGTCTCTCTTGATAGACTGAGCACCAATCTGCTTACGCATATGGTGAAATTCCACTGGACAACAATGGCAAAGAATAATTGAAATAGAGCTATGACATAAATCTCAGATCTCACAGGGCTGAAATCCTTTCAAGTACCCACCAGAGTGGAGAGGTCTCATTGCATACCTACCTACCCGGAGCATTCCGTAGAGATCCCAAAAGGACCTTGACTTAAAAGTGGGGCTAAATTGGCTTTAGGATAATGGTTACTCTAGAACTCCCTTAAAAGAACGAAAAAACAAATTTCAAAGGGATCAAACTAATCCACAAGTAACTTAAACTGCCTACCATAAAAAGTTCAACATGCTTTGAAAGAAAATAAAACCAGCACTTGGTGACATAAAATTCACAATGTTTTGGCATCCTGTCAAAAATGACCAGCCATATGAAGGAGCAGGAAAATGGGGCCCTTAACTAGAAGAAAAATCAGTTACTAAAAACAGACTAAGAAATGATAGACGTGATGGAATGAGCAGCAAGTACATTAAAACAGCTGTTATAAATACGTCCCATATGCTCAAGGATATAACAGAAAATCTGGATCTGATGGGAAGAGAAATGAAAGGTATATAAAGATCAATGGGAGTTTTTTAGAGATGAAAAATATCTGAAATAAAAAATATACTGGTTGGGATTAACTGATTAGATACTGCAGAAGAAAAGATCAGTGAACTTGAGGATGTAACAATAGAAACTACCCAAATTGAAACACAGAGTGGAAAAAAAAGAAAACATTGAACAGAGCCTCAGTGAACCATGGGACAATATCAAGCTAACATACATGCAATGGGGGAAGGGGTTACAAGAGAAATATTTGAGGAAAGAATAGTCAAAAAAGTTTCAGATTTGATTAAAACTATAAACACACTGATCCAAGAATCTCAATGAAATCTAAGTAAAAGAAACAAAGAAAATCAATCAAATTGCCAAAAATCAATAAAAAAGAGAGAATCTTCAAAGCAACCAGAGGAGAAAAGCAAACTGTACACACAGAACGAAGATAAAATTTAAAGCAGACTTCTCATTAGAAACTGCACAAGCCACACCGAAAGAAAGAAAAGTTCAACCTAGAATTTTACATCTATCAGAAATACCTTTTTAAAACTACAAATAGAACTACCATATGACCCAGCAATCCCACTACTGGGCATATACCCTGAGAAAACCATAATTCAAAAAGAGTCATGTACCAAAATGTTCATTGCAGCTCTATTTACAATAGCCCAGAGATGGAAACAACCTAAGTGCCCATCATCGGGTGAATGGATAAAGAAGATGTGGCACATATATACAATGGAATATTACTCAGCCATAAAAAGAAATGAAATTGAGCTATTTGTAATGAGGTGGATAGACTTAGAGTCTGTCATACAGAGTGAAGTAAGTCAGAAAGATAAAGACAAATACAGTATGCTAACACATATATATGGAATTTAAGAAAAAAAAATGTCATGAAGAACCTAGGGGTAAGACAGGAATAAAGACACAGACCTACTGGAGAACGGACTTGAGGATATGGGGAGGGGGAAGGGTGAGCTGTGACAGGGCAAGAGAGAGGCATGGACATATATACACTAACAAATGTAAGGTAGATAGCTAGTGGGAAGCAGCCGCATAGCACAGGGGTATCGGCTCAGTGCTTTGTGACCGCCTGGAGGGGTGGGATAGGGAGGGTGGGAGGGAGGGAGACGCAAGAGGGAAGAGGTATGGGAACATATGTATATGTATAACTGATTCACTTTGTTATAAAGCAGAAACTAACACACCATTGTAAAGCAATTAGACCCCAATAAAGATGTTTAAAAAAAAAAGAAATACCTTTTTAAAATAAAGGCTTTTCAAACAACCAAAAGTTGAGAGAATTCATTGCCAGCAGACCTGCAATACAAAAGAATGTTCAAAGAAGATCTTCAAGTAGAAGTAAATTGACACCAAATGAAAACTTGGATTTACACAAAAGAATGAAGAATGCTGGAAACTGTAAATACGTAGATAATTATAGAAGACATGGTTTGCTTATTTAAAATTTTTCTTTAAAAGATAATTATTTAAATTTCTAAAAATTGAAACATATCGTGGGGTTTAAAACATCATTAAAGTAGAATCTATGACAGTAGCGTAAAGAATGGGTGGTTTTCTGGAGAATGGAAGTATTCTGTTTTAAGTTTCTTAAAATATACTTTTATTTGAATGGAGGCTGTGATAGATTAAAGACATAAACTGTAAACCCTAGGGCAAATATTTAAAAATTAAAAACAACAAAGAGGTATATCTATTAAACCAATGGTGGAGATTAAATGGAATCATAGAACATACTAAATTAAAAGGAGACAGGAAAAGAGAGAAAAGGGAACAAATAACAATGTAGAAAACAAATGACAAGGGACTTCCCTGGAGGTCCAGTGGTTAAGACTTTGCCTTGCAATGCAGGGGGTGCAGGTTCAATCCCTGGTCAGGAGCTAAGATCCCACATGCCTGGTGGCCAAAAAACAGAAACATTATTGTAACAAATTCAATAAAGACTTTAAAAATGGTCCACATCAAAAAATCTTAAAAAAAAAAGACAAGATAATAGATTTAAACCAAATTATAATAATAATCAAATTACGTGAAAATTAGCTAAACACCCCAATTAAATGTAGACATTATCACACTTGACTGTGAGGGGAGGAAGAAAAATCCATGTCATATAGCTTTTTTTTTTTAATGCTGTCTTGACCCAATCTTGAGACCCTGGCTAGAGGCCAGTCAGTTCCCCTTCTTGAGCAGCTGATAAAATCCACACCCCAATCACTTCCTTTTTCGGGGCTTTCACACTCCTGGCCACCATACACCAGCCCTAATTGACCAGCAGCCAGACACCAGACAACTTGGGACAGCCCCTGTGCCCCAGAGCCCTTGAAATTATTTCAAGTAGCCAGTCCACTGGGAACCTGAAAACCCTAGCTAACCCCATGCAACTTACCATACGTAAACTGTCTTCTACAGCTCCAGCTTGCCGTTACCCCTGGTGCAGATCCCTGTGTGGCACTGACTGACAGCCTGCTCTCCTTTGGACCTGTAAGTAACAGAGTTCTGGCTTTCAGCTCTCTGAATGTCACTGTGTTGTGTCATGCCATCAAAAGAATCTTTAAATCTTATAAAACAACCCATCTATATGCTGTCTATAAGAAACCTACTTACAGTATAGAAACAAATAGATTAAAAGTAAAGTCATGGGAGGGCTTCCCTGGTGGCACAGTGGTTACGAATCCGCCTGCCAGTGCAGGGGACACAGGTCTGAGCCCTGGTCTGGGAAATCCCACATGCCGCGGAGCAACTAAGCCCGGGCACCACAACTACTGAGACTGTGCTCTGGAGTCCATGAGACACAACTACTGAGCCCACGTGCCACAACTACTGAAGCCCGCGTGCCTAGAGCCCATGCTCCGCAACAAGAGAAGTCACTGCAATGAGAATCCTGCGCATCGCAACAAAGAGTAGCCCCTGCTCACTGCAACTAGAGAAATCCCACGTGCAGCAACGAAGACCCAACACAGCCAAAATTAATTAATTAATTAATTATTTTAAAAAAGTAAAATCATGGGAAAAGGTAGGCCATGCAATTACTAATCATAAGAAAGCTGGGGGGGGCTGTATTGGAGTATATTCAGATAAAATAATATCCTTTGAACAAAGAATATTAGAGACAAAAGATATATTTCATAATGATAAAGGGAACAGTTTGTCAAGAAGACATAACAATTCCAAGTTATTGGCACACAATAACATAGCTTCAAAATACATGAGACAAAAACTTTTGGAACTTCAAGGAGAAGTAGACAAAGTTAAAATTTTTGTTGAAGATTTTAATACTTTCTCAATAATGAATAGTTGAAGTTGGCAGAAAATGAGTCAGCGTATAAACAATTTTATAATACTCTCAACTGATTTGACCTAATTGATGTTTATGGAATATTCCACCCGACAACAGAGTACACATTCTTTTCAAATGAACATAGAACATTCACCAAAGTAGAACATATTGTGGGCCATAAGACAAGTCTCAATGGATTTAAAAGGATCAAAATGCCACAAAGCATAGTCTCTGCTCAATAGAATTAAATTTAAAGTCAGTAGCAGAAAGGTACCTGGAAAAAAAAACCCAAATAGTTGAAAATTAAGCAGCATATTCCTAAATAAGAAGTCAAAGAAGAAATCACAAGAGAAATTGGAAATATTTCGAACAGAATGAAAATGAAAACCCATATATCGACATTTGTGGGACACAGCTATATAGCAGTGCTTTAAGGGAAATTTATAGCATTAAATGCTTCTTTGAGGAAAAAAGAAAGGTCTAAAATCAGTGCTCTACATTTCCACTTAAGAAACTAGAAAAAGAAGGGCAAATTAAACCCAAAATAAGCAGAAGAAGGGAAATAAGATGACAAATCAATGAAATAAGTAGGAAATGGGCAAAGAATAGAGAAAATCAAACCTAAAACTTGGTTTGTGAAAAGATCAGAAATGAAGCTCTTCAAAGAAGCTATTGACCCACAGGTTTCATTGGTGTTTCTGTCTTGGCTGAGCATTAAAGTCCCCTGGGGGAACGTAAAAAAGCTCTGATCCTGGGCTGTCATTCTGACCCATTACATTAGATCTCTGGAAGTGGAGCCTAGGTATCTGTATATACTAAAGGTTCCAAGTGATTCGGGTGTGCAGCCAAGTTTGAGAGCCACGGCTGAGAGATCAGGCAAAGCCCTACCCTGTCATACACTTGTCAGTATCCATCTTGGGCTGGTCAGTCTCTGGATTAGAAACCTCTCATCTCTTGCATGGATTATGTGTCTGGCTGCTGGTGTTCTAAGAGTGAAGCAGGAGAAGGAGGCTGGGATCTCTCCCATTTCATCTGCAGACCTTCACCCAGTTTCAATATGGTGTCTCAGCCCTACTTGGGTCCCCTAAGCCAGGTCCTCTCTGATTCAGTTTCAGGAGTCAATCTTGAGTTTCCTGCCAAGCTGCAGAGAGGCCATCATCTGGCTGTGCTGGGTGAGGAAGGGAATCTAGGAGGCTCACTGGGCCCGTGTATTCAATCCATCTTCCAGTCTCAGCCCTATTCTTCACCCCTGCTTTCAGATTCCTAAGGCTTTTCAGGGTTCTGAGCAAATGAACTACTTTCTTGCTGGCTTCCCCCACTGCAGGCTTTGGTTTCTGTTTTCTTTGGTCTGATAAGTCAGTTAACATACTCCAGCTCCCCCAAACTTTTTTCTTTTGATTTATCGTGTCTCAGTTACCTCCATTTCCATTCTCTTGAATGGCAATCAAGAGATTTATGGCTCTCATTTATGGCTTTTTTCCTCCTTTACTATTATTTTAGTGGGATTTCAGAAGACAGTGGAGATAAAACCAAGTGTGGAATCTGCAAAGTTTAACCGGAAATTTTCCAGAGTCTTTTTTAAAAATCAGAGTACATAATTATGGTAATCACTTCCAATCAATTACCCTCACAGGAGTGTAGAATGTGAGCTGTATGGCCCCTGGGATTTAGGAGTACTAGCACGGAGTATGATAACGGCTCTCCTGCTCAGAGTTCACAATGTATAATTTATCTTAAGCCTCTACATACCGTGAAATTGCATCACAGAACTCAGATTTGACTGGTGACAGTGTGCTGGTAAATGTTAACACTGGCACTCCAAAAAAAAGACCTGATCTGTAGCCTTTGCTCAAATACTCCCACCATGACAGTCAAGCTATCCCTGTCATCAAGGAAAAGTTGGGAGAAGATGAACAATAGCAGACCATGACATTCTATTTCCATGTAGAGAATTTCCTCAAGAGCATATAGATAATAGTAAATGTAAAAAGAAATTAGTTCCAAGTGTAATGAGTTCCAAGTGTTTATTACATTTGTTTTTAATATAATTTATTTAATTGCGTTTACATAATTCCATTTCTAATCATGGCTGTTTAACAACCAGCTTGCAAAACTCCACCTCTCACAGGCTGGAACAAGTTTGGGGCCAAGGGGTTAAGGAAGGCTTTCCTGAGGAGGTGACATTGAACCTGAAGGATGACTTGGAATTAGCAAAATTAGCTATACAGAAGGGATGAGGATACCTGCTCCAGGCAGGAACATTAGCACGTAAGCAAGTCCTGGGACTAAAGAGGGCCTGTCATACTTGAGAAACAGAAGGCAAAGAAAGTGAGGAAAAATGTGGGAAAATGAGATTAAAGAGAAAGACAGGGACCCAATGATGCAGAACCTTGTAGCCCATGGAGAGGATTTGGGACTTTATCCTAAGTGCAATGGGAAATTATTGAAGGTTTAAGCAGGGGAGTGAAAATCAGATTTAAGTGTTTAAAATATTATTCTTTTCTGGGCATGGGTTAAAGGACTCAAGAGTGGATGAAAGACATGAAAAGCACAAGGAACAAAAGAAAAACATAGATCAATTGGTCTTCATCAAAATTAACAACTTTTGTCCATCAAAGGATGCTACCAAGAGAGTGAAGAGACAACCCACAGAATGGAGAAAATATTCAAAGTCATATATCTGATAAGGGCCCAGTATCCAGAATATATAAAGGACTCTCACAGCTCATCAACAAGAAACCAAACAAGCCAATGAAAAAATGGGCAAATGGCTTGAATAGACATTTCCGCAAGAAGGTATACAAATGGCCAACAAGCACTTGAAAAGATGCTCAACGTCATTAGTCACTAGGGAAATATAAGTCAAAATTAAGTGAGATACTACTTCACAACCATTAGGATGGCTATAATTAAAACAAAACAGAAAATAACATGTGTGGTGAGGATGGAGAAATTGGAAGCCTCCAGTTTCTGGTGGGGATGTAAAATTGTACAGCCACTATTAGAAAATTTTGGCAGTTCCTCAGTACGTTAAACATAGATTACCACATGAGCCAGCAATTCCACTCTTAGGAATATATACTGCCCAAAATTGAAAACAGGTGTTATAACACTTGTACATAAGTGTTCATAGCAGCACTATTTACAGTAGCCAAAGGTAGAAACAATCCAAATGTCCCTCAACTGATGAATGGTCCAACAAAATGTGGTATATGGACACACTTGAATTTATTTGGCCATGAAAAGGAATACAGTACTGATACATGCTGCAACATGGATGGACCTTGAAAACATTAAGCTGAGTGAAAGGAGCCAGGTACAAAAAGCCATGTATTGTATGATTTCATTTATATGAAATATTCAGAATAGACAAATTCATAGAGACCATAGGTAAGTGGTTGCCAGGAGCCAAGGGTAGGGGAGAATAAGAATTATTGCCCGATGAGCCTGGGGTTTCTTTGGGGATGGGGGTGATGAAAACTTTCTAGAACTAGATAATGATGATGCTTGCACGACTCTGTGAGTGTGCTAAATGTCACTGAGCTTACACTTTAAAATGGTTAAAATGGTAAATTTTATGTGTACTTTGTCACAATGAGAAAAACAATTGAAAGCAAGGACCCCGTTCGAAAAAAAAAAAATGTCTGGTTGGGGGAATTCCCTGGCCGGCCAGTGGTTAGGAATTGGCTCTTTCACTGCCAGGGGGCCCAGGTTCAATCTTTGGTTGGGGAACTAGGATCCCGCAAAAACAAAAAGGAAATGTTTGGTTGGTAGAATTATGGGGACTTGGGCTTGAGGGGAGTGAGTCAAGGATAACGTCCAGGGTTTTGACAATCGTAACAGCAGGAGTGGTGATGCCATTTACCAAAATAGGAAATCCTAAAGGTCAAAATGGAAAGATCCCGAGTTCCCCTTTGGGCACGTTGAGATTGAGATGCCTGAGAAACAGCAGAATTTCAGGAAGGCAGTTGGCTACCTGTTATGTCTTCCTTCTGCTGGTTACCTGTATCTCCAGGTAGCTGCTGTGCCTCCAGCCTTCCTGTCCATGTGTCATAAAAGCAGGTGTGGAGGATTGGGAAAATAGCTTTCCCAGAAACTCCCAGCTCAGTTCTCGTTAGTCAGATGAGGGTCACATGGGTACCCTTTGCTGCAAGGGAATGTGAAGAGTAATTTTGCTGGGCACATTGCCACACCTTAACAAAAGGCGATTCTGTTTATGAGGAAGAAACTGGAATGGATGTCGAGTGGGCAGATATCAGTGTCTACCATACGGTGTAATTAATGTCATGAGCAATTCCAGCAGGAGCTGGACAGGAAGGCTGGGAGATAATACCAGGTGGAGATTCAATATCCTCTGAACTTGTCATGGAGGCTGAGTGATTGCAATTCCTTTCATCTTTCCTCAGAGTTCATTTATGATTTTCAAAATTTAATCATTCTAATAACTTTTCCCCAAGTCACTATGCCTCTCTAATATCTCCTGTGAGCCCAGATTTGAAGTCACTTTTCTGGTAAAGGAAGAATAGTGAGTAGAAATCATCCTCCCTCCACTGGGAAGTTCTATGCAATATGTGCATTGGTGCTATGCTCTAGAGAAATAAAGTTAACCACACAGATAGTTAGGCTAAGGTTCCTAACTTTTGTTTGAGACATAGGATATTGATAGCACGTGGAGCCAGGAAGGTTCTCAGTCACCCATGATTTGGTGAAATACTCATGTTCCTCCTCTACCTCAGTTAGAATTTTCATTGTTTGGCCTTTGCTCAAAGATGGGAACATCTAAGGAACAAAATAAACTTTCCACTCTTCATGAGTAAGCCTAATCTAAAACAAATTTAGTTTTAAGTTACAAAAAAAAAAAAAGCCATGCCATTTTAAAAATGTCAACTAACACAAAATGACTGAATTTTTACACTTCACTTTCAACATGTGAGTACCCTTGGAAACCTCAGGACTGAAATGTCGGATGCTATTCCAGCCAGGCGAGCTCAGAGGGGCAGTTAGGCAGACGCTGACTCCTGGGAGTGAGTCTGCACTTGAGAATTACTGTTGGGGCAGGTGATGTCATTTTCCTTTACTTGCTTCAAGAGACCAGTGTTTAATTAATGTTTGCTCTGTGACTCTAGGAGAAAATATCACCTTTCTTTCCTGTTCCACAAGGCTCTGTTGCCTCATTTATAAAACATACAACCGTTCCTTTAGGTAATTTCACTTGTAAGCATTAAATTCCACTCTGGTTTTTTTTTTCCTCTTTGTGGTTTTAAGGAAACAAAATCTAGAAAGTAAAAAATTGAAACGGCAGACCACAGTATGGCATCCTGGAAAGAGCCCCAATTGGGGACTCAGAATACTGTGGTTCTTGTCATGGATCTCCTAACAGATCTGAGCAAGTCCCTTCGTGTTTCTGGGTTTCTAACTCCTTTAGCTGAAAAAAAAAAAAAAGGAGGCTGGTTGTTGGGAAGACTTTAATGGCTAATCCCCAAAGTCCTTTAAGCTTTAATATGCTGTAAATTTTATTATGTAAGCCAAGGTGTTGGGTAGATATAGTAGTAAATTTTGCTTCCAGCTTCAAGTACAGGAAAAGTTACTTATTTTGGGTTAATTATTTAGATGTTTTTCATAATCGATGATTTGGAGATAAGCGGCCATTGACTAAATGGCTTAACGACATCAGGGATAGCATCTTTTTTTCCCCCCAGCTTTCTAGAGGTATAATTGACATAGAGTCCACATAATTTAAATGTACAATATGATGAATTTTGACATTTGTATATATCCATGAAACCATCACAACTCTCAAGATAGTGAACATGTCCATCACCCTCAAAAGCTTCCTCCTTCCCCTGTATAATCCTTCCTTCCTGTCTCTCCCCACACTCCTCAGGCAACCATTAATCTGCTTTCTGTCCGTATAGATTAGTTTGTATTTTCTAGAATTTTATATAAATAGAATCAACAGTATGTACTCTTTTCATCTGACTTCTTTCACTCAGCATAATTATTTTGAGGTCCATCCATGTTGTAGCGTTATAGCAATAGTTCATTCCTTTCATTTCTGAGTAGTGTTCCATTGTACGGATGCATCACAGATGGTTTATCCATTTACTTCCTGAAGGGCATTTGGTATGGTGTCAGTTTGTTTATCCATTTACTTCCTGAAGGGCATTTGGTATGGTGTCAGTTTTTGACTATTACAAATAAAGTTGCTATGAATCTTTGTGTAAAAATCTCTGTGTGGACATATATTTCTTTTTCTCTTGGGTAAATACCTAGAAATAGAATGGCTGGATCATATGGTAAGTAAATGTTAAATTTTTTTTTTTTTAAGGAAGTTGCCAAGCTGTTTCCAACATGGCTCCACCAGTTTACCTTCTCACCAGCACAGTATGAGAGTTCCAGCTCTTCATCCTTTAGCCAACACTTGGTATGGTCATTTTTTTTTTTTTTTTAATCTTAGCCTTCCTAATAGCTGTATAGTGGTATCACACTGTGGTTTTAATTTGCATTTCCCTAACAGTGTTCTCTTTATGTGTTTATTTCCGTGTATTTTCTTGGTGAAGTGTCTGTCCAAAATGTTGCCCATTTCTTTATTGGATTTTTGTTTTCTTTTTATCAAGTTTTGAAAGTTCTTTCTCTACTCTGGAAACAAGTTTTTTATCAGATATGTGATTTGCAAATATCTTCTCCCAGTATGTGGCTTACCTATTCATTCTCTTTACTGTGTTGTTCAAAAAGCAGACATTTTTTATTTTGATAAGTTTCAATTTATAAATTATTTCTTTTATGAATTATGCTTTTAGTGTCGTATCTAGAAATCTTTGTGTAACCCAAAGTCACAAAGATTTTCTACACTTTCTTCTAGAAGTTATTTTTTTTAATGTAGCTTTAAATTTTACATTTAGATCTATGATCTATTTTGATTTTTGAGTTAATTTTGTATATAGTATGAAGTATGGCTCAGGCTCCACTTTTTTTTCTTTTTGTATATGGATATTCAATTATTCCAGCATAATTTGTTTGTTTAATGTTTTTTATTGTGGTAAAAGTCACATAATAGAAAACATACTATTTTAACTGTATTTAACTGTGCAGTTCAGTGGCACTAAGTACATTCACATTGTTATGCAACTCTCACCATCTCCTGAATTTTTCACCTTCCTAAACTGAAACTCTGCCCCCATTAAACACTAACTCCCCATTCCCCCTCCTCACCTCCTTCCACCACTGGGCCCCCGGGATCTACCAATGTACTTTCTGACTCTATGGATTTGACTGTTCTATGTACCTCATATAAGTGGAATCAAACAGTATTTGTCTGTACCTACTGTATATTGGAATGCATTTTTTTTTGGAATGCATTTTTAAGGTTAACTTAATACATGTCCTACAACCAGATTGTACCTTCTTTTTTTTTTTTTTTTTTTGCCCTGTGCTATACAGTAGGTTCTCATTAGTTATCTATTTTATACATAGTAATGTCTATATGTCAATCCCAATCTCCCAATTTATCCCACCCCCCGTTTCCCCGCCTTGGTGTCCATATGTTTGTTCTACATCTGTGTCTCTATTTCTGCTTTGCAAATAGGTTCATCTGTACTATTTTTCTAGATTCCACATATATGTGTTAATATACAATATTTGTTTTGCTCTTTCTGACTTGCTTCACTCTGTATGACAGTCTCTAGGTCCATCCACATCTCTGCAAATGGCACAATTTTGTTCCTTTTTATGGCTGAGTAATATTCCATTGTATATATGTACCACATCTTTTTTATCCATTCCTCTGTTGATAGACATTTAGGTTTCTTCCATGTCCTGGTTATCGTAAATAGTGCTGCAATGAACATAGGGGTGCATGTATCTTTTGGAATTATACTCCTAGGTATATGCCTAGGAGTCTGCATTATTTGTTGAAAAGATTATCCTTCTATAGTGAACTGCTTTTGTAATTTTGTGAAAAATAAGTTATCAATATATGTGTGGACTTATTTCTGGTATCTCTATCCAATTTTATTCATCTCTTTATCTGTGTCAGTATCATCCTGTCTTTTTATAATTTATTGATTTTTTGGCCACACTGCACAGCATGTGGGATCTTAGTTCCCCGATCAGGAATCGAACCCACACCCCCTGCAGTGGAAGCACAGAGTGTTAACCACTGGACCACCAGGGAAGTCCAGTATCACCCTGTCTTGATTATTGTAGCTTTGTAATGTCTTGAAATCAGGTAATTTAATTCCAACAATTTTTTTCAAAGACAGTTGGCTACTTTTGGTCCTTTGCAGTACAATATGAATTTTAGAATCAGTTTGTCAATTTCTACAAAACAGCTTCCTGGGATTTTGGTTGAGATTCATGAAATCTACAGACTGGGGAGGAATGGCATTGTAACAGACCCATAAATGCAGTTGATCCATCCATTTATTTGTGTCTTAAATTTTCTTTCAATAATGTTTGCAGTGTACAGATGTTGAACATTTTTGTTAGATTAATCTTTAAGTATTTTGTAAATTTTGTGCTATTGTAATTGGTATTATTTTTAAAATTTTCAATATCTGGTTGTCCATTGCTAGTATATAGAAATATAGTCGACTTTTATAGGGTGTGCATGTATCTTGCAACCTTGCCAAACTCACTTACTCATTTTAGAAGCTTTTTTGTAGATTACACTGGGTTTTCTACAGATCATGTCATATGTAAATAGTTTTATTTATTTCTTTCCAATCGGTATGCTTTTTATTTCTTTTCTGTTTGATTTGTTTGTTTTTGCCTGATTGCACTGCCCTCAAGGGCAATGTTGAATAGAAGTGTTGAGAGTCATCTTCTTTGCCCTGTTCCTGATCTTAGGAAGAAAGCATTCAGTCTTTCATCAAGTATGATGTTAGCTGTACATTTTTGTAAATGTCTTTTATCAGGTTAAGGAAAATTCCTTCTATTCCTAGTTTGCTGAGAGTTTATATCAGGAATGGATGCTGAATTTTGTTAAATGTTTTCTTCATTTATTGAGATGGTCATATAAAGTTGTTTGGTTTTTTGTTTGTTTATATGGTGAATTATATTGACAGATTTTTCAAATGTTAAATCAATCTTGCATTTCTAATGTCTGTTTAGAATTTTTGCATCTATATTCAGGGGGGATATTAGACTTTAGTTTTCTTTTCTTGTAATGTCTTTATCTGGTTTTAGTCTCAGGGTAATACGGCCTCATAAACGGAGTTAGGAAGTATTTTCCTCACCATCAATTTTGGGGGGAGAGTTTCTGTAGGATTAGTTTTCTTAGAGTTATAGTAACATTATCTAGGATTAATATTCCTTAAATGTTTGGTAGAATTTATGAGCAATGCCACGTGGACCATGTTTAAATTCAATTTCTTGATATAGAACTATTCAGGTTATCTATTTCTTTTTTTTTTTTTTTTTTGCGATACGCGGGCCTCTCACTGCTGTGGCCCCTCCCGTCGCAGAGCGCAGACTCAGCGGCCATGGCTCACGGGCGCAGCCGCTCCGCGGCATGTGGGATCTTCCCGGACCGGGGCACGAACCCGTGTCCCCTGCATTGGCAGGCAGACTCTCTACCACTGTGCCACCACGGAAGCCCTATTTCTTCTTTTTTTAAAATAAATTTATTTACTTATTTTTGGCTGAGTTGGGTCTTTGCTGCTGCGTGCGGGCTTTCTCTAGTTGCGGCGAGCAGGGGCTACTCTTTGTTGTGGTGCGCGGGCTTCTCATTGCGGTGGCTTCTCTTGTTGCGGAGCATGAGCTTTATGCATATAGGCTTCAGTAGTTGTGGCTCGTGGGCTCTAGAGCACAGGCTCAGTAGTTGTGGCCCACGGGCTTAGTTGCTCCACGGCATGTGGGATCTTCCCAGACCAGGGCTCGAGCCCGTGTCCCCTGCATTGGCAGATGGATTCTTAACCACTGCGCCACTAGGGAAGCCTCTCTGTTTCTTTTTGAGTGAGCTTTTCTGTGGGTCTTTCAAAGAATTTTTCCATTTCATCTAAGATATCAAGCTTACTCCATAAAATTATTCATAATATTCCACTATTATCCTTTTAATATCTGTAGAATCTGTGGTGATATTACTTTTATTATTCCTGACATTGGTAACTTTTGTCTTCTTTCTTTTTTTCCTATTAACATTTATCAGTTACATATATTGATCTGCCCCGAGGACTGGCTTTTGGTTTCATTGATCTCTTTTTTCTGTGTTTTATTTCATTGATTTCTGCTCTTATGTTTATTATTTCCTTTCTGCTGCTTATTTTGGGTCTCACTGGCTCTTTTTCTAGGTTTTTTTTTTTTTTTTTTGAGATGGAAGCTTAGACCACTGATTTGAGATCATTTATTTTAAAATCTTTCTTCTTTGCTAATATAGATACTTAGTGATATGACTTTCCCCCTAAGTCCTGTTTTAGTGGCATCCCATAAAATTTGTTGTGTTGTTTTCTTTTTTTCTTCAATTCAACCTACTTTCTAATTTTCCTTTTGAGTTCTTTGATAATAGTTATTTAGAGAAGTGTTTAATTTCCAAATATTTAGGGATTTTCCACAGATCTTTCTGACATTAATTTCTAATTTACTTCCATGTGGTCAGGCAACATACCGTAATCCATTTGGTTTTTCTGCCCAGCCTCAGGTAATTTTCTTACATGCACGTGTTGATCAGTATTTGGCTGAAACTCAAGGAGAACCCTCTGCAGATCTCTGGATTTCTCTCTTTGTATAGCCCTCTCTTCTCTGGTACCCTGTCCTGCAAACCTAGCTGCCATTCCTCAGATTCTTCCTCTATCATTTCAATTCAGGAAGTCCACTGGGCTTTGCCTGGATTCCTGCTCCCTGTTCCACAGCCTAGAAACGCTTGTCAAGGCAGGAATCTGGGGCAATCATAGGGCTCACATTTTTTTTTCCCCAGTCTCTTATGTATCACTCTTTTTCATTGCCTGATGTCCCAGTGTCTTGAAATCTGTCATTTCATATATTTTGTCCTCTTTGATGTTCGTTTCAGGTAGAAGGGTAAGCCTGATCCCTGTTATTCCATCTTAGCCAGAAGTAGAAATTTGGGGCGGGGGGTGGAGAGAGCTAGCTAGCACCTTAGTCTTTTTCTTGGAACTTCCCTCCTGCTTAGAGCCTAATGATCACAAAATGACTACTACATCACTAAGCATTATCTTTACATTTAAGGCAGGATTTAGTGCCAGCCATGCTTGTCCATTTCATTACAAATACAAATATTTTCCCAGAAGTTCCCTAGCAAGCTTATCTTTATACCTCATTGGTCATAATGAGACCATCCTTATCTGTGAGTCTGAGAAAGCAGGAAGCAGTGTGTCATGATTGGCTTAAGCTAGGTATGATTTATCACTAGACATATTGCCACCCCAAAAGAATTACAGAAGGAAGGAGAGAGGAACATAGGATATTGGATAGATAACTAGCAGGTTCTGGCACTGAGGCAACTACCAGTGTCTTTTCCAGAAAGAAAATCAGCATCATTGCCTTGCACGTAATCCACAGAGACTTTCCTGACAGCTGCTTTCCAACCTCTCTATAGCTGATAAAAAGGTCCTATGTCCTGAGGACCAGCGATAACATTCTAGTGCTCTCTGAGGGCTACTTCTTACCTTCAAGAAGGACTTTGAAGCTCTGAAACATCAAACCAAAGAGAAATTATCAATTAAGCTGCTACTTGTTCAAGCCTCTGTGGTGAGATTTTCTGTTACTTGCTTCTAAGTAAGTTAAAATTAGCAAGTAGACATACCATCCAAGTGATGCCTACTTCACTAACTTCAAACGCGACCTCAGAAGATTTCTTACAGCCCATCTGAGGATCCATTGTTTTGTTTATCCTGTTTGGCTCGGCTCAGAGGTGATCAGGGAGAATGGAGAGACAGTTAGTTCCTAGCGTTCTTCCCAGCAGTCTTGGCACAGGAGTGCCAAGTTCCATACAAATTGATGAAGCACTTCACAAGCCTGCAAGCCTGACTTTTGGGCCAAGGAGGCATCTTATTTGGCCAAGGAGACATCCTTCTGTGCGAATGCTTGAGCTTTCATGTTTGGGTCACTGGCAGAGCCTCCAAGCACTTAGATGTTAACTTTACAGAAAAAAAAAAAAGCAATTATTATTTTTTTAAATTAATTAATTAATTAATTTATGGCTGTGTTGGGTCTTCGTTGCTGCGCGTGGGTTTTCTCTAGTTGCGGCGAGCGGGGGCTCCTCTTCTTTGCGGTGCACAGGTTTCTCACGGAGGTGGCTTCTGTTGTTGCAGAGCACGAGCTCTAGAGTGCAGGCTCAGTAGTTGTGGTGCACGGGCTTAGTTGCTCCGTGACATGTGGGATCTTCCTGGACCAGGGCTGGAACCCGTGTCCCCTGCATTGGCACGCAGATTCTTAACAACTGTGCCACCAGGGAAGCCCAAAAAAGCAATTATTTTTACACCAACATTTTAAGTCCTAAGACTGACTTATAGGTGTCAGGAAATAGGGAAAGTAGTTCTTATCTTTACCTAGTAAAGACAGACTTGACCTACTTTCCAAATGAGTCAGGTAAAGATACTTATTAAGTGAAGAGAGTCAAATAGTGTCTCTTTCCTGGATACCCAAACTAAGTCTCCATGGAGCTTAAAATTGTTTATTTCATGAAATAGTTGCATGAGTTTTCAGCAGAATTTCCTGCTTAGGCCAATCTGGCTGAGAAAGATTCTTGGGTCTGCCGTGTCCTAATATTTGGGTGGTTAAGCACAAACTCTACAACTGAGCAGGATCTGTGGAAGAAAGGCCTGGGAGGGGTATCTGGCTTGGAGAGGATTGGAGGAGAGAGGTCCAGCTTGGAGGATATTACCCGGCTGGAGGAGGGGAAAGATGGGATCAGAGGAGAATTAACAGGTACTCCATTGAACATTACTTCTTATATTAGTAAGGATGAGCTAAGTTATGCTGCAATGACAAACAACCCCCAAATCTCAAAGGCTTTATGCAACAAAAGTTTATTTCTGTCTCATGCAAAGACGTTTGTGGGCCCAGGCAGATCTCTAGGGTGGTTGTCCTCTGCATGGTGACTGAGTTGTCCAGGCTGTTTCAACTTTTTTGGACCTTCCATCTCAACTTACAGCCTTCTCCATGATTGCCTCAGTGGTGCAAGAAAGAGCCTGGAGAATCACACATGGGCGTTTCACTGTCTCAGCCTGGAAATGATGTGCACCATCACGTTGGCCATCACAACTAGTCATGTGGCCCTGTCCAACTGCAAGGAATATAAAAACTGAGAAGTGCAGTCTTTCGTATGCCTGGAATACAAAAGGAATCAGATATTGGTAGATAGAGTGATGTCAAATAGACTACTCTAATTTGTAAAACTTCTCTTAGAGAAGAATTCTGTCCCAAGTTGTCCCCCAGTTTAGAATTTCTTTCCAGGAGGGGTTCAGGGTCAGCCTTATGGTTGGAAGAAGTTTTAAGGGACTTATTTTGAAACTGCATTTACAAAGCCAGAAACAGCTGTATAGATTGAACATTTATTTCAGGCAACTTTGGAGGATGCTGGTGGAGGCTGTGAGTGAGCAAAATCCCCCAATCCCACCTCTTTCTCTCTTCCCTGCCTTGTCACTTACAGTGCCCAAGCTTCAAGTGCTTTAAGTATGATGCAGTGAGCATGTGCGCATTTGGTACCAGTCAAAACCCCCAAAGGGCAGGTCACCAATGGGCCCTCATGGGCAGGGAGGCCCGGGGAAGTGGTGTAGGCACCCATGAGACACTGGCTTCCACAACACGGCCCTTCAGTCTGTGCTGATACCTCGTTCCAACCTCTGTTTCCTGCAAACATCAGCAGTTCCACACCTTGCTATCCCAGTAATGCATCTTCTCAGGGAAGACCACTGGAAAAGTGCAATCAATAGATTAGATACTGCTGCAACTCTTGGAGCTCATCTCCTATTAGGAGTGGGTCTGTGTGTTTGTGCTGGAAAGAGCAGGAGAACAGAGAGTAGCACGCAGTTTTCTCAGCAGGACTGTGACAGTTAAGCACTCAACCCCGTCAGTGAGCCTGGGAGGAGGGCAGACAGGAAGACGTGCAGCCAGATGACTCACAGCCCCTCCACCTTGGGAGGCTCTTAGCAGTCTAGGGAATCCAATCAAATCACAGAGGTGCCAGGGACAGTGAGAGTTTTATCATCCGAAACAGCCACATTGGCCCTCCAGGTGGTACCTCAGCCATTTTCTGACCCTGCCAGATATGGTAACCAGATGTTGGTGTTGTGCTTTGTCCTCTCAAGGCTCAGCCGGCCTTGCACACACAACTGTGATATATTATGGGTCTGCCTAAGGGAAATGAAGAGCAAATAAACCTGTCTTTTGTGTTCCTTTTGCGCTAGTCCCCAAATAAGCAGATCTTCCCTTCTCCTCTATGTTAACTCACCCAGGAGGGCCCTCTCTGGTTATCATGCCCAGTCTTGGAAATTTCTCCTTAAATGTTCCTCTCTTAGTGCTCACTTCGGCAGCACATATACTAAAATTGGAACGATACAGATAAGATTAGCATGGCCCCTGCACAAGGATGACACGCAAATTCATGAAGTGTTCCATATTTTTTCAGTTAAGGGATACACAAAACAATTAGATGTAAAATATGGTATCGAAACAGTAATCATGAGGGGAGGAGAGTACAAATGCAGGGTATTTTAAAAGCATTTGGAATTAAGAGATCAGCAACTTAAAACAATCACATATAGATAGATAGATAGATAGACTGCTATACAAAATCTCACAGTAATCACAAACTAAAAATCTATAATAGATATACACACAAAAAAGAAAAAGGAATCCAGACACAACACTAAAGATAGTCATCAAATCACAGGAGAGGGGCTTCCCTGGTGGTGCAGTGGTTGGGAGTCTGCTTGCCGATGCAGGGGACACGGGTTCGTGCCCCGGTCCGGGAGGATCCCACATGCCGTGGAGCAGCTAGGCCCGTGAGCCATGACCGCTGAGCCTGCGTGTCCGGAGCCTGTGCTCCGCAACGGGAGAGGCCACAATGGTGAGAGGCCCGTGTACCGCAAAAAAAAAAAAAAAAAAAAAAAAAAATCACAGGAGAAGAGAATAAATCTTCCTGCCTTAGTTTCATTCCTTTAGCTAAATCTCTATTATTCTGAAACTATTCTTGCAAATGGAGAATAATTAACAAGTTTTCTGCCTTATCAATTAATGAATTAATTATTGACTCAATTAATTTTAATTCTTCAAATATATTCATCCATCCATTTCTCTGTGTTCCCCTTCTACTCAATAAAATATATGCAAAATATTCTGTTGGTGTCTTAGGGGATTTTGGAAAAAAGAAAGTGATAAACAGAGATAGTGAAAGATATCCAGGGGTTTCTGGACAGGACACCAACAGTGACCACTTTAGGAGGTGACATTTAAGCTGCCATTGGAGTGGCCATACTACCCAAAGCAACTACAGATTTAACGTGATCCCTATGAAATTACCTATGACATTTTTCAAAGAACTAGAACAAATAATCCTAAAACTTATATGGAACCACAAAAGACCCAGAATTGCCAAAGCAATCCTGAGGAAAAAGAACAAAGCTGGAGGCACAACCCTCCCAGACTTCAGACAATACTACAAAGCTACAGTAATCAAAACAGCATGGTATTGGCACAAAAACAGACATATGGATCAATGGAACAGAATAGAGGGCCCAGAAATAAACCTACACACCTACAATCGATTAATCTTCAGCAAAGGAGGCAAGAATATACAATAGAGAAAAGAGAGTCTCTTCAGCAAGTGGTGCTGGGAAAGTTGGACAGCTGCATGTAAATCAATGAAGTTAGAACACACTCTCACACCACACACAAAAATAAACTCAAGATGGCTTAAAGACTTAAAGGTAAGACATGACACCATAAAACTTCTAGAAGAGAATATAGACAAAACATTCTCTGACATAAACCATACCAATGTTTTCTTAGGTCAGTTTCCCAAGGCAATAGAAATAAAAGCAAAAATAAGCAAATGGGACCTATGGTGCCATTGGAGTGATAAGAAAAAGCTGGTCATGCCAAATGCAGAGGAAGAGTGAGCTTGGTGAGTCAAGGGTCTGGTCAGAAGATCAGTGGGCCAGGACTGTAGGATGCGAAGGGTGATTTGGGGGGAGATCAGATCATGTGGAACTTTGTCAGCTGGGACAGGCATTCAGAAGACACTGGCTTTCTTAATCAGAAGCACATGGTTGAATATTCTGGTTTTTCTGATGTGGGCCTGTCTCTGGCCTACAGTTGCCTTCCATTTTTTGTGTGATACTAGTTTTTCCATTTAAGGTAATGTGAAGTTTCCTTTTAAAGTAAATGTATTTAAGGAAACAGAATAAGGCCTTATAAAAATATTGAGTGAATAATATAGATATGGCTAAAACCATAAAGTTGGTACATGAATGACTAAAATTAGAGAAACACTGCCCTTGGGCAGAGCGAAATGGGACAATCTGTTTGCGTCCCAATATGCTTAGGAGACCAGATGCCCAGTACTTTGCCGAGGATTTGAGAAGGCAGCCGCCTAGAGAAAGAGGCAGATGTGACTCTGCCTGGTGTTGTTCTAAAAGCCCAAGTGTCCACATAAAGGTAGCACAGAATATCCCTCACCTCATGGGTCACCTAACTGATGGCCAGGAAGCACTGAGGCTCCTAGCACCTTGCACACACCATTCAGATGCCAGTCATGGCCTCTTTAGGGTGCTGTACTTTACTTTACCTTTTAAGTTGCTCTTGATAATTATTTTAAACAGATTTCCCCAGCACAAAATAGGGAGGAGACTCACTGTGATTTCTTCTAAACCTTATACATTGTTTAAAAAAAAAAAAAAAAAAAGGCCTCACAAATATGGAAAGAAAATTCTGACAATTAAATACCCAGTGGCACACAGAAATAAAATGACAAGAATTACATTACAAAGATACCAAGATTTCTTGATTTTAAGTTCTGTTTAAAAATCTGTATTTCTGCAAATATCTGCATTCCTGAAATCAGACTACAGTCTCACAATTGATGTTTTTAAAAAATCTTACCAGGATATCTAGAACCTTGACTTTTTTTTAATGCACCTTGAAATTATCATGTAAATTTAAATGAGGCAAGACTCCCCATCTCATTGTTAAAATGAGTTGTAAGCATTTATTATGTCTATTATGTATGCGATGGAAAAGTGCTAATAATTCTTTTCTGACCTGACAGAACAGTCTTACAAGTATTTATACAGTTCAGGACACAGAGATGTTAATACAACACTAGTACCAAGGAAGCAAATGATCAAGTAAGACAACAAATCAGAATTGCAGGTTTCTTTGGGAGATTATTTTCCACAGGACACGCAAAATTTTCTGAAGACTTTAGCGTCTTGCAAAACTCTTTTGTTCAAATTATACCGCCAAGGATGATTGGTTACAACTATACATCTTCATATAAGCCTCTGTGCACAGGAAAACCAGATAAATGTTCTTGTGAGGGTTCTCCATCTATTCCTTATCGGTATGATTCGTTAAACTGATCTGTGACAAAAATGACCCCCCTCTTCCTCTGAAGCTTAAGGGGGAGACACAACTCCATCTTTTTCTGAATCTCTTTTTGTTCATTATGAGGAGTTGCATTTTAAAGCCAGATTCTAGAATTATATTAACTTTCAAAACACTAATCAGGCCTAAAGACCAATTCTATTAGGAAAAAGAAAAAATGGAGAAAGGGATGAAAAGAACTTTACCTAAAGACAATTAAATAGGAGCATATAGCATTAACTAATCACAGGACTAATAACAAAGTTGCAAAAGACCCCCAAACACAAGAACTGGTTCAATAAAGCAGAGAGTCAGTGTGCTGTAAAACAAAAGTAATCTGAAAGAATCTTCAGATTGGATGTGGAAAACATTTAAACTCAAACTTTGATTATGGTACCAAAGAAAAAAGTAGTGAATATATATATATATATATATATATATATATAATATTTATTTATTTATTTTTATATGGCTATTAACATTTACTAAGAAAAAAAGGTCATTTAATATGTTTTTCTTTTTTCTCAAAAGCTATTATGAAACCAGTGATGCATCTTCTATTGACGCATCTCAGAATTGAGGGAACATGGTACTTCTGTCATCAATATGTCTTAACATACTGGTCCTGGCTCTAAAAATGTGTGGCCATTTCTCAAGTTAGACAAGGGAAAATAAATCAATATGGCCTGGGGAAATTTTGCAGATAGAAATATTTACCAAAACCACTGAGCTAAATCACTGATTTTAATGAAATTATCTCAGACCAAGGCATACACTTTCTGATAATTAAAAAACAAAGAGTCTTCAAGTAAATTGGAGCACTGTGGAATCTTTGAGTCTAAAAGACCTGAGGAGGGTTCTCTTCCTAATTCCAGTATCGCTTCTATTAAGCCCCCGAGTGTTGTAATAAATGTCTACATAACTATTGGTTGCCTATAAGTTTCTTAACAGAATATATAGGGCAGGTTGTATCTCTGTTCAGAAAACATAATAAGGCCCAAACTCTCTATATCATTTATAATTAAGCTTGACTATGAATCACAGAGACCTAAAATAACAACAGTTTAAAGAAGGCAGACATAAAATTTCCATGTTATTCTGGCAGCTGGACTGCATAAATTCCTCAGAGACCCAGGATCCTTCCATTTTTTCCTTATAACCCAAATTGGTGGCTAGAGCTCCAGCCATCACATCTGCATTCCAGGTAGCAGGGTAGAAGACAGGCAAAGAAGAGAGGAGCAAGAGGCACATGGTAGCTTTTGCTTAAAGAACATTCCCAAAAGCTGCCAAAAGTTATTTCAACATATGTTGACCAGGTCACATGGTTATGCTGAGCTTCAAGGGACTAAGAGAAATATTTTTATTCTGGGGGGCTAGAGCGCAGTTAAAATTGGAAACTCTATTAATATGGAAAAAGGGAAGAATGAATAGTGAGGGGGAAACAGTATTCTCTGCAAACCTCTTGGACAACTCTATTAAAACTGGTGTGTTTTTTTGGTAATTGAAAAAGTCAGTTAAAGCAGGGAATCACAAAAAAGAGACTTACACATTAATGATATTTACTGTAAATGTTCCTTACAAATTCTACCATATCAAGTATGTCCATTCATCACTTTCTTTAACTACGAGGCTGCTGATGACAGTCAGTCTTGCATTTTTCTGAGTAGCTATCACTTTGGCTTCTTGAAAGAGAAGCAGAGAGCTTCCAGGTTGGTGAGTACATGGAGATTCAGGGAGAGTGGCAAGCTTGGAGAGGGCATGGAAGCTCCACGCCCTTTCCCCATACTTTGTCCTGTGCATCTCCTCCATCTGGCTGTTCCTGAGTTATATTCTTTTATTAAAAACCTGCAATCCAGTCTTTTATCATTGATTCATGTAGCTGGCAAAAACACCACAAACATCTTCAGTACCTCTGGTTGCATAAGAGCAGAAGATGACATCTCAAATATGGCTGAGGGGTTTAAGTCTCATTTCATTTGTCTGATTGGAAAACTGTGCTGTAAGAATAAAGATAGCTAAGACAAGGTAAATGCGCTGGATGACAGTTCCTTGATCCTGAACAGCTGCAGCGTCAGTGACAGTAACCCCTTTCTGACCCAGTGGGTGGTACATGGCATCAGAAACCTTACAGGAGACAATAGCCAGAAGCATCTCCCTACTTTTAATAAAACGGGTTTTGAGGTTGAAAGAAGGGCGACAAGCTGATTCTGAAATCTACTAGTGACGCACCTTAGTTGTGAATGAACCCTCCATCCAAATATATGAATTTTTGGATCTGTTTCATGGATTTTTCATCCATAATCTGTGAAATTACAAGTGTTTGAAGATTGATAAATACAGATTAAGGAATATATGACTCTTTTAGATAATAGAGTTAAATGCTTATAAGCTAAAAAGTGAAAGTACAGGGGTATTCTCTTGTTTCTTTGCTTTCAAAGTGTAACTGTCTGGTTTGCCTTCATCTTCATGGGTACAAAGCATGTTTAAGTAATATATTGTACTTACTGTGGCAACAAATAACAAATTCTTCTCTTTGGGGAAAGAAAAGAGAAAGAGAGAGAAGCAGGAACTTAAAGATCTTGAACACTCTAAGGACATGATCCTATAGATTTCTATAATAGCCCCAATCTATAGTTGTCTCATCCACACCTAATTCTGCAGGATCTTTTTAATGAACTGGGTTTTGGATTTGGGAGTTTGGCTTTGTTTTCTGTCTTTCCTAACTACTTAAATTAGCTTTCATAGAAACAATTCCCTCTTATGCTCACATTTTCCCCATTTAAGTGTTGTTTAAGGACAATGTCAAAATGGAACATTTCCATTTTCTTAATTTTGGCTGAGGCCCTGAAACTGAGAACAAAGGGTATTAAGTATCCACACATTTTAAAGACAAGACCCAGATCATTCTTGGAGGATTTGCCAAGCTGTGGCCAAACGTTTCCACCATAACTTAGCTCAACCCTAACTTCCAGGCTGCACAAGAGAAAGGTAGAGCTATTGAAGAAGGCTGATAGAAGGAATTTCTTTGAAGTTGGGATTGGGGACATCTTCAAGGTGAACTTCTAGAAGACCATGATGTCGAGCTGAAGGTCACCAAGACGGGAAGCAGGCGTTGTGCCTGGAAAAGTTGAAAGGCAGAAGCTGCCCTTGGCTGCAGAAGGGGGAGGTAGTGGTACAGTGAGCACAACTGTACTTCCAACGCCTGTGCTTCCACCAGCGTCAGGCAAGTATGTTTCCCAGTGGCCAGAGTGGACATCACTGAAGGACACTGAACTCGACCACCTTGAAAGGGCCTCGCCCAAGACATCTGCCCACCAGAGCAATGTACTCATCAGAAGTTAAGAGCTGAGTGGAGAGTCATAAATGGCCAACTAGGGAAGCATTTGCCTGTGCCAGGGGATGGGGAAGTGGGAGGTCTAGGCGGTGCTGGTGATGGTGGAGCCCACAGAAGTGCCCCGGAGAGAAAGAGCAAACCGCTGGGCATCTGCCACTCAGGGGCACTGGTACCAGATTATAGTCACTGCTCACACACATTCCTTTCTCTTTCTCTGCCTAGTTTTAGCACTGTATATCCAGACACAGCACAGTGAGTGGGGAAGGAGGCACGGAAGAGTAGATGGAGGAATAGTAAGAAGCCGGCCATGCCCCTGATGGGATTCTGAGCCTCAGTCGGCCCACACTGGAGGACGAGGTGAAGCTTTGATATTAAACTAGCCTGCACTTTTGTATAAAAAGTCAGATTATTTATTAAGGTCTGAAAGTGAGTAGAAATGTTACGAGATCTGTTGGAGAGACCATCCAATGGCAGGGAAAAAAATTCAATACTGCATATTTGAGAAAGAAAAAGTTGGTTGGGGGGGGGGTTTCCTTCAGTTTGCACACTCTGAATTCTTATTCAGTACATTGGGTACATATTTAATGAAGTTACATAATTTTAATACTTAGTGAAACAGGCACAAGCAGTTTTGGAAACAGTTACAACTGACTGTTGGTAAGCATACAATTAAATTAGTGGCAGGGGAAGACCTCAAGTGCTGTGGAGAGAGGCCAGGATATTCAGAGGGAATTGTTTTACAGAGGAAATCCTGAGTGGTGAGTGGCTTATGTGGAGGGTGTGAACTTTACCGTCCCCTCTTTTGAACACCTGCTTTTTCTTTTCTTTTTTAATTGAAGTACAGTTGTTATATAACATTATTAAGTTACAGGTGTAAAATAAAGTGATTCACAATTTTTAAAGGTTATACTCCATTTATAGTTATTATAAAATATTGGCTATTTTCTCTATGTTGTATAGTATTTCCTTGTAGCGTAGTTTATACCCAATAGTTTGTACCTCTTAAACCCTTACACCTATATTGCTCCTCCCAACATCTCTCTCCCCACTGGTAACCACTAGTTTGTTCTCTATATCTGTGACTCTGCTTCTTTTTATTATACTCACTAATTTGTATTTTTTAGATTCCACAAATAAGTGCTATCATATAGTATTTGTCATTCTCTGACTTCTTTCCCTTAGCATAATGCCCTCCAAGTCCATCCAGGTTGCTGCAAATGGCAAAATTTCATTATTTTTTTATGGCTGAGTAACATTTACATATATATACTTATATCACATATATATATATATATATATATATATATATATATATATATATATATATATATATATACACCACATCTTCTTTATCCATTCATCTGTTGACAGACCCTTAGGTTGCTTCCATATCTTGCCTATTGTAAATGATGCTGCTATGAACACTGGGGTGCATGTATCTTTTTGAATTAGTGTTGGGTTTTTTTCAGATATATACCCAGGAGTGGACTTGCTGGGTCATATGGTAGTTTTATTTGTAGTTTTTTGAGGGACCTCCATACTGTTTTCCACAGTGGTTACACCAATTTACATTCCTACCAGCAGTGTATGAGGGTTCCCTTTTCTCCACATCCTCACCAACATTTGTTATTTGTGTTCTTTTTCATGATAGCCATTCTGACAGGGAACACTCCCTTTCTAGAGGAAAGCCCACTTAGAGGTAATACGTGAAAAAAAAAAGTCAAACTTAAAGTAATGGTACCTCCATACAATGAAATATTAACACTTCAAAACGGACTTAAGAGATCATTTCAATTATTAAAGTCAAGTGAGTAATAAGGGCATAACTCTCATTTATCCTCTTTTATGTGTTTGAAATTTTCCATGATAGAAAGATTTTTTTTTAAACAAGTTGTCTGTTACAAAAGTTATTAGCTCCTCTTGGGCCACTCACTCCTTTGAGAATTTGGTGAAAGTTCAGAGCCTTTTCCATAGAAAATTTAGATAGGCCATTCATGAATATCTTGCATACCACATACAAGAATCCCTGGATTCTAGTCCTTCCTCTTTAATTTACAAATGAGGAAACTAAGTTCCAGGAGGTGAGAGGATTTGCCAGAGGTGATGGAAGGAGTCCGTGATGGGAGAGCTGCTGTCTGCTTCTCCTGCAGCGCATTCACCAATCCTTCAGCCAGAAAGGTGGGCAAATTCCAGAAGGGAACACAGTGCCATTGTGAGCATCCTCTAAAGGGACTGCCAGGCGTTTTATATATCTCTTCTTCCTGACTCCCTTATTTCTTTTTTTTTTTCCACACACACTGTATTTTATTTTTACAAGAGATAAATAAACTGACACCAAGCATTGTAAATGGATGACCACAACAAAAGCAACAATGATTGCAATTACCAAACACGAAACACACTCATACTATGTCATAATATTGGCATTCAGTCCAGGAATCCTCCACTGTAACAGCTCCTTTACTTTGCAGTGAAAATTGATTTGTATATTTTTTGCCTCTGAGTCCTTGTGGGATTTTTTTTTTTATTCAAACAGAAAGTCACAATTATAATCATCCTCATCAGTTCACTCAGTCCGATGTAATTAATTTTTTTCATCTTGATCTTTTGTTAGCACTTTTATGAATTCATCAGTTTTCCATTAGAATTCTGAAAATGCTTATTCATTCAGTTCAGCAGTATAGTCATTTACCAGAAACCTGTACTTGTCAGAGTCTTTTCCATGAATTCCTTGAGGATGAAACCCTTTTATAGGAACATTTTTGCGAAAACATCAGAGTACACACAAAACTGTCTGTAAATGACAAAAGACTTAAAAATGACCACGGTTAAAGATTTGATGAAAGTTCATAATAATGCAATTGACAAGGAAATTTAGTTATTTCTGAGATATACATTTTAAAGTAATAACTAGAATTATGACTTACAACATCATACCAGAACATATAAGATTTTTAGAAATTTTATGTAATGTCTGAAACATTTATATTAACATATTTTCATACAAATAACCCAAAGAAAGTTTAATATTAGTTGGTTTTTTGTTTGTTTGTTTGTTTGTTTATACTGCAGGTTCTTATTAGTCATCAATTTTATACACATCAGTGTATACATGTCAATCCCAATCGCCAGTACACCACCATCCCCATCCCACTGCGGTTTTCCCCCCTTGGTGTCCATATGTTTGTTCTCTACATCTGTGTCTCAACTTCTGCCCTGCAAACCGGTTCATCTGTACCATTTTTCTAGGTTCCACAAACATGCGTTAATATACGATATTTGTTTTTCTCTTTCTGACTTAACTTCACTCTGTATGACAGACTCTAGGTCCATCCACCTCACTACAAATAACTCAATTTCGTTCCTTTTTATGGCTGAGTAATATTCCATTGTATATATGTACCACATCTTCTTTATCCATTCGTCTGTCGATGGGCATTTAGGTTGCTTCCATGACCTGGCTATTGTAAACAGTGCTGCAATGATCATTGGGGTGCGTGTGTCTTTTTGAATTATGGTTTTCTCTGGGTATATTCCAAGTAGTGGGATTGCTGGGTCATATGGTAGTTCTATTTTTAGTTTTTTAAGGAACCTCCATACTGTTCTCCATAGTAGCTGTATCCATCTACATTCCCACCAACAGTGCAAGAGGGTTCCCTTTCCTCACACCCTCTCCAGCATTTGTTGTTTGTAGATTTTCTGATGATGCCCATTCTAACTGGTGTGAGGTGATACCTCATGTAGTTTTGATTTGCATTTCTCTAATGATTAGTGATGTTGAGCAGCTTTTCATGTGCTTCTTGACCATCTGTATGTCTTCTTTAGAGAAATGTCTATTTAGGTCTTCTGCCTATTTTTGGACTGAGTTGTTTGTTTCTTTAATATTGAGCTGCATGAGCTGTTTATGTATTTTGGAGGTTAATCCTTTGTCCATTGATTCGTTTGCAACTGATTCCCTTATTTCTATAAAGGAAGCCTCCATTGACCTAGTCACCCAGGTGAATTTTCTTTTTTAATTTACAGTAAACTTTATTTTCATTGATTTCACTTAACATAATTTCAAAGTGGGTCTGTGCTCTAAGATAAGCAAAAGAACAGATATCCTAAATCTCATTAACAGATCTTCTTCACACTGTTCCTCTGAGTAGGGTACGGGTTTCAGGGGCCCCAATGGTGACACCTTACATTTTATCTCCGGAGATTTTACCTACAGATTCAGAAAGAATAGATAACACCAACATACAAGAATCAAACTGTATGCTTCTACTATAGGAAGAAGCTCTTGTGTTATACTCTACCCACTTCTTTAGGGTTGTAATGATAATAACTGACTTTTTTCTCTGCAGAGTTGGTTTTTTGGGGTTTGATTTTTAAATGTCAGAATATGTGAAAATGCTGTACTTATTTATCTTAATATGCTAAAAATAGTGAAAATTTTAAAATTCTTCATGAGTCCAAGCTGAGCCATGGCTACTACTGATGGGGTTTACTCAACCCTGGGCCCCTTTTCCTCACCCTCCACAGCGGATCAGTCACTGAGTCCTCTGACGCATGCTCTGCACCAGCTCTCCTCTCTGACCCCCTTTGCCTTTCCTTCCGTCATCCCTTGTCACAGCTCTGCCTACACTGTGGCAGCTACCTCCTAACTCGCCTCCTGCTCCCATGTCTCCGGCCTCAACACATCCCCAAAGAGCCACCACCTTGACCTCCCCAAGGCCTACCTCTTACCATGTTTCTGCCCTGCTCAGAAACTGCTTGTGAACCATTTCCCAAGTGAGACTCCTGAGGCCCAGAGCATGACATGTTGAAACCAAGGCTACACAGCTGGTGGATGGAACCCTGGAATTCTGGAACTCCAGAACCCAGGCCTGCTCGTTTTAAATGTGACGCCCTAAAAGAATAGGCCCTGGATAAGTGACATCAGAACCAACTGGGGAGTTTGATGAACATGCAGATTTCTAGGACTCTTCGCCTGATGACTCAGTCAGAATCTCCAGGGAATCTGTATTTTCAACGAGTTCTAAAGATAATTCCAAGAATCCATTGTATTTGGAATTACTTAACTAGAGTAATATATGTAGTGTTAGATAACCAATAAGTTGATTAAAAAACATTCATAGGTTCTTATCAATTTATTGTTTGTCTAATACTGCATATATTAGTAAGAGTTTGTTTAGACATCACTGCTACTTTGATTATTGTAAGCATTGTTTGTCAAAATAAATAGCCTATGTGTGACTGCAAATCCTGAAGACCAGAACAGGACTCCAGTGGCTGGTGTTCCTTTGTTTGAAAAGTTAGTGACATGGTCGTGACTGCTTGGCAATATTTATTCTCCACCCAGTTATACTTAGCAAAGGGCTAAAGCAACAACTAATGTTTCATCGCCACCTCTGCAGAGCTGCTGAATCCACATATGAATCATGAGCTTTGTCACTTATTACAATTCCCTGTGAATCAGAGCCAAAGTCCCTGAACCTCTTTCCTTGGAGGTCTTCATAGCTAGAATCACCTTTCCCTTTCTACAATGTTCAGACCCTTCAAACGAAGGACAAGCTTATAGCATGTACAGCTATCCTCCACAGACCTCCACAGACCATGAATTCCACACCTAAAACGTTCAAGGCTTCAGAGGAAGTTCAAGGGTTCGGAAAGGCTGAGATAAGCAATATGTGGGCAAACGAAAGAGAATGGGTGCGCTAACAGGGAGACATACACCGATAGGCTGAGCTTTCTGGTTGAGGGCAAATGTCCCCAGACATGTTTGGCACGTCGTGGGTTGTAGATGCAGGCTGGTTGATCCCAGCCAAACTGAACGACCAGTTAGGTGCTTCAGATAAACGCTAGGTCTCCTGGGCATGACGAAGGTCCCTGAAACTTCGTCTCTCAATGCCAGACCTCTCTCCTCACACCTAGAAGACTAGGCTGTCTGAAATAAGACTAGGTTTCCAGAGGGCCCCCGTCTGCCAACAGATAGTTAAGTTAATCAACTCAACAATAGACTACAAAGGGCATCAGGGGGCATTTTGAGGTGATAGAAATATTTTGTATCTTGATTGAGGTGGTGGTTACACAGCCAGATCCATTTGTCAAAATTGATGGAACCGTCCACTTAAAAAGAGTAAATTTGGGGACTTCCCTGCTGGTCCAGCGGTTAAGACTCCACGCTTCCGCTGCAGGCTGTGCAGGTTCGGTCCCTGGTCAGGGAACTGAGATCCCACATGCTGCGTGGCTGAAAAGTTAAAAAAAAAAAAAGAAGTAAACTTTCTTGTGAATATAAATTGTACCTCAGTAAAACTGACTTTAAAATCATACATTAATTAAACAATTTAATCGAATACATATAAGATTAGAAAGTACAGAGAAAGGATATAAAGAAGGTTAAGAGTGAAGCAAAGAATAATAAAAAAGTTATATTTCCTTTTAAACTCTATGTAGCAAATTCAACATATTTTGAATGATTGAAAAAGTATTAGAAAGACATACTAATCTAGAGATTTATAATTACTTATACTTCTTTTCTTACTTTCTTATTTATTATCTGTCTTGCTCACTAAATTTTCAGCTCTGTTAGGACAGGGACCAGAGTTGTTTTTTTTTCACTGAAATATCATCCATCGCTTACTATATTTACATACTACCTGAGGCACAGTTAGAGTTCAATAAATACTGGGTGGTACCATACGAAACTGCAGCTTTCATAGGTAAAAATAGTTGAATATTAGCAGTTTCATCTGCTTCAGCCTAATACTTGTTGAACAGATGAGATTTCTCCCCGTAAGGTATTGATTTCTAAAGAAGTCATGGAAACACACTCCAAATATTGTAAAATCGTTCCTACAACTTCTGACTTGTTTCACGCAGAATTTTCATAGCCTGTAAGGGACTTCCGAGAATTCCTTTCTTGTTTACCATTTACACCGGTGTCTCATATTGCTAGAGTTTTAGAAGTTTATCCCAACACAAATTCCACTGTCTCTAACGGCAGCATACGTTTTTTCTCTCTCACTCTATCATGCCTGAAATTGAAAACCTGGCCACCGTTCTATGGTTTCTATTGAATTCATCTTGTGTAACACCTATCACAAGCCAAGACTGTGGTAGGAGCTATCAGGTATATAAAGATGAATAAGGAAAATATTTACTATCCAGGAGCTCATAGTCCAGTAGGAAGTTAATATTTGACACAAATTTATCTTTTCAGGAAGAAGGAGAGAGGAGGTTAGTTCCATGAATGAGGCATAAAGTGTCACAGGATATCCTTATGGAAGAAAATAATTAGATCCCTACATCACAGACAACACGAAATCCACATATAATAAAGATATGTGTGTGGTTTTTTTTTTTTTTTTGGTGGTACGCGGGCCTCTCACTGCTGTGGCCTCTCCCATTGCGGAGCACAGGCTCCGGATGCGCAGGCTCAGCGGCCATGGCTCACGGGCCCAGCCTCTCTGCAGCATGTGGGATCTTCCCGGACCGGGGCACGAACCCATGTCCCCTGCATCGGCAGGCGGACTCTCAACCACTGCACCACCAGGGAAGCCCATGTGTGTGTTTTTAAATGTGTCCATGCACATCTTGGGAGAAGAAAAAATGCCTTTATAATTTAGGGTCAGAGTAGGTCTTCCCAAGGAAGGCATAACAAAATCCAAACGTACTAAATAGAAAAAAAATTAACATAAGAACTTAAAATTTCTTTACAATGAAAGACATCATAAAGTTCAGAGATAAATGACAATTCTTTGACCCAGCAATTTTGTTTCTAGGAATCTATCTTATAAATACACTTCGCAGATATATGTAAAATGTTATTCACTTAAGTGTTGTTTATAATTATACGATAATTGGAAACCACTCAATTGTCCAGCATGCACTGTGGAACATCCACGCAATAGAGTACTGGGCAACTGGAAAACAGAATGAGGAAGACCCCTATGTATTGATATGGCGTGATCACCTGCAGATCTACAGTGTATATTAAGTGAAATAGTAAGTGAAAAAAACTAAGGTCAGAACATTTTTTTATTGTATGCTACATTTTATGTAAGAAAAGGAGAGAAAAGACTATAGAGACATTTTTACTTATGTTTACAAAGTGAAGAACAGGAAAAATGGTTTCCTACAGGGGATGGGGAGAAACAAAATGGAGGGATAGAGGTAGAGATGAGACTTTTCTGTGTTTACCTTTCTGTATAGTTTTGACTTGTGAATCTTGTAAAATATAGTATCTATTAAAATTTTAAATTAAATTAGAAAGAAAAATGACATCCTAGGGGAAGTACATAAAGGGTTTTTTTAAATGTAAATTTATTTATTCATTTTTCACTGCATTGGGTCTTTGTTGCTGCATGCAGGCTTTCTCTAGTTGCGTTGAGTGGGGGCTATTCTTTGTTGCAGTGCGCGGGCTTCTCATTGTCATGGCTTCTCTTGTTGCAGAGCATGGGCTCTAGACGAGTGGGCTTCAGTAGTTGTGGCACACAGACCCAATAGTTGTGGCACGTGGGCTCAGTAGTTGTGGCTCGTGGGCCCTAGAGTGCAGGCTCAGTAGTTGTGGTGCACGGGCTTAGTTGCTCCACAGCATGTGGGATCTTCCCGGACTAGGGCTCGAACCCATGTCCCTGCATTGGCAGGCAGATTCTTAGCCACTGCGCCACCAGGGAAGTCCCTACATAAAGGATTAATAGCCATGTTATGGACTGAATATTTGTGTCCTGGAATGTTGTGGATTATATGTTTTTGTCCTCCCAAGATTCATATGTTGAAATCCTAACCCTCAATGTGCTTACATTAGGAAGTAGGGACTTTGGGAGGTAATTAGGTCATGAAGGTGGAACCCTCGTGATGGGATTAGTGCCCTTATAAGAAGAGACACTAGAGCTGTGCTCTCTCTCTGTCTCTGCCATAAGAGGACACAATGAGAAGGCAGCCATCTGCAAACCAGGAAGCAGACCTCACCAGACACCAGATCTGCCAACACCTTGATCTTGGACTTCCTGACCTCCACAACTGTAGGAAGTGAATACTTGTTGTTTAAGCCATCCCATCTTATAGCAGCTCAAACTGACTAAGAGATGCCATGATAAATAAAATGTTCACAAAAATCAATAAGAAATTTCAATCTAATAGAAAAATTACCAAAGGAGACTCATAGAAAAATACACTTCTTTTTGTCTCCTCTACTCTCAGTATTATACTTCTGGCATTTCTCATCACCAAATGTGTAGTAGTTTTTTCTACACTAAGAAATCCTACAACACCAGCTGGGTGTCATACAATAAACTCAATCCTGACACTGTCTACCTGAAGATAGCATCAGATCCCATAAGGTAAGTGTTCAGTTCCACAGTACTGCACCCCACCCCACCCCCTCACACATACTTCAGATGCCATTCACAAGTTGGTGATTAAGTCAATCTCCAGCCCTCTAATTATAAGTTTGGTTCGCCTGGCAACCAGCCCCCATCCTTATGGGCTTTCCAAAAGTCACCTCATTAACATAAACTCAGGGGTGGTTGAAAGGGGCTTGTTATGAATAACAAAATGCACCTTTATTACTCTTATCACTTAGGAAATTCCAAAGATTTTAGGAGCTCTGTGCCAGAAATGGACAAACATCAAATTTCTTATTATAAATCACAATATCACAGACATGAACACATAATTTATAGAAGACAAACAAACAACAATAAACATACATAATGACACCATTCTCAGCAGGAACAAAAAACTCAAAACAGTAAGGTATTTTTCATGAACCTGTTTATCTTAAATCTAAAAGATTGATGATATCAGTGAAGGGTGAAAAGGTGGGGAAACAAGAACTTTTTAATACAACTGTTGGTATGAGTATAAATTGGTAGAGCCTTGTAGGAATATCTTCAAAATTCCAAATCTAGGAATTTATGCCAAATACACCTACAGTGAAAACCAAGAAGTATACTGCAATAGTGTTTATTGCAGCAATGTTTGTAATAGTAAAAACGGAAAACAGCCCAAATATCCAATGTATTATGACACAGCCATACAATGGAACAACAGAAAGATCTTTAAGATATATCAAGTATGCAAAGCAAATTGCAGTAAATTATGGTCATATTTTTATGAACCGAAGAGTTAATTATTTTATTATATGTGTGTATATGTATATATACACATGTATGTATGTGTATACACAGACGTATATGGAAAAATCTGGTATAATAGACACCAAACATTAATATGGTTGTACAGCCTATAATCTTATATCATTCAAATTGTTTTTACAACAAACCTGTATTCCTTTAAAACCATAAAAAGATGTTTTTAAAACTCCAGTTGGGGACTTCCCTGGTGGTCCAGTGGCCAAGACTCTGTGCTCCCAATGCAGGGGGCCAGGATTTATCCCTGGTCAGGGAACTAGTTCCCACATGCTACAACTAAGAGTTCTCATGCCGCAACTGAAAGATCCTGCATGCCGCAACTAAGAAAAAGATCTTGCATGCTGAAACAAAGATCCGTGTGCTGCAACTAAGACCCGGCACAGCCAAATAAATAAATAAATAGATATAAAAAGAAAAAAAAAAAAACCTCCAGTTGGAAAGTTTAGGGTTGACCTCTTGGAAGAGCTGACATTTTATGCCATCAAAGACTCTGAGCTGAAGAAAACCTTAAAAGTCATCTAATTTTGTGGTTTCCAAATGCAAGCTGTATTCTAATTGCATCAGAAGCACCAGGGAAACTTTTTTTAAGAAACTTTTTTTTAATGGGGACAGATTCCTGGTCCCCATTTTCCAGAGACTATGATTCAGAATTTTGGGGGTGAGGCTGAGAAACCTATTTTTGAAACAATCTCCAGGTGATTCTGGTACTAAGCCAGACATAAGAACTATTTATTTCAACCTCCTACCCAATGCAGTCACCCTCCTCTGGAAACCTTGATGTGGATTACTTCAGAGACGAACATTTATTACACCTGTGAGAAACTTCTAGAGAGAAGATTCCATGTTTCATTGATCAGGTGTAGGTGGGACTTCCTTGCCCCTGCAAAGTCTGGATAAAATTGGTTCCAACCCTAACAATTTTATAGCATGTTCAAGTTCAAAGTCTTCCCCAAGACATTTGCAAGTTTCAGAGAGGGTGCAGGTGCCTTGTATTGTGATGGGGGTTGGACCTCCATCTCAGGCTCTAGGCTCCTGTGTCTTCACATACTGCCTCAGTCCTGTACAACCTCTACCTCTGCAAGCATTGGGTTTGGGGGATGGGGCACTGGTGGGCATTCACAAGACAGGCAACAACTGAAAAACAACCAACAACGTCCCCTCCATCCCACCATCGACTCCAGTCCTGTAGACTTTACAGTCTTTTCCGCCAAAGTCTTCCCCACAGATACCCCCGAGGCTCAGTCCCTTACCTCATTCAGTGTCCTGCTTAAATGTCATCTTCACAGAAAGGCCTTCCCCAACCACTCTGTTCACCCACGTGCTTTCCTTGGCTTTGTTTTTCCTCGTGGCGCTTCCCATGGGCTGATGTACTGTGTGCTTATTCATGTGTTGGTCTATTGTTATCTCCCCACTAGAACGTGCGCTGGGAGTAGGCACTCCGTGTGTCTGCTGTATTCACTGCCCTGTTCCCAGTGGCTATGACAACACCTAGCACAGAAGTTTGAGCACTCAAAAATATATATTGATATTGGTCTTTCTCTGTCTGGCTTACTTCACTGAGCATAATAATCTCTAGGTTCATCCATGTTGCTGCAAATGGCATTATTTCACTTTTTTGTGGCTAAGTAATATCCCATTGTGCATGTATGTGTGTGTATATATGTGTATATATATGTGTGTGTGTATATATATATATATACACATATACACACATACACCACATCTTCTTTATCCATTCATCCATCGATGGACATTTAGGTTGCTTCCATGTCTTGACTATTGTGACTAGTGCTGCTATGAACATTTGGGGTACATGTATCCTTTCAAATTATGGTTTTATCTGGTTTCCTGTGCTGTACGCCTGAAACTTACATGATATTGTAAATCAACTATACTTCAATAAAATTTTTAAAGTATATAGATATAGATTGATGAGGGAAGGAAGGAAGGAAGAGATGTTTCGGTTCTCCCAAATCCATTCTGTCTTTTCCAGGTCTGTCTCTATGCCATTCTCCTAGCTTCCCCCTTCTTGCTGGCTTTACTCTTTCCCCCTCTCCCTTTTCTACTCAATCCTCCCTCTCAGGAACACAACAGACTCCTCTTCTCCCTTCTCTCTCTTGTTAAAGCAGACTTTCTTAGAGCAGTTTTAGCTTCACAGCAAAATTGAGCTAAAGTTTCAGAGGTTTCCCCTACACCCCCTGCATAGTCTCCCCCATTATCAACATTCCCCTCTCCTTGCCTCTTGATAGGAGTCTCCCTCACCTCTTCTAATCCTTTAAAATCTGACAAGATTTCAGCTCCAGAAATTTCTCCAACACAAATTAGACATCGTATCAAGGAATTTCCCCCAATCATAGACAACCTTCTCCATGAGAGAAATTCTATGCCAGAAATAAAGAAATATGTTTGTATTCATTGAAAATCCCTTTCTCCATAACTGCCACTCGATGATCTCAGTTTGCCCCTTAGGAGCAGAGGAAAATATGTCTGTGGTCTGTCTCGTCAACATGGCCACCCTGGCTGAAGATGCTGCTTCTGCCTAAATTCCATGGTTCCCAATTCCTGGTTCTGTATTATTTGGTTCTTCGTGTCATTTGATATCCAGAACTTTCCTCCATTTTTCTGATGCTATTTACCTGGAATCCTCTGGCTTCCAATGCCCTTCTTAGAATGTAGCACACATACTTGAAAATGCCCCAGGTATGGCTTAAACTGATTCAAAGAACAATAGGTTTATGGATTTGCCTGGTGGTGCAGTGGTTAGGAATCCACCTGCCAATGCAGGGGACACAGGTACGAGCCCTGGTCCGGGAAGATCCCACATGCTGCGGAGCAACTAAGCCCGTGCACCACAACTACTGATCCCACGTGCCACAACTACTGAAACCTACTTACCTAGAGCCCATGCTCCGCCACGAGAGAAGCCACAGCAATGAGAAGTCCACGCACTGCAATGAAGAGTAGCCCCTGCTCGCTGCAACTAGAGAAAAGCCCGCGCACAACAACAAAGACCCAACTCAGCCAAAAATAAAATTAAATAAATAAATACATTTATTTAAAAAAAGAACAGCGGGTTTATTCCTTTTGAAGATGTGGCCATAATACACCTTTAATGCATTAGCTGACTGGGAACAAAAATGTGCCTGTCCTTTTCCTGACCTGAGTTCCAGATGGTTGGGATTTTATCAACACGAATATTTTTGTCAGAGATTAAACAATGGTTCAGATAAAGATGTGGAAATAATTCGTATCTTCTCCCTCAGATTACCATAGCCCAGTTCTAACGTCAGTGCCCAGATATGGCCCTCTGGGAAATTCAGGCTCTATTTTCCAGATTCAGCAGCCATTGGTGGCAATGGTGCTTTCCGAGGAAGCTACAATCCCCAAAGAATCCTCTGTCTGATTAAACTCCCCAAATGAAACCTCTACTAAGAACACACACCAAATGTGCTAGCAGTTGTTTTCAATAATTTAATTGGGTAAATATACTGCTATTCTCCCAAAATAACTTTTTTTTCTGAGTCAGGTTCCCTTCACCGTTTCTTCCTTGAGGCAAGTTTGAAATGCCTCACATTATATTAACTGTGTCTGGAATCCATTGTCAACTGATATAGCTCGTTTAAATGGACATCTGTGAAGGCTGTTTGGAGCAAATATCTGGACTCATCTATCTTTCTGGAAGATGGTCTTTGTCGTGGAGACAAACTGGGGCGGCTCCTGGCTCAGCACCTTCCCAGTTGCCCCTTCAACCTGGGCAGGGCCGATTGATCCAAGAGTAGAAGACACTGACTCAGACTTGGCCAATGAACGAGAAACTGCCTTGGATATACAGGCAAGTGGAGTTGAGGCATCTAATGCCAGTGCCATGGAAGAATACAGGAGCTCCTACTGCTGCCCTGGTCCTGCCCTCCCCTAGTTCTGCTCTTTCTACTGTTAGAATCCTTCCTATAAATCTGACTTTATTGTGTTGGCCAGAGTTGAACATTAACAGGATGAAATTGCAGAGGACCTCTAGGGCACTATCGCAGGACTCTAGCACTAAGCCCTATGCTCCTCAACATTTTGGTCAGAGCCTTAGACCAAACCTTAAGGTGCCTGTGTTTTGCTCAGAGCCTGAGTTCTGCACTTCTAACATATCCTAACAACCCATGAGATGTGTGTTATTATTATCCCAATTTTAGAAATGAGTCAAGTAAGGCCTAGCGGGTGCCCAGGGTCAGACAGCTACTGAGAGGTGGAGGCCAGGTAGAACCCAAGGCGTCCGATTCCAGAGCCCCGCTCTTAAGCAACACACAGCAATGTCTCTCTGAGGGTGTTCAGGCCTAAACCATAGGACTGCATGCTTAAGCATGCCCAGCGCCATATGGAAAGCCCTTCAGCAGGAGGTTGGATTAGATGACCTCCAGCCTCCCACCTCCTTCCCACCTAACCAAGAATCTGAACTTTCTAAGCCAAACCCTCTGTTTCTCTTACTTTGTCTCCTGCCCCATCCTCTGATACTGAAATACAGAAAATGACGAACCCTCCCAGAGAAATCTGGGACTTAGAAGGAGAGAATGGAGGTGGTTCATTTGTCAAGCCTTCCGGTAACTCTAACCCACTTTTTGGGGGGTATGAGCCAACGCTCCCGCTGTAGTAGTCAGAGTTCTCCAGAGAAAGAGAACCAATGGAATGTGCATATTTATAGAGAGAAATTTATTATAATAAATTGACTCCCATGATTATGGAGGCTACAAATCTCAAGATCTGCAGTCGGCAAGATGGAGACTCAACGGTGTGGTTCTAGTCTGAAGGCCAGCAGCCTCGAGACCCATGAAGAATCAATGTTTCAGTTTGAGTCCGAGGCAAGAAAATACCCAATGTCCCAACTCGAAGACAATCAGGGAGGAGAAATTCTCTCTTATTTAGAGGAAGGTCAACTTTCTATTCTATTCAAGCCTTCAACAGATTGGATTGTTCCCATCCACATTAGGGAGGGCAATCTGCTTTACTCAGTCTTCTGATTTAAATGTTAAACTTATCCAAAAAGAAACACCCAGAATAATGTTTCACTTAATATCTGGGCACCCGCTGTCCCAGCCAAATTGACACATAAAATTCACCATCTCCCTCATTTTCTCCAGAGGATCTCTCCAACTGACATCTCCTGTCCCTGGGCATGGGCTAAGACGGCAGATTTTACCTGGAGCAGACCTCACTTGACACAGGCCACAAATTGGGCTTCCCCCCCATCCAACCTGTGCAAATGCAAATCCAAGTAAGATTTCAATCAACAAATGCAGACCCCTCAGTCAAGGATGGTTTGTGTTTTGCTCCTTTAGAGTTAAAGGGAGTATGTAAAAGACCTCTAGGTGACACTTCCAGCTTTGAAATCTAAAAATGTATGATTCTGGAAAAAAGTGTCAGTCTTTTGGAAATTATTTTGATGAGTCTGAACTTGGCATCATCCTAAGGAGTTTTGAGTCTGTAGAAGGGGATCGTGCATGCTCATATCAGAACCAGTCACTTGGGGTAACTTGAAAGATAGCTAATCAATAAGTATATAACACCCCCTCCCCCAAAGAGACCTTTCAGAAAAGTGAGTTTTCTTAGATGGCATTGGAAATAGCATCTGAAGGCAAAGGGAAAATCGTATCTGATGAGGCAGAGAAGTTGTTTTATAGTAACTCTTTATTGTTAACAAAGTTTAGTGAATAATGTTTAAGTAACAAGAGTAATAAGTGAGTCACCATAATCATTACTCTTTTATACTCATGGAATACCAGCAGGGAGCTTTGTACCAGGAAACTACATATCATCATATTTCTCAAGGAGAGAATTTTTAGAGTTATCTGACAGAAAAGGCAGAGATAGAGGGTACAATCTGTGGAATTCTGTTCACTGGGTACACTAAAATTACTCCTTATTATGGGCAATTTGTTTGCAAAGAAGTACAGGTAAACTTTGTCCTGAACAAATTCCATAACTACTGTCTCTACCTTGTCTCTCCGCAACAGGAGAGGCCACAACAGTGAGAGGCCCGCGTACCACACACACACACACACACACACACACACACACACACACACACAAGATAAAAAGAAAGGATAATTATTATGGAATTAAAGAGATAAAAGAATAACAACCCAATGCCATGTCTGAACCATGATTCAAAGAAACAAACTGTAAAAGACATCTTTCCCAGTTGGGAATGATATTGAGGAATTATTACTTTGGTTAGATGTGATTAATGGTGTGATGTTTATGTTTTTTAAAAAATGTCCTGTGTATTATATTGGAGTGTTCCAAGTAAAATAACATGATCTCTGGGATAAATGAAATGAAAGAAATTTCATTTGATTAAAATGAAAGAAGATTGGCGAAGTGTTGATAGTTGTTGGTTAATGAGCACCTAAAGTAAATTATACTATCATTTTGCATATTTGCAGTTTTCCATAATAAAAATGCTGTGTGTGTGTGTTTTAGCTAACTCTGTTTGCTTTTTTTTTAGATTTTTAAAAATTGAGACAGTTGATTTATAATATTATATTGGTTTCAGGTGTACTACATAGTGACTCAAAATTTTTATAAATTATACTACATTTTTAGTTATTATAAAATATTGGCTATATTCACTGTGCTTTATAATATATCCTTGTAGCTTATTTATTTTGTATATAGTAGTTTGTACCTCTTAGTCCCCTACCCCATCTTGCCCCTTCCCCTGTCCCCCTCCCCACTGGTAACCACTAATTTGTTCTCTATATCTGTGAGTCTGTTTATTTTTGTTATATTGACTAGTTTGTTTTATTTTTTAGATTCCACATATAAGTGATGACATACAGTATTTGTCTTTTTCTGACTTATTACATGAAGCATGATACCCTCCAGGTTCATCCATGTTGTGACAAATGACAAAATTTCATTCTTTTTTATGGCTGAGTAGTATTCCATTTTATGTATATATATATATATGTGTGTGTGTGTGTGTGTGTGTGTGTGTGTGTATATATATATATATATCTCACAACTCTTTATCCATTCTTCTGCTGATGGACACTTAGGTTGTTTCCACATCTTGGCTCTTGTAAATGATGCTGCTATGAACATTGAGGTACATGTATCTTTTTGAATTAATGTTTTCATTTTCTTTGGATATATACCAGTTATGGAATTGCTGGATCATATGGTAGTTCTATTTTTAATATTTTGAGGAAACTCCATACTGTTTTCCACAGTGGCTGCACCAATTTACATTCTCCCAACAGTGTACAAGGGTTCCCATTTTTCCACATCCTCACCAATATTTGTTATTTGTGTTCTTTTTGATGATAGCCATTATGACAGGTGTGAGGTGATATCTCATTGTGGTTGTGATTTGTATTTCTGACAGTTAACAATGTTAAACATCTTTTCATATGCCTGTTTGCCATCTGTATGTCTTCATTGGAAAATCATCCATCTGGGTCTTCTGCCCATTTCTCAATCAGGTTGTTTGTGTTTTTTGATATTGAGTTGTATGAGATGTTTATATATTTTGGATATTAACCCCTTATCAGTCTAATCACTTGCAAATATTTTCTCCCATTTAGTAGATTGTCTTTCATTTTGTTGATGGTTTCCCTTGCTGTGAAAAAGCTTTTCAGTTTAACTAGGTTCCATTTATTTATTTTTTCTTTTGTTTCCTTTGCCTTAGGAGACAGATCCAAAAGAATATTGCTACGGTTTATGTCAAAGAGTATTCTGCCTATGTATTCTTCTACGAGTTTTATGGTTTCCAGTCTCACATTTAGGTCTTTAATCCATTTTGAGTTGATTTTTGGTGTGGTGTGAGAAAATGTTCTAATTTCATTCTTTTGCATGTAGCTGTCCAGTTTTCCCAGCACCACTTGTTAAAGAGACTATCTTTTCTGCATTGTATGTTCTTGCCTCCTTTGTAGATTAATTGCACAGAAGTGCATGTGCTAATTTCTGGGTTCTCTACTCTGTTCCATTAACCTGTATGTCTGTTTTTGTGCCAGTGCCATACCATTTTGATAACTGTAGCTTTGTGGGGGGCCCGGGCCTAGCGCTGGCTTACTGGTGGGTGAAGCCAGGTCCTGGGGCTCTTGCCAGCCCACTGGCAGGCAGAGCCAGGTCCTAGGGTCTGGCTGCAGGGCCCATGGGTCCTAGATCTAGTGTTGGGCCACTGGTGGATGTGGCTGCTTCCTAACACAGCTGGCTGTGGGGTCTGGGGTGTCCCAAAGTTTGTGTTGGCCTGCTAGGGCCCAGCTGGTCTCAGAGCTGGTGCTGGCCTGCTGGTGGGTGGACTGGGTCCATAGGCTGTGGGGCTGAGGTTTTCCTGGGGCTGGTGTCCACCCACTGGTGGGTGAGACTGGTCCCAAGGCTAGACCAGGCTTGCTGGTGAGCAGGACTGGGGATTCCTGGGCTGGTGCCTTCCCACTGTTGAGTGGAGCTGGGTCCCAGGGACTCTGGCTGTGTCCCAGTCCTGGGACCAGCAGACTGGTGGGTGGAGCTGGGTCCTGAGGCTGGTAAGGTAGAGGGAGGATTACAGAATGGCGCTTTGCCAGCACCATTGTGCATGTGGTAGAATGAGTTCCCCATAACGGCTGCCGCCAGTGACTGTGTCCCCAGGGTGAGCTCCAGTGGCCTCCTGCCTCTTTGGAAGGCTCTTCAGGATCAGCAAGTGGGTCTGACCCAGACTCCTTTCAAATCACTGTTTCTGTGCTGGGTCCCCAAGCATCTGAGATTTTGTGTGCGCCACTTACAAGTAGAGTCTCTGTTTCCCACAGCCCTCTGGCACTCCCAATAGTAAGTCCCGCTGGCCTTCAAAGCCAAATGTTCTGGGAGCTCATCTTCCTGGCACAGGAGTCCTAGGCTGGGGAGCCTGATGTGGGATTCAGACTCCTCGCTCCTTAGGGAGAACCGCTGCAATTGTAATTATTCTTTTGTTTGTGGGTCACCCACCTGGGCTTATGGGTCTTGACTATCCTGCAACTCCACCCTTCCTACCTGTCTTGTTGTGGCTTCTTCTTTCTATCTTTAGTTGTAGAAGATCTTTTCTGGTAGGTTCTGGTCTTTTTCATTGGTAGGTGTTCTGTAATTTTGGTGTGCCCATGAAAGGAGGCGAGCTCAGGATCTTTCAACATCACCATCTTAGCCAATCTCCCTAGAACTCCACTTGCTTTCCACTCTAAAATTAACATAAGTATTTTAAGGAAAACAAAAAAATATATACAAAAGAGTTAACTACATTCCCACCACTCTTAACATGGTCAATATTCATTATATTTCCTTGCATTTTTTTTCTTTGAACACACTAGATTTTACATAGTTAATAATCATTTTATATTTCAATTTTAATTCTTATTTTTCACATAATATATCATAGCATCTATCATGTTATTACTTGGGCTTTATAACCAATGACATGCCAGCTCTTGAGAGCTGACCATGAGCGCTTCTTCCTAATTCTGTGTTCTTAAAATCATTCATGATGGAAATATTTAAACCATGGAAGTCAGCAAACAATACAAATCAGAGCTTTTTTTTCTCCAAGGGAGCCAGTAAAGATTTACCAGCATATCACAGTTGATAACCATTATTTTTAATGGTCACTGAATAGTTCTTTGAGTAAATACATGATAGTAAACAGTTATATGATACTTATTACATACCAGGTACTGAGCACCTTATTCATTTAGCCATTTAATCCTAGCAGCAGAACCTATCAGGTAGGTGCTATTATCATCCACATTTTGCAGATGAAGAAACTCTGGCAGAAAGTAGTAGTAAATTGCCCACCGTCCCACTGGTACTAAGTGGGAGCAAGCCTGAGAGCTGGGATTTGAACTCTTACTGCAGCATCTTAGCCTTTATCATACCCAGCTGCTTTGTACCTCTGCTCCAGCCAACAGCTGGGCAGCCACCCTCTGAAGCCAGCACCTCTGCACCATGAATCATTCAGTGAGTGGACAGAACTGCAAGGTAGCATCTCTCACCTTCTTCCCGCAGCCTGAGTGCATGTCTGGGGAGCCCTGCCCCCCCCAGCAGTTTCAATTCCCTCTTGGAACACCACTCCGCGCTCCAGCAGAGCAGATGCACCAGCCTGCGCTGCCAGCTGCTCAGCGGGCACCATCTTCCTTGGGTTACTTTCAGAACCAAGCTGGGTTTGGGGGGGATGCTAGCACACCCCAAGTTACAAGGGCAATTATGACCTCAGAGGCCAGGTGAGCTTCTGTATTTTTTCGGGGACAGGGACTCCATGGGTGACTTCTTTCTCCTGCCCCAAAGGTTGGCAGTGTTTTAAGCTCCTGCCAGGCAGTCAGGCACACTGGGCAGGATTCTATTTCTGGTGTAGCTGCTGAGTTGCCAAGTGATACTGGGGCAAGTCATTTGACCTCAGCAATGATCCTTTTACAGAATAGAGGCGTCATAAGACCCAAGTGTTTTCACAGCACTCAGAAGCTGTTGCAGGCACGATGCTGTGTATGCAATTCGGCTGCCTGCAGGCTCTCTCGGGGCCCAGCATTCACCTTCACGGGGGCTGAGAGCCTCAGAGCTCCCATTCCATGCTCTCATATTAGAGTGATCAGTGAGAGGTACGGTAATGGGTGGCCACTGAAGTTTGCCAGCCCAGCTTTGGAGAAGGGGCTCCCATGAAGCCAAGAATAGACCATTTCATCAAGAATCGGGGCAGAAGAAATATAGTCTCAGAAGGTATGGGAGGGGGACTTCCCTGGTGGCGCAGTGTTAAGAATCCACCTGCCAGTGCAGGGGACGTGGGTTCAAGCCCTGGTCCGGGAAGAACCCACATGCCGCGGAGCAACTAAGCCCGTGCGCCACAACTACTGAGCCTGTGCTCTAGAGCCCACGTGCCACAACTACTGAAGCCCGCGTGCCTAGAGCCCGTGCTCCGCAGCAAGAGAGGCCACCGCAATGAGAAGCCTGCACACTGCACGAAGAGTAGCCCCCGCTTGCCGCAACTAGAGAAAGCCCGTGTACAGCAACGAAGACCCAACGCAGCCAAAAATAAATTAAAAAAAAATTTTTTTAAATAGTTTAAAATAAAGAAGGTATGGGGGTTTGATTATCATCTGACTAACATCATCACTGAAACAAACAATGTTTGTGTCCCCTACATGCAAAGCCTTGCAATACCATAGGGATTCAATCAATATTTATTGAATAATGTCATTGTCACTCTAAGAACAAGGGAAGAGGTCTTGTAAGCATCTAGGTTCTGTCCAGTTTAGGATTTTCCCTGATCTTTCAAATTCTCCAACCCATTAAGTACCAAATAGGGATCCAGCCAGGATTAGAACATAATCAACAGCAAAGCTCTTTTTTCTGACAGTGCTTTCAAGAAAGGAGTTCAGAACCTGTAAACAGATGGGAGAGAGAAGGAGGAAGGGAAAGAAAGACAATGTGTAGAGGATTTGAAGGAATCATTTATGTCTAGAATTCCCTTGCCTCTCCATACTCAGATTCTCTTGAGTGCCTTTGATCCAAAAAGAAAGAAAGAACTGGATGCTTCTACAATTCCAGATTACTCTGCAGAATTGGAGGTACAGGGGAGGACTGGGACACAGACAAGAGTTGAGGAGAAACAGAGCATTTGGGGAGTAAGAGGCAGTTGTCATAGCCTCCTCTGTGGCAACCGTCAACCAATAGAAAGAAGATGTGGGTGGAAAAATAGCCATGTGAATAAAGTCCATGTTGCATTACTTGGTCTGCAGATGTTTGAAATCACGTATGATGTCTCCAGCTGGATGCATTTTTCTATTCTCTTGTAACCCCTAAAGACTGATAACAATCACGGGCATTTGCTGAGGCTTGTTTTCCCTCACTGTGATCTCATGTGAAGAGGAAAATTTACAAAGACAGCGATTCTGTATTGGCCATTTCTTTTTCAAAAAATGACAAAATACAGACCAAACTTGAGCTCCCCTACAGTGCAGTGATGAATTTCATAATTGTGTGTGTGAACTCTGCCATCTTTTACTTCTCACATGAGCCCTGACACCCGGTCCTCTCAATATGGTCACCAAATGATGCTCTCAGAGAGTGTGATGGCTGACACGTGGCTAGCTTTCACTAGAGGACTCTGCGCAGTGTCCTGGGTCATCAGTTAGGAGTAACTGCCAGGCCCGACATTTGACTACAGCTAATGGCCTGAGGTGTCCAGGAGTCAATGACTCATGCTCACTCTGCCCTCTGCCCTCTAGCAAGCCTGTTTTTGTGTTTGATGGCCGTATTTCTACAAGTCATCTAGACAGCACGTCATACTGCTGCCCTGGGCATTTTAACAGCACAGTGGGTTATGTTCCAAACCGCTGGCAGTCTTCTCCCTCCACAGCATTGTAGTTCTTGCTGTGATTTAATTTAATTGAGAACCACTGGCTCCAAGCTTGACCCAGGGTGGTGGCCCATCCAATCCCTTAAGCCTGAGGGGGTTTTTAGTCAGGGCTGCAAGGCATAGGCACACCAGACAGAAGAAGCGTAATCTTCCAACTGCTACTGGAGCAGGGACTGAAGCGTCAGAAGCAGTCTGAAGGAGTGCAGTTCTTTTATGAGGGGGACAGTGATGAACCTCTAAAGCGTTAATAGTTTATCCAACAGGTCAACAGGTCAGTCTGTCTCCATGAGCTTGGCAGGATAGGCTTGGCATCAGAGCATAAGGTTCTCATTGGGTGCAGTGATATTCTCCTTTCTTATACCCTTTTGGGCTGGACGGTATTATCACCTGGAGATGGAATCCTTTCTCCACTCGCTCTTTGTTCTACTCTCTGAGGACTCGGTTGGTAAGATTTCAGTCTACTGCTGTGGCATTCATATATTGTTTTACCTCAACTCAGGGTAGAAAGTGCCTTATTTGTAGTAACTCAGTGCATGCACGTGCCACACGCACAGAGACACACTTGAAGCAAAAGCTTCAAAACTGCATAGGGATACTTCCAATGTTATTCGATTTTTTTTCCTCCTGCTTCATTTTAATACTGGTCAAGACTACTCTACTGATTTTGTAACACAAATGGGTCACCACTCACGTCTTGAAAAGCACTTATCACATGCACACTTGGACTATCTACTTTCACTCATTCTCTGGGACGTTCTCATTGTCTTCTAGGTTTTACTATTTCTTGTGCAAATTTTCACATTTGTCAAGTATTTGAAAATAATTTAGCTTGTCCATATTTATACACCTTTAAAAATTCCTCAACAAAGCCTCAAAACATCTCAATACTTTACTTCATCTCTGCTACTTCATTTCTTTTCTCTGCCCCAAAGCTGTTACTATATAGGAAACAGTCTGAAAGACACCAAAATGTTAACAGATTTTCTCTGGATGGTGAGATTATAAGTAGTTTTTCAAATATCTAATAACTATATATTATTTGTATAAAAGTAGTGCAAATTTTTACAGTGATCATTGCTATATCTAATTAAAAGTTTAGCTACTAGAGCTTTTGAAAATGTTGGTAAATTCTTCTTATGATCTTATTAATTTTTTACTTTCTTAAGTCATTCAAAAAGATTGCAAATAAAGCCCAATTAACAGCCTTTGAAAGATATCAGTGTTTCCTAGTGTTTGTTTCTTTTGCCATAATTTTCTTCTATTCTCGTATTTGTTTTTTGATTCTCTTAAAATATTTATGTATCTTTTATCAGTTTGCTAGTGTCAGTCTTCAAAAATCAGTTCTCCAGCTGGCTGACAAATCGTAGGAAACTATTGCTCCTAAGTCTTATGTTAGGTAACAGATCATTCTGTATTCCCTGAGGACTCATAATTCAGCAGCATTGTCAAACCTCAAAAGTCATAAATTGTATTTGTGTTTAATCTTTGTCAGATCCAGACTAATTTGCTGATGATTAGTTGGACATTCAGTAATATTTTTTCATTGGGTACAATCTGCGGAATTTGTGTTCCACTTAGCTGTAACTTATTTCAGTTTGTAGATAACAGTTGGCCGTTATATATGTATTTCTTTATGATTTGAGGAAGTTACACGCACTCAGGGCCTCTGTTAAGATAAAGGCATGAACTACAATCTCTGGAGTGTTATTGGATCAAGTTAAGTTGCCAGCTTTCAAATATACCCACTTTATGTCATCTCTGACCCAGCCTAGGAGACCTCCTAGGGCAGTAAGGAAAGAAAGGAATGGGTAGTACAGGGTGGTCACCTTTCAGAGCTGGTGCTTCACATCTTCCTTCATTCACTCCCTTTTCCTATTGAGTACATTCTTGCTACCTTTCAACCCTTTGAAGCTCCCTATATTCAAGTCCTGGTTGCAAAGGCGGTTCATTGAGCCTGCAGGGAGGCAACCAATCAAAATCATCCTATGTTCCATCTTTGCCAACTTCAGAACTTACCAATTGAAATATTAAACAAAATAATAAACTGGATTTGGGTTTTTAAACTACGTTTAGTGATGGAAGCAGAATGTAAATGTAGGTCTCCCTAAGTAGAATTTTTAAATTGAATTATCCACTTTCTCATTAGAACCTCTCCCCTTTGGCACCATTCCTTTCTGTGGCTAAGCACCTAGCAACGTCATGCCGTTTCCTAGGCCTCTTTTTATGTATTTTTCTCTCCTCTAGTCCTCAAGCTGTCAGAGCTACTTCCCTCTTTCATGTATGTTTATCTGTCCATTTCTATTCTCTCAGTATTCAGCTTATCTGAAGAAGATCTTGGGGTCTGAGTTGACCACACTTATGAGCTGTTAGTGTAATGTGGCAGGGTTAAAAAGTTCCATAGGAGTATACCATGCTTGGTCTTATATGGCTATCCTCCCATGTACCAATTATTAAGGCTGTATGGTCCTCCTCACGATGTGGTCATTGCGGAAACACCAATTAAGGAAAGATGCAGCCTTTAATCAATGAATGGGAGCCTTCCCCCTAGTGTGAATGGAGGAGACAGCCCAGAGCACAGAGGGTACGAGAATCCAGAAGTGACCTGACACCTGGCACCATAGCCACACGGAATTTATTGGGACTAAGCACCTTCTGGACCCCAGAAGTATTGGCCAATTGAAGCCCTCCTGGAGGGATCATTGGTTTAACCGGCTAGAACTGGTTTGCTGTTTCAGATCTCCACAGAGAATGGGAAGAGAGGCAGAAATCAACTGAATTTGTTTTGTGGTGAAAGTTTCCGCTGGGGAATGACTGCTTTGGGTTCCCACCAGCTTCAGCAGGAAGGTTAATTCAATCATTATCCTGCTGACTGGCATTGAAAAAGTGGATGCCTTGAATCAGCAAGGCAGTTTCAAAAGTGTTCAGCTGAAAACAGAGTTAAGACCCTCCTTGTCCTGCTCTCTAATGGTGACCCAATTCAGGGCCATTAACCTCCCACACGGACAGACTGGGTCAGCTTCCATGGAACTTGCATTAGCTGCACAATTTCCTTCAGAGCCTGATTAGGAGTCATTGGCTCTTTTATGTCAGTTCCTATAGCACTGAAAGAGCTCTGTTAATACCTGAATCAGGAAACTCAGTGGCATTTTCCAGTGGTGATAAGGCATGCCTTGTTTTCCAGGAGCACAAGCAATAAATGGACATGTGACATCTGTTAGCTACATTGTTGCTAATTTGTATCTATTATACCTCAGAGTAAGTAAGAGGATATGCAGGGGCCTCTGGTGGTAGTCTCCACCAATATGGTCTTGATCTATAAAGATTTCTTGTCTTATCACCATGAAAAAGGACTGTGTAAACTCATTTTTCCAAAAGGCTGTTATGAAAAAAAGCAATAATGAAAGGGTACACCAGACATACTATTCCATGGTGTCTCTTGTTTTGTGAGAAAAATTTAAATGGCAGGGTCACTAGTTGACATGGAGCTTCTGACCAGGATGTTTAGTGGCCCATTGCATAAATGATTAAGCAGAGAAAGGTGGAGTGTATTGCATTGTCTTAGCTTCCTGTTACTACTGTAACAAATTACCACAAACTTAGTGCCTTAAAGCAACATAAATTTATTATTGAAACCAAGTCCCCTGCCTGAGTTTATGATTTACCTCTCTATCCAAAACTTTATTCTCTTTCTTGTCCCATCCTCTGTTCCCCTCAGGATGGAGGAGTAAAAAAGAAAATGGGTGATTGAAACTGAGCAGGACCTTTTGGGGCCTTCTTGGGTACAAAAGCCCCTCCGTGTCCCCTGTTTCTTGTTTGTAGGGGAAAAAAAGGGCTTTAGTCTCCTATACTTTTTCTGAGTTCCAAAGAGCAGACTCAAGCAGTTAATAATTTTATTTATTTATTTATTTATTTTTGGCTGCGTTGGGTCTTCATTGCTACGTGCGAGCTTTCTCTAGTCACTGCCAGCGGGGGCTACTCTTTGTTGCGGTGCGCGGGCTTCTCATTGCAGTGGCTGTTCTTGTTGTGGAGCACGGGCTCTAGGTGCGTGGGCTTCAGTAGTTGTGGCACACGGACTCAGTAGTTGTAGTGCATGGGTTTAGTTGCTCCGCAGCATGTGGGATCTTTCCAGACCAGGGCTCAAACCCGTGTCTCCTGCATTGGCAGGCAGATTCTTAACCACTGCGCCACCAGGGAAGTCCCAAGCAGTTAATAATTAGGGAAGTGAGAGAATACAGAAACAAAGGAAAAGCAGTAAAGAAATAATAGTTCAGCAATAAAACAAGAGTCCTAGTTCCTCCTCAAGGGATATGCATAACAACCTGATGCATATCTTTGAGTTATTCTGCAGAGACTGACCACATGCTGACCACAAGCACTAGACCCCAGACTGGTTGGAACCAGAAGGTGGATGAGTAAGATTCCCAAAACATCACCCTGTGACCACACCACCAACCAATCAGAAGAAAGTCCACAAGCTGCAACCTTCATCCCAAATGTTGCCTTGAAAAACCCTTCCCTGAAAGCCATCAGGAAGTTTGGGTCTTTTGAGTATGAGCTGCCTGTTCTTGCTTGATGCCTGCAATAACTGCTGTACTTTCCTCCACCACAAACTGCTGTCAGTAAATTGTCTTTGCTGTGTGGTGGGTGAGCAGACGTAAGTTCAGCTCTGTAACATTATCTTACAGTTCTGGAGGTCAGAAGTCTGAAATGGATCTTAGGGAGTTAAAATCAAGGTGTTGGCAGGGTTTTGTTGCTTCTGGGGACTCGAGGGAAGTACCTGTTTCCTTGCTTTTTCTAGCTTCTAGAGGCTGCTTGCGTTCTTCGGCTCATGGTCTCCAGCTAGCAGTCCCATCACTCCAGCTTCTTATGTTGTCGTGTCTCCTTCTCTGACTCTTCTGCCTTCTTTTCCTTAGAAGGACCGTTGTGATTACATTAGACCCACGAAATAATGCTTGATAATCTCCCACATTGCAAGATTCTTAATTTAAACATATCTGCAAGTTCTCTTTGCCATGTAAAGTAACATATTTGCAGGTTCCAGGGAAAAGGATGTGGACATCTTTGGGGAAGCATTATTCTGCCTACCACACCTATTAAGGGAATTGCTGCTTTTCTCTCTCAATATTAGAGCTGTTTCAAATTCCTTTGCCATGAGAGGACAAAATAGCAACGTAGATATGGTCCCTCAGAGACACAGAAACCCATTTTCCATTATCAAATGCAGTTGAAGGAAATGGCCATGTTAAAGGACCATAAAGATAACGGCGCTCCCTGGTTGAACAGCTGGGCTCTGAGCACAACTCTGAGATAGGTACAATAACAGTTTCATGGCTGGGAAGCTGGGGGAGGGAGGGCGTGTTGGGAGTGCAGGGTGGGAAGGCGGTGTTTGAAAGGTAAAATAGCCTCTGAGTAGAATGCTGAGCCGTACTGTCTCCCGAGTTTCTAGGTTATTTGGAAAACCCCCCTAGGGAGAAGTCAGCCAGCCTTGAAAAATCACATCCTCTTTCATAACTGCCCTCTCGACCCTGAAAAGCTGAGCTGGAGCAGGGGCTCAGAGAAATGTGGGAAAACTGAAGGAGCCTGGGCTTGGGAGTCAGACAGAGTGGGGTTCCAGCCTCCACTCTGTGCAACTTGGAGCATATTGCTTAATCTTTCTGTAAAATGAAAATATCTGCCTCAGGGTTGATGTAAAGACTAGACACAATATATGTAAAGCTTACAGTCAGTACCATTATTGCTATTATTATTATTATTATCATTAGAAAAGGAAATGAAAATTGGAGTCAAGTCTTCCAGGAAAATTTCTCACACTGTTACAACCACCAGACATTTGACCCAACCAGGGGAGAGAATTTGAGGGCAAGAATGATGTACAAAAATGACTCTCTCTTTCCCACTCCCTGTGCCCAGGTGCCTGTCTAGAAGAAGTCTTGCGAGAACCTTCTTAGGCTCTAAGGGAAAAAAAACCAAACACAGTAACACTCTGTCTTTTTTTTTTTTTTTTAATATTTATTTATTTATTCATTTTGGCTGTGCTGGGTCTTAGTTGCAGCATTCAGGATCTTTAGTTGTGGCATGGGAGCTCTTAGTTGTGGCATGCGGACTTCTTAGTTGTAGCGCGCATGTGGGATCTAGTTCCCCGACCAGGGATCAAACCTGAGCCCCCTGCATTGGGAGAGCCGAGTCCTAACCACTGGAGCACCACAGAAGTCCCAACACCCTCAGTCTTGAAGATGCTAAAATTAAGCCAACAGGGAAGCAGTTTAGTTCTTCAGATTCCTGGCTGAGTTACTCTAATTGTATTCTCTTCCCACAAATTTTGAGGTTTTGAAGAGGCTCCATCTTCCCCTCCAGTGTTCAGAACTGGTTGATACGAGTCATACAAAGAGAACTCAACATATCACTGGCAATGCTGATGCGAGATCGTGACTCTAGATCTACTACCATGTGGGTTTACCATCAATTCACCCCAATGAGATGAACTTACTTACCCAGACCCTGGCATAGCTGGACAAGTCAGGGACATCCCAAAGTGCTGGCCCTTGACTCTGGTCTGGCCAAAAACAGATTAGAATGCCTGCAGCCTGGAGACATGCTTGCTCCAAAATAAAATAACCCCAGAGAAGCTGATGGACCATGCTTAGTTCCTTCCCCCAAATTCACCAATCAGAAGTCCCACCTCCTCCCATGGGCAAGAATAGGTGAGAGGTAATGAAATAGGCCAGAAGAATTACTCTAGCAGGAATTCCTTTCTCTGCATCAAAACCTGAGGCCTGGATCACTTGCTCAGGGGGAAGCCAGCGGCGAGTCATAAGACTCTCAAGCAGCCCTGTGGTTGAGGAACTGAGGTCTCCCACCAGTAACCAGCACTGACTTGCCAGGCTTATGTGTGAGTCACTTTGGAAGTGAATCCTAGCCCTAGTCAAGCCTTCAAATGCTGGAACCTGTTGTGAATGATAGATTTTGTCAGTTAGGCCGAGCAGACCCCCATTTGATGAGCAGCCATTCAGTGAAACAGATACCTAAACAATTAAAAATGGAGGAAGAAGATACAGTTGATGTGTTGGGCAGCAAGAATGAAGTGTCTACTAAAAAGAATACCTGCTGCTTGACCCCAGAACTCGGTTCTACAAACGAGGATACATTCTCAGTTAGAAGGCTATAATTTGGTCCCATCACTTCCTAGCAACTAGAGTGTCATTTTCTCTAATCTTTTATTTTCCCTTTTCCCATTTTTTTATGTGTCTGTGTACAAGCATATTGCATTTGTTTTTGTTTTAACTAAATGGCCAATGATGTGTTTTGACCAGCATCAAATGGACATGGAAAAGCTGTTTTTGTTCAATCTTTTCTCCATAATGGCATACTAGTTCAACTTTTATCTTTAAATTCTGTACGTTTTTAATAAAGGAAGTGAGGGATTTAGGATAAGCTCTGACTCCTGTAGGACCACGGTGCCTTAAATCCCAAAGATGAAAACTCAAGGAGTAGAAATAATAAAAAAATCATGCTGGTTTCTTGTGATTTGAGTTTGTACGTGTCAGTTTCTTGGGCAATGAACCCATCATCTTCAACCGATAGGCAAGAGAGTCACATAATGTTGAATGTCTAGACCTGGAAACAAACAAAAAACAAGCAAACAAACTCAACATCAAGAAGACATCAGAGCTCTGGAGGTCTCCTAACAGTATAAGCGAAGGGATGCTATGTGAAACAGAGACATGGTCAAAGGGAAGAAGGATGTACAGAAAAGAAAGACAACAAACAACAATAGAAGAAGATGGGTGAGGAAATAGCTCCCACTTGACTCTATGCCACATGCCAGACAAATGCTCCTGGCATCACGTTTGGAAAGCCACCTGGTTCTGAGAACCAGCGACCATTGTTGTTCAGCAGGAATGTGATTGGTGAGCTCGGGTGGGAGGAGGGTATACTAAACCTTTGATAACTACAGACGGAGTTCATACGTCACCAGAAATGGCATCAAGCCAGAAAAGGAAAAATGTGATTTGACTAGAAAACATCCACCATTTAAGCCATTGGCTTAAAATGCGCTTTCTCATCTTCCACACTTTCATTCCAAGGAAAGAAGACAATTGCTATGGAACCAATAATAAAAATCAACCTTGGATGTTGTAAGTCTACTTATTTGAAACCCAGAAAAGTTTTGTTTCCTTAAATAGAAACACGCTCTAGCAGCGCCTACACTCTATTTCATCTAATTCCTCATGAATTTGTATGTACGGTAAAGCAACTCGGTTAGTACGGTCCAGGAAGATGCCGTTATATTCTGATTATGAAGAATTCAAGCCTCACAGTCAGGCACAACAGGCAGAGCGCTCACTTCCAAGAGTCAGAGTTTCCCACATGCAAGTCTGTGTCGGTGAGTGGGAATGCAGAGTCTGCCTTCCTCATAAAGTCGTGTCAGTATAAACCGGAGGATTTCCTCTGTTTTCTCAGCATAAGCTCAGAACTGCTGCGTATACAGGACTTGATGGTTTCCTCCCTTCGCAAAAGAGAAAAACAAACCCCCTGCTGCTTCTCCTAGTTTGGGGCTGCCCAGGACAGCTCTGATCACAGGTGAGGCTTCACAAAAACAAGATGCAACCACTCGCAGCTCTGTTTGAACCCGGCAGGGCTTCCAGAACACCAGAAACCCTCTGTTCATTATGTGCGAGCTTTCCAGTACCTCACTGGGTTGCTTCTTTGTTACCAGAGGAAGGAAGGCTGTTGGAGAGGGAAGGATGCCTTCTAGGACAGGAATCTCCTTTCCTCCTAGCCCCACCTGGGTGGTGTACATCCACCCCGCTCAGGACAGCTAACTCTTAGGTCCTCTTGACCTCCTGACCCCATCGGCCAGAGCCCTCAAGTAGAGCAGGTTTCTGGCCTTCGGGGGACCCTGCCTGTCCCCTGGGTCCCATGCCACCTCCTCAGATGGAGTAAGAGAATGGGAACAATTTCCTCCCTCTTCCCCCTCTGTCTCTCTCTCTCTCTCTCTTTCTCCTTATCTTCCCCTCTACACACACACACACACACACACACACACACACGCACTGTGCTCTTATGATACACACACACACACACACACACACACACAGTGATCTTATGATATCATAAGAAATATATATTTGGTCTTCATTCTGGTTCCTGGCACAAAGCTTCTAAAACCCTTCTAAATTCCTGAGTGGCAGGGCTGAGTGGAGTGTCTTTCGTTATTCATAATAAACCCATACCTGAGTTCATGCTAATGAGGTGACTCTTGGAGGATGGGGGCTGGTTGCCAGAGGAACCAACCACAGAGATTGAAATGTTGGAAGTTTGAGCCCTACTCCCTGACCTCCAGGGAGGGGAGAGGGGCTGAGGATTGAGTTAATCACCAATGACTAATGATTTAATCAAACATGCCCACATGGTAGAACCTTCATAAAACCCCTAAATGGCTGGATTCAGAGAGCAGCTGGTGGATGGTAACTAGACTATGGTGATCGTTTTGCAATGTATAGAAGTATTTGTTGACTGGATAAATAAACGCACACCATAAGGGCTTTCAGTTGAGTTGTATTCTGTGTCTTACTGAGGACTAGAGCCCAGGAGACAGCCTCTCAGATAGCTCCAAAGAACTGCTCCAAAGAGGTAGGGGAGGGGCCAGGATATAGATGAATGTTTTGCTGAGAAATACATGTAATGGAGCATACATCTTGCTAAAAGATTACAGCCAATCACAAAAAACATATCACAAGTTAATAATTTTAGTGCTTCTCTATGGATGGGAAGATGCAACAATCTTGGGTCATTGAAATTCTTCCTTAGATATGTGTCTTAACTATCTAGGGGCTCATATAGCCACAACACAGAAAGCTTCACCGTGAATTCCTTTCAGGTTGTACTGTAGGTCTGTAATGGCAACAGTTAATGACTTGATCTCTGTAGAACTGGAATGGCAGGCAACATTTTTTGTTTATGTATTGAATCACTGTGTTGTGTAACAGGAACTAACATAGCATTGTAGGTAAATTATACTTCAAAAACAAACACACACCCCACCAGAGGCAGGGGTAGGGGGATGGGGAATTCAATGAAGGCTGTCAAAAGGTACAAACTTCCAGTTATAGGATAAATAAGTACTAGGGCTGTAATGTACAACATGATAAATATAATGAACACTGCTCTATGTTATATATCAAAATTGTTAAAAGAGTAAATCCTAAGAAGAATTCTCATCACAAGGAAAAAAATTTTTTTTCTATGTCTCTAATTTTGTATCTATATGAGATGAGGGATGTTCACTAAACTTACTGTGGTCATCATTTCATGATGTGTGTAGGTCCAATCATGATGCTGTACACCTTAAACTTACACAGTGCTGCATGTCAATTATATATCAATAAAACTAGAGGGGAAAAAAGAGAGTATCTGGTGGGTAAGGAGGAATATTCTCCAAGCATTCAGATATCCTGCATTTCACAGAGTAATATTTATATACTCATATAGTTGAGTTTTGTTTTTTTCAGCATTTCCTTTTCCCTGCATTACTTGGTGTTTCTTTTTGTTTGTTTGCTTAATGGTTTTTCTTTTTAAGTTGAGAATTATGTTTTATTCGGCAGAAAGTTTTAGGACTTCAAGCCTGGGAGGCAGCAATCTCAAGTAACTCTGAGAGAACTGCTCCAAGGAGGCACAGGGGGAGCTAGGATATACAGGAATTTTGCAACAAAGGAAAAGTAGTCTGAACGTCAAAAGATTATTGTTCATTAAAGAAAACTAGATATCTCAAGTTAAGGAACTTAGCGCTTTTCTGGGCTCACTGAAATCACTCCTTTCATATGGTGTTCCTTTTTAGATTATATATTTCTTCAGCTGAAAGTCAAGTTCATTTATTAAATACCAACTTAAAACTCAATATCTCAGGGCTTCCCTGGTGGCAAAGTGGTTGAGAGTCCGCCTGCCGATGCAGGGGACGCGGGTTCGTGCCCCGGTCCGGGAAGATCCCACATGCCACGGAGCGGATAGGCCCGTGAGCCATGGCCGCTGAGCCTGTGCGTCCGGAGTCTGTGCTCCACAACGGGAGAGGCCACAAGAGTGAGAGGCCCGCGTACAGCAAAAAAAACCCAAAAAACCTCAATATCTCGAATTAGGATAGTCAAAAACAAAATAACTTTTCTTTACTTCCCTTTCCCCAAGCCATACATTACATCTACAAGAAGAAAATTCTAAATTCTGCAAGAGTAGGGATCTTTGACTATTTTGTTTAGTGATATAGTCTGGGCACCTCCGAGAGTGTTTGGCACACTGCTGGAACTCAACACTCAGGTATTCTGTCAGCAAATGAATGCATTCAAGAGCTGTCAATCATTTACTTTGCCTTACTCCAGTTGTTGTTAATTTAACCTGGGGTTGTATGCCCACGGTATTTTCTTTTCACCATCTAAATCCTTTTCAAGAATTGCTCTGTGTGTGCGTGCGTGTGTGTTCACTTTCTTTAATATCACTACATTACCATGTTATCACCATGGAATGTAAATTCAGGTTAGACAAGCGAATTTCACAAGTACAATAAAGCATTCTATAGCATACCAAAGTTTGTATAAAGTCTGACCAATCCAGCTTGCTCATGAACCATTTCCATTATAGGTAATTTACTTAGTTTAACATTTATGACTCTTATAGAGATAATAAACACACTGCAGACATTTAAAAAGTGGTTTGGGGAGCTTCCCTGGTGGCGCAGTTGTTGAGAATCCGCCGGCAAGTGCAGGGGACGCAGGTTCGATCCCTGGTCCGGGAAGATCCCACATGCCAGAGCAACTAAGCCCGTGCGCCACAACTACTGAGCCTGCACTCTAGAGCCCATGAGCCACAACTACTGAGCCCATGTGCCACAGCTACTGAAGGCTGCACACCTAGAGCCTGTGCTCTGCATGCAACAAGAGAAGCCACCGCAATGAGAAGCCCGCGCACCGCAACGAAGACCCAACGCAGCCAAAAATGAAAAAATAAAATAAATCTTAAAAAATAAATAAAAATTGTTTTTCATTTACCTTTGCATTAGCACTTAAAATACACATTTCTACTTCAAAATGTCATTGACAAATTATTCTAGTATAACAGCAGCAAAATATAATTCTGCAATTTCAAAAGAGCTAAAAGGGGATCTACAATTGAGTTATTCTCACGTTTACAACTATGATTCTGAAATAAATATTCCTTCTAGGGGCTTCCCTGGTGGCGCAGTGGTTGAGAATCTGCCTACCAATGCAGGGGACACGGGTTCGAGCCCTGGTCTGGGAAGATCCCACGTGCCGCGGAGCAACTAGGCCCGTGAACCACAACTACTGAGCCTGTGCATCTGGAGCCTGTGCTCCGCAACAAGAGAGGCTGCCATAGTGAGAGGCCCGCGCACCGCGTTGAAGAATGGCCCCCGCTTGCCACAACTAGAGAAAGCCCTTGCACGGAAACGAAGACGCAACACAGCAAAAATAAATTAATTAATTAATAAACTCCTACCCCCAACATCTTCTTTAAAATATATATATTCTAAGCAGCTCTGTTATCAGCTTTTTAGGTTTGGTTTAAAACACACACACATACTTGCCAGGAGGTTTATAATGTTGTATTCCATGTGCTGTTCTGAAAGTGTTCCTCAAGAGCTAACCAGCCCTGAAAACAGTACTCATTCCACAAGGCAGTCAGAAAGGGTTAAATTAACTGGGGTAAATAGGATTCCTACATTACATCAAAAGCATATGATATTCTGCAGCAACTGGGAGCATTTCAGGATTGGCATGTTGTCCTCTTTAAAACTAATTTCATCAGAAGAGTTTAAGCAGGTGGACAGTGTACCACTATCAAGTGCATTTAAAAGTGACATGTTGGGCTTCCCTGGTGGCGCAGTGGTTGAGAGTCCGCCTGCCGATGCAGGGGACACGGGTTCGTGCCCCGGTCCGGGAAGATCCCACATGCCGCGGAGCGGCTGGGCCCGTGAGCCATGGCCGCTGAGCCTGAGCGTCCAGCGCGTGTGCTCCGCAATGGGAGAGGCCACAACAGTGAGAGGCCCGCGTACCGGAAAAAAAAAAAAAAAAAAAAAGTGACATGTTTCTTTTGTGCTAACTTGACTCCCCTGAATGACCTAGCTAGTGAACTAGTCACCAGTAACTTGGTCACCAGGCAAATCAAGCCTGCAAGAAAGGAAGCCAGTATTCAAATTACCATGTTATTGTCTGACCCAAACAATTTATTTTCAACATAAACATATAACCTCAATATGAGATGTCTAACTAAAGCAAGCACCACTAACAAGACCAAGAAAGTCTTGGGCTGCCATGTGCATGTGGATCAGGTGAACAGACATTTTAGTATTTCCCCTGCTCTTCAATTTAAATATATAATCCATACGCAATAATTGCTGCAAAACGTGCCATTCCAAGGGGGACAAATGGTGCCTCTCTAGGTTTTCTAATAAGTTTAGATCCCTGATCTTCATCATGTGAACAAGAAGAAACATCTGTATCACTTGACGTAGTGATTGAAGACTCTTCAGACAACTACAGGACGTCTCAGTCTCCAACCGGCTTCTGGCCCACCTCCCGTACCTGCCATCCATCAGGCTTCTCCTGGTCCCGCCCGCCAAGAACTGGCTTTAACGTTTGCATTCATTGGGAGCTCACTTTTGAAAAATTTTAAATTTGAAAACAAATTATAGCACAGCTATTTATACTCAATTTTGTGAGGTGAATTGTTTTCGATGTTCCACTTCTGTTTTCTTACTCTGACTTTTCCAGTCTTGATTTTGAGTATTACTCTGGCAGTTGGAATTTGTATTTGAGTAATGTTTTCAGTAAGGATTCATGAATATGTGGACTGAAATAAAAACACACAATGTAAGAGCTATGAGTTTCAGTTTTATTGGGGGGCTTACTAAGGACTATAGCCTGGGAGAGAGCCTCTCAGCTCTGAGGAACTGCTCTGAAGAGGTAGGTCAGTATATGTGTGATTTGGGCAAAGGGGTACATGCACTCAAGCACACATCTTGGTAGAAGGTTGCTACAGTCACAAGGAACAGACATCTCAGTTAATGATTTTAGTGCTTTTCTAAGTATGGAAGATGCAAGAATCCAGGTTCATAAAAAATTTCTCCTGAAATATTTCTACCTAAGGGCCTGTTTTGCCTGTTTCCCCAGAGCACAGAGTAACTCATCCTGATCTACACCCTGAATTCCTTTCAGGGTGTATTGTAGGTCAGCAACTGTAGTGGCTAGTGACTTGATTCTTGTAGAACTGGATGGTGGCAACATTCTTTATTTCACAATTAGTAGATTTAAAAATCTCTGACATATTTAAGATTTCCTGGTTTTCAACTTATTTTGCTTCCGTAATCTCAAAAAGAATTTTGTAAAACAGTGTCCCTGTCACACATTTTAAAATTGACATATGAAAGTTTATATCCTAAGTTTAAATAGCTACAAAAGATGTATTTTCCAACATGGTATATACTGAGTTTTTAAAATAAAACTATCCCTTTACAGTTTTTAAAGTAGCCAATGGAATCTGAATATCATAGCAAAATGATATCCACCATTATCCATTATAAGCACTGAGAAACCTTATTCACACAAATGTGTTTAAAATGGCGAAGAGATGTTTTTTTAGAGCTATATCACTCAGCTCTGTGAACTCCTGAGTTTTATGCCAAAATGTATACAGTAGGCTATCATTGAAAGTTGTTGTAAATTATATCCATCTATTTTGTTGAAAGTAAAAAACGAGAAACCACCGGACTGACAAAAGGATTTGTTTTTCTTTTTTTGCGGTACGCGGGCCTCTCACTGTTGTGGGCCTCTCCCACTGCGGAGCGCAGGCTCCAGACGCGCAGGCTCAGCGGCCATGGCTCACGGGCCCAGCCGCTCCGCGGCATGTGGGATCCTCCGGGACCAGGGCACGAATCCGTGTCCCCTGCATCGGCAGGCAGACTCTCAACCACTGTGTCACCAGGAAGCCTGACAAAAGGATTTTTAAATCTGGTCTTGGACTCATTTATTTTTTTCAGAACTGACACAAGGGATTTCCCTGGGGGACCAGTAGTTAAGAGTCTGCCTTCCAATGCAGGGGACTCAGGTTCTATACCTGGTCAGGGAACTAAGATCCCACATACCGTGGGGCAACTAAGCCCGCGCACACAACTAGAGAGCCCGCATGCCACGATTACTGAGCCTGCGTGCTCTGGAGCCCACCTGCCACAACTAGAGAGTAGCCCACGTGCCTCAACAAAAGATCCTGCGTGCTGCAACGAGGATCCCTCATGCTGCAACTAAGACCCTATACAGCCAAATAAATTAAAAAAAAAACTGACACAAATATTTCAAACTGCCATTTTGTTTTCTAGCCCAATAACACCCATGTCTCCCAGGTGAAAAACCATAGAACAATTCTGTCTTTTATGAAGCAGGAGAAGTGAGATTTTGAAAAAGGAGGAGGGAAAGGAGACCCTGACCCTCTCATGGGCACATTCTCAGGCAGATGCATTGTAGCAAAGGGTTAATGGAAACGTTTCCATCAAACTACCTGTGCCCAAGTAGCACTTGGAAGTCTTCTCACACTAGGTCTAGAAGCTGGTGAAACCTAAGAACATTTCTCAAATATATTAGTGGTACATTTGATGAAATATATTGGTGGTATATTTAAAGAATATCTTAATTTTTATAGTCTCATACTTATTCCTATGGTTATCTTCTAGTCATAGTCAGCAATCCTGGTTTTTGTTTCCTATCAAATGTTTCCTTTTTAAATGGCAATTTTTCTTTTTAAAATAATGTATATAAAGATAAATCAATTAAAATTTAAATAGTGGTTCAGATGGTACATACATATGATATTTTGATGTAATAAGAAATATTAATATATATTTTGGTCTTTGTCCCTGGCTCCTGGCCAGAGCTCCTAAAGCCTTTGTAATTTCCTATGTGATAAACGTGCTAGGAGCATCTTTTGTTCTAATATTTGGTCTTTGACTCCGATCCCTGATACAGAGCTCCTAAATCCCTTGCAATTTCCTGGGTGATAGGAGTGTCCTTTGTTCTAATAAGGCAACTCTTGCTGGGTTCCTGGCTAGCTTCAGGATGGGAACTGGGCACCAGTGAGACCAAGCCATGTTAGCTGTGTCTAACAAAGGCTCAGGAATAATCCACCTACAACAAAACCAAAGCATTTAAAAATCAAAGGACTTTTTAAACTGCATCTAATTTTGGAAGTAAAGAAGGACAAACGATGTCAAGCACACGGGAACCTCAAACCTAAGCATAAACCTAAGAAAATGCTGTGAAGAAAGGAAAATATTTGCATTTTCTCCTCAACATTGAAAGAGGAAAGAAATACAGAAAGAGGAAAATACAGGAGTAAATAAGGTAAAAATGTGAGAAGTCCACACAGTGCAGGGCTTAGTGTCTTTCTCAGGAGGGCATTGATCTGGAAATCGTTTCTCACATTGATTCAGACATGTATTGATGAATATAAAGCAAAAATCTGTGAATGAGGTAATAATACAATCTGAGTAATTCAATAAGTTATTCAGACTTATTATTCAATTCCAATTCCAGAAATCCATGGATGTTAAAGTTAATTAATGTATATAAAAGCTTTTTTTGAAAAAATATAGACTACTATAAAAAGATTATTTTTTATTTTATTTTTATTTATTGATTGATTTTTTTGGTACGCGGGCCTCTCACTGTTGTGGCCTCTCCCGTTGCGGAGCACAGGCTCTGGACGCGCAGGCTCAGCGGCCATGGCTCACGGGCCCAGCCGCTCTGCGGCATGTGGGATCTTCCCAGACCGGGGTACGAACCCGTGTCCCCTGCATCGGCAGGTGGACTCTCAACCACTGCGCCACCAGGGAAGCCCAAAAGATTACTTTTTAAATTGAAAAATGATTACTTTTTATATAAAGATTTTTAAAAATTGGAATGTTTCCTGGTTTGTATCTGAGACATAGTAATATTATTTCATTCTTATGATGTATATGAGGAGAGTTCATCAAAATGAAGATTTTTTACTAATACGAACTCTTGTTTTCATTTTTGCAGCAAAAGTGTGTCGTAAATAATCGCTCATTGCTATCATGTTATTATTACTAGGTGTTTTGATGCATTTAAATGAAAACAATGAGAGCTGAAATATAGAAGAATGTAGGCCAGGGTAGGAGGAGATAAATGGGTAGTCAGTGAAAGGGCATAAGGAAGAGTGTTAGGGGACAGAGTTGATGGAGGTTTTCCAGTTCTAAGAGGTCTCAGTCCCAGTGCCCAGCGCTGTGGAAAGGTGAGTGAACAAGCCAGACTGTGGGAACAGCAGCAGCTGGAGAGCACCTGATCCGTCCAAGGAGAGGACAGAATATTCAACCTCAGCTCATTTTCTGGGCTCAGTATTTCTAGGTCCTTAGGGGTTTTTTTCCCAAGAGAAGATGGAAATCTGGATTTTTATGTGAACTCAACTATTTTTCATATCATGACCCAAACTAAATATAATCTGTAACGGACTCAGGCATCCAGTTGTTTTTTTTTAATTAATTAATTTATTTAGTTAGTTAGTTGTTTGTTTCATCTTTATTGGAGTATAATTGCTTTACAAAAATATGGAATGCTTCACGAATTTGCGTGTCATCCTTGCACAGGGGCCGTACTAATCTTCTCTGTACCGTTCCAATTTTAGTATGTGTGCTGCTGAAGAGAGCACAGGCATCCAGTTTTGGGGGGGTGTTTAAAAACAGCGGTGACTTATCGTAAGAAATCAGGCTTTTGCCGTAAATAACAGGAATCAGCAAACTACAGCCCAGAGGAATCCCAGGACACAGCCACACCCACTTGTTTGCATCTTGTTGGTGCTGCTTTTAGGCTACAATGGAGCTTCAAATATGTACTATCTTGCCCTTTACAGGAAAAGTTTGCCAGTCGTGGTAATATTTTGACCTTTAACAGATCTGAATCTGTTGTGTTGAATTATGTTCTAAGGAGATTCTACTAGATTTTAATGTAATTATTATTTTAAGTAAAAAAAAATTTTTTTTCCCCAGAATATTTTAGACCATTTAAAATAATTATTGTACATTAGAAATTTAACTCAATAGAATCTGATAGGAGATGGCTGTTAGGACACATTTAGTAAAGTTTCTTTTCTGTATTTATTGACCTCTGTAGATCATAGATAAATGTGTTAAGAAATAAACTAAGCAGATAAACAACAAGGTCCTATTGTATAGCAGAGGGAACTCTATTCAATATCCTGTAATAAACCATAATGAAAAAAGAATATGAAAACATATGTATATAAGAAATAGACTAAGCAAACTGTAATAAATAAGGTCAGGAATGCCTTTTCTACGGTTATGCAGAAAAAGTAAACCTGAAGATATTACAAATCATCTCATGTAGCTAAACCCTGAAAAAGAGAAATTACTTTCAGCTTGCACCATCTAGAGATGAAAAATGTGATTGCACACAAACCTTACCAGAGTAGAAAGGCAATATACCCTGCCTTCGTCATTTGAGGCCTGTTTTATGTCTATTAGGGAGAGGTGGGGGGAGATTGGTGCTCACTGGCAACAACAATGGCTAGCACATATCAAAAGGAACTTCTGAATAGAAGGATTTTTCTAACAGTGGGCTTCATGGTGCTTAGATTTTCATGCTTCTGTTATTATTAGTCACTTACTTTCATATGTGACATTCAGTCAAAATAAACTTTTTTTTTTTCTTTTAAACCTGAAAGCCTCCTTTTGGCTCATCCTGAAAGAACTGAAGGGTGTAAGTTTTGGACATCCTTGTGTATATGTGTTTGAACATCTTTCTCCAATCTGAACAAGTATCTTTATTGTAGGTGAAGACTTCTTTGTACAATTTTTATAATAACCCGTATGTGCATTCTCCAAGTTATTTTGTACTTGAATCCTACTATTAAAAATATATATTTCTAAAAAATATATATATATATATATTTCTGCACAAACAAGATGATCATTTGTATTGATACAATGAAATAGATCACCCAGTTGTATGGACTAGCTATAATCCCTTTGTGAGGGTTTTTTTTGGCTACAGAAAGAGAATTTTGAAAACGTCTAACATAATTTTATTGTTTTAGGCTGATTTCCTTATGTTGTACAACTGAAAAGCAAAGTTTTTTAATATTGTTGATCCAAAAATAGGTGTCATAAGAGTTCTCTTATTCTATCTATGACCCAATTCTAGCCAACACTTAACTCTTTTGATACCCTCCCTCCCACCTCCCCCTCTTTAACCATAACCAATTTACCCCTCTTCTCTAGGGGTGGTATTTGCCTTTTTTTAAAAGTCAGCTCCAGTGACAGCCCCGGGAAATTCTAGGAAAATATTTGAACTCTTGAAAATGCTTACATTTCACTGAACTATCATAAGAGTTTCAAAGAGGATTCATTAAAAGCCCACTATTGTTGTTTTCACCTATTCTTATAGTGAAGAATTACTTTTTTAAAAAATTTATTTATTTAATTTATTTATTTTTGGCTGCATTGGGTCTTCGTTGCTGCGCGTGGGCTTTCTCTAGTTGTGGCGAGCGGGGGGCTACTCTTCGTTGCAGTGAGCAGGGTCTACTCTTCGTTGCGGTAAGCGGGCTTCTCATTGTGGCTTCTCTTGTTGCAGAGCACGGGCTCTAGGCGTGCAGGCTTCAGTAGTTGTGGCACGTGGGCTCAGTAGTTGTGGCTCGCAGGCTCAGTAGTTGTGGCTCACGGGCTCTAGAGCGCAGGCTCAGTAGTTGTGGCATACAGGCTTAGTTGCTCCTCAGCATGTGGGATCTTAGTTCCCTGACCAAGGATCGAACTTGCGTCCCCTGCACTGGAAGGCAGATTCTTAACCACTGGACCACCAGGGAAGTCCCTGTTATTGATTTAAAATTTGATTTTATTATAGTCAAATAGCATAGTTTTCATGACACTGAGTCTTTGAAATAGATTGACACTTGCTTTATGGTCTAGAATGGGAGTTGTCAAACTGCAACTTATGGGCCAAATGTGGCTTGCTGCTTGTTTTTTGGTTTGTTTTGGCTGTGCTGCATGTCTTGCGGGATCTTAGTCTCCTGACCAGGGATTGAACCTGTGCCCCTGCAGCGGAAGCCCGGAGTCCTAACCACTGGACTGCCGGGTAATTCCCTTGCTGCTTGTTTTTTTGTTTCTGCTTTTTTTTTTTTTTTTTTTGGCCGCATTGGGTCTTCATTGCTGTGTGGGGGCTTTCTCTAGTTGCAGCAAGTGGGGCTACTCTTTGTTGTGGTGCGCGGGCTTCTCATTGCGGTGGCTTCTCTTGTTGCGGAGCACGGGCTCTAGGGGCACGGGCTTCAGTAGTTGCAGCACAGGTCTCAGTAGCTGCAGCACACGGGCTTCAGTAGTTGTGGCATGTGGGTTTAGTTGCTCCGCAGCGTGTGGGATCTTCCCAGACCAGGGATTGAACCTGTGTCCCCTGCATTGACAGGCGGATTCTTAACCACTGCGTCACCAGGGAAGTCCTGCTGCTTGTTTTCATAAATAAAGTTTTATTGGTATACAGCCACACTCATTTGTTTACATATTGTATATGTCCACAAAAGCAAGAATTGAGTAGTTGAGAGAGGGACCATATGGTATTCCAAGCCAAAATATTTATTATCTGTCTCTTTACAGAAAAGGTTTACCAAATCCTGATCTAGAACATAACTGCTTCATTTGTGTTAAAAATGCATATTCTCTGGACTTGAGGATATGGGGAGGGGGAAGGGTAAGCTGGGACAAAGAGAGAGTGGCATGGACGTATATACACTACCAAACGTAAAATAGATAGCTAGTGGGAAGCAGCCGCATAGCACAGGGAGATCGGCTCGGTGCTTTGTGACCACCTAGAGGGATGGGATAGGGAGGGTGGGAGGGAGGGAGACACAAGAGGGAAGAAATATGGGGACATATGTATATGTATAACTGATTCACTTTGTTATAAAGCAGAAACTAACACACCATTGTGAAGCAATTATACTCCAATAAAGATGTTTTTAAAAAAATGCATATTCTCCAAATCCTGGGCATTGAGTTTATATTTATATTGACTTACTTATTTGTGTTCTTCAGATCTTCTTCTATATATTCATTGATTTTTTTTGTATACTTGATTTAAGAATTATTGAGAGGGACTTCCCTGGTGGCACAGTGGTTAAGAATCCGCCTGCCAATGCAGGGGACAGGGGTTTGAGCCCTGGTCCAGGAAGTTCCCACATGCCATGGAGCAACTAAGCCTGTGTGCCACAACTACTGAGCCTGTGCTCTAGAGCCCGTGAGCCACAACTATGGAGCCCATGTGCCACAACTACTGAAGCCCGTGTGCCTAGAGCTCATGCTCCACAACAGGAAAAGCCACTGCAATGAGAAGCCTACGCACCACAATGAAGAGTAGCCCCCACTCACTGCAACTAGAGAAAGCCTGTACACAGCAACAAAGACCCAACACAGCCAAAAATAAATAAATAAATAGATTTATTTTTTAAAAAAAGAATTATTGAGTGATATATTAAAATCCTCCACTGTAAGAAAGAAGAAAGTAAATTTAGTTTTATATTAAATATCCCAGTGCCTCATGGAATTCTATTTAGGTATTATAACTTCAGAAATTCATTAAAGACACAACGGAACCTCAAGTGCAAAATAAAGTTCAATATTTTTCTTTGAAAAAGAAAGATCTTCCACTGTGAGTTTTTCAACTGATCCGTGTACTGATGTTAATTTTAGCTTTATGTATATTTTAAGTCATATTACTAGGTGTATATTAATCCAGAATCATGATGTTAGGTTCACCAACACCCACACCCACAGCAGTAGTTCTATTCCTCATCTCAGCTTTCTTGGATCATGGCCGACAATAAGCACACTTTTCATTTACATTAAGCCTGGTGGCATCTAGCACTACCTGGAAGGAGAGATCTTCAAGTGTTTTGAGCCAAAGAGATTCTGCTTTATGTCAATGAGTTTTCTTAAAGCATCTAAGGAACATTCAAAACAGCTTTACATTGACCCGAAAGACAGACCATCTGAAGGGCATGTACTCAGGTCTAGTTGTGATGATTGTTTGGGAAAGACTGAATATGATGAAGATAGGGTGGAGGCTTTTGCATTTAAGTTGACAGGAACATTATTTATGGCAACGATTCTTTAAAAATGGTTATGAACAGTTTTATGGGGGACTTTCCTCCTCCACGAATATGAGTTTTCTTACTGTTGGAGCCTGTGCTCTGCAACGGGAGAGGCCACAACAGTGAGAGGCCTGCGTACCACAAAAAAAAAAAAAAAAAAGCAAAAGCTACAGTGATCAAAACAATATGGTACAAACATATAGACAGATGCATAGACCAATGGACTAGAATAGAGAGCCCAGAAATAAACACTCACATGTATGGGCAATTGATTTTCAACAAGGATGCCAAAAGCATTCAATGAGGAATGGACAGTCTTTTTTTTTTTTTTGCGGTACGCGGGCCTCTCACTGTTGTGGCCTCTCCTGTTGCGGAGCACAGGCTCTGGATGCGCAGGCTCAGCAGCCATGGCTCACGGGCCTAGCCGCTCCACGATATGTGGGATCTCCCTGAACCGGGGCACAAACCTGTGTCCCCTGCATCGGCAGGTGGACTCTCAACCACTGCGCCACCAGGGAAGCCCTGGACAGTCTTTTTAACAAATGGTGCTGGGAAAACTGGATATTGACATGCAAAAGAATGAAGTTGGGACTTGCCTGGTGGCGCAGTGGTTAAGAATCCATCTGCCAATGCAAGGAACACAGGTTCGATCCCTGGTCCGGGAAGATCCCACATCCTGCAGAGCAACTAAGCCCGAGTGCCACAACTACTGAAGCCCACGTGCTCTGGGCCCACGTGCTACAACTGCTGAGCCTGCATGCTGCAACTACTGAAGCCCATGTGCCTAGAGCCCATGCTCCACAACAAGAGAAGTCACCACAGTGAGAAGCCCACACACCACAGTGAAGAGTAGCCCCTGCTTGCTTCAACTAGAGAAAGCCTGCATGCAGCAATGAAGACCCAATGCAGCCAAAATATTTTTAAATTAAAAAAAAAAAAAGAATGAAGTTGGACCCTTATACTACATACACAAATTAACTGAAAATAAATCAAAGACATAAGACATAAAACTATAAAACTCTTAGAAGAAAACACAGGGGAAAACCTTTGTGACATTGTATTTGGCAATGGTTTCTCGGATATGACACAAAAAGCACAGGCAACAAAAGAGAAAATAGATAATTTAGACTATATCAAAATTTTAAACTTTTGTTCATCAAAGGACATGATCAAGAGAGTGAAAAAACAACCCATAGAATGGGAGAAAGATATTTGCAAATCATATATCTGGTAAGAGGTTAATATCTAGAACATATAAAGAACTCCTAAAGCTCAACAACAACAAAAACAGCAATGTAATTAAAAAATCATCAAAGGAACAAATTCCCTGGTGGTCCAGTGGTTAGAACTCCACGTTTCCACTGCAGGGGTCCCGGGTTCGATCCCTGGTCAGGGAACTAAAATCCTGCAAGCCATGTGGTGCAGCCAAGCAACAAACAAACAAAAACCAAAAGATGGTCAAAGGATTTGAATTTCTCTGAAGAAAATATAATACAAATGGCCAATAAGATACTTAGCATCATTAATCATTGGGGAAATGCAAATCAAAACCACTATGAGATATCACTTCACACCCACTAGGATGGCTATTACTTAACAAAAAGAAAAAAAAACAGAACACAGCAAATATTGACAGATGTGGAGGAATTAAAACCCTTGTGCATTGTTGGTTGGAATGTAAAATGGTGCCGTCACTCACAAAGTTTAGCGGTTCCTCAAAAAGTTAAACAGAATTTTCATATGACTCAGCAATTCCACTCCCAGGTACATACCCGAAAGATCTGAAAATGGGGATTCAAACAGATACTTGTATGTCAGTGTTTATAGCGGCATCATTCACAATAGCCAAAAATATGGAAACAACTGAAGTGTCCGTCAACAGATGAATGGATAAACAAAATGGTATATACAAACAATGGAATTTTACTTAGCCATAAAAAGGATTGAAGTTCTGATACGTGCTACGACACGGATGAACCTTGCTTGCTTCATCGTGGATGAATACGTGGATTATATATGCTACGATAAGGGTAAACATCCATGCTGTTAAAAAGCCAGACACAAAAGGACAAATGTTACATGATTCCACTTAAATGAGGTATCTAGAATGGGCAAATCCATAGGGACAAAAAGTAGAATGGTGGTTACCAGGGGCTGGGGGGAAAGAGGAATGAGGATCTATTGCTTATGATTAGAGTTTATGTTTGCATGTTAAAGTTTATGTTTTAGGTGATAAAGTTTGGATGATAGCGTTGATAGTTACACAACATTGTGAATGTACTTAATGCCACTGAATTGTACACTTAAAACTGGTGAAATGAGGGAATCCCCTGGTGGTCCAGTGGTTAGGACTCTGCACTTTCACTGCTGAGGGCCTGGGTTTGATCCCTGGTAGGGGAACTAAGATCCCACAAGCCGCATGGTGCAGCAAAAAAAAGGTAAAATGGTAAAGTGGTAAACTTCATATTATGTATGTTTTACCACAATTAAAAACCAAAGCAAACAAAAAAGATTTTATAACAAGAGTGGCATTTATGTTTCTTAAAACTACCTTCTATAGTAGAGTATAATACAGAAAAAAAGGCACTTTAACAAGAGAAATATGGAGTGAATCATAAATCCACTTGATGACAAAGGAAATCAAAACGCTTAAGGAAAACACAACTACATCAAATACTACCATGCACTAAAATTAATCTGACAAACTATGTACCCTTCTAGTAATTCTTTTCAAACAACGGTAAAAGATGTGAAACTCTAATTCAGTAGGAACAGATCAATCTCTGTTTTGCCTGAGTTTCAAACTTTCTGACAGCATCAACTATTCTGCTATATTAGAAACAGCAAGCAGTCTTAAATACTGCATCCATACATCATGGACTAGGTGGCATACAGGGTAAGCAGATGCCTTAGGGCAGCACCTTTCAGCACTCACTCATCTCTCTGGATCCATATATATATATATATATATATATATATATATATATATATATATATATATATTGCATTTTATTTAGCATTCATAGGTATTCTATAGCAGAAGCATTTTCCAGGATATCAATTGTATTGCCAGAAATGTAAATTTCCCCAACTTATCTTTTAAAATCCTACTGAAATCCCATTATGTTTTTAAAACACACACACACAAAAAAAAAAAAAAACATTTACCAGATATATTGTTAGATTTTTTTTTAATTGCATGATGCCAAAGAGTATTTATATAGTAGGCTTCCACTTGTGTTTTAGTAAAGAGGGGGAGATATATGTTTGTATTCACTACTTTGATATAAAATAAAATACTTCTAGAATAATACATCAATAACTGCTAACAGTTCCTTCTGGAGAGTGGACTGGGGATCTGAGGTAGGAGGATGTTTTTATATTGCTTGAATATTTTCCTCTGTGTGTGTGTGTTTAATTTTAAAGATCTACCTATGTTTTTTGAGAGGGGCTCTTACTTCTAGTTTCCGCTACATTAAATAATATACCTTTTGTTGCAAGTTGCAACCAAACTGCTTTAGGTTCATACAACCTTCTCCTTTAAGGAACTCATGTAACTGCAAACTCTAACCTTCCAGCTTCACAAAGGAGCCTAAACAACGTGCTGAGCGCTTATCCAAGTCGCAGCAGAGATGCCTGCTTTTAAGTACTTTATCTGCTCACTAGGCAGTGCAGTTCTTTCTAAGATAGAATCTTAGATTCTCATTAGAGAGGAAATGGATGAACTCATCAAACCTCTCACATCCTCTTTGGTGGAACTAGATATTCCACCCCAAAGGATGTATCTGAAACTGAACTGATAGCAATGAATACAGTTGCAGTTTTAAATTATACCTTTTTCTGTAAATAAAAATTTATATTCATTAAAGTGAGTTTGAACTATTAGTACTAGCATAGAAATAGCTCCAAAGCATACAATGAAAAAACCGGTTTTAGAACAATATATGTAGTACCTCTATAAGTTAAAAAACAATTAAAGTCAAACTAATGTTTTGTAATAAGAATATATGTGTATGATTTGCATAATTCTTTAATATAATGTTCATTGTCTAGATTTTGGTAAATACAGAAAGGTTTAGGAAGGGAAATTGAAAATGAATCATAACACTTCCCAACAGAAATAATTCCTATTAACATATCGGTGGATTTCCTTCCAGCTTCTCTGTCTCTCTATTTCTCTCTCTTTCTCTCTTTCATCTGTCTGCATCATATGTGTGTATGTATAGAGATATATGTATTACAGTTGTAATTCTGCTTTACTCTCATAGCACTGTATTTTTTATTGAAGTAAAAAAATTTATAGTATTGTGTTAGTTTCTGGTGTACAGCAAGGTGATTCAGTTATATATATGTATATTCTTTTTTATATTCTCTTCAATTATAATTTAATACAAGATATTGAGTATATAGCTCCCTGTGCTATACAGTAGGACCTTGTTATTTATCTCTTTTACATATAGTAGTTTGTATCTGCTAATCCCAAACTCCTAATTGATCGCTTCCCCCACCCCTTTCCCCTTTGGTAACCATAAGTTTGTTTTCTATGTCTGTGTATCTGTTTCTGTTTGTAAATAATTTCATTTGTATCATTTTTTAGGCTCCACGTATAAGTGATATCGTATAATATTTGTCTTTCTCTGTCTGACTTACTTTACTTAGTATGGTAATCCCTAGGTACATCCATGCTGCAAGTGGCATAATTTCATTTTTTCATGACTAATATTCTATTGTGTATATATACATATATATATACATATATTACATCTTCTTTATCCATTCATCTGTCGATGGACATTTAGACTGCTTTCATGTCTTGGCTAGTGTGAACTGTGCTGCTTTGAACATTGGGGTGCATGTATCTTTTCGAATTAGAATTTTCTCTTAGCATTAATTATAAGCATTATATTATATGCTTCCATGTCAATAAATATTACTTGGAAACACAATTTTAAATGTTAAGTAATATTCCTTTATGTGGAAATATTTATTTAACCATATTCCTATTTTTGCACATTTCCCCCTTTCTGCCATACAATGTGCAAATATGAAAAACTTACTTGTGTCTTCAACATTTTTTTTTTTTTTTTTTTGGCTGCACTGCTTGGCTTGCCGGATCTTAGTTCCCTGACTAGGGATTGAATCCAAGGCCATGGTGAAAGCTCGGAGCCCTAAGCACTGGACTGCCAGGGAACTCCCTCAATCATTTTCACTGGAAAATTTTCTAGAAGTAGACCTACTGGGTTAGGAATGTGAACATTTTAAAGCAATTTTAAGACCTAATTTACTAATTGTTATGTCAGTGTACACTCCCACCAAGCCTAAAGGAATGCCTAACGCCTATTTTCCTCATCCCAGTACTGGGTATGACTCTCTTTAAAACTCAGTACTAAACACACACACACACACACACACACGCACGCACATGCCCGTGTACACACCCTTTACATTTCTTTAATTAATAAAGATATAAAAAAATTTAGACGTTTACTGACCATCTGTACTTCTACATTTTTAACATGTAACATTTGCACTTACAGGGAGATCAGCTCGGTGCTTTGTGACCACCTAGAGGGGTGGGATAGGGAGGGTGGGAGGGAGACACAAGAGGGAGGAGATATGGGGATATATGTATATGTATAGCTGATTCACTTTGTTATAAAGCAGAAACTAACACACCATTGTAAAACAATTAGACTCCAATAAAGATGTTAAAAAAAAAAAATTTGTGCTTGTTCCCCAAATAACAATAATCATTTCACTTCTGAGTGCGTGTGTGTGTGTGTGTGTGTGTGTGTGTGTGTGTGTGTGTGTTTTCTAGGTGCTAAAAGATGAAGTACACAGAGTTACCACAAGAGGTTCCTAGCACACATATTATATCAAAATCTGAAGTCTATTGGGGTCAAGTTTCAACAAGTCAGCAGCATCTTCTGGAGTGGACAGTTTCATTAATTTCAATCTTAGAGCCTCCAAACAATTGTCCTGGCCTCATAAGAACAGGCTGTTGGACATGGACAAAACTTATTGAAGAGAACGAGAGACAGTAGCTCAGTAATTCACAAAGCTAGGTTGAACTGTGCACTCCACACCCCACTCTCCTTCGTTTCCCTATCAAGATCCCCCATAACTTGACTCTTTTGTTAGATATTGTCACTCTCAAATTTCAAAAGAAATATAATCACTTTAAGCCTGAGGTGCCTTTGAGTCATTCATTTGATTGTCCTGCAAATATTTATTACTCTTTTCATATTTAACCAGTAGAATGATGGACATTTTTTTAACTCAGCAAATAAATATTCGCTACCACTTGCCACTATCCTAGGTGCTGGGAATATACACTGACCCCAGCCTTGCAGAGCTCACACCTGCGCTCTCCTTCCTAGTACCTCTAAGCAGACTCTCGGGAAATTCACCCCCACAGATGCTTTTGCCTTGATGGGAGACATCGTGTGCAGCCCACACAGGAAGTGTCTGCTGCTCTAAGGTCCAGAACATTGTCTCCAAGACCCATGATTACATCCCGGTCTGTTCTGCATATCAAACCAGCTAGTTATGACTTTTAAATTGCTTTTAAAAAATTTTACAGTATAATATACCTACCCCATAAAGAGTTCAAATTATACAAATATAAATAACAAAAATGAAAATCACCCATAGTCACAATCTTCACAGGTACCTTTTTTTTTTTTTTTTTTTTGGCCGCACCACACAGCTTGCAAGATCTTAGTTCCCCGACCAGGGAATTCCCACAGATAGCTATTTTTAAACTTTTTTTATAGGTATATCATTATATATGTGCACATTTGACAAATACTTATTGAATACTCACTGTGGAGAAAGTATATTCCAAGGGCTGTGTCTTAGTCTGCTGTGTCTTAGTCTGTCATGACAAAATATCATAGACTAGGTGGCTTAAACAACAGAAATTTAGTTTCTCACAGTTCTGTAGGCTACAAGTCCAGTCAATCTTGTGTCTGGTGAGACTCCTCTTTCTGGCTTGCAAATGGCTACCCTCTCTCTTTGTGTTCATGTGGGCTTTCCTCTGTGCAGGTGGGCAGGGGGAGCTCTCTGGTTTCTTTTCTTATGAGGACACTAATTCTATTCGATCAGGGCCCACACTTATGACCTCATTTAACCATAATTACTTCCTCACTCCAAATATAGTCACGCTGGGGGGTTAGGGCTTCAACTTATGAACTGAGGACAGGAAACACAAGCATTCAGCCCAAAACAGGCTGTGAAGTCTTTAGAAATGAATGAGGGACAATGTTTGCCCACTTCTCACTAATGTAGGAATTCATGGCACAAACTCTCTTTCTGTTTCTTTGTGCTTTATTTATTTTATTACCTTTTGGAATTTCCACCAAGGCTGGATATACGATGTAAGGAGAGAAAGTGAGATTCAAGAAAGTTTTATTTCCCACTTGGCTTGGAAAACACTCTCTGGAAAAGGAGGTTTGAAGCTCTTAACTACTCCAAAGATCCCCACTGAAGCATCGTCTCTCACTTTCTGGCTTCTCCTTCAGGAAAGGAGATTGTTAAATATAAGCAACACGGACGGCTCTCTACATCCATCTACTCTACAGAGGAGCAATGATTCCAGGTGGGGCTGGATTCACTCCTTCAGAACACGATGGCTGACGACACATACCGCTGAGAACAGATATCAGTGAAACACGGCCTCTACCCTTGAGGAGCTCACTACCCAGCAAGCCAATGACAAGAAGGTAGTGTGAGAAGTGCCGTCTAAGACAGAGGTAAACTCGGGAAACACTAGGAGAGGAAAAGGAGACCCAGAAATAGTTCTGGGAAGAAATTACACCCCCACTGAAGTCTGAAGAAAACTAGGATTGAGCTTGGAAGGAAAGGGGAAAGGTAATCCAGGTAAGGCTATAATAGTAGCCCACTTGGGCAGATGAATTGTATGTCAAGGCTGAATTCTGAAAGTGAAGGCTGAATGTGCTCATCTAGGGGACCAATCTAGACTGTCTCTCGGTAGAATGATCCCTCAAAAGGTTACCTTGAGATTTTTATCAAGAAGGCAAAAACCTTATTGTTAATTAAAAAACATATGTTATAGTACGATGGCAAATGGCATCCCCAGAGAAGCCTGTGGGAGTCCTCAGAAAACCGAGGAAAGGAGAATGTACCTCTTCCAAATCTGTTCAGCATGCATACACATATCCCTGTGCTTTATTTCATAAAAGAATTAAACTGAATTAAGCTGAATTGAATTTTGCAATTCACCTAGTTGCTTGTGCCAGAAGCCTGTTATTCATTCTAAGCTACCTCTTTCCTTCCTTTATTTTATTTTATTTTTATTATTTTCTGTATTCAACAAAGAGCTGTCAAGTGCGCACTCCAGGCAGGCACATTACTAGACGCTGAGAGACGGTGGTGAGCGTACAAATGTGTGGATTTTTAACAGCGTCGTCAGTTCCGGGATGTGCAGGAGTAGCTGGAGCAGTGAGGCCTGCAGAAGAGAAAGGGGAGATGCAGTGAGACAGAGGCGGGGGCCAGATCCTGAGGGCCTTGTGTGCTGAGCCAGGAGTTGGAATTTTATCCTGAAAGCCATGGATTACCACTGAAGTATTTTAAGCAAGAGAATGATGCAGTCTGACTTGAGAATGATGCCTCTAGCAGTCACAGGGAGAAGGTTTGCCCAAAGGGGCAGGATTAGCAACAGTGAAACCAGTTAGGCCTCTGTGGCAAATGCTATCAGTGACCTATTCTTTATCCATCTTTATCTAATCCTTATTATTTATTTTTTGTGTGTGTGGTACGCGGGCCTCTCACTGTTGCGGCCTCTCCCATTGCGGAGCACAGGCTCCGGACACGCAGGCTCAGTGGCCATGGCTCACGGGCCCAGCCACTCGGTGGCACGTGGGATCTTCCCAGACCGGGGCACGAATCCGTGTCCCCTGCATCGGCAGGTGGACCCTCAACCACTGCTCTACCAGGGAAGCCCTATCCAATCCTTATTTTAAAAAATGAAAAGAAAACTGCTAAGTATCTATTATTTCTCTCTTCCCTTGAAACTGCTGTGACAACAGTTCTGGCAAAAGTAGAATTCTGCTGGGAATTTCTAGAAATGTTTCACTTTCCTGATAAGATGCTGCCCTGCATTCTCACTACTCCTCCCACTTGCAATGCAGTTAGGAGGCTGTTGGTCTGTCCTTGGTAACTTCCTTGGGCTGTTGCACCAGCTCTGTGCTGTTAATTTCTCTTTGGTTAAGACTCTGTGTTTGGGTTTCTTTTACATGCAGCCAAACGCAATCCTGATACGATTGTTACTACAGCAATTCAGGTAATGACGTAATGAGAACCACACAACCCCTCTGAACTAAGACAGTGAAATGAAGCTATGGGTGACAGGATTAACTTATAAGCCATTAAGGAAGCAGGATCAATAGGACTTGTGATTAATTTGATGTGACCTATTTGGGAATTATCATCAGAGAGATGACTTTTCCTCTGAGTTCAAGGACCATGTATCCCACAGTCCTCCTACTTATTTTTTACTACCCAGTGTCTTTTTTTCTCCCAGCATTTTCCCTTCCCCATTTAGAAAAGTTTTTATGTGTCCTTGTTCAGAGGCATTTGTGTAGTAAAGACCAAAAAGAGATGTTGCGTTAAGACAGCCCCCTTTCCTGGCTTTTGTTTTGTAAAATCTAGGCTCATTTGGGGTTACACTGATCACTTTCCAGCGAAAGGAGACTGACCATTCATGGCCTTCCATGCAAGGAACCAAACCCAGAGAGAGCAGCTGGAGAGATTTCCTGAGACTAAAACAGGGCATGTCGGGGTGCAGTCTCCTCTGATGTTCCCTGCCTCAGAGAAAGGTCCCATTTAGTAGTGCAAGCCACTAACCTGGGACTCATCCTTCACTAGAACCTCTCCTGCATTGCCTCTCATATTTAGCCCATCACCTAGACCTTTCTGTTTTACCGAAGTATCTCCTGCATCTCTTCATTTCTTTCCAACTTCATTGTCACAATCCTAGTTCATAAAACATTATTTTAACCCTAAACTGCTGCAATATCCAGTGTGTCACCTGACCATAGTCCATAAAATGATCTTTTCAAATTTGGAATATTTTAAGAAGGGTACAGATATTGCAATGGCTTCCCTTTGCCCTTAAAATAAAAAAAACATATCCTCCAAATACTGGCCTCTGTCTAGATCACCAACCTCATCGCTCCACACCTTACT